>NW_027137586.1:815987-1539995 GCF_001692895.1 Cenococcum geophilum 1.58
GGGGTACCCCGATATTAAATTTGGGTATACAAGGATCAAAACAAGAGAAATCTTTCATTTCGTCAATACGGTCTAAAGGCAATATAAATTGATCCTTTAGATATAATATGAGAAGGTATCAGTATTTCCTCTTATAAAATAAAAGGAAATCAAGATCGATATCTACGATTTCGGCCAAAAGATGAACGTCAAAATTTACGTTTATCAATTAACTGAAACAAGCATAATCTCTTCCATAGATTTCCAATTAGGAAAATCAGACATTAATCCTGATCGAAAGAAAGAATATCGACGAAAAAGAATGAAGATCATCTTCATCTTCCTCATCCTTTATCATCATTGCTCATCCCCATCTCTCCTGCTTCCATCTCCAGGAAGAAATCGGAGAGACGCATACAAAGAAATCATCCCCGATGGAGGAATGCCTCTCGAGCATGAAGAGTTGATCAGGAAAATCCTGTAGAAAACAGAAAAGAAAAGGAAAATTATTTTCCCAAAAGAGGACGATCCTGGTGTGCACAATATCAGGGAGATCGACAAATTGAATAAGGAAAAATAGAAGAAGAAGAAGAGAGAGAAGATCGGGGAAATATCCGGACCCAATCCGGATAGATTTCGGAAAATTATCCACAACAAGACCTTCTTCTCCCATCTCTTTCTATTATGATCCATAATGGTCGGCATTTTCAATGAAGTCCAAATCAACAGAACAAAACCGTCCAAAACCAAAAGAAAGCCATCTTCTGATTCCCTACAGGAGCAAATAAATGAGGGAACATGGGTTTATCTCGGTCCTCTTCCTCTTCCCGGTCTTTTTCCTACTTACATCTATATATCTTGAGTAATTAGTAGTAATAAAGTATAACCTCCAAAAAAATCGGATGCGCCGGAACCGTAAAACACAGATTATCTCCCCATAAAAAAAAAAAAAAAAAAAAAACGGATCAAAAATTGATAGGAAATATGGGAAAGAAAGGTATGTATTAGGATTGATCTGTCTTAAAGACCCACCCCTCTAGATCCGGGATACTCTTTCCATTCTCTTGATTTCGGGGATAAAACATTCAAAAACCAGTACTCCACTAACCATTCGAGTCTCATCACTCATCAACAACCGACCAAGGACAGGCACGGGGCGAATCATCTGACCGGCCCTTGTAATCCCGGTGGGAATCTCTTTTTTAAAAGGATAACCCTCTCTTGCGCCTCCGCCCGCGCGTTTTGCTGTTTATTTAGGGAGATCGAGCGATCCAGTCAATCCTTAATCCAGAATTTTCATCCTTTATAACTAACAAAATTACCATTCTACCCATAGCATTTCAAAACTCACACCGCGATGGAAAACCATTCCCAACGTGCACACCATTCCAAATTTTCCCGGATTTCTGATATCATTCAGAAATTAATAGATTAGTTATTGAATAATAATGCTATATCCCATAGAGATCGAAATTCGTCGAAGAATGTCAGTAAATTAAATATATGTCGTGCATCGAGGCGGATCCCCCATTTTGTAATTAATAAAGAAATAGATTTCAATAAATTACCAGGATGTCGACCGGCGCCCAGCCTAATGAATGATGTAAATATCAAGCATCGTATCCATCCCCAAAGCATGCATAAATCCATTAAAGAAATAACCCAAGATCAGATACGCAACGAATATCCAGGAAGCGAATCCCAAATAAGAAATAGAAAATGCCAGGATAAAACTACCAAGGATCATTATAGGAATCCCAGATAGACACAAAGATATCATATTAAATTCAAGGAGAATGAATCCTTCTTTCTCATTTCATTCGAAATCTAATTATAATCGTGAGTCCAATTAGCTGCGTATCTGTGCCGTTTTCCCTGCGCGCTCGATATGCCAACCTAACAGATATTTGCTCTTAGATTTCGATCCCTTTCCTTTCCTCTCTTCGTCGCGGCAAGCCCAAAATATCTAGAAGCGCGTGCATTAGCCGTATATGCGTTAGACACCGTTGAACGGCCACGCTTGTTCCTACCCTACCTTTCTTAGGAGAAGGAGGCTCTAAGCTTCTAAAAGAAGAAATTGAGACTTTTAATCCTATAAGGATACAAGGACTACCTAGATGGATCTTATCTAGTGTAAAAAGACACGATCTACAGACTAGATTTAGCTCTATAGTTTTTACTATAGAGAACGAAGAAAAAAGACAAGAAATCCTTAAGCAAAAAGAGATATCAATTGCAGGTACAGCTACTAAGGTAGTAAAATACCTCGAAGTCTCTCCTACTACGCAGTGTAATAGCTTCTAAAAATTTGGCTATATAGGAGACAGATGCTCTAATAGGGCCTGTAGATATTGTGCGGCTGCACATCTATCTAAAGACCACTGCTGTCCTACCTGCTTAATAAGCGGCAGGCCTTGCAAGCATACCACCCCTCTTTGCATTAATTGTAAAGAAAAACACTTTGCTAATAGTAAAGACTGCGAGAATCTTAGAGCAGCTAAACTAGTACATAGTACTAGCGTAGAAGATTCTATGGAAGAATAAAATTAATAGGAGTCTAGAAGGAGGTAACTCCTACTAAGCTTCTGGGTAAAAGGTAGTAGAGAGTAAAAGGANAGAAATAAATTGCAAAAGGATAGGGATAGGGGTTAGGATTTCTTATAGTTTTTCTTACCATTTTCTCATTCCCTAGTAGTTGTAATATCTTAGTATTTTACTAGGAAACTATAAACTCCTAATTTAGGGGTTTATAAACTACTAGGACATAGCTACTAGTATATATTAAGCTGCCTAAGAAAAGGATTTATGTATATAGAACTATAGCGCCATAGCCAAAAGGCTGCATGTGTAGTATTGTACGTAGTATAATACAACGGATAAAAATAAAAATAAAAATAAAAAAGGCCCTATTTTAGCGCCTTAGTGGACCCACCGAGGCCTATATAGCACTAAGGCGGTTAGTAAAGGTTGTAGATCCCCTGCTACTTATAAACGGAACTAACCCTATATTTAATAATAATAATAATATTTTCATTGCTTAACGTCTGATACGGATCCTACGCGGCCCACGCAGACTACTCCGTCATAGGGGAAAAACTTATAATTTACAGGAAGAAAAACCCTATAGTTGGGGGAGGAAAAACCCTATAAGCCACCTTAGTAGGATAAAAAACCCCGGTTTGCCATGTTTGTCTATAGCGGCGGCCCTACGGGCCTACGGCTACGTCCTGTCCTCCTTAGATATTTAAACTCCTTAGGAACCACTGCTTCCTTCTCTAGCTTATCTTAGCTAGGGTTTACTACGTCCCAGCTAGGCCTTGCTAATTAATTGCTGTACTGTTGTTTCCTATATCTTAGCCATCCCCTATATGCTATCTCTTGTTTAACTATTATTATATATGCTATGCCTCCCCCCCCTTAGGGCCTATTAAAGGCGTAAGGGGGATTTATTTATAAACTACTACTATACTAAAAGGCGAGCGGGACGTATATATATGCCTAGGTATCTTTTACGCCTAGGCCCTAGTTGCTAGGCCCTCGCCAAGGGTCACCACTCCTTAAGAGGAGATAGGAAAACCGTACGGTGTTGTCTAAGCTGCTAGGTAGTATTTAATAGTTAATGGCGAGTGACCGCATGCTTCGCGGGCGATCGCCCTAGGGGTTAGGAGGGGCCGTATATTTGCTCGTTGCTCGTTCGCATTCGCTCGTTTATTAATATAAGAGGTCGTTGATGCTTTCTATTGAGGGTCGGGGGATGCTATTGAATGCTGTGCATCTATGTTAGATCGTATAGGTGCTTAGTAGGGGAACAGTAATGGCTGTATTGTGAAGGGGTACCGTCTATAGTGGTTTTTAAGATCTTACTATCCCATGTAAAAACTTTTCACTACGCCCTACGACGTATATAACCACCACCAGGCCCACCAGTACGCGCTGTGCGACGTCTCTGCGTTGGCTCTGAGTCTGAACTTCGAAGACCTAGGTTTGTAGCCGTCACCACGTATAGGTGCAGAGTCCGATTTCGACGGCCCCCTATATTTAATAATTGCGAGATAAGCTTAAAGTTAATATAGACTACTTCCCTAACGCCCGAGCCAGAATAGCCTATGTTTTCGGCTGTACTAGCGGAGATACCTAGACGCATTTACGCCCGCGATACACTAAAGACTTAGTAGACCCCTTTATCTCTAAAGAAGAAATAATTAAATACTTGTCTTCTATTTATAAAGACCCTTTTAAAGTATAAAACGCCCGCCTTAGCTATAAAAGCCTAAATATAAAAACTACGGAGACCTTTTTAGCCTTCTAAACCTACTTTTTATACCTAGCCGGATAGGCCTAGATCCCCTAGGAAGACCTACTACTAGACCTCTTTAATAAGCTTACCCTAGACCTATAGCGGGCCGTATTACTAGCTTATACTATNGTATAGANNTTAAAGGAACTTATNGACTATTGCCTAGCTATTAACTAAGGCCTCTATTAAATTAAGGCACGCGCTAACTAGCTAAAAACTAGAAACCCTATAAACTAGGCCATAAGTACTATAAGTACGGCCTGTAGTACCCTAGTATAATTAGTAACTCCTACAGTTAACCTAGTAGCTAGCCGCGCAGCTACCTCTGCTATAGGCCTAGTGTATACCTAGCCTATATATAGCGACCCCCGTATATAGGCCCTTAGTGATTAAGAAGCTTGCTTCTTATACGGTTAAATAGGCTACCCTATAAGGAACTGCCTAATAAAGGCAAAGATAAATAAGGTCTTATTAATTTAGGAGGATAGTATAGAGCCGGAAAAAGAGGAACCCTAAAGGAAGACTCCTCTCTAGGGTTAAAAGGGATTAATATGTCATATATTAATCTGGGTTGGCTAGTTAGTAGAAGAAGCTATACTATCCCTTATACTTTATTTCGTAATAGATATTAAGTTTTAACCTTTGCTTTAGCTAACTTAGGAGCAAATGCCTTTACCTTAATTAATATAAAGTACGCTGTAAAACTAGCTAACTTTTTAAATGCACCCCTTAAAGAACTGCCTAAACTAGTCCCTATTTATAGCTATAACGGATAGATAGGACTACCTATTATAACTATCTTGCGGATTTACCTCCGCGTTAACGGACGAAGGTAGTATAATATCCCCTTCCTTATTACGGACCTTAGAAGCTATAATATAATCTTAGGGAGAAAATNGCTAGCCTATTTAGGCTTATAGCTTAACNTACGGAATAGGCAGCTTATTTAGCCCAAAACTATACCCCTAACGCCTTCCTTTATAAAAGAGATTAGTATTATAATAGAAAACCTTATANAGCCGTAGATAAANACNNTTTACTAGGCCAATGCGACGCGTAGGGACTAGGCTTTTAAGAAGGATATATAGCTTAATCCGCAACAGATCTGTATACTACGCCGCCCCTAGACTGCCTATGTTACACCACCCGCACTAAAGACTTAGGAAGTTAGTAGTGGCCTAGCTAAGTCCCTAATAGAGAACTTAGGCCCTACGTAGCCATAAAGAAAGGCTAGGGATATTAGATAATATACTAAACTAATAGACCGGAAGGACAACTTGCGGAAAATAGAACGTAAGCTAAGGAAGACTATAAACCCTATACCGCAAAATACGGCCTAATAAACATCTGTAAAGAAACCTATAAACCTCCCGCTAGTTAATATCTGCTATATTAGCACTATAGGATTCTACTAAAACCTAGTTTAGCCTAATACCGTTGCCTTTATAACTAGCTTATACGAAATTAATTAAATAATTAAAGAGAAAAAAGCCCTAGCCTAAGAGAAAGGTAAGCTTATGGATGAGGAGCTAGTAGAACAGAAACTGCCCTATTAATATTAGAAATTTAAAGACACCTTCTCTAAAGCAGCGTCTAATGTACTCCCGCCTTACCGACCGTATAACTATAAGATTAAAATTAAACCGGATAAGGTAGTTACCCTTAGCTATAGCCCCCTCTGATAGTAATCTACTACCGAATTATAGGCTATAAAGTAATATCTTATTAATAACCTAGATAAGGGCTTTATTAAGCCTAGTTAAGCCCCTTTTAACTTACCTATTCTCTTTACTAAAAAGCTTTGTTTCTGTATTAACTACCATAAGCTTAATAATTTAACCCTTAAAGACCGGCTACCCACTGCCTTTACTTAATAAGACTTTGGCCTAAATAAGTAGAGCTAAGATCTTTACAAAGCTTAATATCTGCTAGGCTTTTTACCGAATTAGGATAAACCCTAAATTAAAAAACCTTACTACGTTTCGGACCCGTTACGGAACGTATAAATATAAAGTACTACTTTTTAGACTAACTAACGGACTGGCTATATACCAACAATATATAAATAATGTACTATTTAACTACCTTAATGACTTCTATACAGCATACCTAGATAATATTATAATCTACTCTAAAAACGAACTAGAATATAAAGAGTATATCTATAAAGTTCTATAACGGCTTTAGGAAGCTGGCCTCTAAGCCGATATTAAGAAGTTAAAATTTAGTGTTAAGCGTATAAAGTAGTTAGGGTTTATTATTAGTATAAACGGGATTAAGGCAGACCCAGAAAAGACGGCCGTAATTAACTAATAGGTACCCCTAAGGACCGTAAAGGGGATATAGTTATTCTTAGGGTTCTATAACTTCTACCGACGCTTTATTAAGAACTATAGTAGGATTACCTAGCTACTAAGCCTACTTACCTATAAGGACTGGCCCTTTTACTTTAACACCGTATATAGGCAGGCCTTTGACGAGCTTAAGAAACGACTAGTCTCTACTCCCTTACTCGCCCACTTTAACCTAGAATAGCCCTTAATGCTAGAAACCGATGCCTTAAATGGTATTATAGCTGGCGTTTACTCCCAAAAGTAGATAAACGGAGAATGGCACCCTATTACTTACTATTTAAAGACTATAGTAGATACTAAGCTAAACTACCTAATTTACGATAAAGAAATGCTGGCTATTATCTCTAGCTTTTAGCACTGGTAAGCCTAACTAGAAGGTACCCCTAAGTCTATCTAGGTAGTTTCCGATTATAAGGCCTTAGAATATTTTATGATAATAAAGGCCCTTATAGCCCGATAGGCGCGCTAGGCAGATACCCTATCTTAGTTTAACTTCCTAATTATATATAGGCTAGGCGCTACTAACCGTATAGACGCTCTTATAAGGCGTAAATAGGATATAAATAACCAGATAGCTATAAAGATCTTATTACGGACCTAAGCGCTACTATGACTAGAGCACCTTAACTCCTAGATATAGGCAGAACTAAATACAGACTCTTTAGATGCCGAGATATGCCCTATTAACTCTATGGAATTGGACCTTATTAATAAACTACTATAGGCAAACTATACGGCCCCTTCTCTATAGGAGTACCGCGAAAAGGTAAAGAACGTTTCTAGCCTATAGTCCCTTAAAAGTGGACTACTTAAGCACCGCGAATGGCTAGCGGTAGTAGAGGAACAGAACTTACGGATTTGGCTTATTGCCGAAGTATATACCCAGGTCTCTATAGCCCACCCTAAAAAAAATAAGACCCGTAGGATTATTGGTGACCGCTACTACTAGCCCGGAATAATTATAGATATTAACCGCTATATACGGAACTGCAATAACTGCTATAGGTCCATAATTCCACGAGATAAGACCCTAGGACTATTAAAACCCCTTCTAATACCTAACCGCCCCTGGTAATATATCTTTATAGACTTTTATAAGCTACCTCCAGACCGTAATGGATATGATATAGTTATAATCCTAGTTAACTACTTCGGCAAGCGCCTGTTCTTAATTCCCTATTATAAGAATATTAATGCTAAAAAGGTAGCCTAACTATATATCTACTACGTCTACCGAATTTATGGACTACTAGATACTATTATATCCGACTATAGGCCGCAGTTTATATTAGCCTTTTAGAATAAGTTTACCTAGATCCTAGGTATTAAGCTAAAGCTTTTTACGGTATATTACCCCCAGATAGACGGTTAAACGGAGATTATAAATTAATACTTGGACTAGAGACTCCGGCCTTTTATTAACTACTTTTAGGATAACTAGGCCGAACTATTACCCTTAATAGACTACGCCTAAGTAGCCCTACCCTATAACTCTACCGGATTTGCCCCTATTTAACTAGAAATGGGTTACCTACCTTGCATAAGCTTTAACTAGAAAAGACTAGAAGGGCCCCAGACTATACGCAAAAAACTATCTTATAAGGAAGCCTAGCAGTACGCTAAGCGCTTAGAAGAAGCCTGGAAAGTAGCCCATACGAACCTAAAAAAGGCCTAAAAATTAATAAAACAGTAGGCGAATAAGCATAGGCATAAGCCTAACTTTACTATAGGCGATATGGTCTAGGTTATAATAAAGAACTAAAAGATAGAACGGCCTAGCCGTAAGCTAGACTATAAGATAGCAGGACCGTATAAGATTCTTAATAAAGTAGGCAACTCGTATAAGGTTAAGCTCCTAGACTTAATTAAAGTTTACCCTATCTTCTTACTGGATAAGCTACGGAAAGCTATAAATAACCTACTACCTGGATAAAAGAATGAACCTCCCCTGCTAATTTAAGTTAATGGCGATAATAAATAGGAAATTAAAGAAATACTAGCCTATAAACTTATAAAGGGAACGTTAAAGTATTATATTAGTTAGAAAGGATATAACCTAGACCCTACTTAGTACCCTATATAGAACTTTATAGGTAGTCCCTATAAGCTCTAGGAGTTCTATAGCTATTACCCTAATAAACCCAGACCGCTAAAGTACCTAGATAAGTGGATAGAATACTAATATAATAAAGATAATAAGCTACTAGAAGAATATAAGGATAAAAACACCCTAGAAATTTCTTAGTTATGTAAGGTGTTAAGATATCTAAGAACTTTAACCGGTGGTTAAAGTTATCTAATTAGTTAGATTCTCTTGCTAAGACTTTTAGCAATAAAGCCTAAGGGTAGGCTTTTTTGGAGGGGGGGGTAATATTACAGCACTGGTAGAACTTGGCAGAACTTGGCAGAGCTTTACACCGGCAAGTTGCCACAGATTGCCGTATATTGCGATTACGTGACGCGAAGATCTTATAAAACACCGAACGGCGCTACTTTTCTTCTCCTTTCCTTTCCCTAGCTTTAGATTCTCGTTTATAGACAATCCAATCGTATAGGCTCGCGCGTCCCTTTTGCCGTGCCTATGCCTTAATTAACTGAGTCGCTAACAAATAGCTCCAGAATCGTCGTTAGCGTCGTTGTTAGTCCTTTGCCCCAACCTTATATATATAGAGAGCTTCTAAAGCCAGCTTTAATTAATAGAGTTCTTATAAGTGACTTATCCGTTTAATAAGAAGTAAATATTATAACACGAGTACCTAGTTTATATTAGTTTAAGTAAATATATTTAGAGCTGCTGGCAAGAACTTTAATTTAAGGCTATGGATAAAATAAGACCGCTTATTAGCGTTAGGGTGCTAATATATCTCCCAAATACTACCTAAGGCGATTGTTATATGGTTTACCGCTTAGTTATATATAGGAACCGGAATTTCTACTATAGTTAAATCGATAATTCGTGTAGTTACTAGCCCGATAGTAGTATAATTTCTTAAATATACCTAGTTCCGTGTATAGCTCTTATAAAGCCGTATATAAAGCCGTATATAAAGCCTTACGGAGAGCTTTATATAGAGCTTTAAGGGGAATACCCCTTTAACCCTCGTTTTATAGAGCTACGGATCTTTAATTCGTTTATATAGACTTTATAAAGACCTTTATAATAGCTTTATATAATTGTTCATTTATTATAGAAGGTCTACTAACCTAAAACACATTTAGCTAGAGGTTGGTATTAGTAACACCTTTTAAAGGGTAACTATAAATCCGGTAAGATAACAGATATAAATATATTATATTACGCTAAAAAAGGTTAGGTTTATCTAAAATACTAAAATTAATTAACTTCTTCTAAGAGTAGAGAGTCCCTAGAGTCTAGATCTTAACCATTATTTCTATAGTAGGAGTTTATATAAGGAATTAAATGCCCAGAGTATATAAGTAGTAGAAATCGTTAAGTAATATAAATAGTGGAGTAGAAGGCCAAAAGAAGCCTAGTATTATATTATATAGTAAGGTACTAATAAATATAAAATGCCTAACGGAGCTATATAAAATAAATTAGATACTAGCAATAAGTTAATAGAGGTTGCGTATAAATAGCAGGAGGTAGAATATAGTTTTAAGTTAAGCCTAGATAATATAACCACTTATCTTATTTACTCTATTACTAACAGCTTATATAGCTATCCTATTACAATAGAGTTGTAAATAAAATACCTATATTTTAAATATAATATTATTGGACTGTACTTTATAAGTAACTCTTAATAAAAATATAAGGTAGAAAGTTTTATAAAGAGAGGTATAATATCTGGATATAGCAGTAAGTCTTTTAAGTATTTTAATAACCTCGGACTTAAATTAATTGCTTAGCGCTCTAAAATTATTAAATTACATTAACTCGGGCTAGTTCCGGAAGATTTAAAAGGCTTAAATTATTAAGATAGTATATATAGTCTCTATAAAAAGTCTTAGCATAGTATAGTAATAAAAAGTTACCTAATTCGCTAGAATCTTACCCGTAGAGCCTTCGTATAAGCTCCTCTATATAGCGCCGCCGACTATAAGAGGAAATTTATAATATAATATATTATTAGTATAGTGTTAAGGGCTTCGGTAATAGGATCGGGTCGTTATTATCTGCTATTTATTAGTCGCCTATTTACTGCTTAAGCTATTTTATATCTACTTACTAACCTTACCGGCTAATATTAATAACGGCGTTCTTATTCTATTGCCCTAAATATATAGCAGCACTAATTACGTTAGCTTTAAGCCTCGCCCTATTTAGCTATACTATATTTCTAGTAATACCAAACACTTATTCTAGCTTATCGCTTATTCCTAGTACGCTAAATTAATTAATTGTAAAGTATAAAAGGCGTAGATAGTTAATATAAAGAGCCTACTAGTACTTAATTAGGTTTAAGACCTTCTTTCCCCTATACGGATTGTTTTTTATCTAATCCTCGTACTTATCGCGAGTCTTATCTTTATTAAAGTCGTTACTAAAGCCTTTATTTAGGAAGGCTCTTAAGCCGTCCTCCTTATACTGCTAGCGCTTGGCTAGCCAAGCTTCTTTATCTATAGGTAGCTTTATATTCTTATATATAGCCCACTACCCTTTAACGTATTCCTTTATAGTATTAATTCACTCCTGCCTACTAGCCTATTTATCTTTAATATACTTCTATTTATATTATAGATAAAGGGCAACTAAAGTAATATAGGCGGCGCAGTTATTAGTAAGCTTATATACTTATTAAGCTTCTCCTATTTAAACTAAAGGCTAGTATAGAAATAAAACTTAGAATCGTCCTTATATTAATATACAAATTCGTTAAGCCTTCTAATTAGGTAGAATATTAAGGGGAGGACCTCCTATAGAGCGCCGTTTTTACCTAATAATAGTAGTTAGCAGAAAGCTAGTAAACTCTACTAAAGAAGCTTACTTTAAGCAGTCCTACCTTTTAGAAGCTTAGTGGTTTCTTTAAGCGGCTTTAGGATCCGTATATACTCTTTTAACACGTCCCAATCCTTACGGCTTAACGCGTTATCTATAATTAACGGCTTCTTCTTACCTTTAGCTAGATAAGGCCTCGTCCCGTTCTTTATAGCGCGCTTATAGTAGGCCTTTTACTCCTACTCTTTCTTTTTAATAAATATATTAATAGCTAATATTAGGTAGATTGCCCTATTAATATATATGGAGTTCTAGCGTGTATTAATATTAAGGATAAGCTTCTAGCTAGTTTATATAGTGCTATCTTTAATAGCTAACGGTATAAAGGTGCTAAAGATTTGCTAAAACTCTTTAAATTGCTATTTGCGCTATAAGGAAGTTAAGCTAATATAAATAACAATATTATAAAGCTTTTTAATAGGGCCTTATTTCCTCTAGAGCTTTAGCTACTTAATCTTATCTTTGGCCTCCTTAAGTTTAGTTTATAATATATTTATATCCTTTCTATAAAGAATTGCTTAAGCCACGAGATTAATAATATAGCCTATATACCATAGTTAACGTTCTTTTTAGTTAAACTAGAGCTCCTCCCCTAAAGCTTTTATATAGGTGTTATTGTTTAACGCATTATCCAGTATAAAGTAGCCCAGCTTATTACTAATATTAAACTTAGTAAGGATCGCGGCCACGCTATTAACAATATTAACCCTAGTATATTAGCTAACAAGGTCTAAAATACTAAGTAAGAAGCTCTAATATTACCTAGTATCGTTAATAAAGTAAATAATAATTCTATAGAGACTTAGTAAACTTTAAGAGGTCTATATATCTATAGAAATATAAATTCTACTATACGCGCGCTTAAGCAACTCTATTACTACGCCTTTATACTACTTAAAATCCTTATATATTTATTCGCGTAATATATTCCGGGTAGGAAGGACGTATTTAGTATTAGTATTAAGGTAGAAAATAAGGTCTTAAAAGTAGTTACTATTAACTTAATTAAATGCAATCTAGTCCTAAATAATCTACCTAGTTAGAAGCTTCTTAAATTAAGCTTTATTAAACGCCCTCTATTAACTATTAATAGCATCTTGTTTATTTAGAGTTCTATTTATTATACTAATAAGCGTATTAGGACCTTATTCTAGCAGCTTAATTATTCTATCTTTACTAATATTATGCTTTTTAAGGTGCTCTACGTATCTACTAGTTAAACTATTAAGCTAGCAATAGCTAATAGCGTATTTTATTTTTGTTTTCTTATTATAAGCTTTATATACTATAGAGATTTTCTATATTTCCGTCTAGTAAATCTTATAGCAGTATTACTAAATATACGATCGTTAGTCTCGTTTAGATAGTAGAGGAATTTAAAAGCTAGGAAACAGTATATCTAAAAGTTAACGTCGCTGCCAACGTCACTGCCAAGAGGCTGATAATATAAGCAGTTAGCGAGCTTATAGAGTTATAACAGTCAGTTAGCTATAGGACTGCAGCTAGCTAACAGCTCGCTGCCTTAGTGGTAAGATTTAGTAGTAAGTTAAAGCTTTTAGTAGAAGTTAAGGATATTTAAATCTTCGACTAAGATTATACGCTAAGTAATAAGAAACCCATGGGAATCTCTTGCTTAGCTATAGTAAATAAAGCATTTTCCCTAATATCTCTACTGCGCGCTGTGAGCCCGTTCCCCTATACCACCTATATAAAATGCAACGTATATTACATTTTACGCGTTAACTAGGCAGTAGAGCTTCTTCCTCTACTTCTTTATTAAATCCACAATCTACGCGTTACTTAACTCTAGCACCGCGTAGGGTTTGTGGATTAACTGCTTCCTCCCCTCTTTTAATTAATAATAATACCAAATTAGGCGATTAAGATAATTCTATATCGCAAGAGCCTCCTCTAGCTAACTAGAACTACAGCTATATCTTTTCTATTAATTAGGGCAATCTCTACTTAATAATATATAGTAAGCTTACTGGTAAATATGGATACCGAGTTACTAATAAGCGGTTACTATTAAGTAAAGCTCCTATATTACTAATATGGAAGTATAGGGCAGACCTTTTTTAGGACAGCCCTTTAGGTAAAAAAAGGCTTTAGCTATATAAGCTCTGCCATCTAGCTTAAAGACTAGGTACTTTACTTATAATTAACGGCAATAATTATATTAACGGCTATTTGAAATTAAAGCACGACCTTACTATTAACCCTAAAAGTTACAGTAGTAGAATATAACTACTAGCTATAGAAGCTTTAGCTTTTACTTCCGCTAACAGTTATAAATGCTAGCTATTCTAGGCAGCTAGCTACGTTTAAGCCTATGTTAATTAGACAATTCTATAAGATATTACCTTTTATTAAGCTATAAGTCCTTTTACGCACGCTCTGCTAATATTTAACCGTCCTTAGATCTAAGACTATCTTATAAAGGCGCCTATATTACTAAGCAATTAGATTAAAACCGTATTTAAATAGTAACGCGTTAATATTAAAGACCTCCTCCTTACCGCACTTAGTAAAATTAATCTTACCTATAATATCTAAATATCTATAAACGGAATATTACTGCTTGGTATAGTGGCTCATTTCATTAACAAAGGTAGAAGGCTTTAATTAGTGCTTTTAGGCCTTCCGCGACTATAAGGATTACACTCTACTAAGAATATAGCAACGGCCCTAGTGTTAGTGATTTAAAAGTATTAATTTAATTATAAGCTTGGCTCCTTAATAACTAATAACGCTAGTAATAATAATAAGCTCTACGACTACCTCTTATAAAGCCTCTTAGTGGCTAAAAAGGAGCGGCTTTGGTGCGTTGGCTATATTATTAACCTTATTGTTAAGGCTTTAATATACGGCAAAGGCGTAAGCAAGCTCAAACGCTTAATAATTAGCGTAAGCGACTACGTTAAATTTAATCTTATACGGCAGAGAGGCTTTATAGGTAAGCTTTATAATATTATTAAATATATTATGCGATTAATAAAACGCTATAAGGACTTTGCTAAGAACCAGACTAAGGCCTATATTAAGGATAATCTTTTTAATTAAGTAGAGCTTCTGCTTATTAAGGACGGAGGTATTTAGTAGAATTCTACCTATTTTATACTCCGCTATATATTACTTCTTTATAAAGCAATTAATAAATATCTACTAGCTTAGAGAAAGCCCGCTAATAATAGCTACGATCTATTTTAGGATATGCTTACTAACAAAGATTAGTAGTAGGTAGAGCAGCTTATTAAGATCCTAAAGCCTTTTATATTAGCTACTAAGCGTATAGAAGGCGACGCTAATAGTCTTGGTATTAAAGGCTTATATAGCGCTTTATAGGAGTTAATTACTAATATAGAGCTCCTTTATTAAATCCTCTAGCGGACTTAGCTAAGCCTTAAGAATAAATGCGACTCCTTTTTTAAATTGGGCGTTAATATAGCTATTAAAAAGATTATTAAATACTTTAATAAAATAAAGGCCGAGAGCCCTTACTATTTTACCGTAGTAATCCTTTATCCGTCTCTTAAACGCGCCTACTTTTATAATAAGTAGAAACGGTGGCCCTAGTAGTAGAAGCACGCCAAGCGGTGCATAGAGACTCTATTTAATGACTATATTAATAAGTAAATAGATAAGGAAGATAAGGAACTAGCTAAGCTATAATATAGGAAGGTTCCTTATAAATCTAATAACAATTTAGCTAATAAATATGTATAGTCCTTAGTTATAGATAAGAGCCTTACTTCCTTAAAGCGCAATTAAAAGCGTATTAAGCTCGCTAGTGAGCTTAACCGCTACTACAATACAGGCCTTAAGTTTATTAAGATCCGTTCTAACAACGGTAATAAGCGGAACAACGTTATTCCTAATCCTCTTAACTAGTGGCTTAAAATCGGTCAAATCCTTTATCTAATACTTACTAAGATTGCTCTTAATATATTCTCTATACTAGCGATAAGCTCTATATATAAATAAGCCTTTAGTTAAGCTAAAAAGATTATTACTAATAAGTGTAATAGACTCTTAGCCGACACGATTAAAGCAGATTAATGTTAGAAGTGGTAGTTAATTAAAGGCCTTTTATTAAGCAGTTTAATCGACTATATTAACTCTAATAGAGCTTTAACTACACCCTAGTTAACGAGCTTAAATATTAATCTTACTGGCTATAAGCCAACTATAGAGGTAGAAAAGCTAGCTTGGTAAGGTACTTAATAGAGCTTTATATTTAACTAAATCTGATATAGAAATAGAGCCTCCGGAGTCCTTACTACCGACTATTCTACCTACCTTTTAAGCCTCTATGGGTGCGGGACGAATTTGGCTATACTTGGATACTGTATTGGGTAAATTAGGGCTGAATTTTAATTGGGCAATATTAATATTTGTATATAGAGAGGTGCTACCAAAAATCTGAAATAAAACACTATAAAGTCTATACAAATTTCCTAATTGGGACAGCTAGCTGACAGCTTAACAGTCAGCTTACGTTGTCCAACAGCGAGCGGACAGCGAGCGATCCAATTGACGCAGTCAGTCAGCTATTTTCCTCAAGCTCGCAGCTAAGCTGACTGTTGGACACACTGCTAGGAAATAGCTTCCAGTTAAGGCCTTTATATATGTCTGCTTCTAAATTCGCCAAGTCCCCCACTAGGTCTATATTAGTGGCGCAACTATTAAAGTTATTAGTTTTCTAAAGCTTTGTAGGTACCTATAATTCACTAAAAGCCGTAGAGAGTATAAACGAAGTAGTTTCTACGTCTATATAGATGGAAATAGATACTAGTGTTAATTGGTGGATAAATAATAAATTTTAAAAGGACCTTTGGCGGGTGTACACTCCATAACTTTGGCGAGCTTAGTAGCTTAAATATTCCTCTAATGTGCCTAGAAAGGACCTGTAGGATAAGCGGAAGTTGCCGAATACTAGTATGGGTCCTAAGAAAAGTAACCGAGCGCTTACTGTAGTTTACTTATCTTCTACAAATTCGCTTGATAAGAGCCGCCCACATCACAATGCGCATCAAAAAATACACCCCCTATCGCCCCACTGAATATAGCTCTATATTTTATATATAGAGGCCTATTTTATAGCTCTATTCTAGGGCTATAAAATAAGCCCTTATTTATATAATTTAGGGCTGTTTTTGTAGAGTTGCGGGGGGTGCTTATTGATAGGTAAAGTGGTTCCTAGATTAGACAGCGCAGAGCCTCAATTAAGTTTTACAGCTGTTGCAAAGCACCCCATATAATTCCACCAATATTAGTCCAATTTATATAAATAATGGCTTATTTTATAGCCCTAGAATAGAGCTATAAAATNGGCCTCTATNTATAAAATATAGAGCTGTATTAGTGGGGCTATAGGGGGTGCTTGTTTTGGAGGCAAAGTGGTTCCTAGATTAGTCAGCGCAGAGCCTTAATTTAAGTTTTTCGGCATATAATTCCACTAATATTAGTCTAATTTATATAAATAATGGCTTATTTTATAGCCCTAGAATAGAGCTATAAAATGGGCCTCTATTTATAAAATATAGAGCTGTATTAGTGGGGCTATAGGGGGTGCTTGTTTTGGAGGCAAAGTGGTTCCTAGATTAGTCAGCGCAGAGCCTTAATTTAAGTTTTTCGGCATATAATTCCACTAATATTAGTCTAATTTATTAAATAATGGCTTATTTTATAGCCCTAGAATAGAGCTATAAAATGGGCCTCTATTTATAAAATATAGAGCTGTATTAGTGGGGCTATAGGGGGTAGCTGTAAAACTTGAATTGAGGCTCTGCGCGATCGCGACCCTCCTCCATTCCTATCAATAAGCACCCCCCGTAACTCTACAAAAACAGCCCTAAATTATATAAATTGTTGGCCACGGAGGTAGCCTTACTACAGAGGTGCGACGGGTGCTGTTCGACATCGGTGTCATTTCAGTTTCAACGTGTATCATCACTCTCTAGGGACCCCTGTAGGGGGTCAATTCTCTTATGTATATTAGGGCTCTTAGAGCCACCTTGAATAAGACAGATCGCTCCTTCAATTCTGTGTCTCTATACAATCAGCTAGCTATATGTCATTCGTGATACCTACCTGGCTGACATAAATAAGGGCTTATTTTATAGCCCTAGAATAGAGCTATAAAATAGGCCTCTATATATAAAATATAGAGCTATATTCAGTGGGGCGATAGGGGGTGTATTTTTTGATGCGCATTGTGATGTGGGCGGCTCTTATCAAGCGAATTTGCAGAAGATAAGCAAACTACAGTACTTACCAGGCCCTTCGGCAGCACCTTAGAGGTATTCTAACCAAAAACCTTACCTATTTTATTTAATTAATTCAAGCCGCCCCACCCCTCTGCACTAGAATTATCGCCCAACGCCGCTTCGTGAATTGTATCGATTTGAATTGATTTATAATCAATTCAAATTAATTCGGGCTTAATTGGAAGACTTACTGCCATGCCTGATAATATCATGCTTTGTTCCGGCCATAGCCCTTGTTGCAGGGGCAACCTAAAACAGTGAGCAAACTATTCAAAAACGGAACCAAAGGACCCCTAAAATCAAGTTCGGTGGTAAGTCGGTGCTTTATTTGTTTCCCTCGAGAGCGCTCTGGGTCATACACGGCATGACTTATCTATCCCACCCCGAGTCAGGAACCTCCCCCATAATGCCCCCTTCCACGGGTTCAGCCGGCTCCCGCGGCCTTTGTACACAGAGTGCCATCCTACAAACTGGACACAAATTACTGTTGCCCATCACAGAATTCACCCACTGGTCCAAGCAATCGGCATGGAACACATGCTCGCAACGTGCCTTAACCGGGCCAGTACCCGACAATTCCCCTTCCTCTAACTCTTCTGCCTCTGCGCCGGCAGCTCCAAATTCGTATTGACAAATCGTACAGACCGTCCCCTCCGGCAGGGGCTCTTCACACGGCGTTGTGACCTCGAACACATTGATCGGCTCGCCAGTAGCCTGAAGCTCGACATCACGGAGCGCATTGTCACGTCCAAGCACCTCCCCAGGATGCAAGGCCGTAAACCCTGCCGAGAAAAGCCGCGTCTCCTCCACCGTATCCAGCTGGACGATCTGCCACGCGATCTGAAATAGCTTGGTCGAGATATTAGCCTCGAGCTCAGCAACCGCCAAGGAGAACGTGCGACCGTTCAGCGCTGGAGGATAGCCATACGTTGCTACAATCACGCCGCCGACCACCGCGACTAACTCATCGGTGCCGATTCTATCTGCTATCCCGGCTGTTATGGAATTTTGCTCTGTACCATCGTTGAGGAAGTCCCGCGCCGTTTGCTGCAGGCCGGAGTGTTCGGTAAACATCTTGCGCATGGCCAGCATCGCCATCGTATCTACGACACCTAGGACTACTCCAGCATCGTAGGGGTGAAGGGCCAATGGCCTTAGCAACTCGACTAGGCTGGGGAAACTCTGAGATTCGAATGAGTCCATTTTTAACTCACCTTTGGAACCTTTTCTGTGCGTGGGTATTAAGAATTTTTGAGACTTAAAACCTGCGAAGTCGTTATGGAAGAGAGATTGGGTGGAAGTCATATGAGACGTGCATGAACTATAAGTACTCGGCGAGTGCTGAACATTGTGTTTGCACAATGGGAACATCCACCGCTTGTGAAATATTAGCTAGACGCAATTCCCTTATTGATTGGGTGATTTGGTTTGAGCTGGAAAAAGTAGTTCATACAATAAACAATAGTGTCGTGTGAAGGAAAACAAAGAAACAATAAGCGAATCCATTATGGTGGTACTTTCTGAAAGCTTTTGAGCGTCTTTTGGACGTTAATCGTAAACCAGCAGAAATTGTATAACTAGTCGAGACAACTTCGAGACAAGTTCGAGACAAACTCAACCGATGCACCACCTGCATAAAATTATGTTACGAAAGATGAACTAAGTGAACGTCAGCATGAGGCTCTCGATGTTACTTAGTGTTTTCTCTATTTCCCTCAGGACGAACGGAAGAGTAGTTGGCCCTAATTTGCCACTGAAAGAAGGTGACATTAAACCATAACATGTGCACGGAACACGAACAGGACCATCCTAGCTGTGATACTCGCACTTGACAACCACTAGCACCATTTTCACGGTCACAGGAGGAACATTACACTGCAACCGTCCACTTGTACCCAGTCGTACATGTCCACAAAAGCCGTGCGTGCTTCCCTTCTCACAAGAACTGTACGACAAGCCGTCCTACTTGCGAGATTTAACCTAAAGCCCCAGAATTCCACCTCAATAACCGTTGTACTCACGAAGGTATCTATTTCCTTGGTTGCGGAGGTCACGTCGACCTCGGCGATTGCGGTTGGTCTCCCAGCCGGTGCCCGTAACATCGATTTCACGGGGGGTCATGGTCATATCGTGTCCGACAATAACCACACCACGTCTTTGCTGTTCATTCAGGGACGCAACCTGGCAATATGTTGATGGCCCCGGAAGAGGTGGGGCAGGTGCGGGTAGGTAGTCGATCTGAAATACCGGTCAGCATTTCTAAATTGGCTACCAATTAAGAAACATACCTTCGGAGGCTGAGAGTTTCCACGTCCAGATCCACTCTGACGGGGTGCCTCGGCCTCGAGGTCCCAGAACTGGTAGGTATGTGAAGGCTGCTCTGTCAATTCCTGTTGGTTATATTTATGATAGTGCGTTGGTGATGGTTCGATGCTCTCTTGTTCCTCATCCCAAGCAAAACACTCCTCACAAGCATCATAATCCTCCCACGTCAAGTCCGAAGATACACGGATGTCTAAGGGGAAACCAGGGAATGGAAAGCGCTCCGAGTCCCCGGCCCTGGTCTGCCTCCTGCGGAGCTCAGATTCTAAGCGGCGCACGTTCTCCATCTGGCGAGCCAAATCCTGATTTGACTCTCGACAGCAGCTTTCCTCATAATGTAGCTTGTTTTGTAAGTTTTCGACCATTTGTTCTTCTCTTACGAGTTGGTATTTGGTCTGTTTATGATCTTCTTTCTCGCGTGTGAGTGCATTATGCGAATCCCGGCCTAGGGCCTCGAATTTTTCCAGCGTAATCTTCAGATCCTGAACTTCCACTTGAACATGGATTTTTTCCATCTCTAAGGTTTCGATCTCGACTCTTTGGACCTCATTCTTATCTATCAAGGAACGATTCTTCGATCTCAAGCATTCATTTGCACTGTGAAGTGTGTTTAGAGATTCTTCCATCCGAGCTATGACGGCTTTTTGGTCCTCACACTCAGTCATCTTGTTGGTCTTCTACGGTTGACTGGTATGTAGGCGGCTGACTTCGTCGAGATGTTAGAGTTGATGAAGAGAGTATTTGAGCCCTTCAAGCAGCGGTCGTTTCCAGCCCGTATATCGTTTGTAATATGCCCTGAACTTTTCGAGCGCTAAGAATCTGACTTGAGATGCAAGAAGTTAGTACACTAGCTCGAAAATTCATGGATACCGGATGCTTCTCACAGCGATAACGACCTCTCCACTGAAGTCGGCGATGCAGAAGCGTAGTAAAATGAGTAGTCAGACAGGTAAACTGATCGGTGAGATGCTGAAGAGTAATAAGGTGCAGTTACGCTCGCGCGGGAGTAACGGAGCCAATAGTTGAGCGAGGGCCGCAATAAGAGTAAGTCATCAGCTTAAAGGGAAGGTTGTAAAGGGAATGAGGTTTCATCTGTGTGTTTATGTTTACGCGTGATGCCTTTTTGGTCAGGTAAGATGAGAGGTAAAAGTGAAGTTGAGTGAGTTGAGAATGTCATGAGTTATGAAGTGAATGTCCAAATTAACATTAGAAACCATAAAACAAAATAGAACTTGAATGAACTAACAGTTAATCTTGATTTCCTCCTCCGTAGAAGTACCATCTAACAAAGCGAGTGATGAGACTTTTCCAGGGATATGGATAATCTGAAAAGTGACAACATGTTGCAAAAACACTTGGATGACTATCTCAAGCCCTGAAATGCTCCAATATACGGCAAGAATCGATCATACTGTATCAAGACATATCAGCCATGAAAGTAAGAATTCAACAAACCGGTATATAACGTCCGCCGCCCCAGTCGCCCGTCTCCAAAAACGTATACAAGAAGCAGAACTGCAATCTTCAACAAACCCCGTTCTAAACATATGCACAAGAACGTTAATCTTCTCCCTCCCACACTACTCCTCCCCCTCCAGCCCTATTCCCCCCACGGCATTTATGGCAACGCCAGCAATGCAAACGCACCCCCCATGACCGGGCGATTCGCAAACGTGATCCCCGGATAATCGCCACTCGCGGCATCATACAGATCCGTCAGCGGCCGATCCGTCGGGGTATTGTTAATCCAGGTCGCAAGGTCTTTGATAAACATATCGCGGGTGCTAGAGCTCGCGACCGCAGCTACGAATAGTTCCCAGTCGCCCTTCGTGTACCCGTGCCGTGTGTCGAGCGGCACGCCGTAGGTCTCGGCTACTGTTGGGTAGAAGGCGGATTGCATGTCGTAGACGGATTGCGGGACGAGGTTGAGCCTGAGCTCGGCGTCCGAGTAGAGATTGTAAAGGAGACCTGTGGGGTTGTTAATGGGATTGATGTGAAGGGGAGGGGAGGGGAGTTACCGTGGGTATCGTCAGCGCCGTAGCTGAGAGTTGTGTGGGGTGGACTAGCGCCTTTGTTGATGCCAAGGTCTTGCCATGCGGCGATGTAATTGTGTGCTATGCTGGTGTAGTTAGATGCATCCGCGGTATTGCCAGTCAGTTTTGCGATGACAGCCATCGCTTCAATGCCAATCACGCCTTTGAGTGCTAGGTTGGTCTGGTTGCTGCGGTCTGCGTTAGTGGCACAGCTTGGTTACTATCTGGATGGACTTACGCAAGGGAGCCAGCAAAGTCGTCGGTGGAGATTTGATTCGCTGGGTAGAGTGCTTCGGCTACGAGATACGATGTCCACTGCTTAAGCTTGTCGTAGTGTTGACGCAGATAATTGTTATCATTTGCTCGCTGTGCATAAGCCAAAGTCATGATAAGCATATTTCCACACTCCTCGAGCGGCATCTCTTCGTCGTTTCCAAGAGGGTGCCCAGTGGCGTTGGGATAACTGGATCCTAGGTCATGCATCGAATACGTATTCGGGTACTGGCCTGCTTCCTGGTTTTCGAACAGCGGATCAAGTAGGAGTTTCAAGAGCGTCGGGTTTGTGTAGAGGAAAATTGGATGTGCGGGGAATACAACATCAACAGTCTGCACATTTCCGTCCGATGAAATCTCCTTTAGGAAGAGGTACAGCTCATTGGTGGTCCCGACAAGCTGGGTTGCTCCGAAAGCTTGGCGAGCGGAGAGGGACGTGATGGTAAGATAGTTCTGGCCCGCTGCTACTGTCGAATCACTTGCGATTTTGTTGTCTAAATCTGTGGACATCACGCTTGATGTGAGATAATCCTTGTGGAAAAAGGAGAGCTGCAGCTAATCAGATCTTGACTATAGATTCAATCCATAATATAGAACCTACCGCAGCAAGGTCATCGCTAAAGTAGCTAGTCCACAGGGATGGCAAAGAAACTACTCCATCCTTGCCATCAAATTGGATTGCATCGTTCTGGCATAGACCAAGAGAGAAAAGTGTGTTGACAGCTGACGAGCCAACAGACCCAAGGTCGATTGCAAAGCCAAAGACGGGCCAGTTGCTGTTGATGGCGCGATAGTTTGTATCTTTCGAATTTGTAAGCTTGCCATTGCTCGTGAATGCACCACGAACGTCGTTGTCTGTGCCAGATTGATACGTCATGCCATCTACAGCATCGGTAACGTAGTACCAGTTGCCCCATTCACCTTGATCACTTTTTTCGGAAAACAATAGCTGAGTTTGCTTGAAGACTTGGTGGTAAGCAATACCATCGGTCGTGCCATAGTTCCACTGCGCAATGTCACTGCGGTCTCCGGAAACAAATTCTAGCACATGAGATGAGTAACTGGGTACCGAGACAAATGGAAAATTCCTAACCTGCTGAAATATCCGAATAAAGTTGCACGTCGTGTGTAGCACCATCTACAGATGTTACCTCTACGTTCATGTAAGAAAATACCAGGGATTGACGTTTCATGTCATCGGGTGTGATTGGTGAAAGAAACGTGATGTTCAGGGTCACCTTCCCGGCTACGTCGATCGTAAAGACGCTTTTGGTCGATGAATACTCGTAAGCGACCTGATTGGCTGTCGCTGGTCCTGTAGGGGCTCCCATCCAGGTATAGGTGGTGCCATCGACGCGGATCATTCCTGTCCATCCTGTAATTTGGTTTCTGTCTGTAATTTAGTAAATGGCCAAAGTAATTTGAACAACGAATATGCACACGTCCAGAAGACAGGCCACTGTCCGGGCAAATAGCCTCCATTGCCCCCGTCACTGCCAGCAGCTAGCCAGGTGCTCAAGTATGGAGATTTAACCGCCAACGGGAGAGACGGAGGCCGAGCAGGTGAGAAGGTTGATGTAGCCCTACATAGGGTAATAAGAAAGACGACCAGGAAACTAAAGTAAGGGAGCTCCATGATTAATCAGGGTGGATTGCAAAAAATTGGAGGATAGATTGACCGTATCCACAAACCTGGGCAGGTGAACTTTATACATATGCCGATCTTACTTGGGTGGTATTTGGGTGAATGCATTCTGGGACTATCGGAGTGCCGAGCTGAATGAGTGAATGGGCCACCTGATGGCAGCACGAAGGTAGAATCTATAGTATTTCCACAAAATTTCAAGGGTTCACTGCAAGAATTCACTCTTGCGGCTGCCACATGGCGCAGGCACGCTGTAGCATGGTGCATTGCGGTATTGGGGTAAGCTTAGCATGGGGTGAAAACCTTGCTCTGCATCCGATAGCTGGCAAGTGGGCTCATCAGAGAGGTTTCTGAGCCTTTACTTGGACATATCTATTCTAACCCACATGAGCGCAAGCATCGCCATGGGTGAAATCAGCGAAGTATTTCTCAAATTAAAATGAGGGGGTCGATGAGACACCGTCTCGATTATCATTGACGGCATGAAATGGCCCGTAGACGGAGTATAAGTATTGGCAGGGGCGGAAAGGATGTCAGGTCCTTTTACAGAAATGTCTCAGAGTAGTTTTTGTTAGGGTTGAGGAAGCAGAAGACGAAAATTTCATTCTAAGCTGTATAATTGGAAGCGAAATTGAGTACTGATGAGATCCAACTTCACCATTTTCAATATGCCATAGCATGTAGCCGCAAACGATGTAGTCTTATTCTGATTCATGGATTTCTCTTCATCGGAAGGGCTCTGACCAGAATCTGGGGGTGATGTGTTGTCCCAGCGTGTGATCGGGCTCTGTGATTTCATCAAGTAGGATCGTAGAGGGCCAGCTGAGGCATACAAGTCAACATACCAATATGCCAATATGCCATGGGCCACGTGACCACTTAGAAGCCTGGGAGACCGAGGCTGAGCTCTTACGGTGCAGCCGATATCGTAGTGGAAGCAAGCAGACCAAGGACGGATGCTCTGCAGAAGATCTTCGAGGTTGTTGTTCCTGAAGGAGCCTGGCGAAAAAGATAAGCGACACCGTCTGTGGAGCTAAATTAGGGGTGGTCCATAAGGCGTCGAGGGTTTGGGGTGCATGCAGTCCAACGCGAACAGCTGATGGTGGCTGTCACGTCGTTTCCTAGCAGTGTCCTTTCTCGGACTTTTGGCCCTTGGAGGCGGTCAGTGCACCCCATCCATGTCAGCCATCCGGCAGCCACTGGCAGCCCACCAGCAGCCGTCCAGCTAGTTTGCCACGTCTAAGTTCCACCATAAGCTCCTGATCGTCCGACTTTCCGAATGCTATGCTTATTCGGGATCATAATATAGCCCCTGTTGAAAACACAACTGAAGAGAGTAAGATTTAAGGCTTGGCGGATTAAGCTTAGATATTTTATTGTTTTTATTTTATATCCGTTGTATTATACTACATACAATACTGCGCATGAGCCTCTAGGCTATGGCACTACAGTTCTATTTACATGAACCCTTCCTAGGCAGCTTAACATGTACTAGTGGCTATATCCTATTAGTTTATAAACCTCTACGCTAGGGGTTTACAGCTCCCTAGTGGAATACTAGGTTACTATAACTATTAGGAAGTAGTAGCAGTAGGAAAACGAAATTCTAACGCCCATTCTTATCCTATTTACCATTTATTTCTATCCTTTTGCTCACTAATATATATCTTCTACTATTAGCTACCCTCTAGTAGCTATCCCTATCCTATCTATAAACGCTAGTAGTACATATAATAGGAATTGTGCAACCGACTAGGCTGCTAGTAGTGGTAGTGGTGTGGTTGTAGTTGTTGGAATGGAGACGGTTTACCACGAAATCGTGCCATAAGGTCTTGAACTGTAAGTACTAGACCTAGTAGTTTCCGGCGAGGTCGAGGTCGAACCGGTTGTAGGGGGGATGATGCTAGTACTGAGGCGTATGTACGTGGTTGTAGAGATGGGTGGTAGGTAAGGCGATTGAAGCGATTGAGGTAATTGAAGTGGTGGTTTACGTTTCGGCGATGGCCGAGGTATGCGGCTCGGAAACAGTTTCTGAGGTATTTGAGGTATCTGGCGTAGGCGTAGGCTTAGGCTTAGGCTAAGGGGTGCTTAGGGGTGCGAATAGTATAAGATAGTTATAGAAGTCGGCTCCAAGTTCTAACCACAAGCAGTCGCCCATATAGTCCCCTATTAACTCCTTAATGGGGTAGTCTCTGTCATCCTAGTTGATACCCGTACCCTATAGAAAGCGCACTCTGTAATATCCTTGGAGTTACTTAAGACTAGACGGTGAAAGCTGGCGGCGGTGAGTTTCGTTGGGGAGAGATATTAATGGGGCTAGTTGGTATCTGTATACGAGCTTATGCGGGAGGATATCGTTCTAAAGCTGGAGGACGGTGGCGATGATAAAGGCGATGGCGATGGCGATGGCGATGGCGAAGGTATTAGTAAAGGAGATGCAGCTGGCATGGCGGGAGCGGCGATTCAGGGGGGTGTAGAGTTGGAGAATGATGGTGTAAAGGAGGCTGCAAAGGAGGCTGTGATAGCGGAGAGAAAGGATTCGGGTCGTCCGTAAAAGAGGTCTGTTTCTTTTTCTTTCTCTTCCCTTCCTTCCTTTCTGCAGTCGTCGCCCGGGTCTTTGGAGCCATTTTGCGCTGCGGCCGTTAAGCTTAGATATATCATGCCGATTAACGAAGTACTACTCATGAAGCACACGAGGTTCGGTAAATTACCTGGTTATACTATGAATTACGATATTTAGTATATCGGTATCGATCTTTTGATGGAGATTCTATTAATACACCCTCTGGTTAAAAAAAGAAAAGACACTCATAAGGGAGAGAGGATTGCCCGCGTTAAACCCATGGAATAGATGAAGGAAATTGGAAGTTATTTGCTAATGAGATAAAGGCTGGACTTTGACTTATGATACAGCGTTAGATCGTGACTGAAAATGCGCTCAGATTTCATGAAAACTCCAACGCAATAGACTTAACCGTGTGAGACAGGGGAGAAAGGTATTCGCAAGAAACACATTCAACGAACGAGTCTCACAGATGCCAAACAAAATTACCGGATCTCGCCAGCGAACGCTCCCGGAAATGAATAAATCAAACAAGTCAGAAGAAGAATTAGTTCGCCCGGGCGCCGGGTATTCAAAAACGTTTAAGAAATCCATGGACGCTCAATATGTTCGTAGAGTTCCTGACAACCTTCCAGCCATCGGCACTTAAGAATCTCAGTGATGGTCCAGCGCCTTGCTGGATCCATTGCGAGACAACCTCTGACGAGGTCAACTACATCGTCTGGGCTTTCTCTGGCGGCCTGTCCTTTACGGAGCAGCCCAACATCCCAGTCACCTTCGAGGATTTTCCTGGTGGTCTTCGAATCAAGCCCAGCGTTGAATGGAAGTTCTCCTGTAATAATAGCGTAAACAACAACACCAAATGCCCAGATATCTGCTGCGGTGGAAAAGATAGAACCTGCAGTGTTGAAAAGCTCAGGCGCAGCATATTGCAAACTTCCTGCAATGCACGTGCTGGTGTCTGACGGACCAATGTTCTGATTTGGTCCTCCAGAATGTGGTTCAGGGGTATCGCGATGGTCACTGACAATGTAATCTGCCATACCGAAATCGCAGAGCAGGATGTTACCCCCTTCAGTCTTGGCGTTTGGCCCGGACATGTCCACTAGACAGTTTTCGAGCTTGATATCGCGATGGACAAGAGTAATATCGTTATGAAGATAGCGAACCGCCGACGCAAGCTGGTACACATAGCGTTTGGCAAGGCGTGGCGCAACTCCCTTTAGTTTTGCTTGGCGAGCATTGCGAACGACGTCGAAGAGAGTACCACCAGCGTTCAGCTTTGTTATGCAAAAGGTGGCAAAGTCGGTATTGTACACTCGCAAAAGCGGAAGAATGTACGGATGTTTGAGATACCGCCACACCTCGACCTCATGCTCAAATTGAGTTTGCAGCGCCTCGTTCTCAATTTCCTGCTTCCCTGCTAGCTCCTTCCGCACAATTTTGACTGCGTACGTAACCTTCACATTATTTTCGAACGTGGATGCCTCTTTTACAACACTGAATCCCCCATAGCCTATTTGCTTGCCAATAATATACTGGCTGTGGTCGCCGATTTCTTGTCCCTCGTCATCCGGCTCCACAGGTTTGGTTGCTTCATCTCGGGAATTGAAATGAGAGAGGAAGGCACTGGCAGGAGACATGGATGAGAGAGAACGTCCAGAACGGGCAGAGGACCGGCGGCTCATCTTTCGCACACTCCCGTCGCTGCTTAACTCACGGAAGCCTTTAGATCGCTGGGAGCCGTTCCGTCGAAATAGCGAGGAAGGGAACTCTATAGGCGAAGATGCTGGTAGTGGGGAGAGTAGATAATCCGCAGATGCTTCCAGTGGTGTTCGAACTTCTTCTAGTGGAGGAGAAGCAGTGGCCCCAGAAGTCAAGGAAGCAACGTTTTCGTGGTCGCCGTAGCTTGGATCTGCGGCTGGTCCATCGACGGTAGTTCGTAACAACGAATAACGAGATGCTCCAACGCGGTGTGTAGCCTCTTTCCTTCGATCAAGAGCCTGTACGAAATATGAACCGTTGTCCGAATAATCTTCGCCATCTATTTCAGGTAGAGTTGGTGGCACTCCTGATTTTGGTAAAGGTTCTTCGATAGAGTGACGGTTTCCACAGTCGAGTGTAACTTTCTGGTCGAAGCTTATGGAGGGTCGGCGTTTGCGAAAAGTATTCTCGATGTCGTTGAAACTGGAGGCAGCAGCAGAGCCATAGGACTGCGCCTGCTGCTGTCCCTCCACAGCTTCCTCTCCATTCCCATGCTTTCCGTATCTGCTATTTTGACTGTGGTTGAGTGAATGGGACTCGGCAAGCTCAGGCGTGGTCAAAGCCGAGGAAGAATCCCCCTCCCGCTGAAATTCACAGCGTGGTATCGAAGCAAAGCTCGAGGAAACGGGCTTGTGTGGCGTTCTGGTGTTGAGCTTAAGTTTCTGGAACACATGAGGGGACTCGGTGGATGGGGCCATATGACCGGTTAGGGGAGTTCACGATAGTTGCGGAGCTCAAGGTGCTGGCAACTAGGCTTTTCTTCTGGTCGCGCCGTGGGGTATGTGCGTAAGCGGAGAGGGTAATGGAATCGTGGAAGTTGGAACGCTGGGTAACCAGCGCAGCGGCTGCTTGGCCGCAGCCCTCTCGAGTGGACAGTCAGTGGCGGTGAGTGCTGGGGACGAATTGCATATGTGGAGGGAAGATGAATGACGATGCAAGCTGGATATTGGGCGGGGAGTGTGATCGGAGTGGATCAAGGGTCCTTTTGATTAAAACGTAGGCGATGGATGCACGCTGACGCCTTCCCCCACGCGCAAGGTGGGCTGCAGGGTGTGGAGAAAGCCTATATTTTAGCGATGCACGTATGGAAGAAAAACTCTGCCAATTTGCCCAGTTTGCCCAACTTTGCTTTCTGGCGGGCTCGTTGACAGCCTATCAAGCCCTCGCCATAACCAATAGCACGAGTGCACCTAGGGCCCTGCAGGCGAATCAGCGCCCTGGTGGAGGAGGCGCTTCGCTCCGGGCCTGACGTAAGGGACGGCGACGTGGACGCAGGCATTTTGTACAAGTAGGAAGGCTTTGCAAAGGTACATGCACGTAGAAGGGCCAGACAGAGCAGATGAGGCTTGCAACTGCCGGCCACCTGCCTATATCTCTTCCCTCCAGGGCTCCCCCCCGTATGCGACTTGGCCCAATTTTCAGGCCAGGTGGGGTGATGACTGCCAGATGATAAGCGCTGGTGGCCATCTCCAATGTGCCCTGCCCAGGCCAGCATGACTTGCCATCCTGCTATCCACTTTCACCGTTATGCACCTTATGCAGGGTCAGGAGATCTCGGTCTGAGGGACTGCGAGACAAGACAAAACGACTCGATCCTCCGCGCAAAGAGAAGAAGGAATCCCTAGTCGCGTCAAGGTCGAACGGAGCTGCATCATCTGCGTCTTATTTGGTAGGAAAGCAGAGCCGACAGCGAGGCAGCTGCAAGCCTGCATGGCGTTTTGCTTGAACAACAACCGACAGAACAGCGCGCGCCGTGCCGTACCGTGGTCCACTGTCCAAGGGCGTGAATATGTCATATACCTGTGTACATGGCTGTGTACATGGCCTACTAGGTACCTACGCACGCGCTGCGCCAGGAACTCCCTCTCAATTCCTTGTCGCAAGGCGCAGTAGCAGCTTGTTGCATCGGTGAGCCCATCCTTACGTTGTCGAGCGACTCTCCCGTGACTGCCCGTGACTGCCCGTTCCAGAGAGCTCGAGTTTTCGGTGACGGCGCTATGCCGGAACCGGATTGACTTCAGAGTCGAGCTTCCCGCCAAGATACCGTCTCCAAAGTGATGCAGCACTCGCCGTCTCTGTTGGCCACGACATCGCATTTTATCACCACCCCAACCCTGTATCCATACCGTTGCGATCCCGGATCCTCTGGTCACGCCAATATCGTCTCCTTTACCGTATCCACCCTCGGCCTCTGCTCTTGACCGCCAGAGCTCCAAGTTCGGGTGGCCGGTAGGCCTTGACGTCCCAGGATGGGCTTCGCAGGCCTTTGCTCAAGACTTTTTGCGTCCTGCTGTGGCAGTATGAGCCTTCCTACTGATTCTCCATTCAGGACTAACTCTGGTGTCGACAGGTCGCTCAAAAGATAGTTTGTACGATCCGGTGCTTGCAGACAGCGAGCGGGAAGCTGTTGCAGACCTGTTAGGGTTCCTGGAGAACGTATGGCCCCCAACCACATCTGCTACATGAACAAACAGAACTCACATACCTTTCCAGAGGGCTGAGACCGACTTTTTCTCTGGAGAACCTCTTCGAGCATTGAGCACATTAGTATACTCGGACAACATCGATTTACAACGCAGCGCTAGCTTGACGTTTGCCGAAATCACCGAGAGAGGTAAGCCACCCCGTCTCCAAGAAATACTTTCCACCACTAATTGGCCCAATACTTTAGATGTGAGAGAAGTCGACCGAGATACCCTTGAACCGATCTTGTTCCTTCTGCAAAATCCGGATATCGAGGTACAGCGGGCTGCCTGCGCGGCACTCGGCAACCTAGCAGTCAATAGTATGTGAACAATGTGGAAGCCCAGGAAACTCTACTGACTTCTTGCAGCGGAAAACAAGGTTGCCATCGTCGCATTGGGGGGTCTCAACCCCCTCATCAAACAAATGAATTCGCCGAATGTCGAAGTACAATGCAATGCGGTTGGGTGTATCACCAATCTTGCAACACACGAAGACAACAAGGCCAAGATCGCCAGATCAGGAGCATTGCTCCCGTTGACTAGGCTAGCAAAATCAAAGGACATGCGGGTACAAAGGAACGCAACCGGGGCGCTACTGAATATGACGCACTCCGGTACGACCCAAAATAACTCCTTGTGACTAGGCTGCGTTTTACTGATAGGCCTTGTAGATGATAACCGACAGCAACTTGTCAACGCTGGAGCCATTCCGGTTCTTGTTCAGCTGCTCACATCTCCTGATGTTGATGTACAGTACTATTGCACCACTGCGCTTAGCAATATCGCTGTCGATGCTAGTAACCGCACAAAGTTGGCTCAAACGGAAGGACGCCTCGTTACATCACTTGTTCATTTGATGGATTCATCCTCACCAAAAGTACAATGCCAGGCTGCCTTAGCGTTAAGGAACTTAGCCTCCGACGAACGATACCAGCTCGAAATTGTCCGTGCTCGAGGGTTGCCGTCTCTTCTTCGACTATTACAATCGTCATACCTTCCTCTTATACTTTCCGCAGTCGCCTGCATCCGAAATATTTCTATTCATCCCGCAAACGAATCTCCAATCATCGACGCCGGATTTCTTCGCCCTTTAGTTGACTTATTAGGTTCGACCGAGAACGACGAGATCCAATGCCACGCAATTTCCACCCTCAGGAATCTAGCTGCAAGCTCTGACCGGAACAAACAGCTAGTTCTGGAAGCCGGAGCGGTGCAAAAATGCAAGCAGCTCGTTTTGAACGTACGGCTGCCGGTTCAGTCAGAGATGACAGCCGCAATTGCTGTCCTTGCATTGAGCGACGAATTGAAACCTCACCTCCTCAACCTTGGGGTGTTCGACGTTTTGATCCCTCTCACAGAGTCGGACAGTATTGAGGTGCAAGGGAACAGTGCAGCGGCATTAGGTAATCTGTCATCGAAAGGTAAGAACGTCCCGTTTGCTAGGCCAGGGTGGCTCTAACGTTGACTAGTGAATGATTACACCATTTTCCTCCAAAACTGGACAGAACCATCAGGTGGCATCCACGGCTATCTCAGACGCTTTTTAGCAAGTGGTGACCCTACGTTTCAACACATTGCCATTTGGACGCTGCTACAACTGCTCGAGTCTGAAGACTCCCGGCTATTGAGTCTAATTTCAAAATCAGAGGAGATTGTGCAAATGGTCACGGACATCGCAGACCGTAACATAGAATCCGATGACGAAGACAATGGCGAAGGCGAGGTAGTAAGTCTAGCTCGTCGTTGTCTAGAGATTCTGGGGAAGAACCCCAAAACTCTCGTGGAAGGCTGAGCAAGACAGCCTCCGCCTATTAAACCCCCCTAACCCAACTAAAATCGGCGGCCCTGTCATCTATGATTTTCCTCTACCCGCCTATTACCCGCCTATTACCCTCCTGTCTTATTTTTGTTCTTTCATAGTGTTTGTCTCTTTTCCCTTCGAGGCCAGGTATCCCTCCATCATGTCATGCTGCTTGTTACGAGTCTTGGGTGGCTGGCGTTTTCGGAGCAAAGCCTGCATTTCCTACGTACGTTACAGCGAGCATGGGCGGTGCGGGATTCCCTTTATTGGCGGCATACCACATTTCGAATTGACTTTGGTGGGACTGGTCTTGATGATCAGATTATATTCTTAGGCTGAATTGGATGGAGACTGGGATATCTAGGTCTCAGTCGTTAGTTACTTTGGTAATTAAACTAGAATGAATTACTTCATGTTTCAATAACTATCCACTACCCCTCCACCACCAGTTCATGCATAGTCTACCGACAGTGATGTCTGGAGAAATAATTTCTCCGAAATGCCGATTAATCGCCAGGGTTATCGATAAGAGAAATTCAGAGGTCGACAAATTGATATGCAACCCCGTCCACTGCAATGGCCGAGCCTTACATTCCAAACCGATAACACGAGAGGTGATTACTACCACCATGGCCCCCAGAGGACGACCAAGAGGAAGCGGCCGAGGTGGCGCGAAGGCTCCTGAGCGCCAGGCCCAAAAAGCAGCGGAGTCAGAGCTGTCTGCCCCTCCCGCAGAAAACCCAGAAGCAGTCCCAGACGCTGCTTCCGCAGCAGACCCCAAGCAGGGCAATGAGTCTTTGAACGCAGACCATGACATGCCTGACGCGCAGCTACAGGCTTCTGCCGGGCAAGCGGACCAGCCGCTCGCTACCTCTGCTTCCGCCTCCGCCTCCACCTCCACCAGACCCGCTGTCCAGCGCCTGGATTCCCTGAAGGGCACCTCAGCGCCCAGCTCGCGCTCGGAATCGCCAGCAACGCGTGGAGCTGCGGCTGCGCGCGGCCGGAAGCCGCTGTCGCGCCAGCCGGTGTTTAAAGGACGGCGGAGCAAGGAGGAGCGGGATGCGCTGCAGCAGGAAGCGCTGGAGCGGGAGCGAGAGCGGAGAGCAGAGCGGGAGGCGGAGATCCGAAAGACGAATAGAGGGCTTTATAGAGGCGCGGGAGGAAGGGGGAGAGGGGATCGGGGCGGGAGAGGGAGGGGTGGGTATATGGGAGATGTGCCGGTTAGCGGGCCGTTCTCACTTGGGAAGGTCACGAATGGTATGTTTGCTTGGTAAAGATTCTGATTAAAACTACATTACTGACATTTTGTGCCTAGATCCTACGAGACGAACAAATCAAAGTCAATCTATTTTCTCTGGGGGCGGATCAGGATCTGGGGGAGCGCGGGTTAAGAAGGAGCCAAATACCAAACGAGATGAAGATGACGACTTGAATAGGTCTTTAGGGATTTACGTCAAGAAGGAGGTGCAAGACGGAGGTTACATCTCTTCTGACGAAGACGAGGTCACGTTAGGGCCGCGGAAAGATGTCGACAACATACTTGAGATTTCTGACGACGATGACGATGCTGAAGAAGGCTCTGCAAGTAGGCAAAAAGAACGGAATCCGCCTGCACTGATTCCTATTCGCATTTCTCGAAGAGAGCACCATGACCGTGTCATCGGTATCAATACGGAAGCCAGTTCCGCAGCATCTGCCAAGATATTGAAACAAGCCGAAAAGAATGGAGGTTCTTCAACAGCCGAAGCGGTTGAGGCTGTCACTCGCAAAGGCAAGGCAAAGATTAAGGATATCGAGATCACAGAAGTCCGTCGGCCTTACAAGGGTATGTGGCAGGAGACAGATGATCAGGAGGGAGTGGTTAAGATCAAAGATGAGCCGGTTGATGAAGACGGCGCAATCACGGTTCCCGAGGAAGTCGCTGTTGGTGCGGGAGACTCCACCCAGAATGAGGCCTTAAAACAACCTCTTTCTTCCGCAGAACCTGGAAAGAAGAGCCTCCACAAAGGGAAAGGCCGACAGCGCCGCAGATCGAGCATGCGCGACTCAACTCCTTCTCTCCAAACCGAAGAAGAGCGACAGGAATGGGCGCGCCATCAATTCGACCTGAGCGAGATCAGACGCGAGCTCGGCCAAACCGACACTCCTACGGTCGCTGCACCCACTACAGCCACAGAAGACGCAGATGGCGACACAGCCATGAAAGAAGGCCAACCACAGACAGTCGACATGAAGGCCGACCGCGTCTACCTATTCCAACTCCCGCCCATCGTGCCAGACCTACTACTTCCAACCGTCAAGAAAGAGCTGCCGGACGAAGCCGATCCCATAATCACAGCAACTGACCAGACTCCCGTCAAAATCGAGGACGGTGAAGCCAAGCCCACCCTTAAAGATCCGCTGTCAACCTCTTCGGAGCCCAGCCTGGCGTCAGGTCGCGTAGGTAAGCTCCGCGTCCATGAATCGGGCCGCGCAACGCTGAGCTGGGGCGGCACGAGCCTGGAGCTATGCATGGGCATGAGTCCGCATTTCCTGCAGGACACGGTTGTTACAAGGATCACGCCGCCTGAGGAGCGAGTGGGGCCTGGCGACGAGGGCGAAGTGCTAGGGTTTGGGCAGGTTAGGGGAAAGTTTGTTGTTACACCTGACTGGTACGAGATTGTGGGATGAAACGGGGTGAGAGAGTAAGTTGGTACGGAATGATTTGGGGTGCGAATGATGGCATTGTGGGCGTTTGATATCAGGTGCATTTGCTGGCGTTGAACATATCGTGTTCATCTTGACAGGGAATGTGATGCTGAGATTAAAGATCGTTCTTAGAGCTGGTTAAGATAGCTCTTGGCATATACAGCCAATATAGAAACATGGACAGCTATCGATATCATTTTTCAATTTCCTCGAGCAGGGTGTTCTGCATGCTTCCCCTTCTGCCAGCGCTTTTCATCATAACGGCGTTAAGATCAAAAGGAGGATTTCGGGCCGAGCGGGGATGAGAGAACTCAAGCTTCAAGCAGTTCGTAGAACATACATTTAGGTACCAACCCAAGGCCAACTTTATCTTCCCAATACCTTTTTTTCACATTGGCTTTTCTAGGTCTACTTGTTTGATGTCTTGAAGACCAACATGCCTCCGCTGGCAGCACCCTGATTTCGCACATTGAATGAATGCATAGCTAGTAGGNACATGGCTATATGACCTACAACACAACCTTTGAGCTGTCCTGAGATTTGCAAGCCTTGATTGAGACTTCTGGCTGTACTAGCCAGCTAAGAAACTGTAGGCGCTCAAGTCAAGCCCACCAGAACGAAGTGGCATTCGCGACTCATTGTTCTACCGGAAGAGACCAACATTTGTGGCTATAAGTTGCCCTCCGTGGATTTCGCCATTTACAGGTGCCAGTATACCTCCATTTGTGCCAACATACGACACGCCATGGTCCATCCGGGTTCTTCCAAACTGAGTGGACGTAGCCCCTTCGAGCGCAATGTCACAAGAATATTCTCAGACTCATTTTGGTTCACCCGATAGAGGGTATTGGCCCCTGCCACATATGCTATGCCATCCTCCGCCAGAACAAAATTGTCAGGGTCAGTCATGTTTGCAAACAGTTGGGCTAGGCCACGGGCACTCCCATTGACAGTTATAGGAACTCGACCGAGAATGCCTTTCCTGGGGTTGGCATAATACAAGATACCATTGGGGATGTGAATACTATCCACTCCTAGCGGGATTCCCGAACTCACTGGCAGGAATTTTTTATCTTATATCGCTACTGAATAGCCACGGTTGAGTGTCCACTCTCCAAACAATTCCGCGTGATGCATCAGCAAGAAGTACCAATCCAAGCTCATTGTGCAAAGTTGCTATGCCATCCGGCAGACTAACTTCGGTCAAGTTCGGCGTTTATCTGTACATAGAGCTAGACTAACGCACTGCGCCGACTAGTTCGAACCTAGCTTCACAGCGACCTTCCTATATGGAGAAGACTACCTCACCTAAGACCCTATGGATGGAATTGCACGTCCTGGCCTCAACGGACTCGTCGTGCCAGACGACGGCGATACGCCGTTCCAGATGCTGGCCACAGGCATCCAGATTGCTACGCCGGAACTTGCCAGCATTGTAGCTATGAACACGACCACCGGTCCGGCGATCCCATATGGCGCCACTTACTCTGGTAAGTCGACTATAAAAATGTAATGCTTGACTTGATTTATCTATCTAGGGAAGGCTGGTAGCTATATAGTATAATATTAAGAGGCTGGCTTACCAGCCTCCTTACGCCACTAGCACAATTAGCAACCCCCGCAGCACCGCCCGTATAGCCCGCTACCAATTTAGCAACTAGCCGTGCGGCTAGTCCTACTATAGGTCTAGCGAATGCTCGGCCTATATATAGCAACCCCTATATATAGGCCCTTAGTAATTAAGGAGCTTGCTTCTCTTATAGTTAGAAAGGTTACTATATAAAGGATTACCTAACAGGCGTAAAAGCGGATAAGGTTTTGTTAATCTAGGAGGATAGCGCGGAGTTAGAAAAGAGGAACCTTAAAGAAAGACTTTTCTTTAGGGTTAAAAGGGATCAATATATTAGATATTAATTTAGGTCGGCTAGTTAGTAAAAGAAACTGCACTATCCCTTATACTTTATTCCGCAATAGATACTAAGTTTTAACCTCTACTGTCACGGGACGGGGCAGTGGCTATAAGACGTATGTATTCAAGGAGTCTACAAGACGTTACGCGATCGATCGTAAGGGTCGAGGGCGTAAGGAGGTGATATACCTACGCGTAGCTAACATAAGCTGTACGCGAGGTATACGCAAGAGCACGGGGCTCTCCTATGGAGGCCCCTGCGGTAGGGTTCCGTAACACTACCCCCCCTCCTATAGAGGCGGAGCTCCGGCGACACTATAGTTACTATATACATATAGAAGGGACACTTAGGGTATAAAAAAGAAGAAAAGGGGGGTATTACTAAAGGCTTAAAACAACGTTATATAATAAGGCTTGGCATTTAAAAATTCAACTAATTAGACAACTTTAACTGCCGGTTAAAGTTCCTAGACATCTTAATAATATTCCGGTTACGTAATTACACTTTACCGCAATCTAACGGCAATTTAACGGCAATTTACCCTTACGTAGTAATATATAACGGTTTAACTCTATAAGGGCTTCTATAGAGGATTAGGTATAAAATCTCTACTTAGGCCCGGTTTCTATAGGTTTGCGTAATAAAAGTCGCTAATTAGATCCTTTACATTTTTAAAGTCTTCCTATAGTTGCCATTCTGGCTAGTCTATATCGAATCCTATATATATAGCTCTATAGTAGAGCCGTCGTCCTCTACCTTTACCAAAGTATTTAGAGTTAATAATTCGTTTAATAGTCCACTCCTTATAGTTCTTATCTTTGTTCTTATCTTAGATTAGTACTAGTAGGGGTTTAGGCTATATCTACCCCAGTAAGGGGTTAGGCTAGTAAAGGTATAGTAGCTATAGATGAAATATAGGCTATATCCCACGGGTGGCTAGGGTAAGTGGGAGCTCTAGCTTATATACGGCTCCCCTATTAATAACTTATTTAATTAAATAGGGGCCGAGGTTCTTATAATTAAGTGACTTTATAGGCCTCTGCGTAGAGATATTATATATATTTAGCTATACCCAGTCGCCAATACGCATCTCTGGTGGTGGCGTTCTATAACAGTCGGCGAAGTAGGCCTACTTTACTTAAGCCCAGGCCATTTCTCCCTTATAGTAGTTAAGTAGATTTTTTATATAGTCTGTATACTAGTCGGCAAGTAGTATCTTAAGGCGTTTTCTATATAGCAGTTTCTTATTAATAGGTTCTAGTGGTTCTATACCGGATCGGGGGTAATATCCCTTATTCACAAAGAACGGGGTAAGTCCTATAGTAGTTAAGACATAGTTATTTGCTGCGAATTTACCTAATAGGAGGTAATCTACCTAGTTATCTTAACTATAGGCAACTACCTGTCGTAGGTACGCTTTTATACTAGCATTAGCGTTTTCTGGTTACCTAGCAGTTTTATAGTAAAAGGATATAGACATCTTAATAAAGATGCCAAGGCGTTAGCAGATTTATCTCTATATATTAGAGCCAAACTATATGCCTTAATCGGACGTAATTAAGTTAGGTAACCTATATAATCGGTAGATTTCGCGAAGGAAGGCATTAGTAACGTCGCTAACGGCTACACCTTTAGTTAGGACGTAGTGGCGCTCTTTTATAAGTCGGTATATTATTATAAAGATATTCTTATAGGTATAGCTATATCGCTTATAGGGTAGTAGGTTAATAACGAAATCTATAGTAATATCTGCCCATCGTTATATAGGTACTAGTAGAGGGTATAGTAGTCCTTAGTACTTTATATTAAAGGCCTTAGCGCGCTTATAACCGTAGCAGGCGCCTATAAAGCGTTTAACTAAGTCTATTATTTTAGGCCAGAAGTAGTATCGGCTAAGAAGCTTATAGGTTCCTCCTCTGCCTAAGTAGCCGCTTAATTAGAGGTCGTGGGCTATTTAGATTAGTTACCGTTATAGATTTTTTAAGTTAGGGACAAATAAATAGCCTCTATAATAGAGCCTATTCTCTTTTACTTCTAAGGCTGTTATATTAATCTAGCCTAAGCTTCGGAGTTTAGTTAGCAGCGTATGAGCGCCGACAGTCTTTATGGTAATAAGTTAATGCAGTAATAGGTCAATAGAGGTGTTATATGCCGTAGTAATAAGCTCGTTAATTTTGGGAGGTAATTCTAGTTCTATAGTNTAGAGCTAAGGTATAGTTAGCTCTATTATAGGTAGCATACCTAGGGCCAAATTCCATGCTTTTAGGATTGTTTATTGTTGGAACTAGTTACGGGGGTTATCTTTAGACTAAGGAAGGTCTTATAAGCGGCGTATTAGGCTATTAGGCTTAGTACCTTATACTCCTAGCCTATATACAATTTTAAAGTTAAAACTAGAGAGGAACTCGTTCTAGCGTACTTAGCGTTAGTTTAGCTATTTTATAGTTATAAAGTACTTAAGGTTGCAATGATCCGTAAGGACTTTAGTTGGCTAGTTAGGTTCTGCTAAGAAGAGTTCCGGTTAGAATTCCTTAAACACTTATATAATCGCGAGAAGTTCCTTATTATAGATCTTGTAGTTATATTCTTATAGTATAAGCTTAGATAAATAGAATACAACTAGGTAGAGGAGACTGTTATTACCCATCTAGGAAAGAACGCCTGCGTTAACGTGGTCTAAGGAGTTAGTCTTAAGATAGAGTTGTTGTCCTAGTATAAAGTAAGCTAGGATAGATGCTTTAGTAAAAGCATCTTTAAGGTCTTAGAACGCCTTCTTACATTTAGGCGTCTAGATAAAACGTAAATATATTTTTCTTCCTTTTACGGAAAGGCCCTTCGTTCGCATTATTACTATAAGTAGTACTATAACACCCGAGAAGTTGTATATAAATTTTTGATAGAAGTTAGCGAAACTGAGGAAAGCTTATACGTCTTTAATGCAGTTAGGGGTTTGCTATTCGGTAATTATGTGTACCTTCTTAGGGTCTATACGGACACCCTTAGTAGTAACGATTAGTTTAAGGTATTTTACTTCTATAACTAAGAATTCGCACTTCTTTAAATTAATATAAAGTCTTACGTCCCTAAGGCGCTATAGGACCTTTTAAATATGCTCGGTATGCTTAGAAGGGTTATTACTATAAATAAGTATATCGTCTAGGTACGCAGAGTAGAAGTTATCGAGGTAGTCCTATAAGGCGTTATTAATATAGCTTTAGAAGCTGCCTGGGCCATTATATACGCTAAAGGGCATAACAGTATATTTAAATTAGCTAAAGCGCGATGCGAATATAGTTTTTTATTCGTTACCTTCTTGTATTTAAAGGCGGTTAAAGGCGGCGATAATATTAAGCTTGGTATAGATTTTGACTTAGCTAAGCCGCTTAAGAGTCTTATGTATAAGTGGTATGGGGTATTAATTCTTAATCGTGATAGCGTTAAGTCCTCTATAGTTAATGTAGAATTAAATACCTCCTCTTAGCTTCTTAGTAAGGAGAATAGGGGCGGCTGCTAGGGATATGCTAGGGCGAATAAACCCTTTATCGAGGTGTTTGTTGATATACTTTTTAATAACTAGAAGTTTATCTTTTGATATTAGGTAGGGTCTTTTATAGGGTGGCGTTTTTCCTTATTTGATATTAATGGCATGGTTATTAGGTTAATGTAAGGGGAGTATATCTACGCTCTTTTATAAGCACACGTTAATAAAGTTATAGTACCTCTTAGGGAGGAGCTTGCGGAGTTCCTTATTAGTAAGTCCTTTTTTAAGCTTTATAAACTTCTTAAAGTCTAAAGGTGAAAGTCCGTAGAGTTCTGCGGGGGCATTGTTTTCTAAAAGGTTAACTATATCTATTCTATTACTATAGAGGACGTAGTCCTGTTCTTTATTAAGCTTATATAGTCGTAATTAGAAGGCTATAGTAATGGTCTAGCCTTTCCTATATGCTATGCGGTAAAAGGCCGCGGCACTTATATAGTGGCAGTTGGTTATAGGTAGGGTAATAAGGGGTTCCTTAGGTTGGTATTCTGGGGAGTAGATAGAGGCGGCTAGGCCATGTCCTAGGTAGGTCTCTCTATAGTATTTAGAGTTAAAGGTTACTTCTCTCTTTTTCCAGTTAATGGTGGGGTTATATTATTCGAGCTAGTTTATTCTAAGGATAATAGGGTAGTTAGTAAGTAGTGTAATATAAGCCTAGAGTTCTTCCTGGTGCCTATTTATATCTAGGTAGAGTTATGCTATATAGGTAATCTTCTATACGGTATAACTACTGTTAGCGAGTTATAGGGCGCGGGCTTTAGTAAGGGGTAAGGTAAGTAGGTTATAAGTGCGTATAAATTAGGTATCTATAAATTTATTAATAGCTCCGCAATTAATTATAGAACGGCTTTTATATTATTTTTTAGTAGTAGTTCCTATTACGGGTAAAACTATCTATTTCCGTCTATTTATCTTTACTAAGTTATCTATTAAGCAGGCCGATATATAGATCCCCTTATTATTAGGGTGTCCTAACCTACGACTTAGGGCTAGGACTTGGCGTTTTCCGTTTCCGTATCTAACTCTACCGCTATTGCTACGTCTTCGTCTTATACGGTAGTGGCATATAGCGACGTATTTAGTGTTTAAGGTACTAGGTTAGGTATTAGGCGGCAGCTGCTAAACCTAGCTATTAGGCAGTTTAGGCTATAGCTATAATAGCCTTCTTAACAACATCTATAGCAACGCTTTAGCTTCTAGAGTAGCTCGCGTTCTCCGTCTAGTAGCTTCTGCGGGAAGGTTAGTATAGAAAGGTCGATATTAGGACCAGTAGTGTTGCTTAGGGTAGTAGGTGTTAGTGGTTTAGTAGGTCCGAAGGGCTTCTATAGGGAGGTCTTTGGGTAAGGGTTTATAGTAGCGATCTAATTTAGTCGTCGTTTAATCTTCTATATAGCTACTACTATATTATAAACATTATTATAGTTATAGCTGGCGGCTGCGTAACTAAGGCGATAAGTGACTTTTTTAAGGAGATCTTTTTAGTCTTTAGTATCGTCTCGGGCGAGGGCTCTAGTATATTCCTGGAATTTAATATAGAACTCGTTAAATAATTTAGTAGGGCTTATCTTTAGGGCACGTAGTTTAGCTTAGTTGGTGGCTAGTAGGTTATGGTCGCGGTATATTAGGTTAAGATTATTAAGGACTTCTTAGTGGGACTACTACTTCTAGGGGCTATTAGTCTCCTATTAGGCGAAGAGTCTATTAAATAGTATACCCTTTATTCGCCTAATAATATAGCTAATCTTAGTATCTTCCGTAGGAAAAAGACAGGCGCTCTAAGTTAGTTTCTTGCGGATTTACATCTTTTAGTGGCTATATTCTTTACAGTCTCCCTAAAAAACTAGGGGATTAGGGTAACGTGCATTAGACCCTACGGTAGTAGCTTAAATTTGGTCGTTATAGCTTTCGTCGTTGCTTTAGTAGGGGTTTCTATTAGGTAAGGCTACTTAGCGCTAACTCTCTATTAAGTGTTAAGTAGGTAAAGTTGCCAGGGGCGTAGAGACTTAAGTGGCGTTATATATAGTAGAGAGGTATCTAGCGTTATTACAAATATGCTTATTAAGCTAAGATTATAGGTATTTAATTATGCCTTCTCTTTTAGTGACCGTAGCAATAAGTATAATCTTAGCCTTCTTTAACTGTTAGATGTTGCGTTTAGATACATAGAGGTTATCTTTAGTTTCTTAACACGTGTTATCGGCGAGCGCCTTATAAGCTTATAGGTCTTAGATAATATCGCAATCTTAGGTAGTACGCATCTCGGCTTATATAAGCTTTAGGTAGTAGTTCTATAGAAGGCGGTAGTATTTATTAGGTTCTTATGCTACCATTTTTATAAACGTCTTAGCGTCTCGTATTTCAATTTTAATAGGTAGTAGCCCTTCCGCTTGCTTATCCGTAGTTATATAGTTAATAAAAGATAAGATATTATTAGTGTCCATCTCCTTAGGGGTTAAGGCTAGGGCTAATAAATTAAATTCTCCTAGGATTAATTGGCGTTGTAGGTTAAGTATAGGTATTGGATTGTTCTTTAGGTTTAATATAGTAGCTAGTAAGAAATATTATCTTACTATTATGGGTTCCTTAGAAGTATAAAGTAAGGTAACTTATAGGCACGCTGCTTCTAGCAGCGCCTATAGTATTACAGAGACGTAGAATTGGTCGTAGGCTAGGTGTCGGTGGTAAAAAGGCGCAACGTAATGTCANGGGACGGGGCAGTGGCTANAAGACGTATGTATTNAAGGAGTCTACAAGACGTTACGCGATCGATCGTAAGGGTCGAGGGCGTAAGGAGGTGATATACCTACGCGTAGCTGACATAAGCTGTACGCGAGGTGTACGCGAGAGCACGGGGCTCTCCTATGGAGGCCCCTGCGGTGGGGTTCCGTGATATCTACTTTAGCTAACTCTAAAGTAAATGCCTTTGCCTTAATAGACACCTAGTATACTATAAAGCTGGCTAACTTTTTAAATACACCTATTAAAGAACTGCCTAAACTAATTCCTATTCGTGGGTATAATAGGCAAATAGGGCTACCCATTATAACTATCTTACGGATTTACCTCTATATTAATAGACGAAGGTAGTATAATATCCCCCTCCTTATTACGGACCTAGGTAGCTATAATATAATCTTAAGGCGAAAATAGCTAGCCTATTTAGGCTTACAGCTCGACGTATAAAGTAGACGGCTTATTTAGCCTAAAACCCTACCCCTAACCCCTTCCTTTATAAAAGAAATTAGTATTATAATAGAAAACCTTATATAGCCCTAGATTAATACTATTTACTAGGCCGATACTGTATATAAAGACTAGGCCTTTAAGAAAAATATATAGCTTAATTTATAACGGATCTATATATTACGTCGCCCCCAGACTACCTATATTACGCTACCCACATTAAAGACCTAGAAAGTTAGTAGTGACCTAAAAAAGCCCCCTATAGAGAGCTTAGGCCCTATATAGCCTTAAAAAATAGTAAGGGATGTTAAACATTATACTAAACTAATAAATTAGAGGGATAATCTATAAAAAATAGAATAGGAGCTAAGAAAGATTATAAACCCTAAACTATAAAATACGGTCTAGAAAATAGCTATAAGGAAACCAGCGGACCTCCTACTAGTTAATATCTACTATATTAGTGCCGTAGGATTCTACTAGAACTTAGTTTAGTCTAATATCATTACCTTTATAATAAGCTTATACGAAATTAATTAAATAATTAAGGAAAAGGGAAGCAAGCTTAGTGGATAAGAAAGCGAGCTTATAGATAAGGAACTAGTAAAATAAAAGCTGCCCTATTAATACTAGAAATTTAAGAACGTATTTTTTAAAGCAGCGTCTAATATACTTTTACCTTACTAATTATGTAACTATAAGATTAAGATTAAGCAGGGTAAGGAAAATACCCTTAGCTTTAGCCCCCTCTATAAGTAGTTTATTACTAAATTGTAGGCTATAAAGTAGTATTTTATTAATAACCTAAATAAGGGCTTTATTAAACCTAGCTAAGCCCCTTTTACCTTGCCTATTTTCTTTATTAAAAAGCTAAATAAAGAACTCTGCTTCTATATTAACTACTATAAGCTAAATAATATAACCCGCAAGGACCGCTATCCGCTGCCCCTACTTAATAAGACTTTAGCCCGAATAAGTAGAGCTAAGGTCTTTATAAAGCTTAATATTCACTAAGCCTTTTACTAAATTAGGATAAACTCTAGGTTTAAAGATTTTATTATATTTCGGACCTATTACGGAACGTATAAATATAAGGTACTCCCTTTTAGACTAACTAATGGACTAGCTATGTACTAGCGGTATATAAACAATATACTCTTTAACTACCTTAATAACTTCTATACGGCCTATTTAGATAATATTATAATCTACTCTAAGAATAAGCTAAAATATAAGGAGTACGTCTATAAAGTCCTATAACGGCTCCGCAAGGCTAGCCTCTAGGTTAATATTAAGAAGTTAGAGTTTAGTATTAAGTATATAAAATACCTAGGTTTTATTATTAGTATAAACGGAATTAAAACTAACCTAGAGAAGACGGCCGTAATTAACTAGTAGGCACCCCTATAGACTATAGAGGGGGTATAATTATTTTTAGGTTTTTATAACTTCTACTAACGCTTTATTAAAAACTATAGTAGGATTACCTAGCCTCTTAACTATCTTACTAGAAAAGACTAGCCCTTCTACTTTAACGCTATATATAGGCAGGCCTTTAATAAGCTTAAGAAATAGCTAGTATTGGCTCCCCTACTTGCCTATTTTAACCTAGAACGGCCCTTAATGCTAAAAACTAATGCCTTAAATAGCGTAATAGCTAGTGTTTTCCCCCAGAAGTAACCGGACGGAAAGTGGCACCCTATTATATACTATTTAAAGACTATAATAGATGCTAAGCTAAACTACTATATCTATAATAAAGAAATAGTGGCTATTATTTCTAGCTTTTAGCACTAGCGTATATAGCTAAAAGGGACCCCTAAGCCGATTAAGGTAGTTTTAGATTATAAGGCCCTAGAATACTTTATAATAACTAAGGCCCTTATAGCCCGGTAGGTACGCTAAACAAATACCCTATCTTAGTTTAACTTCTTAATTATATATAGACTAGGCGCTATAAACCGTACGGACACTTTTATAAGGCGTAAGTAAGACCTAGATAACTAAACGGCTATAAAGATCTTATTATAGATTTAGACGCTACTATAACTAGAATACCTTAACCCCTAAATATGGGTAAAACTAAGTATAGACTCCTTAGGCGCCGAGATATATTTTATTAACTCCTCTAAACTTAACCTTATTAATAAACTACTATAGGCTAATTAAATAACCCCCTCTCTATAGGAGTACTGTAAAAAGGCAAAGAATATTACTAGCCTATAGTCCCTTAAAAACGGACTACTTAAGCACTAGGAATGGCTAGTAGTAGCTAAGGAATAGAACTTACGGACCTAGCTTATTACCGAAGCTTATACCTAGGTCTCTACGGCCTACCCTAGAAAAAGTAAGACCTATAAGATTATTGGCGACCGCTACTACTAGCCTAAAATAGTTATAGATATTGACCGCTATATACAGAACTGTAACGACTACTATAGATCTATAATTCTATAAGATAAGACCCCAGGACTATTAAAACCACTCCTAATACTAGAACGCCCCTAGCAGTATATCTTTATAGACTTTTATAAACTACCTACGGACCGTAACGGATACGATATAGTTATAATCCTAGTTAATTACTTTAGCAAGCGCCTGTTCTTAATCCCCTATTATAAAAATATTAATACTAAAGAGGCGGCCTAACTATATATCTATTACGTTTACTAAATTTACAGATTACTAGATACTATTATATCTAATTATAGGCCGTAATTTATTTCGGCTTTCTAGAATAAGTTTACCTAGATCTTAGGTATTAAGCTAAAGCTTTTTATAGTATACTACCCCCAGATAGATAGTTAGACGGAAATTATAAATTAATACTTAGACTAGAGACTTCGGCCCTTTATTAACTACTTCTAAGATAACTAAGCTAAACTATTACCTCTAATAGACTACGCACAAGCGACCCTACCTTATAGCTCTATAGGATTTGCCCCTATTTAGCTAGAAATGGGCTACTTACCCTATATAAGCTTTGGCTGGGAAAGACTAGAAGGACCCTAGACTATACGCGAAAAACTATTTTATAAGGAAGCCTAGTAGTACGCCAAGTGCTTAAAAGAAGCCTAGACGGTAGCCCGTACAAATCTAGAAAAGGCCTAAAATTTAATATAATAGTAGGCAAATAAGTATAGGCGAGAGCTTAACTTTGCCGTAGGAGATATAGTTTAGGTTATAATAAAGAACCAAAAGATAGAACAACCTAGCTATAAGCTAAACTATTAAATAGTAGGACCATATAAGGTTCTTAAAAAGATAGGCAATGCGTATAAAGTAAATGTCGGTATACTCGCTTTATTAACGTGCACGAATATCACTTGTAGTGGTACGTATGCGGTGTTAAAGTTGGTAGTTAATAATGTCTAGAAATAGGGGTTTACTCCAAGGTTAGATTAGCTAGTCTTACTTCGTGGTCTTATAACCATATTACATAACTAACATTCCGACACTAAAGCAACTCTAAGAAGAAGGCTAATCTATACTCTAAAGCTAAGTCTATTTCTAGACTATTTGTAGTATATATGTAATAGCTAAAGATCTAATTAATACGTAATAGTTTCCACGCTCCTCTTATAGGTCCGTAATTATATAACCAGTATTATGGCTTATACTAATACCTCTAAACTAAAGCTTGTAGAATACTATATTACGGGGACACTAAGCTAAGAAAAAGAAGGGGAAGAATTGTTAGGGGTAGCAAGTTAACATATTGCGAGGGCCGCTAAGGCGCTAGTAGTAAGCGAGCTAATAGCAATTTTCTATCCTAGGGATAGAAAATCCTAATTAGCTAGTTAAATTTAGGGTCCGTAGAATATAGCGGGTAGCGTACCCTAGCACCGTTACGACCCAAAAACCACCTTCTATTACTCCTTACGCTCTACCCAACCTACAGCCTATATATTAACTTAGTTCGTATTAATAAGTTACTATAGGGCGATATAAGGCTTCCCCTTAGTCATCGCGTCCGCAGGGTTAGCTTCACTATTAATCTATTTAACCTCCGTAATCTACTAATATTTATAAGCTTATCGTAGGCACATTACATTAATTATTAATCGCTTCTCTTATGTGGTTTCGAGTTATATAAGATAGTTATATAGCGACTTAGAATCGGTATAAAGTATAAGCGGGAGGTTAATCTATAGGACCTTATCTACCATAGACTTAATAGCGACGGTGATATTAAAGCTATAAGCTATTCTGTAGAGTTTAGAAGCCAGAACGCTTCTAGTAACTCTTTTACACTTAATTAAGCTCCAATAGATAATATTGGCCTTCTTAGTTGCGTTAGCTAGTATAATAACGTAGCCAATTTATAAAGAGAGGTCCTTATTATTGGTAAAGGAAGCGTCCATAAAGACTAAGAGCTATAGGGTCTTAGCCTCTAATTTAATAAACTTAAGACCTCTATATAAGTTCTAAATCTACTAACTTAGGCGCTTATTTAACTCCTTTACGTCTACCTCTTTAGGATTAGTTACTTAGGTAGTAAAGAATAAGTTAAATAAAGCCTCTAGTTAATAGACTAAGGCAATATAGGCTCCTCTAGCGCGTTAAGCAATATACTAGTCCTTTAGCGTAAGTAGGCCGCGCGTAATTCCTCTAGAGCTAGTACTATCTACCAGCGTAGTATTAACCACACTAAGGTTCTTATACTAGCGCTTTTACGTCAGCGTAATACTCTTGTCTTATACTAATTAAATAAGTCCTCCATTAAACTTAACTGGTATATTAGTAGTTAGTTACTCTCGCTCCTTAGCTATAAATTCAGCCTTATATAGTTCGCTTTATTTAGCCTCTATAAAGGTGTCATCTATAAGGAACAGCGTATTATTAATCTATAAGCCGATGATTCTAAAAGGTTTATTGCTATAAAGCAAGTAAGGGTTATACGTAGACTGGCCCATTTGCAGCTAATTAACGTAGTATAAATAGTAGGTCTTAAACCAGTAGTTTCTAGCTTTAGGCACTCTATAAAGTAGCTTTATAACCTTTAGAACGGAGTCCTTATTAGTTCCCAATTATTTATTTAGCTTATATAGTGGTTATACATAGAACTCGCGGTTTAGGTTTATAGTAGACTAGACATAGGCTTATAAGATATCTCGGAGGTAGAGTTATATCTATGGTAATATAGCAGCGATATAGAGAATCAGCCGCTGGCTAACTTGTTAAATTATTAGTAACTAAGTAAAAACTAGCTCTTTCTTTAAATTATTATAGGCCTATACAATAAGTTATAATTTCTTAAAGGCTTTATTAGTTCCCTTATTCTTAATCTTATTAACAAACCGTAAATTAAAGAGTCTAACCCCCTTTAGCATATTATATAGCTTAATAATCTTAAAGACGCCTTTCTTAAGTAGGCCTATAACCTCCTTTTGCCGTAAAGCGCTGAACTAGGTATTACCATCGTTCTATAAGTAAATAGTAGTGTTAGCCATATCTGCGGTATCGTTATCCTACAAGTAGATAGCGATATTAGCTATATCTATAATATCACCCGTAAGGGCATTTATGTCTATTATAGCGTCCGTAACAGCCGTATCTGCGACAGCCGTAAGTAATAGGTATTTACGGGGGCGACCTCTGCCTCGCTTTAGCGGTAGCTATAATTTAGCTTTAGGTAATAATTAAGGTTTAGCTAGTATAGGTACTAGTTCAGCTAATTTAATAGACTCTTATGGTTTAACTAAGTCTTATAGGTCTAATAGGTAAGGTTTTACAACCGTAGAGCGGAAGGTTGTAGGCCCATTTAGTAGCTTCACGGTATAGGTCTTACCGTTAATGGTAAGTAGCATATATAGCCCGTCCCAATAACCGCTTTAGCCAGTATTGCCTTCTCTCCAAACTAAGACAGGTAAACTAGGTAGGAGGCCGTAAATAGCGTCAGTTCGTTATCCATTTCGCGTATTAAGAGCATTAGCAATCTATCGTTTAGCTTATAGCTTCTAGATTTCCACCATTACTTTCTTAATAGCTACAGCTCGCTATACAACTAAAGGTAATAGTGCGTCTAATTTAACTATTTAGGGGTAGGCTCTAAAGACTAGGAGTGTAGGGACTAGGCCTTCTAGGCTAGCCGTATTATTAATAGCTTTAAAAGCCATTTATAAGGCTATCTCCTTACTAATTTCAGGGATTTCAGATATAATAATTTGGTAGGCTCGTCGTAGTGGACTATAGTAGCGCTCTACCATTCTAATAGAATTATGTAATTCGACTAGAGCTAACTTTATAGTTACTCCTATAGTAACAGCGTAGTACTTAAACTCCTTACTAATAAAGTTCTTCCTAGCATCTGTAGTGATTAAGTCTAGTAGTCCTAAATAGCTATTAATTTAGCATATTTGTAGAACGTCCTAAGTATACTTAGCGCTAATATCTCATAGCTATCTACCAGTTTAAAATCGAGTTACTTCGTCAACTATATATAGTAGGGGGGAGCCGTTAATATACATAATGTCGACAATAATATTGTAGTTAAAATTAACGTCGTCTTATAAGGTAAAGCGAAATCTACTTAGAGATCTACTAAACTTCTAGCAGTAGTAGCAGAGTCTAGTTAGCTCTTTAATAGCGGATCTATTAGTATTATAGCCGTAGCCAGTCTTATTAAGAAGCTTTTACAGTCTATTAACTAACGGGTAACTAAATTAACGGTATAGACGTCGTAGCTCTATATTAGTTAAGTAGCAAGGGTTTATGTTAAAGGACTTAACTAGATAAGACTATAAAGAAAAGCTCCATATAAGAAACGGGTAGCCAAATCATCTAACTACTAGCACCTTTTTAGTATAAGTAATAATAACATCCTTTAGGTTATCGTATTTAATATAAAGTCTATCTATATCTACTAAGTAAAGTAGGAAAGGAGTATCTGCTTTAATAATATAGAATTATACCTTACCTATAGGGCTATTAACGTCTATAGTTCTAATAGACGTAGAGGCTCCAATCCCAAATTAGATAGTTACTTAGCCCTTAGTTAACGTGTTAAGACTTATAAACTTATCTACGGCCTATAGGGCTTAAAATTAGCCGTAACCAGCTATAGACTTACGCGAAACACCTATATCAATTATAATTCCCATAAAGACCGTTAAGGTATATCGTGACGCTATAGTTATAGTCGTATTATAGGCGAATGGGTTAGTCTCTATATAAGGTTTTATAGCAGACTCCGTAGTAAGTTCTAAAGCCGTAAGTAGGTATATACAAGCCTTATTAGCTAGCTCTACACTTATAAAGGTTACTTCCTCTATAGTAAGTGTTCTAAAGGTGGTAATATAAGCAGAACTATTATTAGGTTCTCTAGCATTACTCCTAGAGTCGTTAGCGTCTTATATATAGGCTTTAAAGTCTAAGTTATTCTCTTTATCTCTTTTACAGGCGGCGACGTATTATTTAAAGTAGTTATTAAAGCTGCCCTTATTGCGGCCCTTAATATTAATAAAACGTCTCTTATAGTCGTCTCTAGATCAATTACGCTCCTCCTCTATATATTTTTATAAACGGCAGTCCTCCTTCTTATAGACGTAGCACTTAGCCTTTAGTCTGCCGTTAGTTCTATAGGGGCGATTGCTACCGTAGCGATTAGTGTTTCGATCTCAATTTTAGTTATTTCAATAGTAACGTCAATCTATAAAAAAGGCTTAGTAAGACGATCTCATTAAGGCCTATAGGGGGTGTTCTTTTTCCTACACAATAATAGAGGATTATAGCTTACTAATTAACTAAGAGAGGTCTTTTAAAGGGTTAGAGATAGCAATATAGCATACTAGTACTCCCTAGCAAGCGGTAACTAACTTATTTATAAAAATACGGTTTGTATAAAAGTCTAGGTATAGTCTATAACGTTACTTTAGCAATTTATCTATAAGTAGTTAGAAGTTCTAATAAATTAACTTATTAGGGTTCTTGTCCATAACTCCTTAAAGGGTTATACTGTTCCACTCTATAAGGTTCTTATAGTAGTATTCTAGCCCTTTAAAGAACTATTATATGTAATTACAGGCTTCCGTAAAAGGTCTTAACTTAAGGTTACTATTATAGTAGTGGTCCTAAGCAAGCCCTTTTAGCATACTAGGGAATGCCACTATGTAGCCTTCTAGTAGTAAGCCAGATCTCTTACAGATATTATAGAAGATGGTTAGCTTAAAGTCAAAGCTATTATTAACTCCATTGTACTTTTAGTCGTCTATATAGATCTTCATAATTATAGCTACCTCCTTACTACATCTAGGTCCTTACTCTATACTAGGCACGGCTAGTTTAGGTAGTATATATATATATAGCTACTACGGCTACTACTCTCTTAGCTATAGCAGTTAGTTAATAAAAGCGTAAATTTAGTTATAATTAGAGGATTAAGGACCAAGAAGGGTAGTAGGGGTAGCGGGGGTAATAATCGGAGTAGCTAGCGGTGCAGCAACCAGAGTAGCTAGTAGTACGGCAGCTAGGATAGCTAGTGGAGTTAGTAGAGTAGCTAATAGTGGGGCTAAAGATATAGCAAGCTTATCTAAGGTTGAATTAAGTTAGTCTTACAGAGTTATCATAATTATTAGTTTTACCTCTGCAAGGGCCGCAATAAGCTCCTTATCCGTCCATTTATAAAACTCCTCTTTATTAGCAACGTCCGTTAGCACCTTACTAAGGGAGTATCTCTTATCTTACTTAACAATATACTCCTCTCTTAACTAGGTATTAACGGATTCCCATTTTAGTATTAGATTATACTTATTTAAAGGTCTCTGGTATAAAGTTCTTAAAGTCTTCCTAAAATACTATCCATAATACAAAGTCTATAAGGTTAGATCGTGTATATAGGTACATCTTAGTCTCCATATACTCCATTAGGTCATTATCCATAGCCGTCTCTAAGTCAATTCCGTAGCCGTATTTAGTAATTCTTTCCTTCTAGTCAATTTCTATATTGTCGTGTCTTTATATATAAGGGTAGTCGTCAGTTCAAAGAAGTTAAGGTTTAAGGTAAGGATGTAAAGGTATATACGTATCCTATTAACAAATCTACAGTTCTTAGAAAATGTAGATAATTCTTAGCAAAGATATGGTCCTTTAGGCGATCTAACGCGTTAATAGTTAAGTTGATACATAGTTTTAAGCTTTAAGGGTCCCCTAGGCGATCTAACGCGTTAACAGTTAAGCTAATACGTGGTTTCGAGCTTTAAGGATAACGTAGCTCTCTCTAAGTAAAGATATGATTCTCTAGGCGATCTAACGCATCAGCAAGCTAATACATGGTCTCGAGCTTTAAGGGTAACATGGTTTTCTCCTTTAACTAAAATAGGGCGATAGCTCTGCGATTTAACGCGTTAGCAGTTAAGCTAATACGTAGTTTCGAGCTTTGCTATTACATATTTCCTAATCTATACGTCTACTAATTAGTGTTAGTATACTCGCTTTATTAACGTGCACGAATATCACTTATAGTAGTACGTATACGGTATTAAAGTTGGTAGTTAATAATGTCTAGAAATAGGGGTTTGCTCCAAGGTCAGATTAGCTAGTCTCGCTTCGTAGTCTTATAACCACGTCATATAACTAACATTCCAACAGTAAAGCTCCTAGATTTAATTAAAGTTTACCCTATTTTCTCTCCAGATAAACTACAGAAAGCTATAAATAACCTATTACCTAGATAAAAGAATAAACCTCCCCTACTAATTTAAGTTAATAGCGACGATAAATAGGAAATTAAAAAAATACTAGCCTATAAGCTTATAAGGGGAACGTTAAAATATTATATTAGTTAGAAAGGGTACAACCTAGACCCTACTTAGTACCCTATATAGAACTTTATAGGTAGTCCCTATAAGCTTTAGAAATTCTATAGTTATTACCCTAATAAACCTAAACCCCTAAAGTACCTTAATAAGTAAATAGAGTGCTAAAATAGTAAAGATAATAAGCTGCCTATTAAGTATAAAGATAAGAATATCCTATAGATATAATATAGACGTATAAAGCCTAAGGGCAGGCTTTTTTAGAGAGGGGGGTAATATTATAGCACTGGTGGAAACTGGTAAATTATAGCTAATAGATATTGGTAGATTATAGCGGACAGTCGCAAATAGTTATAGATAGTTTTATACAGTTATAGATAGTTACCGTCACGTAACTAGAGGATCGTATATAACGTTAAGCAGCGCCGCCCTCTATCTCCTTTCCTTTCTTTAGCTTTAGATCTTTATTTATAAACTACTAATTATATAGGCTTACGCGTCCCTCTTACCGTACTTATGCCTTAATTAACTAAGTCGCTAATAATACGCAATTAGCTTCTGCTAGTAGTCTAGCTAAAATACCTACTAAAAAGGTATAATATCCGCATAGCTTTATACCCATACTATCCCCCCTCTAAAGACCTCCCCTTCCCCTAAAACTCCTACTTATAGTAATATACGCAGCCATAAAGGCACCTATTCTGCTACTACTCCTTCTACTCTTTTACTAATTCTTAGCACATATAGTACTGCCTCTAGTACTACTACCGCTCCTACTACTATAGAAAATATTAGGGCGTATTTAGCAATTACTATTTCTATATACGTTAATATAGTTTATAAACGGGTAACTAAAATAGCAAAAGATGCTTAGGCTATAGATCGCTAGTTAAGTAAGCTTAAAGATTTTCTAAGTAAGATAAAGGATAAACTTGCGTTTATAATGCATAGTATTACTACACTTATATATAATACTGGGTTGCTAAATATAGAATTTAAGTAAATATAGGTTAGCTATTATTATAGGTTTAGAGTAATAAAATAGTAGCTCTTACCTCTCTGCTACTGCGTATACAGGAATTAAGTTTTTACTTTATATTTAATAGATATACTTAATTAATATTATAATATCTATATAGGCTAGGATAAGGATATCCATATAAGCTAAGATAGAGATATTTATATATCCGCACCGTTAATGTTTACTAAGGTAAGTCACTATAGCAGCGATTATTCGTTAGTAAGCTAATTTAATAAAATTAGTAGCGTAGATATTCACCTTTAATTAACCTTAGCACCTCTTTACCTCTTCTTCATCTACTAACCTTCTACCTTATAGCACCGCACCGCGAACTTTATTATTGTTATTTTATATACTATCCTTTAAAATACTACTATCTACAATGCCTGTATTTACATCTATAAATAATATTAATGCGAATAACAGTAACTAAGTAGTTAAGGAACTTAATATACGCGATATTAATAATAAGGAGCTTAATACTGTTAAGCACGCTATAGCTGCTCTTACTAAGCCTTTAGATTCTATTTCTAAAGAGTAAGCCTTTTAATACTAAATTATACCTATAGCTAATATAATTTTAGGAAATATATACCAAAGCGCTCTTTATAAGGTTTAGTAGATGATAATAATAAGGATAAAGCGAAATCCGCTAAAAACCCATTTACCTTTTTACTAGATGCCTTTCTACTGCCTATATCTTTACTATAGGCTACTTTACCATCTACTACTTCACTATTTACCTCCCTACTACCGCTGCCTAATACTTCTAAAAAGAGGCTTAATAAGGCTTATTTATCTTCTTTTCTTAAAAAGTAGGCTAAAAAGGCTGCTGATATAAATATAAAGCTTAAGATAGCTATTAAATTATATATATTAGTTATACTATTTTAGCGTCTTGTTTACTAATTTACCTTTTATAGTAACCCAAACACTATATATAAGGTTCCTTTAGATAGTAAATCTTTAAATATCAATAAAGATAAAGACCTTAATAACGTTGACTCTTATAATCTCCGCAGCCCTTATAATTTCCACAGCCCTTATAATCTCTATAATACTCCTAATATAAATAAGCGCCTTCCTATCTAAGTACTATTAGCAAATAAATAGTACACCCTAAAAGCTAGTGTTTGGGAAAGTATAAAGGAAAGTCGTTAGTAGATATTGACACACGTTTAGAATATTAAGGGTAGCTTTAGTAAGCTGCGCAATCCGCTATACGCTCTATGCAAGAAGCATATCTATAAATATCGCGTTTACAAGCAGAACTCTAAGCCTTATTTTAGAGGTACGTACTTAAGATATTATTTTGGTAGTAGGTTATATAGAATGGTATACGCTAATAGTATACTATTATTCTGTTAGCTAACACGTATATAAAAAAGCTTGCTAAATTTAGAGCTAGTTATACCTTAGCGCAAAAAACATACGTAATTAGCTTCTACTAGTAGTCCAGCTAGAATACCTACTAAGAAGGTATAATATCCGCATCTTAATAATACGGATATTGTTAATATCCGTATAGCTTCGTACTTACACCATCCCCGCCCACACCACTACGCCTTTCCCCCACTAAGACCCCCCCCCCTATTAAGACTCCCACTTATAGTAGTATACACAGCCATAGAGGCACCCGCTCTGCCGCTACTCCTCTACCTTTTTTCCCAATTACTAGCACGCTAAGTGCTACTATTGCTGTTACCGCTTCCACTAGTACAGAATCTATTAGGGTAATAATAATAATTCATTGCTTAACGTCCGATTTGGATCCCTATTAGGCCCACGCGGACTACTCCTTATGTACATATAGGGAGAAAACTCTATTTGAGAAAACCCCGTAATCCATCTCCTTGCCTTTTAGGACTCGCCTATAAGGCGCCTGCGGGGCGCCTGCAAGTCACCTATAGTGCTTCTACTACCTTACTTTTTGACCTCCTTAGGAACCACTGCTGCCGTAACAAGCCTACGGACGCACTAGTATCGCACACTTTACTCTACTACTGTAGAGTCATTAGGGGGCGCCCGTTGCTCGCCCCCCCCCGCCCTTTATTACTATTTCCCTTATAACCTAAAACTAGTTTAGTATATTTTAGCTAATAAGCCACTAGGTAACCGCCTTAAGGCCTTTTTATATTAAAAGCAGTATATTATAGTTCTCTGTGCCAGCTACTAAGAGCATTACTTCTTAGTTAGTGCGTAAGGGGCATAACAGTATTATATGTTTTAGTGTCTGTCTTAGCCAGCCATATTTACATCTTAGGCTACCTACTAGGACACCCACCTAGTAGAGCCAGTCTTTTAGTCCTATTATTCCTATTCTTAAGAGTATTGCTATTATATTTTCTACCTTTATTAGGCCTTCTTAGAGCCCTAAAGTATTTACCCCCTATAGCGTTAACCATGCTACGGCTTAGGTTCCTCTTACCTTAGTTAGCCTCTATACCTTTAACTCCTATACACCTCTTCAGCGTTAGTCTAACTAGTATTATATTATAGTGGATGGTTTCCTAGCATTCTTTTATACTCTACTTTAGCTCCTTTCTCTCTCTTACTATTATCTTTACTAGCCTCTTACGCGTCTCCCTTCCTCTATATAGGCCTGGGCCCTAAAGCAGTACTATTCTTCTTCTACTTTCTTTACTTATTTCTCCAATATATCTTCCCTACTTTAGGGTTATTAGTTTATTCTCCTATAGGGCGCCCTAAGGTCCCTCTATAGTTTATTTAGGCGTATCTTAATATACTTTATAACATTAGAGTTATATTTATTTTACGCCCTTTATATTACAGTGGCTTTAATATATAGTTATAGGGGGGGAATATTAGCTTCCTTCTTAAGCAGTACTATAGCCGTTCACTTATATACGCCTATTATACTCTAAAGGCAGGCTATTTAGACCTTTTAGAGTAGTTTAAGGAGCGACTTTAGGGGGCCTTTCTTAGATTCTCCAATGGCCTAAATACTAGACCTATACATTATGGTTAGCTGGACAACTACTATATGTAGTAGGCGTAACCTCTAAAAGTATAGACCCTATATAGAGTTAACAATCCTAGATAATACAATATACTATACTTAGCCCTTATAGGCCGCTTACGCCGCATATACGCTCCACTAGAGCTTACTGTCTACCTATACTCCTAGTACCCTTAGGCCCTAAACTAGTTAACCCCTAAAGCCTTAAATGCGAATTATATGCTAAAGATCTGCAGATTAGTTACGTTTTCTTATAAAATAAATTAGCTGGTATTTCTCTGGTAAGAATTAGACTCTATATCGTCTTGCCTATTCTATATAGGTATTATAAGCTTTCTTTAGTATTCTACAATTCTCTACGGCTGTTGGCCCNTATATAATTAGGTTTATATTATTAACGAAGCCTATCCCCTAGATCGCCCCTTCCTTAAAGAAGTTAAGCAGATTGCTTATAAAGAAAAGGAAGAGTATAGGCGAGAGGGGTAATCCTTATAGTATTCCTATTACAACTGCGATAGGGGGGCTCTGGTATCCGCTAAAGACTAGTAATATTTCTTTCTAACCTATAAACCCTTAAACAAATTATATAATCTATTCTAGGAAGCCTTTTACCTTAAGGATATATAGAAGACGCTTATAGGGTATATTGTTATAGGCGCCACTAATATTTAGACTAAGCATTAATATTATAAAGTCCCTTTACATCGCCTATGCGGATTTAATAGTGGCAGCGAGTAGCGTAAGTACTAATAGTATTAAGCGGTTCTTTCTTGCCCCTATTTAGCTCTATAGTAGTAGGGCGTATTCCTTAGCTATATCTACTATACGGTCCGCTATTACCTTTTCTAAGATCTTGCTAAGGGTGTTTTCTAAGGCAATAAGGCGGTAGCTTCCTAGGATTAAGTAATCTACTTTGCCTTCTTTTTATAGGACAACTATTGTTATAGATCTTCTAAGTCGCGGGTAGTAGCCTATAGTAAAGCATACTTTAGCTACATCTATAAGCTAGGGTGCTATAAGTGGTCTATAGGTCTTTAGGGCCTTATTTAGAATCCCATCTAGTCCTAGTGCTATATTGTTTAAAAGGCGGCTAATAGTTCTAGCCATTTCCTCTATTATTATATCGCTGTTAACCCGCAGGCAAGTTACCAGTATTTCACCTATAATATTACTAAGGTCTACTAAAGCTAGTTAGGGGAAGAACCTTTCTATAAGGATCTTTACCTTCTCATTATTATTATTAGTGGCCTATAATTCCCCTACTCTTCATAGGGGTAGTAAGTGTAGGTCTTCTACTAATCGCCCTACCTTTTTCTTTACCCATTTCACTATAGCCCACAGGCCCTTATTATAGGGGAGGCTTAGGTTAGAAGTATACTTGTTTATAAATTGTCTCTAGTTATTCCTTACTTCTTTTTTAGGGTATTCTTTAACTAGTTTCTTATGTCTTTATATCGTCTCTTATCTTTAGGGTCGTAGCTGCTTAAGTATTTCCTTCTTGCTTGTCGTTGGCTAGCTATAAGAACTGCGTATTATACGGACTATATATATCGCGCGTAGGGGCCCGGTTTTAAGACTGGGCAGTACTCTTTTAACCTATTTTTAATTGCTACCTAGATCCTTTCTAGTCTTCGGTTAATCTCCTTAGGGGTAGCTAATAAGCCTCGCTTATTTAGTATTGGGTGGATTTCTTCTAGGTCTTAAAGTTATTATTTAACTATATTAAGGAAGCTATCTACCTTAAGCATCCTTATTGCGTATCTTTTGCTATTTAGTTATACCTTAATATCCAAATCTAGCTATATCTGGATGGGGATATAGTCTAAAGTAAGTGCTTATTCTTCTTTAGGGTTACACCTTTTAAGTCTCTAGTATAGGCCTTCGTCTATAAATATAAGGTCAATTATACTTTTAGCGGATCCTTATTACTATATAATTGCTCTAGGGGGGGTGGTTAGCTTAAGGCCCTAGGTGTTTATAGCTTTTAGTAGGCACTCTACCTATTATTTAGCAGCAACGTAAATACCACCCCACTATAGGTGGTAGAGGTTTATATCTCCTAATAGGATAAACTCTATGCCTTCGGTTTTAAGTAAGCTTATTACTAATATAATATTCTCTGTTTATAGGACCCCTTTAACCCTAGGGTTATATATATTAATAATTTATACCAGTCCTCTATATATCTAGATTATTATAACTATAATATCTAGATTAACTGCCTGCTATAACTATAAGGATAGGCTAATAGTCTTACTAATTATAAAGCACACGCGTATAGCTGCTTTTAGTTCGTATAGAAGCTAAAATCCTTAGGGGTAGTATATCGATTATATGTAGGTATTATAGTACGGCTCTTATATAGCAAGGATATAGTATTTCTCTAGGTCTAGACTATCTAGTAAGGGCCTTACAAGACAGTAGTTTATATTACTATAGTTATACTATATAATGAAAAGATGGTGGACCCCTAGTAAGGGTCCTTCGCCTCTCTATTATTCCTTACTTCTTCTATTTCCACTTTCTCTAGGATATTTAGAACTTCTATCTCTTATATCTACACCCTAGTTACTACTTATTTTATATAGAGCTTTCTATTCCTATGTCTTATATTCCTACTAGCGCTTCTATATCTAAATCTGTTATTATCTCCGGTTCTTCCCCTATTCTTACTAGTTAGCTATACGCCCTTTAAGAGTCGGCTGTAAATATTATATTTGCCGCGTTAAGTCTAATTCTTAATTATCCTGGTCTTAAGCTTGCTATAGCTGTCTATAAGGGTCTTCCTATAGGGCGTCCTCTCCCTTATATCCCTATACAGTCTAGTAATATCACGCGGCATTGCTTCTAGCCCGTTAAGGCTTGGGATAGCTAGCCTAGCCCCCTAGTATTAAAGGTAGGAAACGATAAAAAGGCACCTACGCCCCCCTAGCTTATTGCCTGTTATTTTCATTCGTATAACCTCGCGTGCAGTTATTCCCGCAGCTATTAAGCCCTTACCTTCCGTCTCCTATATTTAATACAGTCTTCTTTTTCCTACGCCTTATATATACTTCGGTGGCAGTTTACGCATTTTATTTAGTCTTAATTTAAGCAGTATCTTATATCGTAGGGGCCTATATAGTGGCCGCAGCATACCTATACTGCGTATATAGATTAGGTATGTCCCCATTATATACAGTAATAGTATTATTCTAGGCATAGTCTGTGGTTATAGAGCGTTGTATTATATATAAGGCCGTTTATAATTATTCCTTTTTAGATAAGAAGTTTTTATATTTCTAGTGTATGTATACTAATAATAAGGGAGCTATACGTTTGTCTAGCGTCTCCCTAGCGAGTCTTTAGCGACCCTTATATCCTCTCATTATTCTTATTATTTACTTAATTTACATTTTCCTATTAAAGCCATTGGATTTAGGTGATCTCAAGTCCTAGTATAAGGCGTTCCGTTTGTCTTACTATCTCCTATATAATTACTATGTTATCTACCTAGCGTCCCTTTTCTACCCTAAGGCTTATAAGGACCGCTAGGACTTTAACTAGGTAATCCTTACGGAGTACTTTTATACTAATACGTTCTCCTAGCCTATCCCCTACCCTTATAGCTCGTTCCTTTACCTATTAGTCCTTTAGAGTAACTCTAATGTCTTTACTCCTAAGGTGTTGGGCCGCGGTGGCGTTGTAAGCCTCTTTGTGGGTTTCTGTAAGGACTTCTATTTCTAATTATCCCCTAAGCCCCTCTGCTTTTTCTATATTTAGTTATATTATAATTATATACCCAGTTATTGTCTTAAGGGGGGTAAGTTCCCTATACTGTAGAAGCGCAGCTACGGCAGCCTAGGTACGGTTCGCCGGTAAAGGGGGATTTTATTTATTTTTAATTTTGCTTAGCCGTTGGAGGATTTAATTAAGGGTTTACTAGAGGGGCGCCTAAGGTTCGCTAGACTAGCGGAGCCATTCTGCTAGCTATATTAGATTATTATAGCTAACGGTTACTCCCCTATAATTCTAGGTACTAAACACGTCTAATAGGCTTTATATTTTATTAAATACCTTCTTAATAAAGGTATTTCTGCTTTATAGTATGGCATTCGCCCATCTTTGTTATAGAGGGCCATTGCTAAGCGTAGTTCTGGCGGTCGCGCGCGAGTGCGAACCACCGTCGTTCGACGTGTACCTCCCCTACGATGCATGCATCTCAGGGGGATTCTCTAGGTATTTTACAGGGTTCTTTTGGTTGGTTTTAGTCTTTTTTAGGCCGGGTGCAGTAAGAGCTCCTTCGGCACTAAGTTTATAGTAAGTTAAAATCTAGGGTATATTTAGCAATTGCTATTTCTGCGCGTGTTAATATAGTATATAAACCGGTAACTAATATAGCAAAAGATATTTAAGCTATAGATTGCCAGTTAAATAAGTTTAGAGATTTTTTAAGTAAGATAAAGGATAAACTTGCATTCCTAAGGCGTGGTATTATTACACTTATACGCAATACTAAGCTCCTAAATATTAAATAAGTAGATATAAGTTAGCTATTACTACGGATTTATAATAATAAAATAGTAGCTCTTACCTTTTTGCTACTACATATATAGGAATTAAGTCTCCGCCTTATATTTAATAGATATATTTAATTAATATTATAATATCCGTATAAGCTAAGGTAAAGATATCCGCACAAGCTAAGATAAAGATATTTATATACCCGCACTATAAAATAGCTAACTACTATATTATATACTACGCACTAAAAAGATTATACACTATTTAAAATTAATATTAATAAAAAGAACTCATTTAATATATTAAGATAGAAACGTGCTATAAGCCTAAATATTTAAAAGTCCTCCAGTATATTATCTATAGCCTTATTAAATCCGTCCTTATAAGGGTTATACTGTAAATCTATAGAAAACCCGCTTATAATGGAAGTATATCCACAAAAACAATATATTACTATTACTTTTAGCATTTATTAAGCAACTTATATACTAACTATTATATATATTAGCAGAGGTATAGGTGTAATATTAGGACAATAAACTATATAAATATATTCAGCAGCTTCTCCTAATACCTTTATATTCTTATTAATATTACCAAAGCTATATATAAGGGGATTAAATAGCAAACTAGCTGCTGTTAATAAGAAGGCGTTAAATATATTTACGCCGTCCTTTGCAAGTTTCTTATATCCGCGCTATAGAAGTAAAGGAGCCTTAAAATCCGCCAAGCGCCGCATATATTGCACAATTAAATCCTTCCTAATCTAATCTGTAAGATAGCGAATATCTAGCGCTAGAGACTTAGTTGTGGATTTGCTGTTTATACGCTTACTAAATATATACTTAAGGATATTATAGAGCGCGCTAGTATAACTTATTATAAGAACACTCTACTTAAATAGCTTGTCTATACTAAACGTTAAATTTCCATATATCTAGAGCAACTCCTTAAGTTAAAGATTTAGCAGTTTATTAAGGCAATCCGTCTTAAAGAAGCTATCTAGCCGCCCTTAGAGGTTAACTAAACTATTAGTAAGGATAGCCTATTAAAGCACTAGATTATAAGCGCTTGTTTTAACTAGTTATTATAGGATTACCATATTATATATATAGTTCTTTAATAAGCTTTTAGTAAAGTATAAGCAAAGGTAAGGGATTATATGCTTTAGTAGTCCAATATCTATATGCTTAATAGCGTATTTTAGAAGCTTATAAGTATTAATAACCTATAAGAACCGGATATAATTAAAGAACTCTATATTATAGTTATTAGCGGCGGAGCTTAATATATCCGTAGAGGACGATATTACTGCTAGCTAACGTACGTTAGTAAGTAGCTCTAAATAATCAGATATGCGCTAATTTACATTACAGCATACATCTCTTAAAAAAGCCGCTATGCAAATATCCTTAATATACTCCAAAAATTGCTATAGAGATAGGTTTTATATATATTACTCAGCCTTACCATTTACTTTAAAATTATACTTGTTGCGGATATAGAGTAGGAATAATATAATAATATAAGCATTAAAGCTTTAGAGGATTAGCTCTTCCATATAATAAATAGGGCCTTTTCTTTAGGAATATTACACTATCCTAGGTGGTTTGTATAGGCGTAAAGCGCTAAAAACTACTAAGCGGCTTCCTTACCCCTATAGAACGTACGCATAACTATATATAGAAAGTTTAATTATATATACCATAGCCCTAGAATAGGCAACACCTACTTATAGCTATTGTACGCACCTTCCGCCTTAACCCGCTCCTCTTTATATAATTAAATAAGCTTTGCTATTTTCTAATCTCTATATACTAGGAAAAGCCAGTTATTAAAAGCGGTTTTGTAATTATACTGCAGTTATTCTAAAAAAAAATCTCTATTATATAATAGTTACTATTAATAAAAGCCTTACTATTTAGAATAGGTCTTAAAGTTATATACTCTGTCCTTCTATAAGGGAGAATATTAACTACTAGTATATATAGATATTTAATATTCGCGTTAGAGTTAAATATACTATTAACTGCAGTAAAATATGTGTATTAGATAGCGTCTATAATAAAACTTATAGATATCTACTTTAAAGGTTATTAAATCTATTCCTAGCTGCATTAACAACCTTATCTAGCTTAAGTTAACAGGTATTGTTTAGCATTAACTACTTAAGGCCCCCTTTAGGCATGCAGACTCTATATAAAAAATTTCCTATAGTATGCGAATTTAACTTACTAATCTCGCCAATAACCTAATATTAAGTTGTTTAGTAATAATTAAAGTTATTATAGATAATGCAGACATTATTATAAATAGATAGAGACTTAATTAGTTTCTTAAGGGCTATTAGCGCTAAAAGGGCTATTGGAATTAATAGGACCTTCCTTAGAATATTTAGCTAGCCCAAGCTTTTTAGCATTAAGGGTTTTATAACTATTAATTAGACTAAGGCTATATAGAAAAGATAGCATATAGCGCTTTATACTAAGCGCCTAAAGATATAAACTAAGTAGATAGGTAAAACTATTTATAGAGTTTTAGGTAAACCCTAAGAGGAATATAGAGGCAATTATAACTATACGTCCGCCGTATAGATCCTAACTACATTCCTCTCTATTTAGTGTAGATATCCCCTTAATAAGCTAAAATAGTAATAAATTTTGCTACTAAACAAACTTAGCCGCATTCTTAAGGTTAATATCCTAAAACTTTATATCTGGAGTCTATATATTAAAGGGGCCGCGTTATAATTATAGTTGGCGAAGTTCTTTCTGGATATAGCGGGTAGTATAGGCTACTAGCGTTATATAAATATCAGCCCTATTAATAAGCTCTTTTTTAAAGCAATAAGTAGATCCCCTACTTTCTTCTTCTTCCTATTACCTCTATACCCATTCTTACTTTCTAAGTACTTAAAGATTAGCCTATAAAAAGACCAGCCCCACTAATATAGAAGGTCCTTTACAATGTTAACCTTCTCTTCCTTTAATGTCTTTGTCTAACTAGCAGATAAAATATCCCCTAGAATATCCCCTAGAATATCCACTGGCTATACAGAGGGCTAGCGGCGTGGACGTAAGCGTTCAGTGTTAGTATTTACTGCGCGGCTTAGCGGTGCAGAGGTAGAATTAGGGCCTCTACGGCGACAAATTCCTTTTAATATTGCGCGCGTATAAGGAGCTAAAGATCTTATAACTTATAAAGTAGTCTTTTCTCTATAATTTAGTGTAATTTTTATATTAACAGGTATTGTAGGAGGGTAGATTAATTTTGTTTAAGTTAATAAGGTCTTCTTATACAAACCATGTTTAGGTTTTCTATAAAGCTTACCAAAGTGCCTCAGACCAAGAAAACGATTACTGTCCTAAATCAGCTTAGCGGACGGTGCGGATATCGCTAACCTTTTTTGTCAAAAAGTTAATTCTATGGTCTACAGTCGCTTCGGAAAAGGATGGGTTTATATCAGAAACCATGATCAACCACAGAAATTTACCGAATCCTTACCTGTTTGAACCACTTTTCTATACCCGCGCATGACACTACCCATCCTCCATACTAATACATCGCCGTCGCCTATTTTTTGAAGCTATCCAAAGCCTATATTTTTACCTATTATAGTTAGCGCCATAGCACACAGGAGGAGAGCTAAAGCACCCAAGAATACTATAAAGAATACTTCTAAAGCGCCTTAAGAAGTAGACCTTACCGTCGAATCTGCACTAATACCTTCTACTACTATAGAACAGTCTAAAGGCTTTTAAACCTTTTTTTTAAGTATGGCCGTGTACACTAATAGCACAATGCTATTTAGTAATATTCTACCCATCTCGTTTAGAGTCTTTAAATTCCAGAAGTTTATTGCCGAAAATACGCGTTAAGCTAGCAAATATTGCGGCCTTTATTCTTTCCAGCTTAATTAATTAACTGCTATTATTACATCGAGTCCAAAGGATCCTACAATACCTAAAGAAGTTAACGACGTAGATAAATGGCGTAAAGTAGAGGGAATAATAGAGACACAATTAAAGTACGCGAGGAAGGCTTTTTAGGTTAATCTTACAGTTAGATATAAAACCGCTACTGCGGCTATTAACGCGTCTACTAAAGCCAGAAATGCTAAAATCGCTGCGGCTATTAATGCGGCTGTTAATGCGCGTGTTAAGGCAGCGCTTTAAGCAGTAGGTCTTCCAACTAAAGCAGCGGCTAGTAAGAAAGTAGGGTCCTCTAGTAAGGATTATAAAGGTATAGTGGAGGAAGTTATTGGCAAAAAGAAGAGATTAACTACCACCACTAAAATATAGAAAGAGGCTACTAAACGACGTAACCGTATAGAAGTTAAAGGCAAGCATATATACCCGCTAATTAAACGTCATCGCTGCCTTTGACAGCACTGTAAGAATAAAAAGTATAGTATTACACACTGTCTTAAATTCGAATTAAAGCACTACCCATTATATGCTTACTACTGGGCGTACTAGTTAGAAGCAATTAAATAGAAGAAAGCCACGCTTAACTTCCTAGATCTACCGCTACTGTTAAAGATTAGGTATAGTGAACGTATATAGGATAGGGAGGATAAAAAAGACACAAAGTTGGACAGCTATAAGCACCATTAAGGTAACTCTAGCAGCACAAATAAATTAATAAGCTCCCCCCTAAGACGACAGCGGCGATAAGGAGAGGCTTATATTATAGTTATATAATTACTAGCTAATCCTATTCCGCAGCAAGACCAATTAGTAGCGGTAACGGTTTTAATAAACTAGATATAGTAGTAGAACTAGTAGATGCTATAATAGATGCAGAATACTATTTAGGCGGCGATGCCTCCTTCTATACGACCAACCATCGCTAATAGTTATTTTATAGTAGACCCTATACCAAATATAAGATCCTTATTAGTGCCGTTATTACAAAGCGCTCTATTGGTTCTAGCTTTATCCTCTAAAACGCCTACCTATTACTATCTACCCCCAACTATACCTATAAACCTACTACCTAGTAACCCCACCCGTAGTAATATTAAACAATTAAATAGCAAGCTTAGCGCCTTTACTAAGTAGCTATAAAGCTATTACCTAGTTATTACTAACGCCTTTGCTAAAGCGGAGTCAATTTTAATTAAGGAGGACTATAACTTTAAGTTACTTAAGCACGCGCTACTTAATAGTAGTATAGGCCATATAAAGCTGTATAGGATTGGTTTAATATATAGGCTTATTAATCGCATGGTAAACTATTTAGAAGACTTTAGAATGGATTAGCGACGTTCTAATACTATAGCAGAGGCCTTACTTAACGTCTTAATTGGTAAGTACCCTATATAGATATATTATAAAAGACCAGACCTTATCCTTTTTATACTACCTCTTAATTCCTGCCCGTAAGAAATGGCCTTTTAACCTCTTATTAAATCCTTATTACTCTACCGCGTGGCTTAAAAAGTTACTAAAGTTATTTTATAGATTAGCTTTAAATCGATAAGCACGCAGCCACTACTTTAAGTTATAGAAAAAAGCTTTAATTGGATTAAAATTGGGTAAATAAGGAGGAAGATATTTAAGCCTAATACTAGCAGCATTGTAGAGGCGTTAAACTTCCTAGGTTTAAGTAAGTAATAGTATTAAACACCTATCCTTTATAGACACCATATACCTCATTGTAATAGATTAATATATTATCTATTACTAGAACTAAATGAGGCTATAGATAAGGCTGCATATAAGTAAAAACCTCGTTCTTTATCCATTTAATAAACATTGGCCTATTAACAGCGCCCTAGTGTATTAACCAGCCAGGTATATAGCCCTAATAGGTATACGCTGGCAGCAAGCTCCATCTTTTAAATCTCTTTAATTCCGATATTCCTTTAGTAGGCTTATTAATTGGCGCCCATCTATACTTCCTATCTATTGTCTTCTTATTATAAGCTAATTTATTAATAAAGATAAACTAATCGCGTCTATAGCCACAGATTCGAATAATCTAGTTATCCCTTAGGCCTGGGTTACGCTATTACGTAATTATCCTTATAACTTTTCTACTCCATTTTCTTCGCTTTAATCCAGCCGACAGTATACTTCGTGCTACTATTATATTATATTCATCGTATAGAAACCAGAGTATCTCTTTAAAATAGGCGTCTAGACTATGTGCGAGGTATTTAAGGAGGCCCTAATTGGTACGCGTTTGTTAGTAAAATTAACATTAATATTACTACCTGACGTTATACATCTAGAGCATTATCTATAAGTAATAGTGGCCTGATATTTCCCCTAATTGGTGGATTAATCTGGCCATACCTCTTTAAATTCGCCCTCTAGTATTAAAGAGTAGAGTAAGGAACGCGGGTCTTAACTTCTATATAGAAGTTGTCGCAGCTAAGGTTAATTAGAGCTTATACAATCAACTTCTATTCGGTCGACCAGGCGGGGTTGCCCATGGCTTTAAATATAAGATAATAATAAGGCAATAGGTGGTGTCATGCGCGGGTACAGAAAAGTGGTTCAAACAGGTGAGGATTCGGTAAATTTCTGTGGTTGATCATGGTTTCTGACATAAACCCATCCTTTTCCGAAGCGACTGTAAGGGACTTTCGCGAGGTTTATTAAGCGATGCGACTTAGAGCAGTCACCTTCTTCAACGAAATTGATCTACACCCCCACAACAGCTATCATCTCAGAAATACCGTTAAATTGATTCGCAGAAGCAGCTCTATAATCGGTCAGTATATCTACTCCGTACGCCTCCACGATATCTAGTAGAAAGCGCCGCCGAATGGGCGATTCGCCTACTCAGGGTCTGCACGAAGCTCCGCACAAAGCTCTGCGTACGGAGGCTCTGCACGAAGCTCTGCACGAAGCTGTGCACGAAGCTCTGCACGAAGCTCTGCACGAGGCTCTGCACGAAGCTCTGCACGAAGCTCTGCACAAAGCTCTGCGTACGGAGGCTCTGCATGAAGCTCTGCACGAAGCTCTGCGTACGGAGGCTCTGCGCGAGGCTCTGCACAAAACTCTGCGTACGGAGGCTCTGCATGAAGCTCTGCACGAAGCTCTGCGTACGGAGGCTCTGCACGAAGCTTTACACGAAGCTTTACACGAAGCTCTGCACAAAGCTTTTATATAGAGCCTCCGTAGTAGAGCTGTCGTGCAGAGCCTCCGTATACAGAGCTTCGTGCAGAGCCTCCGTACGCAGAGCTTCGTGCAGAGCTTCGTGCAGAGCCTCCATATACAGAGCTTCGTGCAGAGCTTCGTGCAGAGCCTCCGTACGCAGAGCTTCGTGCAGAGCTTCATGCAGAGCCTCCGTACGCAGAGCTTCGTGCAGAGCTTTTATACACGGAGCCTCTGTACAGCCTACCCAAACAATAACTACCTAAGGTTCTTTAGGGCAGCTATTGTAGATTTATATAGGTTTTATATATATTAGCTAGCGTTTAATAAAGTTATATATGGTTACAGAATTACTAATAACGCTTTTTTTTTAATAAAAATAATCTTAAGACCTAAAAATACCTAAGTAATAAAAATAATATATTCTAAAAGCCTAGGTTCTGTTATATAATTAATTAACTTTAAGAAGTAATATAAAATATTAGTGTTAAGTTATTTCAATCTCCGCAATCTCCGTAATATAGATATTATTAAAACGCGTAAGAAACCTCGGAAATGTGGCTTAGATGTAATTCTAGTGGTTTTATATAAACGTAGTTAGTTAGCTTGCGGACTAATTGAAAATCCGCACCAATAGAATTATATCTGAGCTTGCTGAGGTAATAAGCTCGCCAAGGTAAGGTCTAAGTATTTTATCACTTATCTGCCAAAATTAGTTATCCGCCAGCCCTAAAAACCACCAAAAATTAGAAAAACTGCACCTTAATATCTTAACAACGGCTTAATAATAAATTCTAAAATTTTATAATTAGCCTTTTATACCTATTTTAAACCTTTTATTAGATTTAAAAAGTAATCTATTAAGTAGCTCTAGAGATATTAATAATAATTTATTGCTTAACGTTTGATTTGGATCCCTATTGGGCCCACGCGGACTACTCCTTATTTACATATAGGGAGAAAACTCTATTTAAGAAAAATAAGAAAACCTTGTAATCTATCTCCCCGCCTTTTGGGACTCGCCTACTTAGCGCCTACAAGTCGCCTATAGTGCTCTACTACCTTACTATTTAACCTCCTTAGGAACCACTGCTGCCGTAATAAGCCTATAGACGCGCTAGTATTATAAACTATTACTCTACTACTATAGAGTTACTAGGGGGCACCTACTGCTCGCCCCCTTGCCTTTTATTACTATTTCCCTTGCAACCCGGAACTAATTTAGCATATTTTAACTAATAAGCCACTAGGTGACCGCCTTGAGGCCTTTTTATGTTAAGAGTAGTGTATTATAGTTCTCTATACTAGCTGCTAAGAGCATTGTTTTTCGATTAGTGCGTAGGGGGCATAGCAGTATTACGTGTTTTGGTGTCTGTCTTGGCTAGCTATATTTATATCTTAGGCAGGTAGTTATATATTAGCTAGTAATATAGTAGAGTTTAATATACCTACTTATCTAGGCCTCTACCCTAGTTTTTTAGTGCTTTAGTCCCAATCTATAAGCAGTTGGCTGCCACTATTAATTATGGGGAGTTTCACTAGTTCTTTTGGATATCTTATAACGGTATTACCCGAGTACCAGTCTGCCCCCTAGTAGTCTATATAAGAGTTTCCTTCTAGAGTTAGTACGCTTTTGCATGGCTTGGGAGCCTTTTATAGCCTCTAGTTTTACGCCTTTCTTTATTATTTCCGCTGGCGTAGGTATAAGCTGCCGTTTCTAGGGGTCGTAACTCCTATCTTCGCGCCTACTAACATAATCCTACGGGGGCGTTATAGCTGCATCCTATAATATAGTTAGGTACACCTTCTATAGACAAGGCCGAGCCACTGCCTTTCCCGCCTAAGTAGCTCCTATTTACTCCTTAAGTATATCTTACCAGTAAGCCGCCCTAGAGGCGAATGGTTCCGTCTGTTAATATACTAATACGCGTATCTATTCTTTTAAGCTACGTAGTAGTCTCTCTAGCTAGGACGTAATCCTACCTACCTATTAGGTATATTAGGGGTTAAAGCCTAGCTAAGGGGTAAGGTCCCTAGAGCTAGTAGTGGCTACTACGTACTACGCCCCATAGGAGGCTAGTAAAAGTATAGGGGTGTAACGCCCTATACTACTGCTAGTTCCCATTTCGCGTTGCCTATAAGAGTCTCCTTATAATAGGCCGACCGTGTTTTATAGGAGGGGGGCCGTAGAGATACTAGGTCCCGTACTAGGCGACCTGCTTCCCTCCTTCCTACTAACCAAGCTTATGTCCCCTCTTTTTATAAGCTGTGCCTATATCTCTAACTGTCAAGTTATTGTCCGACTGGCCTGTGTTTCCCCTATAGCCTTCCCTATATATATACATTAGGTCGCGTATACCACGCCTATTAAGACCCTCCTATAAGTCGCCTATAAGTCAACTATAGGTTAACTGTGAGTTGACTATAAGTCGAACGCCATAGGGCCGTTAAAGCTGGCCTGTGTTTCCGCTACCTAGAGCTTTACCCGTGTTTCTACCTTATTAAGCCGTTTGGTCGCCGTCACGTCGCCATTACGTCGCCGTTGCGTCGCTATCGCTATACTAGGTCGCGCGTACTACGCCTATTAAGACCCTTTTTTAAGTCACCTGGGTGTAACTAGATACTAAATAGGCCCTCGTAGAGGGGCCTTAATAAGTTCTTCGCGGTGGCCTTAGGGCCTTAATAAGTTTTATATAAAGTATTTATAACGCGTTAACCTTAACAAGTTCTTATAAAAAGAGGATCCCTACACCCTTATCGCGTATACTTTATAATCTTAGAGCTAGTATAAGCCTAAGGGTGTCCTGTTATACGCCTAGGACGCGTCTATATTGACTAGCTGGATAAGGCCAGTTTTGGGCCTGGCTGCAAGCCAGGTAGTTGTATATCGGGCGGTTTTCGTATCCTAGTTTCCCTTAATGGGCCTCCCTAGATGGTAGAATAGGAGCTCTAAGCGGAGGCAGTGAGGCTCCTGGTGTTGTTGAGGGCGATATACGCGTCGCGTGCTTATCACCATAGAGTCGAACGACAGCGCTGCACGCGCTGCGACGGCTCTCTACTATCGCCTCTGCACTTGGCCATCAAGAGGAACGGATTCCAAATGATGTTTCCACCCGCGGCGACGTGGACGCGTGCAGTAGGGCTTCGCGGGCCTCTAGAGATATTACAATTTAGCTTAAAATTAAGGGCTAAAACCTAATATCTTAATAACGGCCAGGCTTATTACGCTAGAATTTTATTAAGTGTCTTAATATAGGTATAAAAGGCTAATTATAGAATTTTAGAATTTATTATTAAGCTATTATTAAGATATTAAGGTGCAGTTTTTCTAATTTTTAGTAGTTTTTAGGGCTAGCAGATAATTAATTTTAGCGGATAAGTAATAAAATACTTTAACGTATTTTATTAGTTATTTAGTAATATTAGTTATCTAGTTATAATAGAATCCCCTAGGAGGTATATATCCGATAAAATGGTAGGAGGTTTTATCTATATCCTATCTATATTCTAGAAGACATAGTTAAATAGGTTAGGGGTGAAAGGTTTTACTAGCGTCTTAAAAGGAATATATAGGAAGCTAGTTCCCTTCTAGAGAAGAACTAGCAATTAATCTCTAAATAGAAGTGGTTAGAAGCAATTGTCCTTTAATATATAAAAACTTATTCTACCTTCTACTTACCTTTAATGTACCTTTAACTTACCTTTTACTTACTAGTAATACTATTAATTAGATAATTATACATTCCGGTTAAGCTAGCCTCTTATAATTCTAATTGCTTACAATCCGTTAGGAACGTATGGCTATTGATTAATAATAACGGACTATACTCCTATACCCTATAAAGTAACGCCATTACCACAGGAGGCTTAGAGAGTCTCCTTAGAGGAACGCATTCCCTCTACTTATAAAAAAGTAGACTAGGAAGCTACAGCTAGTCCGTCTAACTTTATAAGACCCTTAGGAATAATTACTACTAGGGAGTTATTAGAGCGGTTGCTACGTAAGACCCTATAAAAAATAAAAGAGTTAGAGATACGATTAAGATAAGTATATTAGGACTACTAAGAACAATTATAAGAATAGTTAGGAGAAGCACAAACACCCTAGACACAAAGTGGACTTAAAGGGGCAACGCCACACTATGCTATAATATTAGAAAAACCTAGATTCCGCATAAAGGAACCTAATAAGTATAATAGTAATAGTCTCCGGAACTATAATTGTTTTATCCGTTAATATAAAACTAAGTTTTAGCTAGATCCGAAATATTACTCTAATAAGTATAATTAGACACTAATTGCTTCTACCTTCCTATATAGTACCGTTAAGAGTTTATAGACACGCTATAAGAAGAAACTTACTACACCCCTTAAATTTAGCGAACTTAAGACCTAGTTGGTTAATTAGGTCTAAGACCCTACTAATTAAGGGATGGATTATAACTAGCAATACTATAACGCTAAATAGCAAAAAGGCTAGAGTGTAGTATAGTTTATAAACTACTTAGAAGAGCTAGAAGATAATATACCCTACTTAAACCTATAGGATAACGCTATATAACTTTACTAGCTATTTGCTAAGCTACAACCTAAGATTTAATAGGCCATTTAGGAGAAGGGCGAAATTCCTACCTCTTAAGAAAAGCTTATCTCTAAAGCTACTTAGATTAAGAATACTAAAAGAGACTATTTAAGCAAGTAAAAGGAATAAGACGCTAATAATAAAGAGCGTAGGACTAGACCTAGCTTTAATAATAGGGATAGATTCTAACCTAACTACTCTATAAAAGGACAACGTAAGCAGGCCTTATAGCCCTAAAGCAATGCTAGTTAACCCTAAAATAATAATAGGTAGAGACCTAATCCGTAAAAGGGGAACTAGGAGATACGTACCTATTATAACTGCGGCAAGAAGGGCTATATAAGCCGCTTCTACCGGTAAAAAAAGCAAGAGTTGGCCTAATTGGGAAAAGAGATAGCCTAGTAGATCTTTACTCCCTTACACTAGGCTAGTAAGAGAAGAAGGAAGTAAACTACCGCATAGTTATTCCTGTCTCTATTTAAGTTAATAATAAATAGGTAATATAAGACTACCTTATAAACAGCGGCGTAAGTATAGGATTTATTTCTTAATTACTAGTAAAAGAATTATATTTAGACCTTAGCGGCTTATAGGTGCGCACTATTTAAAGTATTAGAGGCTATTAGATTCCGTGCTATAGGGAATAAATATTTCCTATTACTAGCTAGGACTATAACAGTCTATAGGACACGCAGAAGATACGCTTTTACGCCGCAAAAATTAAGGGGTATAACCTTATTCTAGGATACCTATAGCTTCACCAAGTTAATCCAGATATTAATTGGCCTTTAGCCTTATATTAACACCAGAAGTCTTAATTACGTATTATAGTTAAGGATTAAGAGACTTTCCTAAGCTATATATAAGAAGAAGGGTGGGTATATACTATATATACCACTCTTAACCCCAAGAATAAAGATATAGGGTATTTATTTTTGGATGCCTAGCTATATATAGTTAAGAAATTAGAGATTCTATAGGAATATATAGACCTAAAAGAGGTTTCTAATAAAGAGGCTATATAGACCTTACCTAACCCTATATTAGTTAAGCACAAGATAGATATAGGGGATAAGCAACCTCCTTTTAGACTATTATACAACTTATTAGAAAACGAACTAGCCGTATTACGTTAGTATATAGTAGACAATCTTTAGAAAGGATAGATTTAGCCCTTTATAAGCCCAGCAGGGGCACTAATTATATTTATACTAAAGAAGGACGGAACCCTTTACCTCTATATTAACTATTAGACGCTTAATAGGATTACTATGAAAAATTACTACCTACTACCCTTAATAGGGGAGCTTATTAACAGGCTATTAGGCATAAAGATATTTATATAACTAGATCTAAAAAATGCATACTATTAAATCCGGATTAAAGCCGGTAATAAGTAGAAAACAGCGTTCTAAATACGGTACGGCCACTTTAAGTACCTAGTAATACTATTTAGGCTTACTAACGCACCGGTAATATTTTAGGCCTATATTAATAAGGCATAATTAGGCCTATTGGATATAATATATATAGTCTATCTTAATAATATTATAGTCTACTCTAATAACTATAAAGTATATACGCACTACGTGCAAATAGTACTTAAAAGACTATGGGAATATAAGCTCTATATAAACCTAAAAAAATACTTATTTTATATTACTAGTATTAATTTTCTAGGCTTTATTATTAGTGTTAACGGAGTGTTAATAGAGAAAAGCCGGGTAGACGCTATTAGGGAATGGCTATACCCTATAATGTTTAGAGAAATATAGGTTTTTTTAGGCATAGCGAACTTTTACTAAAGGTTTATTATTTACTATTTATGAATAATACTCCCAATTACCGATCTACTAAAAGGATCTAAGAATAGTAAGAATTTAGGACCCTTTATATTTAGGGAAGCTACCAAGTAGGCAATAAACTAGTTAAAGAATTTATTTACGTCGGTGCCTATCTTAATATACTTTTACTAGGAGCTATATATATACCTTAAAACGGATATATCCGGCTTTGCCCTAGGGGTAATTATATCTTAATTAAAAGACGGAGAATAGTATTCTATGGCGTTTTGGTTAAGGAAAATAACCCCTATAAAGTAGTGTTATATAACATATAACTAGGAGCTATTTATAATAATTATAGCAATAAAGCACTAGTAATATTATTATATAGGAAGCAATTATCCTATTAAAGTCCTTATAGACTATAATAACCTAGAATACTTTATAACTATAAAGGTATTAAGCGGTTAATAAGTAAAATAGGTAGAGGCACTATTATAGTACGACTTTAAAATTACGTACCGCCTAGGAAAGATAAATCCTGCTAATAGGTTATTAAAATGTCTAGATTATAAGATAGGGAGGATCTAGAATAGCATAGGGGAAATAATCCCTATATTATAAAATTTGCTTAAAAAAAGACTCTTTCTCTAGAACTATAGAATTTCGCAGTAGGGTAAAGGTCCTAGTAATGTAGTTATAAAGCAACATAATTATAGAGCCGTAGGATATAGTTATAGACTAGGTTATAGACTAAGCAGATATTATAAAGTTAGCGTACCTTAGAATTAGTAAGAATTCTATAGAATATACTAAAGGTATTACGGCACCTTTAACTTAACGGCGTATTAGCTACAAGTTTTCGGATCTAAAGGGGATAGGTAAGATGCCTATCCGTAGTATAGCACACTATATAACGGTAAGAGAATCTACTAGCACTAATGGTTTAAAACGTCTTATACTACGCCTTAAGTCTATAATAGCGGTAGGCGAAACAGAAGTAAGCGATTTATATAAAACCTTTCCAGATCTTCTTCTTTAAACTTAATAAAGGGATGCCTTCGCCTCTAGGGAGAGGTAGAAAGATATAGTAGAGACTAACTTAGCCAGAGTTACTAAGAAGCTATAGTAGTAAGACTAAAAGGGTCTGTTATACTTTAAGGGCGCTATATATATCCTAAAGGACCAAGCGATTTAAGATAAAATTTTAAAGGTCTTCTATAACGACCCTTTTAGGGGTTACTACGGTGCAAATAAAACCCTTAAGGCCGTTTAAAGGAAATACTTTTAGGACGGAATGTCTAAAGAGGTTAAGGACTATATATTAAGGTATAATACGTATTAAAGGATATAGATATTTAGGCATCGCCTATACGGCGAGTTATTAGTGCTTCCTATTCCGTAGGGACCCATATTAGAATTAATAATGGATTTTATTATAGGCTTACCCCCTATTAAGATAAAAACTAGAGAGGTTGCTAACGCTATCCTAGTAATTATTAATAGGTATATAAAGTTTTTAGGATACTTTACTGTTATAATAATAATCACGGCAGCAGAACTAGCAGACCTATTTTTAAAATAGTAGCTCTTATTTAGCACGCTAAAGGGAATTATGTCTAACAGAGGTACCGTATTTAATAGTATATTTTAGTCTTTATTCTATCTCTTATTGAAAATACGGTAAAGGATAAGTACTACCTTCTACTTATAAATAGATGGGCTAATAGAGCGTTTAAATGCGTTATTAGAACACTACCTCCGCTACTATATTAATTATTAACAGGATAATTGGATATTGTAGTTAGCTTTAGCGTAGTATATATATAATATAAGTATCTATAGTAGTATAAAAATAACCCCTTATAAAGCATTGTTTAGAGTAAAAGTAAATAAACCCTAAAATATTAAGGATATTATTTCTAAAAGAGAGGCACTAGCGGCGTCTAAAAGAATTAAGTAAATAAGAATTTGTAAAGAGGAACTTAAAAAGTACTTACTAGACGCCTAAGCTGTATAAAAAAGGTACTATAACAAAAAATATATACCGAAAGAATTTAAGATAGGAGATAAAGTCTTACTATTTATAAAAAATATCTAAATAAAACGCATTAAAAAGAAGCTGGATTACCAGTAGCTTAGACCCTTTAAAATAGTTAGGAAAATTAAAGAAAACTAAACCTATAAATTGGAATTACTAAAATCTTATCTAATATATTCTATATTTTATATTTCCTTACTAGAGCTATACCGGAGAAGAGATAGTACGGAACCGCCCCTACCTAGTAAAATTAATAGGGAACTAAAATAGAATATAGAAGATATTTTAGACTAAAGATAGCGCTAAAAGAAGCGTAAATTTTTAGTTTATTAGGAAGGATACTTCTAAGCGTATAATAGTTAGGAACCTAAGGAGTACCTTTAGCCGGGATACAACACCGCAATTAAAACCTTCCTAAGAACTAAAGGTAAAGATTTAGAAATGGTTCCGGATATACTATAGGTAAAGTAATAGGGAAGACCCTATAAATTAAAACTATAGGATTAAGTATAGGTATTAAGAACGGAAATGTTTTGCCATTATAATAGGAATCCTAAAATTCTATAAGAGGAAGCCTATAGGGATCCACAGGAGAACTACTAGGGATACTATTTAAAGAAGACGCTGTTTAAGAAGGAGTAGTAGCAGTATAAGAAGTGGCCTTAGGGATTTAGAAAGACCCCCTAGAGATAAAAGGAGAGTATCTGGCCTAGTACTAAAGATATATAGTAGAGTTAATAGTACGAAGAGGAGCAAAAGGACAGCCTATAAAGAATTAGAAATTTTAAGGAATTATAAGGCACCTATAGAAATACTACCTGTTTATTATATATAGGGATTATAGTAGTATACTATATTTATATAGATTGTCACTAAAGCTTAAAATAAAGGCATCCCTAAAGTATAAAGTTAATTTCTAATAATAGGGCATCCTAGAGGCACCCAAGAAGCACTATATAAAGCTATTCTATAAAAAGAAAGAAAGAGCTAGGTAATAACTTAAATACTAGCAGTAGTAATAGGAGCCTCTTCTTCTATCTTAACGTTATTATTAACGGTATTATTAACTCCTCTATCCTTAGAAGCATTAGTACTTCCACTAATATTCTTCTTAAAATAATAGGTACTAGAAGGACTAGTACGGGCAGGAAACTAGTAAGGAGAACGTTTATCTTAACCTTTATTATTATCTTTAGTATCCCTAGGTTCTAAATTAGCGTCTAAGTAGGGATTAAAGAGATATTAGCTAAAGGAGTTAGCATAGTTCTTAAGTAAATTACTAGAGAAACTTACCTAGCTAAAATAGCCCGCATAAGAGTACGAATGTTATTATTAATAAAGGTAAGCTGTTTGTATATACGCTCCTAGACACTATATATCTAAAATCGTTATATCTCTACAGTAGTAGAAACCCTTATTAAATTAAAGAGTCTGTAAGTAAGGGAAGACACCTTCTATCCCCGCCTGTTACTATTAGGATATTAGCGGAAATCTTAGATAGCGCGTTAGAGCCTATAAGTCTTATGCGTATAGATAGCGGGGATCTAGTATAATTAGCGAAATTTAGAATAGGATAGAATGGGAAATACCAGGACGTAGGTTTTTCTCCTACTACGATAATAGGAGTATTTAGATTTATTTTTACTAGAGTAAGGTATCTTATAGATATAGGAAGGATTCTATATAAGAGTATAAATATAGCAATAATAGTATTTTAGGGAAACTGCTATAGAAGTAACAGACGCTGTCTAGGGCGTTACTAAAAGAGGAATAACACTACTGCCGGTCTAGGGATATATAAAAGGACTATAAGCTATTATAAGAGAATACTCTAAGAAATTAGCATCGTTATAAGAGATAAGGTAGAAATCCTATTACTTATAGACGCGTTAAAAAAAGATAATAAGGTAGTAATAGAAGTACGGCTAGAAATATAGAAGCTAAAAGGTAAGATATAATAAAAACAGCCTATTTAAGAACAAGACGAATAGTATTATTAATAAAAGGATAAGTAAGAGACAACGACTTATAAATAGAAAGAAATTAAAATAAAAGATATTATTATTAAAGCCCATTTAGGTAAATAGGGATAGTAGTTAGTTAATACGTTGTACCGGATAACCTCTAGATCTATTTATAACAAATTCCTAAAATTAGAGAGGTAAATCCCACCAAATTTTTTTTACTATTATTAAAATCCTATTATAAAAGTACTATAAGGAGCTAGGGTAGGAGAAGAGCAGAAAAATAAAAGATAAAGTAAAGTTCCGCGCTAGTAAAGAGCTAGTAATAAGTCGCATTATAGAGTACCTTTCTACTAAGGGTTTCCCTAGTGGTTTTAGCTAAAACTCTATAAAAGCTTAGTAGAGGCGAAGTCTTAAAGAACTAAAACCTTAAAAGGGGAGGTAATTATAACGGAATCCCCTAGGAGGTACATATTCGATAAAACGGTAGGAGGTTTTATCTATATCCTATCTATATTTTAGAAGATATAGTTAAACAGGTTAGGGGCGAAAGGTTTTACTAGCGTCTTAAAAGGAATATATAGGAAGCTAGTTCCCCTCTAAAGAAGAACTAGTAATTAGTCTCTAAATAGAAGTAGTTAAAAGCAATTGTCCTTTAATATATAAAAACTTATTCTACCTTCTACTTACCTTTAACGTACCTTTGACTTACCTTCTCCTTACCGGTAACACTGTTAATTAGATAATTATACGTTCCGGTCAGGCTGGCCTCTTACACTAATAGCCCTAAAAACCACTAAAAATTAGAAAAACTGCACCTTAATATCTTAATAATGGCTTAATAATAAATTCTAAAATTTTATAATTAGCCTTTTACGCCTATATTAAGACCCCTAATAAAGTTTTAGTATAATAAGTCTAACCAATATTTAGATATTAGGTTTTAACCCCTAAGTTTAAGCTAAATTATAATATCTATAATATCTCCAGAGCTACTAAATAGATTATTTTTTAAATCTAATAAGAGGTTTAAAATAGGTATAAAAGGCTAATTATAAAATTTTAGTATTTGTTATTAAGCCGTTATTAAGATATTAAGGTGCAGTTTTTCTAATTTTTAGTGGTTTTTAGGGCTACTAGATAACTAATATTACTAGATAACTAATAGAACACGTTAAGGTAACTTGCGTACACCTCGCATACAGCTTACATTAGCTACGCGTAGGTATATTACCTCCTTACGCCCTCAACCCTTACGATTAATTGCGTAACGTTTTGTAGACTCCTTAAATATATACGCTCTATAGCTACTGCCTCCGCCCCATAATATATAAATAGACAAATCCTTAAGGGAAAAGGAGGAGTTTGTGTATAAGGTAAGAAAGGGGTTTCTTTAGGTATATGTAAAGCACATACCTTATAGGCGAGTTACCCCTAAGTTATTCTAGAGTTACCCGTACCTTGCGGCTATATAACTATTTACTTAGGGTTTTACCTAATAGGAGTTACAGCTAGAGAAGAGAGCTTAGCTATAGGCCCTAATGTATAGAGAGGAGCTATATATATATTTTAGCATATTAATTTATATAAAAATTATAATAGAGCCGTTAATAGATAACTACTAGGGGCCTTTAGAGTATAGAGCTTTATATAAGATTACTAAATATATAGCCAAAAACTATTTTTAATAGCTTAAGCAGTATATTAGATACAGCCCTTTACCCCTTAATAGTAAGAGTTTCTATATAACTTTCAATTAAGTAGATAAGCTCTTAAAATATCTTTAATTTTTTTACCGTTATTACTAGAAGCCAGGAGCCTACTTACCTATTAATAAAACTATAGAGAGATTTATGGGCTATACCGCTAAAATTCTTAATATACTATTAAAGCTAATACTAGAGGGCTTTAGGATCTAAGTCTTTATAAATTAGGGCTATATTCTTAATTGATTATAGTATACTAAAGGGGATAATAAGGGCCTAGTAGATCTTAATATAGTGTTCCTTAAAGAGGGCTTCTTAAAGACTTAAGCTATAGTTCTTGACTTTCTTATATAAATAGACCTAAAAACAAGCACTTAATTTTATCCTCCTTACTATTATATTATCTGGCTTAATAACCTCTTTTGCAGTATTAAGCTATTTAAATGCTTATTTAATTTTGGCATTAGGGCTACTAGAACTATTAGAACTACAAAAATAAAGTATAAGGAGATAGGAGATAAGGAAAGTAATATTGTTACTATTATAGAGTCTTTAATAGCAGGTAAAAAGATATAGAAAAAGATACCTATAAAGAAGTTCTTACTACACCTTATAGACAATAAAATTATATATATAGCTTAAATTCTATAGGGTATACTATATATAGAGCTCTTTAAATGTTATACAGTAATAGAGTTTGCTTAGGCTAATACCCAGATTATTTTATTCCTCTCTACTATCTATAATAGTATATTAATCATCAGCATTTTGTTAGGGTGCCAAGATCCTAGAGGCCTCCTAACAGGATTTTGACTTTCCTAAAGGTCCTAATCGTCCTAGTAGGCTCCTAGCAGGCTCCTAGCAGGATTTTAATTTTCCTAATCGTCCTAGTCGTCCTAACAGGCTCCTGGCAGGATCTTTAATTTCCTAATCGTCCTCTTACGGTCCTATTAGGGTCCTGACAGGAAACTAGTATTTCCTAATCGTTCCTAACAGGCTCCTGGTAGGATCTTAATTTTCCTAATCGTCCTGTCAGGTTCCTAACAGGATACCCCTAAGCGACACCCCTCCCAACCCCCCCCCCAAAGCGACACCTCCTATACACACCCCTCAAGACACCCCCCCAATGCGACACCCTCCCCACTGTGATACCTCCCCCGTAATAAGATACCTCCCCCCTAATGCGACACGACCCTATATACGCGTACGCGCAACACACAGTACTATCGGGTCCCCGCTATATTCCTAATAGCCTACACGTGCCTCTGCCAAGTTACCCCCTTTATAGTCACCCCATTCTTTACCCTTCCTTACATCCTCCCTTAGGAGGCACTAGAACGGCAGCCAGCAGAGGACCGTCGCCAAAACCAGACGACCGTCGCCAGAACCAGACGACCGTCGCCAGAACCAGACGACCGTCGCCAGAACCAGACAACCGTCGCCAGAACCAGACGACCGTTACAAGAACTAGACGACAACCTTTCGAACAACCAGCTAGCGAAGACCACGAACAATTCAATTAATCGATTAATCGAATTTAATATTGGCCCATTACCGAATCGTATCAAGGCCTCCTAGGGAGGCACCCTAGACGACTACCGTTCAAATGTACAGCTAGCGAACGGCCATAGAGAACAACCTGGATCAATTAGAGCCTTCGATCGGGCCGACCTCTCCCCCGAATTAAATTAGATACTGACACAGGCAGGCAGGTAGATAGGTAGGTAGGTAGGTAGGTAGGTAGGTAGGTAGGTAGGTAGGTAGGTAGGTAGGTAGGTAGGTAGGTAAGTAGGTAGGTAGGCAGGCAGGTAGGCAGGCAAGTAGGAGAGGACCGTCGTCAGAACCAGACGATAATCGTTCGAACGACCAGCCAGCGAACACGATCGATTCGATCGATCGATCGATCGAATCGAACCAGAGCCTCGATATCAGCCTATTACCGAATCAAATCGAATCAAGGCCTCCTAGGGAGGCACCCTAGACGACCACCGTTCAAACGTACAGCCAACGAACGCCCATGGAGAACGATTCGAATCAATACAATCAATCGCAATCGAATCAAGCAGAGCCTTCGATCGGGCCGACCTCTCCCCCGAATTACAGATACAGACAGGTAGCATAGACAGGTAGGCACGACAGGCACAGGCAGGCACAGACAGGTAGGACAGGCAGACAGGCAGGCAGGCAGGCAGGCAGGCAGGCAGGCAGGCAGGCACTAGGCCTAGTTAGGAAATCAGCACACGGCCGGCGGATCATCGGGAACACCGCCGATCGACGATTTGGAGCCTCCGCGAGAGGCTCCTCAGTCGATCGCCCGACGCCCGAGCGATCGTAGAGCTCCATGACAGACACAGGCGGTAGACAGGAGAGATTAATTTGGATTATTTAGATTATATATAATTAAATTAATTTTGTATTTTTTGACTAGCTGCAAATACTGGAGTGTTAATATACCTTATTTTTAAATCTAGAATTTTTATTGTTGTCCTGATGGTCCTGATGGTCCTAATGGTCCTGATGGCCCTGGAGGTCCTGGAGGTCCTGGAGGTCCTGGTGGTCCTGGTGGTCCGGGCGACCTCCTGACAGGTTCCTGACAGGATGCCGAGTGTGAGTGTCTCCTGGAGCTCCTGACAGCCCTGACAGGAGCTGTCAGGAGCTGTCAGTACTGTCAGGAGGCACAAACATTTTGCTGATGATGCCATTTTATAATCTTTAACACTATAGGTTTCTCATGCTAACATTATATATCTATAGGTTGGAATTATATTACGAAGCTTTAAAAACAACCCTTTAAGATCTCTATAAGCTCTAAATAAAAGTAACAGGCCTTTAGCAACAAGCCTATTAAGAACTGCCTATTCTAGACTTTATAGACAAGTACAACTTATAAATATACAGTATTAACATAGTGGACCAGCTAAGGTCATATTATAACACCTAGAGAATATACAGAAAGACATAAAAGCCACTATTCTTATTAGATACTACAATTGGCAATTATTATAAGCTCTCCTTCTATAAGCCTATAGGCGTACACACCTTACGCCAAGAAGCCTATGCCTAGTTCTGTTAAGACCTCCAAGACGCCCTCTTTAAAGCTTCAATTTAGACCTAGAAAGTACCTATATAATCAAATATAATATAAATAAGAAAGGGGACAAAGGAAATAATATGGCACCTAGTAAGGGAGCACAAGCATAAGAAACTATGGAGGAAACAGGTCTACTGCTCTACCTACCTTAAAACAAAAAAAAAAACTGTTGCACCACACACTAGAGCTTATAAACCACTTGCAGATCTATCTGTTAGTGCTGTAATAAAAAAAAAAGGACAGTAAGGGCTGGAAGCACCGCAAGAGGCCTCTGAGGACAAATTGGGGCTGTTCTGTATATAGAATTCCATTCTGCACATATGGGCCATATTGGAACGAGCATCTCGCAAAACTTAACTCCAAGGAGTAGCTTATAGATAAATATTTACATACAAATCAACAATTTAAATAACCTCACATTGTTGTGTAGTTCTCATTACCTCACTCGAACGAGAGCCTTTGATTGGCTGGATTCTTATCAATAACATAGTGCCAGAACCAGCGTGTCAAGGGATACACTAAACAAAGTGCCTAGAAAAGTTAGTCCTGTCGTTTTCGCTAGCAAAAATAAACGAATAACAGTGTTCGTGACAGCCGGACGCGAGCGTAAATTGGGACTATATTAATCCTTATAAGACTGAAACTATGGAAGCCAAGACGAGCTAAGAAATGTCGAACTGTATTAATGTAACCGTTTTGGGAAGTCTTCACTGAGGCATCTGGGTAATTGCTCCCTTGGTTGAATATCTAGGCATTACCGGAACTGTATATCATGTAAATTCGTCTAGATATGCTTGGATGAGACATATTCGTGTGTCTCATAAATAAGGTAGTCTATGTCTTAAAGACGCGAAGCTAATTAACAAATGGGCAATGGCAGCGAAAGGTTAGACTAACTTAATGCGACACGAACTTACCTAGCTGTTGTTGCCTAGTGAATACAACAAACTTAGAGATGAACAGCGAGGGATAGGTCATATTGCTGTGCTTAACTGACTATCAAGGAGAGCTCGACTAAAGTACGATGAATCGTAACAGCTTCCTCCCACGCTTTCACCCCTACTTCGACTTCACCACTCTTGCAAGCTCGCTATTCACATGGAAATCTGGCATATTGTCCTCCGGAGCATCCAGGCTTGTAGGCCATAGCGGGTCATTTGGAGCAGGAATACCGGTCCACTGCAACTTCGCCTGAGGTCCAAAGATCAAGCAGTATGTCGATCCTCCAAAGTGGAATCTCCCCATCACTTCGCCCTTGGTGAGATGATAGCCAATCGGTTTATCAAATTCGACACCAGAAGTATCCGTCATGCCGATTGCCATGAAGCAGATCAACCCGATATCAGTATAGTCGGCCTGGATGAAGATCAAACCGCGGGCTGCTACGCTGGCGATATATGGCTGAGACCAGGTCGGTGCAGCTGGATCAGGGGTCCTACCATCCTCAAAGTGCCCAAAGAATGACTGGTACAAGTTTTGCGAGTAGTACGTTCCAGCTACTGGCCTCTGAGCCACAATCGTGCCTGAAACAGGAGCATGCCATTGATGGTAGCCCAAGCAAGAGAGGAAAGCCTGATACACCGTACCTCCAACGAACTTGGATGCAAGCGGATCTTGATCAAGCATATTGATGAGCGAATAGTTCTGATTCTTGCCTTGGAAATTGTCGCTGAGCTGGACAGGCGAGACGGGATACTGCAGTGGTGCTGATTCGCATGCGTGTACGATGATGGTTTCATCATCTGGATTTGGCAAAGGTCTAATGCCGTCGTTGAATTTTCTGACGAAGAAATCCTCCCAGCACTGGAAACCATATTTGCTATCCCCATCATTCGGATCAGGACATTGGTAAAGCTCGGGGAAGGTCAGTGCGGATTTAGTTCCTAAGCCATTTTGATTGCCCTTGGTCACCAAGGCCGTCATACCATGGGTTCCAAACCATCCTTGGGGCGGCAACAGGACAGAAGAAGAGGCAGGACTCTTCAGAAAACCCTCCCACTCGGCCAGGATTTTCTGCAGATATTGGTTGACTTCCGGCCATAAGAAGAACATGTACCCCGATGCTGTGGCCATAGGCCAATCAAGGACAGCATTAAATGGGCAACCGATGAGGCCTATTTGGTTGGCAATATCATTCCAAGAAGGACCAATTCTTAGCAGAGCATTAAATGCTAGTATCATCTGCCCAAACGATCTGACCTCCTGATTGCCTTCTGGGTCCTCATTATAAGGTGCAACGTTTGGGACCTCTGTAAACATATCATTGGAGAGTGGCCCCAACACGGCATGTCCTTCGATAAATTCTTGGAATTGCACGAGGAGAGGATCGAGCTGTGGAGGATCCTTTGGAGCTTGGCGAATGCGCTCCATGAGCTGCTTGGTCCAAGCCACGATAATCCTGCGGTCTTTGGGGAGCCAGTAACCTAATCGATGTTGGTGAAACATGTCATCGTTGATCTTTGCTCGAAGAGCGGGTGTGATTGGAGAAGCCATATTGTAGAGAGCAAAGTTCTGGCCGGAGGAATATCTCAATTGAATTGAAGGAGGAGGAGCTGAGTCTACTCGAGAAGTCTATCGTCTAACTTTATACCTTTTTATGCTTCCAGTCTTATTCTCGTTTTCAAGAGCATCCAAGTTTTTGTTGAAATTTTTTTTTCCAGCTCTCGTTCAGCTTTGTTACGGTTACTTGAGCAGTTGGGATGTGTGCAGACTATTCATGCGCCAAGCTGAAAGGTTGGATACGCACATGCAAACACATTCAAGCAATGAAGGCCCTCAGTATGCAGTAATCCTAGGAGCCGCCGATCCAAACTCCAAAACGGTCGTAAGTCTTTCAGCCGCGGCTGAGGTCGAAGACTAAAGGCGACACTGTATAGAATTGAGCAAAAGTCTCGCTTAGATATGGTTGCATGTTGAATGACCATGATTGGATCGTCGTGAGTAGCACCTGACGGCCCCGGGCCTTTCCACACTCCAAGCGCACCGAAACGTCGTTCTAGAATGCTAAGGGGCTTGCCAATGATCGAATCACTGGCATGGACAATGGCCTGGAACGAATTGCGCAGAACTTAGCCCGACATTAAGCCTTTATAAACTGATACCGGCGGCCTATCGTGCGGAATATGGTTGTAGGAATACGCTTTAGCCAATACCATCCATCAGTTTTTAACTCAGACTTATTGGAGGTGACGAAGTGTGTAGGGGACTGAGGCCGTGGGAGCGAAGAAATGCGCTAAAAGGAATGGCGCAATGCTAAAGGTAATGTAATTGCTAACTGCTTGTGTAGTCAATGGTGTTGAGAGGTAGACGGCCTCAGGCCCGACCATGTGACCTGGCACGTGAGGCACTGTAGTGCTCTAATCGTTATTACCATCGCGGCGGCAAATATGCGATGTACTCTTAGGGAAAACTGACCTCACCAAAGGTTATCTGCTTGTGGCGGAGACTACCAGCCTACCCAATCATTCCCAAAACCCGGGTCTCTCTAGTACACAATAGTATATAAAGTATACTAGTGCTTTATTAGCAAGACACTGATTATATTACAGGATATTTCTTATTTCTAAAGTAGAATCCTAGATAAATAGGGACTAGATTTCCTTAAATAAGATAATTTAGAGTATTTAATATTTAACTAAAAGTGTAGTAAAAGATAGTATAGGATAACTCCTATAACTATTTTATATAGGTTACTTATTTTTATAATATAACAGTTATTTATATAAAATGGCCCACGTTTAAATATTTAGTCCGCTAGTTTTATTAGACAAATATTCTATTAAATATTAAATCATTATTTATATTACTATTAATCATTATTTTAATTAATTATATTATATATTATTTTAATCTATTAATATATAAAAACTATTTCTTTTATTTTATTTTATAGTAATATCCCTTTATTAAGTCTTATACTTTATTTAAGCTTTTTAGAATAGTAATTAGCACTATAATAGTTGTAATAATCCTCTTTAGCTTATATCCTAATTAATAATAAATATAATAGTAAGGCAAGTACTTTATCCTAGCTATAATATATAAAGTAATTATTTATATAGTGTTTATATTGCCTATTTTAGTATATATCCCAGACTAACCCTAAAGTTAAATAGGATAGCAAGAGATATAGTAAAAAGTGGGCCAGGTTAGGTTAGTGACTATCTATAAATAAGCTTAAGTAAGTATTTCTGTAACGAAGCCTTGTAGGAGTACTATGGTAGACTTGTTATTGGGCTAGGTATATAGGTAAAATAAGTGCGACAAACTTTAATTAATTAGTAAAGTGTATTACCCAACAGGTTAACTCTAATTGTATCCTGAAATTTACTATAAGGTAAGAACTATCTATAGTAAAGACAGTGGTTCTTAAATACAGTCTTTAACTCCTATGAAATACCTTCAGTATGTTAATATATTGCCTTCTTTATGTACTTATATACTAAGTTTAGTACATTAGTACATTACCTCCCTTATATACTTATGTACTAAGTTTTAGTTATATAACTTGTTTACTTTTATCCCATACCTTATTCTCCTATCCTATTAATCTTTAGGTTAACTTCTTTAATCAGTCTTAACAACTATAATATTTTTTCTACTAGGTCCATAACACTACCTCCTCTCTCTCTATCTTTGTCTTTAAAGTATTTTATAGAAGATTTCTATAAGGGAATAACCTAAGGACATAACGGAGTAATAAGCTTAGTATTAATACTTTAAGAAGAATATATTATTAACGGAATCTAGGGCATAGCTAAAAAAAAGTAATAAAAGAGTGTTTAAATTACTAAAGGAATAAACTAATAAGGCATAAGCTATATAGAGGGCTATAACCTATTAAAATACCAAAGAGACTATAGGGAGTTATATTATAGGACTTTATTATTAAGTTACTAAAGTTAAGAGATTTTATTACCGGATAGAAGTATAATATAATCCTAGTAATAGTGGATAAGTTAACTAAATAGGGCTACTTTATAGCATGTATAGAAGAAATCTTAGCGGAAGATATTACTAGAATCTATATTAAAGAAGTGTTTATAAGATATAGAGCACTAAGTAAGATTATATTAGATAGAGATCCAAGATTTATAATAGTATTTTAGAAAGTATTCTTAGCGGAATAAGGAGTTAGAGCAGCAACCTCTATTATATATTATCCGCAAATAGATAGATAAACGGAAAGATTAAATTAGACGCTAAAATAGTATCTAAGGCATTATATTAATTATATATAGAATAATTAGGTATCGTTATTACTAATTATATAGTTTACGTATAATGTAACACTATAGGAAGGAATAGGCATATTACTATTTAAGGCAAACTATAGATATAAGCTAAGAACATTATTATTACTATAGTAAGTAAAGAAAATAAGTAGTACAGCTAAAGAAAGAATGAAGACGTTAATAAATCTTTATACAGACCTTATAGAATTAGCAAAAAAGGTATAAAAAAGAATAAAAAAGTACTATAACGCTAAGATATTTAAGGGACTAGATCTTAAGGAGGGAGATAAAGTAGAGCTACTATATAAAAATTTTAAGAGTTAATAACTAAGTAAGAAGTTAAACTACGTTAGACTAGGACCTTTTAAAATTATATAGAGGGTTTTATTAGTTATATTTAAGCTAAACCTACTAGCTAAAATAAAGATTTACCCTATATAGTATATCGCAATACTAAAACTAGTATATAGGAATATTAAGCTACTAGTTTATAAAGCAGATATATATAGAGAATAAAAAGAAGATAAATAGCAAGTTTTAAAGATCGTTAGTTATAAGGATATTAATAATAAAATATAGTATAAGGTTAAGTAGATAAATTATAATAAAACTACCTAGGAGCTATTATAGAATTTAAGGAACGCTATAGGAAATGTATAAGAGTATTAAAAAAACGAGTTAGGTAATATTAAGAAGGAGCTAAAGATAAAAGGATTAGTTAAGGGTAATAGACAAGCCGGATTATCTAGGGGATCCACTACTAGTATATTAGTTGTTTCTGCCTTATCTTAATTAGAATCCCTTTTAGCCTCCTTAGCCTTAAGTTTATAGAGACCTACCTCTATAAGGCGGTACTCTTTAAAGCGCACCTTTTTACAACCCTTTTTAAGACGGATTAACTAAGTAAACGTAGTCTAATAAAGCTTAAACGCGTAACGCTAGGCTTCTAGGAGACGAGCAAACTCTTTAGAGAAGTGGTAGAGTTTATTATAAGCCGTAATAAAAGAGGCCTTAAGCTTTTTAGCCTCGGATTAAACACGGGACCCTATAGTAGATTAGATAAGGAAATTAGAGACTTTAAAGACTAATAAAATTGTTCGTACTAACTTAATAGCACGAGTGAGTCAGATCCAGGGGCACGAAATACGTGTAGTATCGTATGCTCTTTTGGATGATGGTAACTGTCGATTATATAAAGCAGACTACGTGGTTTATATACTAATGCACCTCCCCCCTAATTAGTTAGTGCTTCATAAGTGCACCAGACGCGTAAGCGAGTGGTTGGTGTACTAAACGCGTAAACGCGTACCTGGTGTACCGAACGCGTAAGCACGCGGTTAGTACAATAGGTGCTGTAATTATACACTAGCAGTACTTAAAAAATAAAACTACCTATGTATAGCCTCTGTACTTGCTCTAATAGAACCGTAAAATATAAAAGAAAATATATAGGAAATAGAACTATAAGATGTAAAGGAAGTATATAGGAAATCCACCTCCTAAAGTACCGTCTAGGCTGCCTTCTAAACGGTGCCCCAAGCTGGCCGTAAGTTCTGCTTACGGTCCGTAAAATAAACCATACGGCCATTTAACGGGCAGTAGACGAGCTATAAGTCAGATCTTAAGGCCCGCTAAGGCGCTAGTGCTAAGCGAGCTACTATGGTTTGCGAAAGTGCTGCGAAAATCAAATTAAGCGAGCCTCCCTCCCGCAGGCTGCTCGTTTTATAAAATGCTTTTACAACCACTAAAAATAAGTCTTATTTTATAAAATTAGTAAGTAGAACTATAAAATAGATACTATTATATAATTTCAAATATATGGCAGCTTAGTAAATAATATGGTTGTAGGGTTTTGGGTAGTAAAGCGTTGGGGTAAGCATTACCCCTCTATCAAAACAATACACCCCCTATTGCCCTACTAATACGGCTCTATATTTTATAGGTAGTAATATATCTTATAGCCCTAAAGTAGGGCTATAAAATATGCCCTTATTTATATAAATTGAAGGGGTATTAGTGGGGTTATATAGGGTACTTTATAATAGCTATAATTCTTAAATTAAGGCTCTGCGCTGACTAATCTAACCCCTTTACCCCCAAAAATAAGCACCCCTTATAACTCTACTAAAATAGCCCTAAAATATATAAATAAGGGCTTGTTTTATAGCCCTATTCTAGGGCTATAAAATATATCTTTACTTATAAAATATAGAGCTATATTAGTAGGGCTATAGGGGGTGTATTGTTTTGATAGAGGGTAATACTTAGCCCGACGCTTTACTACCTAAAACCCTATAACCACATTATTTACTAAGCTGCTATATATTTAAAATTGTAAAGCGGTATCTATTTTATAGTTTTATTTACTAATTTTATAAAATAAGACTTATTTTTAGTGGTTATAAAAGCTTTTTTTATAAAACAAGTGTCTGCGGGCGGAAGGCTCGCTTAATTTAATTTTCGCAGCACTTTCGCAAACCATAGTAATGGCGATTTTCCGTGCCCGGCATAAAAAATCGTAATTGGTTAATTCGACTACCGTGGCAGAATATAGCAGAATTTGGCAGGTTACGTAAGTCCACCAAGTTCCACCGTAGCTTTCCACCGTTTTCCACTTAATAGCTTATAGTCCGTAGAATAGGCCGTATAATAAGCCGTACGGCCTTTTAACGGGTCGTAAACGAACCATAAGTGCTTTATTAGTCTCGTTCTACCTATTTTATAACTTTTAGGTTAAGCTTATTTGTGTTAATTAGGGGTTTAAGGGCTTAACACGGCTTTGCCTTAGTTATAGCGTCTACTAGGTTGTTTCCGCCGCTAATCTATTTAACCTCTGCAATTTCACGTCGTTCGTAGGCCTAATATAAGCACATTAGGTTGATTATAAGCCTCTTCTCTTATATTATACCTAGTTTAACTAAGTAGTTATAGAGGGACTTTAAATTAGTATATAAAACTAGGGGTAACTACTCTAGTTATAGAGTCTTCTAGACTGTTAATTTAATTGCGGCTGCTATATTAAAGCTATAAGCTAGTATATATAGTTTAGAGGCTAGTACACTACGGGTTACTTATTTACACTTAATTAAAGACTAGTACAGTATATTTACGTCCTAATTACGGTCTATAAGTATAATTATAAAGCCGATTTGTAATAATAGGTCCCTATTATTAGCAAAGGAGGCGTCCGTAAATGCTAGTAAGCTAAAGGAACTTAGGTTTAGTGGTACGAAAGTAAGTCCCCTTACTATATTATTAACTTACCACTAAATACGCTTATTAAGCTGCTTAATATTTTCTTTTTATAGATCTACTACCTGGGCCATAAAGGACAAATTGTAGGCAGATTTAGGTTAATAGACTGTGGCAATATAGGCGCCTCTTACACGCTATGTAACGTATTAGTCCTTTATATTTACGGTCTTATAGGTCTCTTTATAGGAGCTAGTAAGGTCCGTAGGCTTTACTATAATAGGCTTTAGGTTTTAAGCTTGGCGTTCCTAAGTTAGCTTAATTAGGTTGCCCTTTTATATAATTAGGCCTCTATTAAACTTAATCGGATTCTNCTTAGTTAACTACTNTNNNNGCTTTNCTAAGAACTTAGCCTTTTATAGTTTAGTTTCTTTAGCGTCTATAAAGGTCTAGTCTGCTAGGAATAGGGTATTATCTGTTTAGAGTCTAATAATACTAAGGCCGTTTAATGGGCTATATAGGAGGTAGGGGTTATAGGTTAACTATTTTATTTTAAGTTTACTGACGTAGTGCTAGTAGTATATCTTAAACCAATGGTTTCTAGCTTCTAGTACCCTATAAAGAGGTTTTATAACCCGTAAAATTATTCCTAGTTATAGGTTAAGCTTATAGGGTGGTCGTATAAAGATATCCCTACTTAGGTAGGTATTTAACTGTATGTAGGCTTATAAGATATCCCGTAAGTAAAGGGCTATAGGTTTAGTTTACTATAGTCCAGGCGTAAGTATAAGTATAATCCGTTAACTAACTTGTTAAATTATAGGCAATTACGTAAGAACTAGGTTCTTTCCCTAGTCATTATAAGCTTATACAACGAGCCTTAATTTCTTAAAAGCCTTATTAGTACTAGGGTGCTTAATCTTATTAATAAAGCGTAAGTTAAATATACGGACGCCTTGCGGAATATCTTTTTCCATTATAACCGCAAAGACGCCCTTTTTAAGTAGTCCGTTAATCTCTTTACACCGTAAGTCCGTAAAAGGGGTTTCCTATACTAAAACTAATATATCTGTAGGCGGAGATTATCTTACGGATATGCCTGCGGAGGTTAGGTAATTCTTTATTACGGGGTTCTTAGTTATAGGATGCTTTTAGGGGCGTCCTTAGCTACGCTTTATAGTAGGTTTAGCAAGTTTAGTAAGTTCCTAGGGGACTTTTAAGGTAGGCAATAGTACTTCCAGTTTATCTAGTTTGGCGGGTGCTTCTAGTTCGTCTAGTTTAACATTATAGGTGTTTTTAGATCGAAAGTGGGGTTTTATAGACGTGTTTCTAAAGCTAGTTAGCCCGCTAGGAAGCTATACGCAGTACGTCTCGTTTTCTACGGCTAGTAGGCGATAGGGTCTATTCTAGCTACCGCTTTTACGCCATATAAGGACTTTAGAGTTAAGCGGAAGGTTATATACTAAGGTCGTATTAGGTCTGTTACGGTAGTGTAGGGCGTTATTAACAGTTTATTTAGCCCGTAATTTGACTATTTCGGCCATTACCTTCTATATTATAGCTGCTCGTTCCATAATAGACGGGGCAGAAGGGCCTAGGTTGCTTATCCTTAGGTAGGCTCCGTAAACTAAGAGGGTAGGTACTAGTCCGTTAGGGCCAGCGGTATTATTAATGGCTTTTACAGCCATCTATAAAGCTAGTTCCTTTTAGATATCCTTATACTCGTCTATAATAATCTAATAAGCTCTCCGTAGAGCTAGGTAAGCTCGCTTAATAAGCTTAATAAACTAGTACGCCTTAACTAAAACGGCTTTTATTGAAATAGCTATAGCCGTAGTATACTATTAGAATTCTTTACTAATAAAGTTCCTACTAGCGTCGTAGGTAATATACTTAGGGGGTCTAACGTATATATCAATCTAGTAGGTCCATAAAATGTCCTAAGTGTATTTTATAGATATATTTTGCAACTAACGGGCGGCTTAATAGCGGGTTGCCTTATTAATTATATATAATACTAGGCTGCCGTTAATATATATAATGTCTACGTATACTAAGTGGTTAAAGTTAAGGTCCTTATAAAGGGTGAACTTAAATTGGCCTAGGGAATGTCCGTATTTCTAGTAAAAGGAGCAGTATTTAGTTAGGTGGTTAATTGCCTTCCTATTGACGTCGTCGTGTCCAGAGCGTTCGAGGACTCTATATAGCTTTTCGGCTAATAGGTGGCCGAAACGGCGGTATAGGCGATGGATTTTAGTACTAGTAAGGTAGCACGGGTTATAGTTAAAAGATTCCTAAATATAGGTCTATAGAGTCTCTCCCTATATAAGGAACGGGTGTCTAAATCGTCGTATAATTGGTAGGGTAATATGCTTACTTCCTAGGGCAGTTATGGGGCCGATTAAGGTGTCTATAACATTATTATAGTAAACCTATAATCTATCTATGTCCGCAAGGTAAAGTAAGAAAGGGGTATTTGCTTTTACTATATAGAAGTTAACTAGGCCAATTAGGGTCTTAACTATAACTAATCTAATTAATATAGTTAAGCCAATGCCGAATTGGACGTTTACGGCCCCAGTTTATATAGTATTAATCTCCGTATTATTATTTGCGGTAGTCCTATATATAAGGTATTGTCCGTAACCTATAGTAGACTTCTTAAATGCACCTATGTTAATTATAACACTATAGAATTCCTTAGGGGTATAGCGTTCTATAGTGATATATGCAAATAGGTCCTGCTTATAATCTATAACGTCTATAACGGGGGTGCTTATAAAATGGTTTTTGGGCGTAACTAAGTGTATAAAGGAACGGTCGGCTAATACGGTCGTAATATTAAAGGCTTAGCTATCCGTAAAAGGTCTAAAAGTGGTTAGAAATGTCTCTAAGGTCTCTTATTTCTAAGCGTTTAAGTTAAAGTCAATTATAAGGGCTTCTATTAACTCATTAGGGGGCTCTTCTACTTCCTCTCTTTCGTATTCTAAAATGAACTAGTTAATATAGCTATTAAGTCTCTTCCTAGACTTGTTATGTTCTTCCTAGGTATGCCTTATAGACCAACATCCTTCCTTACTACACACGAAGCACTTCTGGCTGGTTTATCTACGGGGGTATGTTTTCGTACGGGGGTTACTATAGGAGTTATAGGTAGGACTTGGTCGGTATAGGTACTACTAGCGGTAGCGGCGGTCCGTAAAGTAGGCTTCTATATCTGTTTGCGGATATTAAATATCTATAATAAAGGCTTAAGTGCTGCCTAGTGGGTTTAAGACTTCGTACGTTACAATAGAGGAGCGTAGATTATTAATAAGGCCAGCTAAGGTATCTGTAGGCTTATAGTAGGCGTATTTATAAAGCTCTACTTCCTAACAGGCCGTAATAAGTTTATTATATAGGAAGTCGTCTATTTAAAGCTTAGCGTTAAGGCCGTGCTATAGGTGCTAGAGGTCTTTAATAAGAATTTGCAGGCACTCTATAGTCGATTTTTTAGTATTTTTATTAATTACGGTCCGTAGCTTAGTCGCATTCTATTAGGTAAGGATATTACGCTTATATTCTAGTCCTTTAAAGTAGTTACGGGTAGCTTTATATAGCTTATTAAAGGGAACACTAAGGGGGTTACTTTTAAGGTTAGTGTAGTAGTAGTTAAGTGCTAGGCCGCGCAGTATGGTAGAGTAGGCTTAGCTAAACTCCTATTTAGGAATATTGGCCTTTTAACAGAGGTCCGTAAAGATGGTTAGTTTAAAGTTAAAGTTATCGTTTTCACCGCTATACTTAGATTCGTTAGTATAGAGCTTAGCTAGGTTAGCTAGCTCCTTACCGTAGGTCTTTACTCAGGTAGGTTATAGATCTATAGCTTGCGGATCTATAGCTTATGGATATATAGCTTACGGATATATAGTTTGTGGATATATAGCTTGCGGATCTATAACTTAAATAATAGGGGTAATTTAGTCCGTATTTTAGTTTATAGGGGTATTATGGTCCGTAGCGTGGTCCGTAACTTAAGAGTAGGGTATATTTTAGCTAGTAAGGTTAGCTCTAAAGCCGCTTAGGTCTATGGGATGAATTTAGTTAAGTAGGTTAGGTATAAGGCTAGCGATTATATTAAGTTTAGAAGAAGTAAAGAGTTCCTTAGTTTCTTAGAACTAGTCTAGGATTTCCTCTTTAGTCCATTCTATTTGGTCCTTCTTATATATTGTGTTATATAAGGACTATATAATAGTAACTTATTTATTCCTTTTAACCTATACACCTTAGCTACGTAAGAGGGTCCGTAGGTTACGGATAGTAGTAGGGTTATATGCTTTAAGGATAGCTTCCGTAAAGTCCGCGAAGTCTTCCTAGTATTACTCCTATAGGTTAACATTTATAAGCTTAAAATATTTATATTTAAGAACTTTAAATTTAATATAGTTGTTAATATTAGGTATAGACGTAAGGTCGGCTCCCTACCTCCACTTTTCCTAGCCTTTATTAACTTACTTCCTTAGGTCTGCTATACTGTATAATATAGTGTAGTACGTAGTGGGTGGAAGAGGTCTTATAGTGGTCTATAAAGGCGGTTAATGTCCGTAGCGGTTCGCGGGAGGGTAAAGGTTTTCCGTAAGGTCTTGTAACGGTTTATAGAGGCAATTAATAGGTCCGTAGTAGTTTATAGGAGGGTAGGAGGTTCCGTAAAGGTCTATATTCGCGTCTATAACTTTTAGTAAACTATACTAAGACTTAAATAAGTATACAGAGTTGGAGATAAGTCCGTAATTCCCGACTTCTAACCTTCTAGCAGGTTATACTAGGAGTCTAAACGGGTGGTCGCTGTCGAGTATCGCTTGGGGGGAGGTATCGAGTGATTGCTAATCTATACGCGCTTACTAATCAGTGTTCGTACTAACTTAATAGCACGAGTGAGTTAGATCCAGGGGCACGAAATACGTGTAGTATTGTATACTCTTTTAGATAATGGTAACTGTCGATTATATAAAGCAGACTACGTGGTCTATATACTGATGCACCTCCCCCTTAATTAGTTAGTGCTTTATAAGTGCACTAGACGCGTAAGCGAGTGGTTGGTACACTAAACGCGTAAACGCGTACCTGGTGTACCGAACGCATAAGCACGCGGTTGGTACAATAGGTGCTGTAATTATACAAAAATATATATACTTAGCGTTAGAAACGGATTAAACATTATAAGATAACCTTATGTTTAATTTTATACACTTAGTATAGAAAGAAGGTTAGTAACTAGACGGAGCCGCGACTGTAATATATACTAACTTCTTCTCTATATAACGAGAATAAGACGGTATAACTTTACTAAGAGAAAGGATCTTAAGCACCACGCGATTACAACAATTGGTAAATAAGGAAGAAATTGCCTTAGGCATAATAAGTAATAATAAAGGTTATTAAATTAAAGACGGGAATGCCACACCTTTAGTAGACGACTTAGAGATATAAGATATCTTTAAAGGGGAAGATAAAAAGGAGGGGGATGGTGTTACGGACCTTATATTAGCAGTAGTAGCACTACTAAGGAGAGATATAAACGGACTAGTAGTGGAAGCACAAGAGGTGCTAGAACTAGTTAAACTATAGGATAAGGGGTAAGTTAAGTTATATAATAAGTTATAAGAGGAGACCTATTAATCTATAAGATCTGTAAGATCTACTTATATACCTTATATACTTAGTATTTCTTAGGCATAGTATTATATATTTAAAGGACTATAGTTCCTACCTAGATAGTTCTCTTTTTGTAGTAAATTTTAGAATATAATTAGAGTTAATCTATTAGGTAACTACTCCACTAGTTATATTTATGTTATTAACTATTCTATACCTATATACCTAGCCCATTAATAAGTCTACTATAGTTTTTCCTATGAGGCTTTATTATATATAGAGAATTATAAAATACTAGAGAAAGCCTATAATACCTATATAAAATAGGCAAGATAATATAGAGTTTAATTCTTACTAGAGAAATACTAGCTAATCTATTTTATAAGAAAACGTAACTAATCTATAGATCTTTAGTATATAATTTATATCTAAAGCTTTAGGGCTTAAGGGTACTAGGAGTATAGGTAGATAGTAAGCTCTAATAGAGCGTATATACGGCGCAAGCGGCCCATAAGGGCTAAGTATAGTATATCGCATTATCTAGGATCGTTAATTCTATATAGGGTTTATACTTCTAAAGGTTACGCCTACTATATATAGTAATTATCCGGCTAACCATAATATATAGGTACAGTATTTAGGCCATTAGAGAAACTAAAAAAGGCCTCCCTAAATCGCTCCTTAAACTACTCTAAAAGGTTTAAATAGCTTACCTTTAAAGTATAATAGGCGGGTATAAGCAAACGGCTATAGCACTACTTAAGAAGAAAGCTAATATATCCCCCCTATAACTATATATTAAAGCCACTATAATATAAAGGGCGTAAAATAAACGTAACTCTAATATTATAAAGTGTATTAAGATACGCCTAAATAAACTATAAAGGGGCCCTAGTATTACGGTGCTGTAATAAAGTAGACTAAATAACTACGTTATGGTATAAAGAGGAGAAGAAGGTAAAAGGGGGTATTGTATATAAATAGTAGGGCCAACCACTAATGCGCTAGTGGTGGGCTAGCTAATAATAGGAAATAGTATAATATAGTATAAGATAGTATAAGATAGTATAAGATAGTATAAAATAGTATGCGTTAGGTTAGTGCCGTAACAGTACTCTCTTCTCTAAAAGGTTTAGCCCCTAAATCGAATAAGTAACTTATTTTTACTATAAAGATATTACTTTTATTTACCGCTTTTAACCAAGCTAATAACGATTTTCTATACTGGGCATAGAAAATCCTAATTAGTTAGTTTAACAAATAAAGTTAGCAGAACTCTATACCGCCGCTATATAGCACTTCTTAGCAAAAAACTAACTAATTAGATAACTTTAACTAGCGGTTAAAGTTCTATAAGATCTTAACTACTATAAATTATCTTTATGGTCGGCTATGGTTTTAGTATAACTTTTTTTTTATACCTAGTCTAGGGGTCCTAGCTTCTTAGGGTATTATTTATAAAACTTTAGTAGTACGCGCTCGCACCCTTTTAGGGATTTCTTAGGTTTTTAGGTTTCCTTATTATAATACTTCCACTTAATATAATATGTTAAGCCGTGCTTATTTATTTATTAAGGATCTTTTTAAATCCCCATTTGTCTGTAATATTGCCGTTATTATCCCTTTTAGCTATCTTACCTATAATATTACAATATTCTTTTTTATTAATATATACTTAACTAGAGATCTCTTTAGGGAACTAGAGGCGGACTTTTAAAGTATAGAAAAACTTATTAATACGGATATAGTTTAGGAGGTTAACTATAACTACTCCTTTATAGGTAGTTAGGATAGGCTAGGGTCCGTCCTAGTTATTATCCTACTTCCTCTTAGGCCGGTTAGTCTTTATATTTTTAAAGCTAACTATAACTATATTATCCTTTTTAAATATTATACCTTCGTCTCGTTTTATATTAGCGTTATCTTTATAGTATTATTAGGAGATATAAGCTAGGGCTTTAAGTTGGGTTAAGATGCGCTTAAAGCGGTTAGTAATAGTATTAGCTTATAGGTACTCCTTCTTTACGTATATAGATAGGGCTAATAGCTAGGGGCCTGCTGGTTTAATACCTAGACGTAGGTTATAGCTATAGTTAGTAAAGAACGGTAAGATTCCCATAGTCTTATTAACTTAGTTATTTATAGCAAACTTAGTAAGGGGGAGCTAATCTACTTAGTTATCTTAGGTGAAGCTTATAAAGGCGTGTAGGTACTTATTTATTGCTGTATTAATAATCTTGGTTTAACTATCTATTTTAGGGTGCTATATAAAACTAGGGCTTAGGGTTACCTTTAGGCACTAATTTAGGTAATACTAGAAGTTAAAAACGAATAAAGAGCCTCTATTAAAAATAATAGTATTTAGAGCGCTGTATAACTTATAGACAGTGTAGATAAATGCTTTAATAAGCTTCTTAGTATTTAGGCTAGTAATAAAAATAAAGTATCTTATCTTTATTAGGCGGTTAATAACAATAAAGATATATTTATATGTTTTGCCGTTATAAAGGCACTTAGGTAGGTTAATAATATAGCTAATAGAGATATCGGTTTATGGGTAGACTAGTAGTTTAGTAGTTTTAGGAAACCGGGCGGTACTAAGTATAGGGTTTTTATATAAAAGTAAAGAGCGTAGTCTTTTATAAAGGTAGCTATAAACTGTAAAATACCTAACTACTAATATATTTAATTAAGGAGATTTAGTATCTTAACACGGCCTAGATAACCTATAGGGCCTAAACTATATATATAGTATACAACTTCTAGTTAGAGTTTAGGTGAATTAGGGATAAATACTTAATTCCTATAGTAGATTAGGCCATTAATAATTAAATATTTGGATTTATTATAGCGGATTAGCTTCCTAATCTGCTTAGGCTAATAGTTTACTTTATAGTCTTCCTATTTGCGTAGCGCAGCTAATATATTTCTAGCGAGTTTATTTTCTACACAGGTATTCTTAATAAGCTCTTTAAGGGTTTTTTTCTTAGGCTTTGGGTCTATTACTATAATAAAGTCTTTAATGCTCTAGTCTTAGGATTCGCTTAGTAGCTCTTCTAGGATAGTAGGGTTAACTTTCTTTAATAGTAAAACAACGCGGTCTTAGTGTCGTAGATATTTATTATTAGTATTAGTAGGTATAACGCCTAGGAGGTGGCTAAGAGCGTTTAGGATTATGGCTTTAGTGCTAGGCCTATAGGTAATAATAAAGTTAAATTAGGAAAGGAACTTAGCTTAGCTGACTTAGCGCTAGTTTAATTGTTTTATTATTATAAAGGTTTAAAGGTTTTTATAGTCCGTAATAATTTCAAATAGCTACTTAGTTCCTTATAATTTAGGGCGCTATTTTTTTAGTGCCTTAACAATTACTAGGAGCTCCTTATTATATATTTTATAGTTATATTTAGGGGCTGAGTACTTAGTAGAGAAGAATGCGACTGGCTTAAGCTTATTACTTTTATTGGCTTAATAGAGTACCTTATCTAAAGCCCAGTTTAAGGCATCTGTCTTTACTATAGTCTTTTTATATAGTTATAATATGCTAGAACTGGTGCTGTAGTAAATACTATTTTTAGGGTCTAGAACGCCTGTGTTTAGTTAGGGCCCCATAACTAGCTAATGCTCTTCTTTAGTAGCCTAGTTATAGGCTTAACTACCTTAAAGTAGCCTTAGATAAATTGTTAGTAGAAGTTCGCAAAGCTAAGAAATTGCTATAGTTCCTTAACTAATGTTAGGTTCTTCTATTTCTATAAGGCCTGCACCTTTTTAGGGTCTATAGTTATGCCGTTAGTTAAAATAATTAAGCTAAGGTATTTTGTTTTGGTAGTATAAAACTTAAACTTATTAATATTAATTTAGAGTCTACCATTACTGAGTCTCTAGATAATTTTATTTATATATTTTATATACTTAGCGCGTATTTTTAAGAAAATAAGGACATTATTAAGATACGCAGTGTAGTAGTTATTAAGGGTGTTATATAGAATATAGTTAATATAATTTTAAAATATAGTGGGTGTGTTATAGAGGCCAAATAGTATAACTAATATTTTATAGAGCCTAAACTGGGTAATAAATGCTATAAGCTATTTATGGCCTTTTATAATCTGGATCTAGTTAAATATAGTAATTATATTAAGCTTAGTAAAGTACTTAGCATTATAGAGTGCGTTAAGTGTTTTGCGGACTAGTAGTAATAGATACCAATTCTTAATAGTAACTATATTTAGGCCTTAGTAGTTATAGTAGATTTATATACCACCGCTAGGTTTTATAGTAAGAAGGAGTGGTATAGTGGCTAGTAAGGTTAATTCGCGGATAAAACCCTTATCTAGTATCTTATTAATCCACTTCTTTATATAACTAAGTTTAGTAGGTAAGAGTAGTCTATTTTTATAATATAGGGCCTACTTTCTGGGTATAATCTTAATTTTATAGTCCTATAGTTAGTAAGGGGGCAGCTTATCTATATTCTTAGGGAGAAAGTGTTTAATATATTCGCGAAACTCTTTTAGTAAGCGTTATAAAATGTCTTTATAGGTTAATCCTAGTTTACCTTTTAGAAATTTCTTAATATTAGTAATAACTATCTTTTAGTATAGAAACTTAGACTTTATTTTTAGGTTTATCTTAAAGAAGTTATAAAAATAAGGGGGTAACGCTTTACGGGCTTCGTCTATTATATAATCGCCTTTTACTAGCTAGCAGAAAGACCTTTTTAATAGGTTTAGTACTTCTATTAGGCCTATAGGCAGCTTCTTAAGTAGCTATTAATGCTCTTCTTATTTAACTAGTTCTACTAGCTCTGCTATATAAATCCTTATTACCTTTACATCTTTTTATTTATAGAACTAGGTAAAATTTACGGCATAAGTATATGTTTGTATTAACTTAATAATACAATTAAGTCATATCCAGGGGCACGAAATACGTATAGTATTGTATGCTCTTTTGGATAATAGTAACTGTCAATTCTATCAAGGTAGACTACGTGGTCTATATACTAACGCGCCTCCCCCTAATTAGTTAGCATCTAAGTGGTTAGTACACCAAACGCGTAACTACGCGTTTAGTATACTACGTGCTGTAATTATACACTGGCGGCACTTGAAAATGACTCGCTTGTATCTTACCTCCGTAATTACTTTAATAGAGCCGTAAAGTATAAAAGAAATACATAGAAAATCCCTCCTAAGGTGCCTTCTAGGCTGCCTTCTAAACGGTGCTTTAAGCTAGCCATAAGTCCTACTTATAGTCCGTAAAATAAACCGTATAGCCTTCTAACGGGCCGTAAATAAGCTATACGGCCTTTTGACGGGCCGTAAATAAACCGTAAGTGCTCCGTTAGTCTTGTTCCACCTATTCTATAACCTTTAGGTTGAGCTTATTTGTGTTAATTAGGGTTTTAAGAGCTTAGCACGGCTTTGCCTTAGTTATGGCGTCTACTAGGTTGTCTTTACTGCTGATTTATTTAACCTTTATAATCTTACGTCGTTTATAGGCCTAACGTAAACACATTAGGTCGACTCTAAGCCTCTTCTCTTATATTATACCTAGTTTAACTAGGCAGTTATAGAGGGACTTTAAATTAGTGTATAAAACTAGGGGTAACTGCTCTAATTATAGGATCTTCTAGATTATTAATTTAATTACGGCTGCTATATTAAAGCTATAAGCTAGTATATATAGTTTAGAAGCTAGTATACTGCGGGTTACTTATTTATATTTAATTAAAAACTAATATAGTATATTTACGTCCTAATTACGGTCCGTAAGTATAATTACGAAGCCAATTTGTAATAATAGGTCTTTATTATTGGTAAAGGAGGCGTCCGTAAATACTAGTAAGCTAAGGGAATTTAGGTCTAGTGGTATAAAAGTAAGTCCCCTTACTATATTATCAATTTGCTACTAAATGCGCTTATTAAGCTGTTTAATATTTTCCTTTTATAGGTCTATTACCTAGGCCGTAAAGGATAAATCATAGGTAGATTTAGGTTAACAGACTATGGCAATATAGGCGCCTCTTACACGCTGTGTAGCGTATTAGTCCTTTATATTTATGGTTTTACGGGTCTCTCTACGGGAACTAGTAAGGTCCGTAGGCTTTGCTATAATAGGCTTTAGATTTTAAGCTTAGCGTTCCTAAGTTAGCTTAATTAGGTTACCCTTTTATATAATTAGGCCTCTATTAAACTTAATTAGATTCTACTTAATTAACTACTCTCACAGCTTTACTAAGAACTTAGCCTTTTATAATTTAGTTTTTTTAGCATCCGCAAAGGTTTAGTCTACTAGGAAGAGGGTATTATCTATTTAGAGTCCAATAATACTAAGGCCGTTTAATGGGGTATATAGAAGGCAGGGGTTGTAGGTTAACTGTTCTATTTTAAGTTTACTAACGTAGTGCTAGTAGTATGTCTTAAACTAATAGTTTCCGGCTTCCGGTACTCTGTGTAGAGGTTTTATAACCTATAGGATTATTCCTAGTTATAGGTTAAGCTTAGGGGGTAGCCGTATAAAGATGTCCCTACTTAGGTAGGTATTAGACTGCATATAGGCTTGCAAGATATCCTATAGGTAAAGGGCTATAGGTTTACTTTGCTATAGTCCGGGCATAAGTATAAGTATAATCCGTTAACTGACTCGTTAAATTATAGGCGATTGCGTAAGAACTAAGTCCTTTCCTTAGTCGTTATAGGCTTATATAATAAGCCTTAATTTTTTAAAAGCTTTATTAGTACTAGGGTGCTTAATTTCGTTAATAAAGCGTAAGTTAAATATACGGACGCCTTACGGAACGTCTTTCTCTATTATAACCATAAAGACGCCCTTTTTAAGTAGTCCGTTAATCTCTTTACGTCGTAAATCCGTAAAAGGGGTTTCCTGTACTAGAACTAATATATCTATAGGCGGAGGTTGCCTTATAGATGTGCTTATAGAGGTTAGGTAATTCTTTATTATAGGGTTCTTTTAGGGGCGTCCTTAACTACGCTTTACGGTAGGTTTAGTAGGTTTAGTAGGGTTTTAAGGAACTTCTATAGTAGGCAGAGGTGCTTCTAATTCGTTTGGTTTAGCGGGTGCTTCTAATTCGTCTAGTTTAATAGTATAGGTATTTTTAGACCAAAAGTAGGGTTTTACGGACGTGCTTCTAAAGTTAGTTAGTCCGCTAGGGAGTTATACGTAGTATATTTCGTCTTCTATAGCTAGTAGACAATAAGGTCCGGTTTAATTGCCACTCTTACACTATATAAGGACTTTAGAATTAAGTAGGAGGTTGTGTACTAAGGTTATATTAGGTCCGTTACGGTAGTATAAAGCGTTATTAATAGTTTATTTAGCCCGTAATTTGACTATTTTGGCTATTACCTTCCGTATTATAGCTGCTCGATCCGTAATAGACGGGGTAGGAGGGTCCAGTTTACCTATCCTTGGGTAGGCTCCGTAAACTAAGAGGGTAGGTACTAGTCCGTTAGGGCTAGCGGTATTGTTAATAGCTTTTACAGCTATCTATAAAGCTAGTTCCTTTTAAATATCCTTACACTTGTCCGTAATAATCTGGTAAGCTCTCTATAAAGCTAGGTAAGCTTACTTAATAAGCCTAATAGACTAGTACGCCTTAACTAGAACGGCTTTTGTTAAAATAGCTATAGCCGTAGCGTACTATTGGAATTCCTTACTAATAAAGTTCTTACTAGCGTTATAGGTAATATACTTAGGGGGTCTAACGTATATGTTAATCTAGTAGGTCCATAAAATATCCTAAGTATATTTTGCGGATATATTTTATAACTAACGGGCGGCTTAATAGCGGGTTGCCTTGTTAATTATATATAATACTAGGCTGCCGTTAATATATATAATGTTTATATATACTAAGTGGTTAAAATNAANNTCNTTATAAAGNGTAANCTTAAATNGGCCTAGGGAACGTCCGTATTTCTAGNANAAGGAGCAGTATTTAGTTAGGTGGTTAATTGCCTTCTTATTAACGTTGTTGTGTCTAAAGCGTTTAAGGACTCTATATAGCTTTTCGGCTAATAGGTAGCTAAAACGGCGGTGCAGGCAGTGGATTTTAATACTAGTAAGGTAGTATGGGTTATAGTTAAAAGATTCCTAAATATAGGTTTATAAAGTCTCTCCCTATATAAGGAACGGGTGTCCGAATTGTTATGTAATTAGTAGGGTAAGATTCTTGCTTCCTAGGGCAGTTATAGGGCTAATTAGGGTGTCTGTAATATTGTTATAGTAAACCTATAGCCTATTTATGTCCATAAGGCAGAGTAGGAAGGGGGTATCCGCTTTTACTATATGGAAGTTAACTGGGCTAATTAGAGTCTTAACTTTAACTAATCTAATTAATACGGTTAAGCCAATGCCAAATTAGATATTTACGGCCCTAGTTTACATAGTATTGATATCCAATTTATCCTTTGTAGTGGTCTTATATATAAGGTATTATCTATAACCTATAGTAGACTTCTTAGAGGCACCTATATCAATTATAACGCTATAGAATTCTTTAGGGGTGTAGCGTTCTATGGTAATATATGCAAATAGGTCCTATTCGCGGTCCGTAACGTCCGTAACGGGTCTAACGGGTATGCTTATGGGCTAGTTTTTGGGTGCAATTAAGTATATAAAGGAGCGGTCGGCTAATATGGTTATAATATTAAAGGCTTAGGTGTCCGTAAAAGGTCTAAAAGTGGTTAGGAACGTCTCTGAGGTTTTTTATTCTTAAGTGTCTAAGTTAAAGTTAATTATAAGGGCTTCTATTAACTCGTTAAGAGACTCCTCTACCTCCTCTCCTTTATGGTTTAAGATAAACTAGTTAATCTGATTATTAAATCTCTTTTTAAACTTATTATGTTCTTCCTAGGTATACCTTATAGACCAATATCCTTTCTTACCGCATATAAAACACTTCTAGCTGGTTTGTCTATAGGGGTATACTTTTATACAAGAGTTATTGCGGGGGTTATAGGTAGGACTTGGTCGGTATGGGTACTACTAGCAGTAGCGGCGGTCTGTAAAGTAGGCGTCTAAGTTAGTTTATAGGTTTTGCAGGTTTGTAATAAAGGCTTAAGTACTGCCTGGCGGGTTTAAGACTTTATACGTTATAATAGAGGACCGTAAATCGTTAATAAGGCCAGTTAAGGTGTCTGTAGGCTTATAATAGGCATATTTGTAGGGTTTTACTTCTTAGTAAGCCGTAATAAGTTTATTATACAGAAAGTCGTCTATTTAAAGCTTAATATTAAGGCCGTGCTATAGGTGCTAAAGGTCTTTAATAAGGATTTATAGGTACTCTATAGTCGATTTTTCGTTATTCTTATTAATTACGGTCCGTAACTTAGTCGCATTCTATTAGCTAAGGATGTTACGCCTATATTCTAGTCCTTTAAAGTAGTTGCGTGTAGCTTTATATAGCTTATTAAAGGAAACACTAAGGGGGTTGCTCTTAAGGTTAGTATAGTAGTAGTTAAGGGCTAGGCCGCGTAGTATGGTGGAATAGGCTTGGCTAAATTCCTATTTAGGAATATCAGCCTTCTAATAGAGGTCCGTAAAGATAGTAAGTTTAAAGTTAAAGTTATCGTTTTTACCGCTATACTTAGATTTATTGGTATAGAGCTTAGCTAAGTTAGCTAGCTCTTTACCGTAGGTCTTTACTTAAGTAGGTTACGGATTTATAACTTAAGTAGGTTATAGATCTATAGCTTAGGCGACGGGAGGGTTTTAGTCCGTATTTTGGTTTGTAGGGGTATTACGGTCCGTAACTTAAGTACTAGGTATGCTTTAGCCCGTAAGATTAATTCTAAAATTACTTAGGTTTATAGGACGAATTTAGTTAAGTAGGTTATATATAAGGCTAGCAATGCTATTAAGTTTAGGAGAAGTAAAGAGTTTATTAGTGGCTTTAACCTAGTTTAGGATTTCCTCTTTAGTCCATTTTATTTAGTCCTCCTCCTGTATTGTGTTATATAAGGACTATATAATAGTAACTTATTTACCCTTTTTAACCTATACACCTTAGTAACGTAAAAGGGTTTATAGGTTATAGATGGTAGTAGGGTTATAAGCCTTAAGAATAGCTTCCGTAAAGTCTACAAAGTCTTCCTTATATTACTCCTATAGGTCGTTGTTTAGAAGCTTATAGTATCTATATTTAAGGATTTTGAAATTAATATAGTTATTAACGCCGTCTATAGACATAAGGTTGACTCCCTAACTCTACTTCTTTTAACCTTTACTAATTTGCTTAGTTATATCTGCTATATTATATAGCGTAGTATATCTATATAAGCTGTAGTGGGTAGTAGTAGCTTACAGCGGGTGGAGGAGGTCTTATAACGGTCCGTAAAATTAATTAACGGGTCTATAATAGTTTGAGAGGTCTTGTAATAGTCTGTAAAGGCAATTAACGGGTCTATAACGGTTTATAGAAGGGTAAGGGGTTTCCGTAAGGTCTAAAGAGGTTTAAGGTTTAAGGGGGTTAAGGATAGGGGTTTCTATAAAGGTCTATATTCGCGTTTATAAACTTTTAGTAAACTGTACTAAGACTTAAATAAGTATATAGAGTTAGTAATAGGTCCGTAATCCCCAACTTCCAACCTTCTAGCAGGTTATACTAGGAGTCTAAACAGGTAGTCGCTGTTATATATCGCTTAGTAGGAGGTGTTAAGTAATTACTGATCTATGCGCGCTTACTAATCAGTATTTATATTAACTTAATAATATAATTAAGTCATATCTAGGGGCACGAAATACGTATAGTATTATATGCTCTTTTGGATAATAGTGACTGTCAATTCTATTGAGGTAGACTACGTAGTCTATATACTAACGCGCCTCCCCCTAATTAGTTAGCATCTAAGTAGGTAGTGCACCAAACGCGTAACTACGCGTTTAGTATACCACGTGCTGTAATTATATAGTATATTTAATATTGTCTAGGTTAGGGCGTGTTTAGTTCTCTAGTGCTATAGCTAGGCTAATACGGCTTAGTTGGCCTAGGGGGGCGGAAATAAGGCGGCGGCCCTATATAGTACGTGTAGGGGACAGGTGTAAGGTTAGGCGTTATAAGGGGGAGATCTTAATTGCTCTGGTTTTAGTCTTAGTTATAATGCCCTTAGCTATTATACGTGTGGTTATATATATATATAGCAAATAACTTAGGGTTAGGTGTCTTATTAGCTAACTTAGGTTAAGCGGGTATATATAGGGGACTTATAGTTCTAGCGGTGTTTATTTTTTAGGGGATAGGGCAATAGTTTAGTCTTTTAGAATCTCTGCTTAGTTTACTATATATATTAGCTTACTAGTATTAGGTACCTCTTTTACTATTAGCTAATAGTATCTAAGCGTTAGCCGTGCAATGCGTCCACGTGGTACTACTTGGTTATAGTTAGGAATATACTATAGAAGATAGTTATAGGCATAGTAATTAGAGTTAAACTTAAGCTCTAGGGCAGGGAAGTCTGCCCTTAGGTTATGCTTTTTAAGCTAGGGTATTCCAAGAATTACTAGTATAAAGGGTAATAACTTTATAATATAGAAGAGTATAGATTCTATATAGTAGCTAATTATTATTATTACTGTAAAGTAGTAGGTAATAAACCCGGATGGGAGTCTATTAGTAAAGCGGAGTAGTTTTAGGACTAGGAGTCTTTTTATTATAATATTATACTTTTTTATAAGTAAGTCTTTATCTATAAACGCTGGTATTACACTACTAGTATTAATAAGGCTTACTATTTTAATAAGAACTTATAGGAGTAGGTTATATAGTAAGAAGAGGTAGGTTTAAATAAGGATGGTATTTCTATTACTATTTACTATTCTAAGGTTAAGTAGTAGATAGCTTAAAATAAGGTTTAACTAATCTAGTAGTATAGATCTAATCCTTTTATTCTCCTCCCCGTATGGTTTTAACCCTTAAAGGTGACTTAGTCTAAGGGTTAGCCTTTTAATAGCTGAATTATAGGGCTTGGCTAGTGGCTATAGTCTTAGCTAGTATATCCTAACGTATTAGTCTTTAACAGTGTATATATACTAGAGGGTGCTTTACTAATAATATAGCTGGTTTTATAATTGGTAGTAGCATAAAGTACTTATTTATAGTTTGCGTACAGGACTATTGGCTAAGACTATATTAGGGAAGGGAATTATAGGGGCGGGTTTTTGTGTCCGAACCTATGTCCTCGTCTATAGTTACCGCCTTAATTGCTATCCCCTTTATTAAAGAATCTGCCGCAGCTAGGAGGGGGTTAGCGTAGTAGTATTAGAAGGGGATTTAGGTTCTTTTAGGGGTTATAAGCATCTTTTTAGTAGCTAGGTTAACTATACGCTATATAAAGTCTATTATCTATACAATATCTTTAGACGTTATTAGGGAGACTATTGCTACTACTACCGAACTTAACGGCGTTAAGGTCTATTGGGTTATTCTACAGTAATATAGGTTAATAGCTGCTAGTAGTACTTAGCTTAGCGGTATTTAGCTTAGTGTGGTGGGTTTAATTCTGTAGGTTATAAGCGAATATATCTATTTACTCACTCTAGCCTTTATAGTTAGTATCGCCGATTTTACGGCTAAGGGTAAAGGCTTGGTCCTTTATTTTAGAGGATTTTTTTTTAATAGATCTACTTTTTGTTCCTTAGTCTTATTTGCTTTAATTATTAACTTATTAAGCTTTGCTTTCTAGGACCAGTAGTTATACTTACTTTAGCTTAAGATATCTAGCTTATTTTTAGCTGCTTAGGTTATATCTATAGTCTTATAGTGCTTCCTTATATACACAAATATAGACTCTTAGTTAGAGAAGGTCTATTTACTTAAGTTATTTAGGTGTATGCGTAGCATATTAAGGCTATACTTGATATAGATATAAGCCTTATTTATTAGCATATCTAATATATAGAGGACTTCATCCATTAGGGTCTTAAAGCACTTTATATCCCTTTAGAAAACGCCTTAGATCTTTATTTCCCATATTTTAAATTTTTCTTACTTTTTAGTTAGTAATCCTTTGCTATTAAATGGGGTTAAATCTTTTACTTTACGCTTTTTTCTATAGGGCTTAGTTAGAAGAGGAGAGCTAGTAGTAGTATTCTTATTAGTAATGGTCTGGGTAAGTATAGTAATCTAAAGGCTTAGACTTTATATAGTCTAAGTATTTATAAAGGCTTGCTGTTTATATTGTTATATATATAGTTTAAGCGTCTTAAGGGAGTTAATTCTATGCTAAGCTTCTTTAAGTTAAGACTTTATAGTTTAGCCTTTATTATAGACGGCTTAGAGACCACTCTTAACGCTAGTTATAAAAGTTATATATATAAAGAGGTGCTAGAAGGTTCCTACCACATTAAGGTCCTTAGGGTACTCTAAGCTACTTTTAATTGCCTAGGCAATATAGGTATAAGAGGTATTAAAAAGGCAGGCGAGTGCTTTGCGTGTATTTGTTAACGGGGTATTATCTATATTATAATTGCCTATTTTAAGGGATCTGTATAAGGCAATTAAAGTCTATAAGGCTGGCTGTAGTACTAAGATTGTTTATAACTCTACTAGGGTTATCTAGGACTTATAGTACAGTATTATCGGTCGCGCTAGGTCGTAATTACACTAAAAAAACGGAAATAATAGACTAAAAAAAACAAAGGTTATAATAGGGCGCAATTAGGGATACTATAAACTGTTACAGTGCTGCAATAAAGTAGACTAAATAACTATATTGTGGTATGAAGAGGAGAAGAAGGTAAAAGGGGGTATTATATATAAATAGTAGGGCCAGCCGCCAAGGCGCTAGTGGTGGGCTAGTTAATAGTAGGAAACAGTATAAGATAGTACAAGACAGTATAAAATAGTATGCGTTAGGTCAGTGCCGTAACACCTAAGGTGCCCTATAGGAGAATAAACTAATAACCTTAAAGTAGGGAAGATATATTAAAGAAATAGGCAAAAAAAGTAGAAGAAAAATAGTGCTACTTTAGGGCTTAGTCCTATATAAAGGAGGATAGAAGACACGTAAGAGGCTAGTAAAGGTAATAGTAAAAGAGAAAAAGGAGCTAAAGTAGAGTATAAAAGAATGCTAGGAAACTATCTACCGCGATATAATACTAGTTAGACTAATAATAAAGAGGCGTATAGGAGTTAAAGGTATAGAGGCTAACTTAGGCAAAGGGAACCTAAGCCGTAGCATAGTTAACGCTATAGGAGGTAAATACTTAAGGGCTCTAAGAAGGCCTAATAAAGGCAGAAAATATAATAGTAATACTTTTAAGAATTGGAATAATAGGACTAAAAAACTAGCTCTACTAAGTAGGTGTTTTAGTAGGTAGCCTAAGATATAAATATAGCTAGCTAAGATAGATACTAAAATATATAATACTGTTATGCCCCTTACGCACTAACTAAGAAGTAATACTTTTAGTAGCTGGCATACAGAACTATAATACGCTATTCTTAATATAAAAAGGTTTTAAGGCGGTTACCTAGTAGCTTATTAGCTAAAATATACTAGACCAGTTCCAAATTATAAGGGAAATAGTAATAAAAGGCAAAGGGGCGAGTAATAGGCGCCCCCTAATAACTCTATAGTAGTAGAGTAAAGTCTATAATACTAGCGCGTCTATAGGCTTGTTATAGCAGCAGCAGTTCTTAAAAAGGTTAAAAAGTAAGGTAGTAGAGTACTATAGGCGACTTATAGGCGCCTTATAGGCGCTAAGTAGGCAAGTCCTAAAAGGTAGGGAGATGGATTATAGGGGTTTCTTAAGTAGAGTTTTCTCCCTATATGTAAATAAGGAGTAGTCCACGTGGGCCTAATAGGGATCTAAATTGGACGTTAAGCAATAAATAATTATTATTCTAATAACTTTCTTCTAGCTAGGAATATAGATTTAGAATATATTTATTAAATTATATCCTACTAAATATTTTATATAGGCCCTTAGCGCAAGCTTGTTTAGGTATAGAATATTATATTTAAAAGGGTAGGCCCTATAGCCTATATTTGGTTTTAGTGGTAATATACCTATAACTAACTGGATTTTTTTTAAAAGTTGTTTACCACCTAAGTCCTTTACTAGGCGTTTAATTAAGTAGACAGGTAGCTACTTTATAAACTTTAAGATATAGCTCTTCTAATAAATAGGCCTTAATTTTTATATACTAAGCCTTTCATATAATTACCCCCCTAGATTATTCCGCTAGACCGTTCTATAATTAAGTATTAGGTGCTAATCTTTTAAAAGTAATTTCTTATTTAGCTACCCATTTCTTAAATTCGCCTATAAAAGACGTCTTTTTATTTATATAGGTAATGGCTACCTTAAAGCCGTATTATCGTTTAATAACATTATAACACCTAATAATAATTTGGGTAAGGGATAACTTTTCAGCTATTGTCTCTACCTTATTTATTTATATCGCGTTATTAAGGAAGTATACCACGTACTTATCGCTATTAAATGCAACTATTCTAGGTATTAAATTAAGGTGGATTTTATAAAAAGTAACTATTAACTAAGTTAAAGGTCTTCTAGATATTACCTTATAAGCTTTACTTACTCTATATAATTTATATTCTACAATTATTAAACCTTTTAAAATCGCGCCCATTACTAACTAAGGTAGTTACTTAATTACTTCTTTTCCTATATAGCCCAATTACTAGTACTATATATAGCCTTCTGCCTAATTTAATAGAGGCTTTAATAAATGCTTTATTAGTTTTAATTAAGTCGCAAATAAAGCCTCTAGTAAGTTACTTTTTAGCTTATTATATTTAATAGTGTTCTAACTATAGTGGCGGCTATAGTAGGCGTATATCTTATTATCGCTATAAAAGAGAGTGTTTTCTTTATTATTCTAGTAGACTTCCTTATTATTAAGCTTATTAAAATATACTAAGTTAGTATAAAAGCCTAGTATAAAGGCTGCTCTTAAGAGCTATATCTATATCTTCCCTTTAGGGTGGTTAATTATAACTATAGCCATCCTATAGCCTACAATTTCTTCTATATATAAGCCTATATAGACGCGTTCTAATATAGGCTTAATATTACTAATAAACCTAGCTCTATTATTAAAAACGTATAGGCTAGTTTTTAAGTTAAGAATAATACTATTATAAAGCTTATAATTAGAAGCTGTATTATAGGCCCCTATATAATAAACTATAAAGTTTCTATAGGGCTCTTAAGGGCTTTACTAGTTGCTATCCCTTAGCTTTTTATTAGCTTAATCGTTTTTTTTTAATTTACTTAATACGAGCCTTAATTTTAGACGTTATATTAGCGATCGTCTTATCTACCTTCTTCTAAATTTTATTACTTAGTTTAAACTAAGATAGGTAAGGAATTAACTCTATAATATACTAGCACTTATTATAGTAGTGTTATTTTCTATAAAGGCACTTTAGTAGCGGTTACCTTTTCTTCTTTTGCTTATCTGCTAACGATTAAGGCTTTAATTTAGGCTTTAAATTTAGCAATTTATCCTTAAAGGTAACTCTAAAGGATTCTTATAAGGTTTTGCCCTTCTAGGCGAGCTCTATACGATAGTAGTTTTAGTATATTTTAACTAGTTTAAAGAAGGTAGAAAGTGTCTTCTTCTTCTACTTAAGTCTTTTAATATAATTCTTCTAATATTTTAACTAGCTTAGTGTAATAGATTTAACTATATATGCGAAGTTTTTTACTAAATAATTATTATTTACCTTAGGTAGATCTAGCTCCTTATACTTAGTATATACTATCTCCTACTCCTATAACTAGACCTTAAAGTTTTCGTTCTAAGGCGCTTTCTTAAGTCTTATATACTAGGTAGCTAGTTAAAGCTTTTAGGCGCTATTAGTTAGAGTATGTCACGGAACCCCACCGCAGGGGCCTCTATAGGAGAGCCCCGTGCTCTCGCGTACACCTCGCGTACAGCTTATGTTAGCTACGCGTAGGTATATCACCTCCTTACGCCCTCGACCCTTACGATTGATCGCGCAACGTCTTATAGACTCCTTAAATACATACGTCTTGTAGCCACTGCCCCGTCCCGTGACATTACGTTGCGCCTTTTTACCACCGACACCTAGCCTATAACTAATTCTACGTCTCTGTAATACTATAGGCGCTGCTAGAAGCAGCATGCCTATAAGTTACCTTACTTTATACTTCTAAGGAACCCATAATAGTAAGACAATATTCCTTACTAGCTACTATATTAAACCTAAAGAATAATCTAATACCTACACTTAACCTACGACGCCAATTAATCCTAGGAGAATTTAATTTATTAGCCCTAGCCTTAACCCCTAAGGAGATAGACACCAATAATGTCTTATCTTTTATTAACTATATAACTACGGATAAGCAAGTAGAAGGGCTACTACCTATTAAAATTAAAATATAAGACGCTAAGACGTTTGTAAAAATAGTAGCATAAGAACCCAATAAATACTACTGCCTTTTATAGAACTACCACCTAAAGCTTATACGAGCCGAGATGCGTACTACCTAAGATCGCGATATTATCTAAGACCTATAAGCTCGCGAGGCGCTCGCTAATAACACGCGTTAAGAAACTAAAGATAACCTCCACGTATCTAAACACAACGTCTAACAGTTAAAGAAGGCTAAGATTACACTTATTGCTACGGTTACTAAAAGAGAAGGCATAATTAAATACCTATAATCTTAGCTTAACAAGCATATTTATAATAACGCTAGACACCTCTCTACTGCATATAACGCTACTTAAGTCTCTACGCCCCCGGTAACTTTACCTACTTAATACTTAACGGAGGGTTAGCGCTAAGCAGTCTTACCTAACGGGAACCCCTACTAAAGCGACAATAAAAGCTATAATAACCAAACCTAAGCTGCTACCGTAGGGTTTAATATATATTACCTTAATCCCCTAGTTTTCTAGGGAGACCGCAAAGAATATAGCTACTAAAAGATATAAATCCGCGAGAAACTAACTTAGAGCGCCTGCCTTTTTCCTACGGAAGACACTAAGATTGGCTATATTATTGGGCGAATAAAGGGTACACTATTTAACAGACTCTTCGCCTAATAGGAGACTAATAGCCCCTAGAAGTGGCAGTCCCACTAAAAAGTCCTTAATAATCTTAACCTAATATACCGCGACCACGACTTACTAGCCACTAACTAAGCTAAACTACGTGCCCTAAAGATAAGCCCTACTAAATTATTTAATAAGTTCTATATTAAATTCCAGGAATACACCGGAGCCTTCGCCTGAGATGATACTAAAGACTAGAAAGATCTCCTTAAAAAAGTTACTTATCGCCTTAGTTACGCAGCCACTAGCCACAACTATAATAATATTTATAATATAGTAGCAGCCATACGGAAGATTAAACGACGACTGAATTAGATTGCTACTATAAACCCCTATCTAAAGACCTCCCTATAGAAGCCCTCCGGACCTATTAAACTACTAACGCCTACTACCCTAAGTAACACTACTGGTCCTAATATTAACCTTTCTATACCAACCTTCCTATAGAAGCTACTAGATAGAGAACGCGAGCTACTCTAGAAGCTAAAGCGTTGCTATAGATGTTATTAAAAAGGCTATTATAGCTATAGCCTAAACTGCCTAATAGCTAGGTTTAGTAGCTACCGCCTAATACCTAACCTAGTACCTTAAATACTAAATANNTTACTATATNCCACTACCNTATAAGANAAAGACGNAGTAATAGCGGTAGAGTTANATANNNAAATAGAAAACGCNAAGTCCTAGCCCTAAGTNNNAGGTTAGGACGCCNTAATNATAAGGGGATCTATATATCGGCCTACTTAATAGATAACTTAGTAAAGATAAATAGACGGAAATAGATAGTTTTACCCGTAATAGGAACTACTGCTAAAAAATAATATAAAAGCCGTTCTATAATTAATTNCNGAGCTANTNATAAATTTNTANATACNTAATTNNTANNNACTTATAACCTACCTACCTTACCCCTTACTAAAGCCCGCGCCCTATAACTCGCTGACGGTAGTTATACTATATAGAAGATTACCTATATAGTACAACTCTACCTAGATATAAATAGGCACCAGAAAGAACTCTAGGCCTATATTACACCACTTATTAACTACCCTATTATCCTTAAAATAAACTAGCTTAAATAATATAACCCTGCCATTAACTAGAAAAAGAGAGAAGTAACCTTTAACTCTAAATACTATAGAGAGACCTGCCTAGGACATAGCCTAGCCGCCTCTATTTACTCCCTAGGATACTAACCTAAGGAACCCCTTATTACCCTACCTATAACTAACTACTACTATATAAGTGCTATAGCCTTCTACCGCATAGCACGTAGGAAAGGCTGGACCGTTACCGTAGCCTCCTAATTATAACTATATAAGCTTAATAAAGAATAGGACTACGTCCTCTATAGTAATAGGATAGATATAGTCAACCTCCTAGAAAACGATACCCCTATAGAACTCTATGGACTTTTACCTTTAGACTTTAAGAAGTTTATAAAGCTTAAAAAAGGACTTACCAATAAGGAACTCCGCAAGCTCCTCCCTAAAAGGTACTATAACTTTATTAATATATGCTTATAAAAGAGTATAGATATACTCCCCCTATATTAACCTAATAATTATACCATTAATATTGAATAAGGAAAAACGCTACCCTATAAGAGACCCTACCTAATATTAAAAGACAAACTTTTAGTTATTAAAAAGTATATTAACGAATACCTTAATAAAGGGTTTATTTACCCTAGCATATCCCTAGCAGCCGCCCCTATCCTCCTTACTAAGAAGCTAAAAAAAGGTATTTAATTCTACGTTAACTATAGAGGACTTAATGCTATTATAATTAAAAACCAATACCCCGTACCGCTTATATATAAAACTCTTAAGCGGCTTAGCTAAGCTAAAATCTATACTAAACTCAATATTATTACCGCCTTTAACCGCCTTTAAATACAAGAAGGTAATAAATAGAAAACCGCATTTATATCGCGCTTTGGCTAATTTAAATATACCATTATGCCCTTTAGCGTATATAATGGCCTAGGCAGCTTCTAAAGCTATATTAATAACGCCTTACAGGACTACCTTAACGACTTCTGCTCTGCGTACCTGGATAATATACTTATTTATAGCGATAACTCTTTTAAGTATACTAAGCACGTTTAAAAGGTCCTATAGCGCCTTAGGGACGTAGGACTTTATATTAATTTAAAGAAGTGCGAATTCTTAGTTATAGAAGTAAAATACCTTAGACTAATTATTACTATTAAGGGTGTCTATATAGACCCTAAGAAGGTACATATAATTACTAAATAGTAAACCCCTAACTGCATTAAAGATATACAAGCTTTCCTTAGTTTCGCTAACTTCTATTAAAAATTTATATATAACTTCTTAGGTATTATAGCACTACTTACAGTAATAATGCAAACGAAGGGCCTTTCTATAAAAGGAAGAAAAATATATCTACGTTTTATCTGGACGCCTAAATATAAGAAGGCGTTCTAAGACCTTAAAAATACTTTTACTAAAGCACCTATCCTAGCTTACTTTATACTAGGACGATAACTCTATCTTAAGACTAACTTCTTAGACCACGTTAACGTAGGCATTCTCTCCTAGATGGGTAATAATAGTCTCCTCTACCTAGTTATATTCTATTTATCTAAGCTTATACTATAAGAATATAACTATAAGATCTATAATAAGGAACTTCTCGCGATTATACGAGCGTTTAAGGAATTCTAACTAGAACTTTCCTTAGTAGAACCTAACTAGCCAACTAAAGTCCTTACGGATTATCGCAACCTTAAGTACTTTATAACTATGAAATAGCTAAACTAACGCTAAGCACGCTAAAACGAGTTCCTCTCTAGTTTTAACTTTAAAATTGTATATAGGCTAGGAGTATAAGGTACTAAGCCTAATAGCCTAATACGCCGCTTATAAGACCTTCCTTAGTTTAAAGATAACCCCTATAACCAGTTCTAATAATAGATAATCCTAAAAGCACGGAATTTGGCCCTAGGTATGCTACCTATAATAGAGCTAACTATACCTTAGCTCCACACTATAGAACTAGAATTACCTCCCAAAATTAATAAGCTTATTACTACGGCATATAATACCTCTATTAACCTATTACTATATTAACTTATTGCCGTAAAGACCGCTAGCGCCCGTACGCTACCGACTAAACTCCGAAGCTTAGGCTAGATTAATATAGTAGCCTTAAAAGTAAAAGAGAATAGGCTCTATTATAGAGGCCGTCTATTTATCCCTAACTTAGAAAATTTATAACAATAACTAATTTAAATGGCCTATAACCTCTAATTAAGTGGCTACCTAGGTAAAGGAGGAACCTATAAGCTTCTTAGCCAATACTACTTTTGGCCTAAAATAATAGACTTAGTTAAATGCTTTATAGGCGCCTGCTATAATTATAAGCGCGCTAAGGCCTTTAATATAAAGTACTAAGGACTACTATACCCTCTACTAGTACCTATATAACAATAGGCAGATATTGCTATAGATTTCGTTGTTAACCTACTACCCTATAAGCAATATAGCCATACCTATAAGAATATCCTTATAATAATATACTAACTTATAAAAGAGCGCCACTACGTCCTAACTAAAGGCGTAGCCGTTAGCGACGTTACTAACGCCTTTTTTCGCGAAATTTACCAATTATATAGGTTACCTAACTTAATTACGTCTAATTAAGGCATATAGTTCGGCTCTAATATATAGAGACAAATCTGCTAACGCCTTAGTATCTCCGTTAAGATATCTATATCCTTTTACTATAAAACTACTAGGCAACCAGAAAATGCTAATACTAGTATAAAAGCGTACCTACGATAGGTAGTCGCCTATAGTTAAGATAACTAGGTAAATTACCTCCTACTAGGTGAATTTACAGCAAATAATTACGTCTTAACTACTATAGGACTTACCCCGTTCTTTATAAATAAGGNNTATTACCCCNAATCNAGTATAGANCNACTAGAACCTATTAATAANAAACTNCTATATAGAAAACGCNTTAAGATACTACTTNCTAACTAGTATATAGACTATATAAAAAATCTACTTAACTACTACAAGGGAGAAATGGCCTGGGCTTAAGCAAAGTAGGCTTACTTCGCTGACTGTTATAAAACGCCACTACCAGAGATACGTGTTAGCGACTAGGTATAGCTAAATACACGTAATATCTTTATATAGAGGCCTATAAAGTTACTTAATTATAAAAACCTTAGCCCTTACCTAATTAAACGAGTTATTAATAGGGGAGCTATATATAAGCTAGAGCTCCCACCTACCCTAGCCACCCGTGGGATATAGCCTGTATTTTACCTATAGCTACTATACCTTTACTAGCCTAACCTTTTACCGGGGCAGATATAGCCTAAACCCCTACTAGTACTAATCTAAGACAAGAATAAAGACGAGAACTATGAGGAGTAGACCGTTAAATAAATTATTAACTTTAAATACTTTAGTAAAGGTAGAGGACGACGGCTCTACTACAGAGCTATATATATAGGATTTAATATAAATTAGCCAGAATAGCAACTATAGGAAGACTTTAAAAATGCAAAGGATCTAATTAGCGACTTTTATTACACAAACCTACAGAAACCGGGCCTAAGTAGAGATTTTATACCTAATCCTTTATAGAAGCCCTTATAGAGTTAAACTATTATATATTACCACGTAGGGGCAAATTGCCGTTAAATTACCGTTAGATTATAGTAAAGTATAATCATGTAACTAGAATATTATTAAGATATCTAGGAACTTCGACTAGCAGTTAAAGTTATTTAATTAATTAGATTTTTAGATGCTAAGCCTTATTATATAATATTATTTTAAGCCTTTAGCAATACCTCCCTTTCTTCTTTTCTATACCCTAAGTGTCCCTTCTATATATATATAGTAACCACAGCGTCGCCGGAGCTCCGCCTCTATAGGAGGGGGGGTAGTGTCACGGAACCCCACCGCAGGGGCCTCCATAGGAGAGCCCCGTGCTCTCGCGTACACCTCGCGTACAGCTTATATCAGCTACGCGTAGGTATATCACCTCCTTACGCCCTCGACCCTTACGATCGATCGCGCAACGTCTTGTAGACTCCTCGAATACATACGTCTTATAGCCACTGCCCCGTCCCGTGACAGAGTAATTCTCTACTTAAAAGATACTAAGATATTATAGGTAGTTGTGTGTTTAAATATATAGATAAGGTAGGTACGTAAAATAGAGCTTAGAATATAGCTGCATAATATATTAAGAGCTAACAGCTGTTTTCTGTATAGCTTTATATTGTCCCTATAGTTGGCTTTAAGAGTAGAGCTTCTTCTTCTTCTCCTTATCTAGCTTTGCGAGCTTTATCTTCCCCCGGCTATTAGTATTTTTAGGTAAGACTTAAATAAGTTTTTTAAGCTGTGGTAGATCGGTCTTAGGTGTTAATAGGTTAATATACTTCTAGAGATAATTATTATTCGCTTTTAACTTAATAACCTTAATCTATTTATTCTAATTATTTGGGCTTATAAAGATAATAGATAATATAATAACGGGAGGGGTTTCTTGTTAAGAAGTCATTATAGGTAGTTATCTATAATTAAGATAATAATTAAAATTAATGGGAATAAAGGCTTTAGAATTAAAGATAATATAGTAGACGGCCTAGGCTTATAACTATTAAACGGACGATTAGAAATAAGAACTCTGTCTATTAATAAGGGCTCTAGAAGCTCTTTATATAGATTAGGTAGGTCTAGACAACTAAGTTAAAACAGGTAATAGAAAATAGGTAATAAGACATTCGATAAGACATTCAGTTATAAGTTGAGAGACAACTAAGACATAGTTCGTATAGACGATCTAGGTCGTCAGACAGTATTACGATGGTGGTAAGGAACTCCGATTCAGGTCGACATGTGGGTGCCGACGTTCCGTGGAGGAAGCGCAAAGTACGCCAATCTGCGGAACAGTATTTTCGTTGTAAGTGAGACGATTAGCGATAGTCCGAATCCAAATGAGTTTTATGTCAGCATGAAGATAAGTAAGATCTTTTGCACGAATACGAGTGTCGTCATTGGGCAGGAGTTTCCTCAGGGTTGAAGTTCTTGCTGTCCATTCGACTCTCGGAGGTAGCGTTCATAGTGGACCTAGTTATGGGAATGCAGTGGAGAGAGAAGAGCGGAAAGAGTAGTGATAGTGCAGTGAATTAGAGTCTGTTGGTGTGTAGTTATCAGAATTGATTTCGTGCCCAGTTTTGTTGGCTTGCTGCATATACCAAGTACTCGCCAGTTGGCGTCGGGGATTAATAAGGTAAGGGAGTTATATCTCGACTTAATGCGCCACATAGACCATTCTGAGAAAAGCGGCCAAAGGAGCGTCAATAGCCATTGTCAATGAATTGGTGGGGATGGTACGGCTTGGTTGCAGACATTCAATTAGTTGTGGAAATTCATTCCTATTAAAAAGAAAAATATGACGCACTCTCAAAGAACCTTATTACCCTCTGAAATACTCTTCCTTGAAGCTGCCATTTATGATCTGGGCAAATCTCCTAGTATGCGTGCGATATCTGAGTCCACCTTTCCCAAACATCTCTGAGCATATTTTAGGACTTCACATTGACGCCGTGCGTAGTGAAGCTCCATTGGATCCCCATGAGTGAGCAACTCAACATAGAAACTCCTAAGAGCCAGTGTCAATCTCGGACTAAGGAATGGAGAGAAGCCATATTCATGGGCCGCGTTGGTCACTTGCTGTGGGAAATTTGTATTCTCAAGAGCTAAGAGATGCCGGAGTCTCCGCACCGACGGACGATATTCACCTGGACAGTTTGCAAGAAATGTGTCAAGGTGCTGAATTCGCTGGCGATCTTTCTGGAGTCCGTACCGATCTATCAGTTGGATGAGTTCCCCAGATTCATATGCAAGCCAGAATTCATCAAACATGCAGGTTGGGGTCTCAGGAGGTCCCCAATATTTGGCTCCAAGACTCCTGAAATAATCTATCCAAGATTTGTTCCCGCCGACCAATTTGCTGTAAAGGCCGCCGAGTTGCCTCTCTTCGTACTCATTGGAACATATGCAAAAACCAAAATCATACCAAAGGTCGACTCCTTTGTCTACCCAAGCCGGATGCGGGTAACCGTTATGCAAAATCATGGCGTAGAATATGAAGCCGTCTCGTTTCGCACATGGTGTTATATCCGCTATATTTTTGGAGCTGTCTTCTGGCCGCAGATGGATCCTGGCTTCTTCTAGCTGACTCCGTACATTATCTACTTCTGACTGTCTAGGCAGTGATTCATCTTCTAGAATATGCTTATTCTTCAGAAACCAGTGGAAATAGTCCCCATGACATTGTTCTGGCAAATTTTCGAACGATTTGATGATGTTTGCTGTAAGCGTGCCTTCTATTCTCCACTGATTCACTTCTTGACTTCTAATCTCAAGATATATAAGTAGGCCTTTGTAGAGACCCAGCAAATGGGTTTTTTGGGGCCAGGAGTTGCAACGACTAAAGCCGAAATCCTCGACAGTTTGAGGATCGTCGGGTATTTCATCACGCAAAATTGCGTCCTTCAAATAGTCTGCCGTTGTGAGGGCTCGCGCTCCGCACGTAAAGAGGTGGCTGACTGTCATGCGATTCTGGCAACTTTGACTGCAGAACCAGCCTTGTCCGCAATGAGAGCAGCGACGATCGGTCCATTCTTCGCAATGGTCACAATAATTCGACACTGGTTTAGATTCGACCACGGGTATTGGTGGTGTCTCAGGTCTCTCAGAATTCGCGTCAATGTTGATGTCATCATCGTTGTCTCCTATTGAAGCATGCCCAAGACTGAGCTATCAGCACTATATTGCCAGAGATCGGCTAAATCGAGTTTACTCACGGTTTCTCTAGAGCTCTGATGTGGCTGTTCTCCCTCTGATTGGCAAGATGGCGTGATATAAGCATCTGAGTGTGGGGATCTTTGGAGAGAAAGGTCTTAGTTCCAATTGATGAGCCCCCGACTGTCGACTCTTTTACTTGATGGAGGATCTTGTGTTCGCGGGAACGGATTAAAGTCAACAATTGTCTCTGTAATTTTTCCGCAGCACGAACGAGGCGATCAACGTCTTGTTGGCGAAGACAATCCGTTTCTGGGATCGCCCAGAGGTTGTATAGTCTTCCGTGGCAGCCCCGGGTCCGGAAGTCTTTGTAAGCATTCAGGAATGTCCAACATAGGAAGCAGCTACGCTTACTACATCCAATATATCTGGAGACGGATCCCTCTGCATAGCGATTTTGGGCTATGTGGATGATTAGCTGTACTTCTGCATGGAGCTGCATATCCCGTCTTTGAAACTCTTCAAATTTTGTGAGTAGTTTCCTCTTGTTCCAATTCTGGCCAATTAGGAGCTTGATGTTGCCATCTTCGAGAGGCTCCTGTAGAGATTGAAAGGTCTGGGCCAATGTCCAGCTATTAAGGGAAGGCGAGCTTTTGGTTTTATTATTTTTCTTAATGCGCTTCTCTAGCGGTGAACCAATTGGACAAATAATTAATCTCTGGAAGTTGGATAATCGCTCAGCAGCCCGAACTATCAAATTGAAAGCTGTCTGAAGCCGTCCAAGAAAGCAGATACTCAGCCTCAATTGTCGAGCTGGTGTGCTTCTGTTGGCAAAAATCTCCAAGAAATCTCTCTCTTCGTAGCCGATCCGAATATTGTACGCCTTTTGCACTACAAGTTCAAGTCGAACTTTAGGAGACAGCTCCGGTTGGCCAATGGCAATTTCTTGGAGATGTAAAATTGATAATCTTAATTCCTGAGACTTGATACTGACATCCACGGGCTCCATGTGGTAACTTTTACTGAACTCTTTCAGAGCTTGTCGCAAGTCTCGGAACCAATCTTGGAGTCGGGTATCATAATAGCTCATCATCTCTTCCCAGAGCTTCTCTCTCTCTTCCTCGGATCCCGATCCTGGATGTATTAGCGCATAAAAATCCCACAGATAATGAATTCTTACGGTCAGTGCTGGCAATAGCTCTCAGCCTCGTTTGCAACAATTCTAAGAAATCTCTGTCCCTCTGCTTGAATGTTTCATTCTTGGCAACAAGAAGTTTTGCTTCTTCCTGCCACTCTATCAAAAGAGTAGCAGCGACATGATAGCCTCCCTTGGCATTGGACACAAGCTCTGCGACTCGGTCTTGGAAGACTTCTTTTAGTTTGGTGTTACTGAAAGATGTGATTTCCTGAGCCACTACGGTATCTGCATCATCATCGCCATCCATGCCTTCGTTCTCATCGTTATGAAACCTTTCGGTTTCTGACGGTGAATCTATTTGCCCTCCGTTTCGGAGACTGAGAAGGTTGGAATATGCCCTAAATCTGGGTTCATTAAGCCCATTGAGGCCCCAATGGAACCGAGTGGCCATGTATGAAAGCAGGGTATCTCGCAAATGATTAACTATGCTTTTCGCCGTTCTAGACGTGGCAAAGTGATAGAAGCTTGTAGGTTTTTGAAGATGAGGGGCGCGGGGTTGTTCTGCATATCATCAGCCTCAAGCAACATTACAAAATTTTATAGGTTTTATTCGCTGACAGCGTGCTATGTGGCTATTAGCCACTCCATTTTATGCCTGAGATATACTTACGCCGATTTCCCTTCCGCTGGAGATTATTGCTTTTGGATTTGTTGAATCTGTTCTACGGTTGAACCTGTTCGGCTTCTGCTATCGCCAGCAATTCTCTCATCTCAAGCCTCCCGAATATTTCCTGTTCTGGCATATTATATCTATATTTTCTCGGCCTAGAAGCCTAGAAGCACCAGATTGTAACTTTATGTTAGAGCCACCGTCAGTCTAGGGGTTGGCCTGTGGTTTAGCACGTTATCGGGCCTTATTGAAGCACGTAGGCTCCGGTTGAGACTCTTTACAACTCACCGTTTCATTGCCTTATGTCGATATTTCCACTATCACCTGTCGAATATTGCTCGCTTTTCAAATTCTTGCAGCGCCCGAAAGCCAAGATGACCATATTAGCCTTCTAAGCAAGGCACAGCTCCCTTAGCCTAATACTCCGTTATTTTACATTGACGGGATTGAAGGATTTTCATTGCATTATTCAAACTCCCATACAAGCTCTTCAACTGTCGTTTACATATCGCGTTTTCAATCCAGCCGCAAACCCATTGGTGGGGAAGAGCTGCTGACCAGCGAATCGTTGATAAGCTTAACCTTGGATACGATATAAATCAGGGGTCTAAAATTTTATGCTTCCAGGACTTCCTCGCGCACCATTAGGGTTTGATATCCGCTCAACACGGAAACCTTCGCACAACGAGGAGCAAATAGTCCTTCATGAACGTTGTAGCACTATCGGCCTAGGCAAGGGACTCTGATTAGTACTTCCCAGCATTGCGCTCAACACCCTTTGCAGAAATTGGAGACTGTACGCTTTTATCCACGCTGGAGAGTCCTAATGAGTGAATGCCGAATACCCGGTGGTCAACTAGAGTCTAGAATACCAGGAGGGGCTGTCCTTAAGGCACCATCTCGTGTTTGTTGAAGAGTAAGCACATTTAGAGTGCCTCGAGATGGAATAGCATAAAGTGATTGTGCAAAGTACGTAAAATTTCCGCAAGGAGAGGGCGACTCCTTGATTGTTTCCCCTAAACCAACATACCATACGGCGGAATTGGTGTGAAGCCTCGGTCCTTGTTTTGACTATGTCCAGATTTGCTCGGAACGGGAACTAAATGGTATGCTAGGAATATTCCGCCATTTGAGGAAGGGATATCCTATTTGCAACCATTGGGATCTGCCTACGGCGCTTGATCTCAAGCACCTCTTGTCTTACGGTGCTACTGAAAGCACTCAGAACCGTGCTGCTACCGTCACAACTCTTTCGGGACCTTCGATGGCTCGATATCTCTTCTAGGGGGCCCACGCCGCGCAGATTTCCTAAGCTGATCTTAGACTAAATAGTTTAGACTGGTGGTATACAAGAATATGTAGCAGCAGCTCAACAACATGCTTCGGGTGCCGGATCCTGAATTTCATGTTTCATCGGAAGCTTCCGGATGGAGAATAACATTTTTTCTGCGGAGGACGAGGTATTAGCTCCCTTCATAGTCATTGTGGATTCTAGATGAGACGTGCATGAGCTCGTTGGTTACATAGACAATTGGCCAACGGATATATCCTAGCAAAAGCCGATAAAAAACTATGATCGGGACTTTCGAATCTTAAAAAGACGTAGTGTACGTTTAGACCTAAATAATGCCTAGCATAGTACGAAGAACTTATTAAGTAGGCTCAACGTAGCGACTGAAACATCACCAGATTGATACTAGATGCAATCAGCCAATATTAAATTACTGTAACTGTGGCCACAACCATGTTATGTGTGCCGCATACATAATCCTTCTTTGAACCTCATCCAATCAACCCCGCTTTCCGACGTCGCGCATCCGATGGCTTGCATTTCGTCTCACCGTGCGCCAGGCGCTCCTCCACCCCGCCGTCGATCAGCGGGTCCTAGCTGCGGGACCTGAATCTAGGGGAGCCGAGTCCCGTATATTGAGGGTACCCGCCAGCACGCAGGGTCTGCTATACACTGTAGGTTTCTGAAACCACAACGAGTGATTTTGCTTGCAATTTAATCTAAGTTGGCTCTGCTACTCTCTGTCGCGTTTCTATCTCTCCACTAATTCTCGGTTTTCTTCCTCTGTTCGCGTGCCCTACCTAGTTTCACGTCTCCGTTCGTAACTCCATATAACTCCATATCTCTTCCACTTCCTGCTCGCTTCTGCTCCCTCAACCTAGTCCATTCTCTCCATAATGTCTCCCGCACCACCGGCCCGTGCCATTGTGTCGCATGGGCCAGTGTCTGAGGGGAAGTGGGCGATGGAGCAGGTGCGTCTGCGGGATATCGCGGCGGACGAGCTGGTAATCCGGGTCGCGGCGAGCGGCGTGTGCCATACGGACCTGCATTTCGGGGGCCAGAAGGAGGGTTTCGGGGTTGTGTATCCGAGCGTCAAAGGGCATGAAGGTGGGTTGTCCATTACCCACTCAATACTCTCATGCGCTAGTTCCAACAAGGGATTCAAAGAATGGAGCATAGAAGCCGAGCGATAGTTTTACGATCGTATTGATATCTGTGCTAACAGAGGGCAGGATCTGGCTATGTTGAAAGCGTAGGCGCAAACGTCACCGTCGCCGCCCCCGGCGACCCGGTCCTGCTCTCCTTCTCGTCCTGCGGGACCTGCGCTCTCTGCAGCGGCGGCCACCCGGCTCACTGTGTCGACTTCAACACCATCAACTTCCTCGGCGGGCCGGACTTCGCTCTTGCCTCTTCTGCAGGAGAAGAGAGCGTCAAGGCCAACATCGCCGGCCGATTCTTCGGCCAGTCCAGCTTCGCGAGCCGCACGATTGCGCGCGAGAGCTCTGTTGTGAATGTTAAGGGCCTTGTGAATAGTGACGAGGAGCTGCAGCTGCTGGCGCCGCTGGGGTGTGGCATCCAGACGGGGAGCGGGACAATTGCGAAAGTAGCGGAGGTGGGGGAGGGAGACTGTGTGGCGATTTTGGGGATGGGCGGGGTGGGGCTGAGTGGGGTTATGGTAGGGTTTTTAGCACCCGACTCTTAGTTTTGAGTGTGATGGTTTGGAGGGTGTGGCTAATTGTGGATGGGAGTGCTGACAGATGGCGTAGGCTGCGAAGATCCGTAACTGCAGAACTGTTATCGGCATCGACAAAGTCGCCTCACGGCTGCAGTTGGCTAAGGAGCTCGGCGCGACGCACGTCATCAATACAGCGGGCATGGGGTCATTGGCAGAGCTTGTCGAGGCTGTTAGAGCAATTACGGATGGTCTTGGGAGTACGGTCACGATGGATACGACGGGCTTCCTGCCGCTGATCCAAAAGGCTGTCGAGTTCACGCGCCCCAGGGGAAAGATCTTGCAGGTTGGGACGGCACCAATTGACGCGAAGCTGGATATTCCGATCTTTGAGTTCATGGTCGCAGGAAAGCAGTATATTGGTGCTGTGGAAGGCGACTCGATTACGTCTGAGAGCGTGCCGTTGATGATTCGGTGGTGGCGGGAGGGGAAGTTCCCACTTGAGAAGCTGGTTAAAAGGTTCAAAGCAGAAGATTTCAAGGAGGCAATTAAGGAGATGCACGAGGGCGTTACTGTGAAGCCTGTGATTGTATGGTGATATTCTACTGAAGTAGAGTGTGTTAGAAGCCCAAGCATTGAGTCTTTAGAATTGGTCTAGACGAATTTTGTTTAGATGGCGATAGGGTTGACTGATAGTTTCTTGGGTTGCCGCTTTCAGTACTAGATGTGATTGTGCTAAAGCACGACGAACAATTACAAGGGGCCCATTTGCTAATACTTCGTATTTTACCACAAACCAAACTCATCCGCGCGCTGTAACTTTATTCTACTAAAATGCTGTATCTGATTAAAAGAAATCCTATTTGTTACTAGGGAGTACAATGAGAGCTTGCTAGTATGGTTGGGAGCTGCTGAAGCTACTGTAAGTTTATGAAATGTCCCTGCATCTTACGGGTGGTCTTCTGAGGGTCTGGAGTTCGTTTGTCATTGGTCGAGCTATGAAAGGGTTACATTGCAAGATTGCGAAAACCCGAGACTAAGAGTGTAAATGGAAGGTGCAATGCTCAGGGAAGCCTCCATCAACTAGCGAGTAGGTCGTGTTGGGAAAGGACTGTAGTGGCAGAGGGAGGTGCAGGTAGTTGGGTTCGAGATGTACGCCGTGAGCGGCAGGTGGAACAGTTGGCTCTCGAAAATTTTCATATGATAGTAAAAGACATAGTTGGACGGTGCATTGGTGGATATTATTTAAGGAGGTAGCTCACTGGCTGCTATTGGACGTAATTGAGGGATTGGGCGCGTATACTAGCCCTAAATTTGTTCATCCCACTTGACGCGGCCTGGGGATGAGACACGTGATTTCGCGCATCCATGCACCCTCGGGCCATTACGCGATGGTGGTGACCGTGCATTCTTGGATGCTGCAAGTTTAGCATAGGATCAATTAGTAGAGCCGCTCTGCTTTACGTCTGCGCTGCAAGACCCGCTGTCTGAATCATCGCGTATCCAAGGCTGCCGCCTAGGCAAAGCCTCCATTTTGGGCTAGCAATGACTCTTTGGCTGGTGATGCCATCAGTCGTGCAGGAGACAGGTGTTATGTCGCGCATATACGATCCCGTAGCTCGCATTGCTCCAAAAAAAAGCATAAAATTCACCTAGATATGCACGTCCATCCAAGTCTTCGGTTTCGAGGCGCGACTCCCAACCACCCGCATACTAACGCGTCTACATGTCTGAGCATGCTTTCCGATGAGACACTCTCAAGTGGGCCTGGGAATACTTCAATCCAACACAACTAAACCGGAAAATATTGGATTAAGTAGGTTGAAAGGATATCGGGAGCAATTCGGGCTTACAAAAGGCTCCATCATAGACATGTCAATAGCGTACGTCTGTTGCAGGACGGAGGAATTCCGGTTGCGAAGATCCGAGCTGAAATTCATAATAATCAGGAGATACCCAAGCGATATCCAAGCACAGATCCACTCTGAGTGAGAGATTTGTAACTGCTTTCGGATGTTTTGCGTGGGGCTGGGCACCGAATCACGTCCCGTGTCACCGTTCCAGGGCGCGTCACGTCATGTGTTCGGCGTTTAAGCGATGATGGACCGAGCACTCGAAAACACTTTAAGACGCGTTCTGCCTGCTCTCTGTCTCCTCTCCATCACCATCAACATCAATTCTCTCGCCACAGAATCTTTCTGCTATTTGCATCAGTTCTCCTGTTGACAATTGCCCTCCGTTAACAGCTTGAACTATATTTCAACCATGTCTATCCAAGTTACTCCCTCCAAAAAGGTACCGTCGCCACGACCGTTCCCAACCACCACAAGTATTCTTTGTACAAGAACGCGCTTATAACTAATTGTCCAACAGGCTGCCTCAGCCATCGAGTCTCTCAAGATGTCAGACTCTCCGGCAAAGAAGCTTAACTTCTCTTCTGCCGATAAAGAGAACGTCCCCATGCCCATCGTCGGCATCCCAAACATTGAGGACCCAGAAGACGCGCCTGAAGATAAAACACCCACAGTGGCTCCCACTATCAAGCCTGAGGAAGCATATGAGCCTCTGCTACAGGAGAACCCTCAGCGCTTTGTATTGTTCCCTATCAAGTACCACGAGGTATGTTTTTGTCGCGTTGCTGCCTAAGACGCGTTGGGTTGATTATTCTGAGCTTTAAGCTAACTGGAGATTCAACTATAGATCTGGCAGATGTACAAGAAAGCAGAAGCATCCTTCTGGACCGCCGAAGAAATAGATCTCTCAAAAGACATTCACGATTGGAACAAGCGTCTCAACAACGACGAGCGTTTCTTCATTTCTCACGTCCTCGCATTCTTCGCAGCCTCCGATGGTATCGTCAATGAGAACTTGGTCGAGCGATTCAGCGGTGAAGTACAAGTACCAGAGGCGCGATGCTTTTATGGTTTCCAGATCATGATGGAGAACATTCACTCGGAGACATACTCTCTGTTGATTGACACCTACATCAGTGAACCAAAGCAGCGCACTTACCTTTTGAATGCCATTGATAACAGTAAGTCCGATATTCTAAAATCTTAAGATACGCGTATCTAACGCGTCTTCTAGTTCCCTGTGTGCGCAAGAAGGCAGATTGGGCTCTTCGATGGATATCCGACAAGAACTCCACCTTCGCTTCTCGCTTAGTCGCATTCGCTGCCGTCGAGGGCATCTTCTTCAGCGGATCCTTCGCGTCCATTTTCTGGCTTAAGAAGCGCGGTCTTATGCCCGGCTTGACCTTCTCGAACGAACTCATTTCGCGTGATGAGGGTATGCACACCGACTTCGCCTGCCTCCTCTTCTCCCACATCAAGAGTCGACCAAGCCCTAAAGCGGTCGAAGCCATCATCACAGAGGCGGTTACAATTGAGCAGGAATTCCTTACGGACGCATTACCAGTCGCCTTACTTGGTATGAACTCTAAGCTGATGTGCCAATACATCGAGTTTGTTGCCGACCGTCTACTTCTGGCACTGGGAAATCAGAAATACTATAACGCAACAAATCCATTCGACTTTATGGAGAACATCTCACTAGCGGGTAAGACAAACTTCTTCGAGAAGCGCGTCGGCGATTACCAGAAGGCTGGCGTCATGGCCAGTACAAAGAAGCATGAGATGACGGAGGGTGCAAGCACTGTAGAGGCGCCGAAGATGTCCGGTGACTTCAGCTTCGACGAGGACTTTTAAACTTTGTTTTTATAGATGTACTTTTCTTTTGTTTGTACCACTCGCGCCTACTGGCTTGGCTCAACATTTTACTCTTGTTCATTTCTTCTCTGTATTACTGGAGTAAGCCGCAGCGTATCGGTGCACTGGCGGTTGAACTGTTGGAAAATCGCGGCTCCTGTTTGCATTATATCACACTTGCAGGTTGACTTCCCGGCGTTAATGGGGAAAGCTTATACTGGCTGGGAATGGGTGGGGGCGGGTATGGCTCATGTTTACTCGGGGATAATGATATACCAGCTCTATTGATAAATACTGTACGAGATTAAGATTTAGAGGAATTTGATGGAATACCTTAGTGGGACATTGAACTCGTTATGTCGGAAATCTATCTTGTCGTAGCTTTGTTTGTGAACCCATGGCTGGGAGGTCTGTAGTTTGCCTAGCAAAATATATGTGCTGGTGACGGGAAACCCTTCGTATCCAAAATGCGGCGACTCATTTACAGAACCTTTGCAAACTTCAATTCATCTCAAAAGTTGTTTCTTACCAACCGCTGAAGACACCCGGCAGTCTTTCCCTCGAGAGTTTCAAGAAAGTGTTGAAAGGCACCAACAACCCGAGGGACAACGCCCCCCAACACGCCGCCACATAATTCTTTATGTACCGTCCTTTCTCGGAGCTACGAATCTCAGGATTGAACGGCCCAAGGACGTCCGTCAGCCATAATATGGCAGTGGGCGGGCATGTTTAGGCAGAAGACTTGGGGGCAGTGAAGCGAAGGCATGCATCCTGGCATGACGTCGGACTTTGAACCCAACGCGCCAAGCCTCTCCCCCAGAATTAGTTATCCCATCCCTATTCTATTTCAAACGACACGAGCTCTATAGCCAGCTGCTCTGCAATTTCTGTCCTACGCGACCACTTCTTTCCCGTTGCTATCCTGAATCGCGACGCCAACCCACTTCCGCAGCCTTCCGCATTGCGCTACCTAAATCCCTTCTCCTTCATGAACCCCGAACCCTGCCCGACACAATATCCATGAAGCTGCTCAGGCGATGGCGAATGCCGTGCCCAAGATTCGGGTGATCAACCCGCAAAGTAAGGACTCTGCGCCGCAGAGTGCCTCCTCGACCCAGTCCCCGGTATGGGAAGGGTTGGAAGCTGGGAGGCTCATAAGGCCACAGATGAAGGGAGACCGTACGCTGCCGTCAATTATCTGATAAGACGAAAGCCATGTGGCAGAGGCATACATGAGTGAAAGCTAACGGATTGGATCGCTAGGCCCACTGTCGAGTGGAAAATCTTCCCCAACGAAGCTACGTGGACTCCCAGGTAGCCCAAGTTCACAGTCGAATGAGCCGGCGGCCCGGAATGGGAGGTTCGAGAGCCAAACTAAATCGGACGCTGCTATAGATCCCTTGTCGCAAGTATGGGCACTTCTGGAAATTTTACATGCTCGAACACGGGTGGGCTGACGTGGTGGATTTATACTTGTAGCATATCCTCAAGCGCACGCATACCACGGCAACATTACCTCAGAAGCTACGGTCGCCTACCGAGATTGGTTCGAGCCCATCTGCTAGCCAGGCTGGCGAGTCTTTCTCGGATACGAAGCAGCCAACGGATACGTCACGAGAGATAACTAGTGGGCTGACTAAGGACAAGAAGTGAGCAACGCATTTCTAACCATCTCATGAATCCAGTACCAGGTTGCGGGGGCCTACGGATTCCGCAACGTGCGTGGTCGGTAGTGCGTAAGCACAACAGATGAAGCTGACAAGGCTGACACGAAACCCCGGAAAATAGGAAAGGCGTTTCGTTTCTTAGTCGCTTCATTGGAAACAAAAGGAAAGGGGCCCTCGATGGTGCTGCCGAAGATGAATCGGAAGCGGGCGATTCGAGACCGGAAGGCATGGAAGCACAGCTGTTTTCCCAGCCGATCGACAATCTAGGATTCAGTCCTCGGCATCCGCAACCTCCCGCCTACATCAAGGTCAGGGCCCGTTTCAAGAAAGAGAAGGAATTTAATCGCGTCTTTCTGGCACAGGGGTTGCGCTCGCGAAGTGCACCTGCTGAGAAGAAGAAACCCCAAAATGGTGCGAATGCGCCTCCAACACCCTCCGGCTCTGCAGCGACGAATGATCCAACCTGGGCCCTCGAGTTTAGCAAGGATGGGAAATATCTGGCAGCTGGTGGGCAAGACAAGATCGTCCGTGTATGGGCTGTTATATCCACTCCTGAGGAACGCCGAGCGCACGAGAGGGAGGAAGCACAGGAAGAAGCTGCTGAAGACCGGCCGCTTCACCTTAGCGCCCCTGTTTTCCAGAAGAATACGTTCCGAGAATACCAAGGCCACACAGCAACCATCCTTGATTTAAGTTGGAGTAAAGTAGGGTGCATTTAACATATGTGAGATATGCGGCTAACATTATTAGAACAACTTCTTACTTTCCTCGTCCATGGACAAAACGGTGCGATTATGGCATGTTAGCAGGAGTGAATGTTTGTGCACATTTAAGCACACTGATTTTGTGCCATCCATTCAGTTTCACCCTCGTGATGATAGATTCTTTCTCGCTGGCTCGTTAGATACAAAGCTCCGACTCTGGAGTATACCAGATAAAAGCGTCGCATTTTGGAATCAGCTCCCGGATATGATCACTTCAGTAGCTTTCACGCCAGATGGGAAGACTTGCATTGCAGGGACCTTGACGGGGTTATGCATGTTCTACGAGACGGAAGGACTGAAGTATCAAACCCAAATCCATGTGAAATCAAACCATGGAAAGAATGCCAAGGGCAGTAAGATAACCGGAATCCAAACGATCAACTTCCCACCCGGAAGCAGTAACGGTGAAGTCAAGCTATTAATCTCAAGCAACGACTCCCGAATACGTCTCTATAACTTCCGAGATAAAAGCCTAGAGGTGAAATTTAAAGGTCACGAGAACAACTACAGCCAAATCCGCGCATCCTTTGCCGACGACGCAGGCTACGTAATATGCGGCAGCGAAGACCGCAAAGCATACATGTGGTCTACCGGACCAGCAGAAGGTGAAAAACGCAACCAAAGACCCATGGAAACATTTGAAGCGCACACATCTATTACAACATGCTCGATTCTCGCTCCGATAAGAACAAGGCAGCTCCTCAGCAACTCCGAAGACCCTGTATACGAGCTCTGCAACCCTCCCCCAGTCACCCTCATCTCCCGTACCGAATCCATCAACTCCTCTCGCGCTCCTACCGAGGCAGGCAGCACCCAAACTACGCCTGGACCCACCGAGCCAGCCTTCAAGCGCGTCGAAGAATCTCCCGCATACATTGCCCGCTCCGCGCACCTGGGCGGCAACATTATCGTCACCGCTGACTACACCGGCAGCATAAAAGTCTTCAGACAAGACTGCGCGTACCAGAAACGGCTCCGCACAAACGACGCCTGGGAAACTTCGTCCGTCTTTTCCAAGAAAATCAGCCCCCCCGGCGCCCTCAGCCGCCCCAGCAGCATCGCGACCCGCACGAGCGGCCGCACACGCCGCGATAGCAACAGCACGCAGCCGCCCTCGGACCGCATTCTCAGCTGGCGGCAAGACATTGCGAAAACCGGCAGCTTCGACTCCGGCAGCGGCGCCGGCAGCGGAGGCCGTGGCAAGAAAACGCGCAGCGTCAGCCCGCGCAAGAGCTTCGGGCAGATGAGCCTGGCATCCTCGTCGCGCGTGAAATTCGAGCCCACAGGCGCCGACGCCACCCCGCCGCTGCTCCCGCGCTCCTCCGCCACCGACAACCTCCCTTCCTCCGCCACCACCATAGCGTCTCCCATGACGTCCCTCTCGCTCGACCCCACCCCCGCCGACCCTTTCACCGTCAACGCCCCGCCGCGCCCGCTTACCGCTGCCTCCGCTCCTGCGTCCGCCTCCGGACCGGATCTGCTCCCTGTCCCAGCACGCGACACGGCAAACCCGCTCTGGGTCCAGAACGGCCAGTCGTGGGTGTTCTGGAACACGGGCGCGTGGCGCGAGCAGATGGCGCAGTTGGTGCCGCCGGCGCGGCCCGTGCTGAGCAAGAGGCCGAGCAATATCAGCAGCGCGCTGAGCAGCGAGGCGGAGGATGACGACGAAGATGATGATGAGAACGGAGGGGGAGGAGGAGGAGTGGGGACGGAGGAGGACGTCAAGTGCCGGAAGTGTGGGGGGACGGTTTTTAAGGCGAGGGTGGTTAGGGCGGCTGAGGGGGCGGAGGGGAAGAGGCTGGTTTGTACGAGGTGTGGGATGCCAGCGTAGAGTGGGTTGGGCTTTTTTTTTCTGACCCGGCTTGGTTTGTTGGAAGAGGTGAGTGGGAGGTTGTTTCCGGCGTTTTGCTTTTTATTCGGGAGGGTAGGTTGACAGGTGGGTGGGGGTTTGATAGATGAGCTGTTTCATCCTGGAGATGATGCATTGCGGAGCTGCTGTTTGTATGAAAAACATTTGGGGGAGCGTGTTCTGGGTGTGTGAAGTGTGTTTTGAATACAGTCAATCAATTTGGGATTATTTGTTGGGTTGGCTGTAGGAAGGAAGCGCGAGAGGCTATTTGTTTAGTCGTTGACGCTTGACATATGCTTTCGATAGGTTTCTGAAGCCCTTCCTAGGACGTGAACTGAGCTAGGCGTATGTGCTGAGCCGATTGGAGTTGACTATGCAGGGAATAGACATACGCTTTTTGATTATCGTTAGAGGGTACTTTGTGCCGCCGCGCCTAAAAATAGATCAAACGGATCGACGTCTCTTCCATGAGCCATTAAAGAGTGCGCGTAACGGGTCTCTAGATCTATGCCTTCACAGATAGCTTCAAACGTCTTAACACAATGGTAGGAGGCTGATGACATTTTTGCGGCTATCCGTTACCACAATGCTACTTAAGATAATATTCTTAAAGTCCCACTAAGGATTTCATCAACTATCCATTTATAATCCCATGCAAGTAAGCTTCCCCAATAAGTGAATAGTGCCTGGATTCGTCTTTAATGATAAATTGCATATTTCCTCCCAAAAATACGGCAACAGTGGCCCCACTCCAATGTACCCACTGAAGAAGCAGCGGCTCTGTAGGACTCGTTGTACGGACAAGTCAAAGTACCTTTTCTCTTCCAGTTCAACACTTCTGTTCACATCTTCGTGGTCCACCACATACCTACTTTGCCTTTTGATATGGTGACCAGTCGGGTCGATTAATGATCGATATAAATAGCGGAACGTATCTGGTATGCCTCGCGTTGCGATTGGTGGACTTTCTTCAAAACGGTGGTCTAATATAATGGTTCTGCCAATAGCTATTAAAGGTTCCTCTTTGTACCGTGGCTGCGACACCCTCCAGGCACAATTTATGAGAGATTTCCTGAGAACTGTAGGTAACGAGGGTGCTGGTGAGAGCAGAACACTCAAACCCTGCTGCTCCTGCTGTTGCTTCCACTCTGTCGACCTGGTGTCGATTACTACTATATCAGGGTTAGATCAGGGGGTGTCTATGACTCACCTACCTCATGTATATATAGCCTCATTATCTTCGTAGATTAACCCACACACGAGTTCTGACACACTGCTTATACAGTTGCTGTACCCCATTGCTTCCATTCCCATCCTTGGTCCCACCGGTCCCATAAGTTCCCTTGGTCCCACCGGTCCCACAAGTTCCCTTGGTCCCACCGGTCCCATAGGTTCCCTTGTTTCCACTGCTCCCATTTCTCCCATTGTTTTTCCCAATCTACTTGCTCCACTAACCGGTTCCACATTTGGGCTAATTCTTGCTCCAGTTGTTTCCATTCATTCCCCCACTGCAATTTTTTCGAATCCCAATGTGAATTCAATTGCTCGTCCAACTGCTTCCAATCCTTTTCCCACTGCTGCTTCTATTTTTCTATCTGCCTCGTTTTCTGTCCTAACCTGTTTCCACCGCTGTTCCAAACCACCACTCCCAGTAAACCTTCAGTCTCTCCCTCCATTTATTTTCGGAAACGTAGACGCACTTGACATTCCTGGTAAGCGGGTCTTCCAGATGGTTATATTGTTCCGATGTAACCTCTTGTATCTCGAGAACTTGGCCTGCGGTGTATTGATGTCAAATCTTCCTAACACCCAAAAGTTTTGCCAATACGACCGCCACCGCATACTAGCGCTGCGTGAGAGATTTGTGAGGTTTGGTGCCCATGTGGTAAGTCTGCTTCGTAGGTGGAGTGGCTGAACATGAGAATATCCAGCCTATTTTCGGTTTCTATAATAAGACTGGTAAATTGGCTGCAAACTTCCTTGAGTGACTCAGTATAATCTGGAACTAAAGCACTCCTGTCTGCCTCAGGGGCAAGTCCAAGGATTGCGTAAAAGTGGTCGCGAGCATCTGTTGCGTTTACTGTGTACGTTAGCAAAATAAGGGCGCTTAAGGGCACGTTCGATAACTTGTTTTGCCTAGGTCGACTTCACCAGGTGGGCGCAGCCAGGTCGATATGGGCGCAATCTGCAGGGTTTAAGCGCTTCTTCTAGACGCTAAAGCAGGGGTGCTTTCCACCTGGTAGAAGGCGTTGGTTCGACCTTCTAGTTAACCCACCCCAATATCTGGCCATAAACACCATCAGCTTCTGCTCCGCCAATACAGTAACGTTACGGCATTTTGCTAAGGACTCGCAACCGTTCCTAGGCATAACCCCGCGTGCTTTCGGTTTTGGTATTGACGCATCATTGAATTTATTCCCCCCTTCTGTTATTTTTTAGGAATATGTAAAAGCTATAATAGGCAGCTGGTAGAGGCATTAAGAGTGAAAAGCGATCCTTCAGAGGATTTAAAAACATGTTTATTGCAGAGAATTGAATGTATCTGTTATTATTATTAGCAAAAGAACTATTGGAGGGAAAGTAAGGCGCAAAAGGGAATCTAGAACACACCTCCTTAATAGTCTCCCTCAGAGTTATAATTTACTATTTACTTCTACTTATTTTAGCACATAGTTTAAAGTCTCTTGTTTCCAAGTATTTTTTATAAGTAACATTGTTTGCGGCTTTCTTAGCCGTAGGAACTTAGGCGAAGTGCCGAAATTTTACGAGGTGGGATTATTTATCTTATGAAGAGAGGTCTGGCGTTGCGATATAACTGCAAAGGTGGTCATGCAGTCGATTAACGTACTATCAATTCGGCCTAATGGCAGACTATAGCTTTATCAAATATGGTCCTAGAAAGATTCGCCTATAGAACTTGCGTCTGCGAAGGTTAAAGTACAACTAATCAAACGAAGCGTGAAAAACGTATAACCGAATTACGTCCCTTGATCCCTATAAACTATATAGGTTTCTTCAGCGAGTTCGCAGGACTAATACAGATTTTGAACTGCTAAAGGCCTTTGAAGACCAAAGAAAAGTATTTCAGTGGCACGGGAACGTATTTAGAAGGTGTAGCAAGCTGAACTGGATCCCAATCATTCCAGCACTAGCTAGGCTAACGCCTATGACAAGGAGACTCGTAATCCGTAGCTCAGTTCGACAGGTGAAGTTGTCCCTTACAACGTTGAAATGGGCCCTGCGGTCATCGATAAGTGACCAGCCAATCGGAGAACCCGGTTCAGTGCAAGTGCTCAATTAAATCCGGTAACGAATTCTCTAAGGACCCCAACGTTCTAAGGGATACCAATATGATACGGCTGAGTCTGCAAGCCGTCTAAGAGCGGCGAAGCTCAAAACTACATTTCGAGGGTCGGCCTGCATAAAGCCGTTGTACGCGATTCAGATATTATTTTTTCCAATTTTGGAAGCTCCTCTTCAGTCTCAGGTGGTGCCTCATGTATCCGTCGCAGATGGTCGACGAAGTCAGCTCGATGATCGAAAAGCGGTATTTTTCCCGCGCAGGAAGAATGTTTGCATTGATATTTATATCCGAATGCAAATTCTTCCCATCGAGATGTTTTTGCTCGACGCCTCCGTAGTGACACCAAAGCTTCAGCACATCCTCTTATGTCGTCTTTGTAATCCTCGCAATATTTGTCAACGGCATCCTGAATTTTTTGGAAAGATTGCTCGCCCTTAAGATTAGAATTCCAATCATTTTGGTCTAGACTCGTCGGAAGAAATTCAGGCCCAGCGAGACGACAGTATTCAAATTCCGAGTGACTGCTCTTATCGCGCATCATCTCTTCCACCACGTTGTCTTCCCAATTAGTCCGTATAGGAAAGCTATTGCGGGCTGAAAACGCCTTGGTTAGGCGTGAGCGTTTAGTCTTAACTCCACATCCAACGCTTAGCAGATAGTGTATAGGTGTCTTCACGTCGAAATGCATTGAATGAATTTCTCTATAAGCTTCCAGAGACGGGTTCATCGTCCATCTTGACCCGTCGCGGAACTTGGTGGACTTGCTACTGTTTTCGGGTCCCTGCTGAAGCTTTACGCTTTGGAAATACTGTGGGGAAGCTGAAATTGCTCGACAGACATCCACTATCTTATAAGATTCTGTGTCCTCTTTCGGATTTCGATTAAACTCTGTCATTCCGTTCTTGACAAATGGATAAGACCGGAACAAATACGGAGCCCGGAATCCTTTTTCGCCAGTTTCCATGGCTAGAACAAATCTAGAGCGTGTAAGCACGGACTCGAGCTGACAGTCTCGAAGCAAAACTTACGTGCGGCACATTCGTGGGTCAGAACCCAACGTAAGAGATTGAGACTTTAAAATATTTGATAGCGCTATCTCGAGACTTTGCGTGTTGGAGTACTTTCCCTTTACAATGGATAGCATGCGATAGTTTGACGAATGTTCTGCCATCCATTTCCACAGGTCTTTGTAGCTATCAATCGCTTCCTCGATGGTGAACTGCAATCGCCCAAGCATAACGGCGGTGATCCTTTGCTACGTCGTTAGCCACGGTCCGCAATGTTATAGTGTAACGCTTTACTCGCCCTCCAGTGCTTGTTCCTGTTATATAATCGAAGTAGTGGCAAGGCAGGAAGACTCCCTTCAATCGAGTCTCTGAACGACCTTTTTCCTTGGAGTCTGCATTGTTCTCAGGTAGGAGTGACTGTGCGCTGTAGAGGGTTCCAAAGCTTTCCTCAATTTCTCTAATGATGCTCATGAGCCTGCGGAGGATAAAGAGCGAACACAGGCCACGGATACCACCGCCATCTGCTCCCTTGTTAGTTGCAAAATGACATAATAGCGTTTAATGATATCCTACCAAGACTGAGCACTGTTTTCCTCTTCCATAAGATGCCCAACTCAAGAAGTTTCATCAAAGGATCGAGAGCTTTGTTCACCTTAGAAATCCTATCCTCTTCTGCGACACTCGGAAAAGCGGGCGGAGATGTCGCGGATCGGTTATGGAGATATATATAAGATGAGGCCGCATGACTGTGAAGTGTCGGGCTACTCTCTAGAGAGGCTGTTGAGGGCGCTTCCGTTGGTTCTGTCGGTTCTGCCCTCTGCGACGGTGGGTGGCTCACCGATGATCGCTTTTTGAATACAGGTGCCATTGATAGTGTGAAATTCCAAAGTTATACAAAACTAAGGGGCAAAGGATGTTAGATATCAGCAGTGCGCATGTTGTCGCATACTCATCATTTAGAGTGTTTTGAGGCAGAGCCCAGTGTGACTGCGCAAAACGTGTTCCAAAATGCGGCTGGAATGGTCCAGGCGGCAAAGCACACGGGAGAACGCCAATGACTCCTATTTTGCTCTTTGGGCATTCGACGGTGGTAATCTAGGCAAAATATTACAGGATTTTCTCTATCGATGACATGTTAAAGACCATATGTCGCCTTCTCAAAGGTCAGGATGATATTCTCTTCTTATGCTGCTCGGGCTGGGTCCAACCCTGGCACGTTTTTGTTAGGTAAGGCAGCCGTGCGCAGCTCCGTTGCACGGGCTACAACAGTTTCAACTAGTCGCAAGGCGCTTTCCGAAGTGATTCTGCCTCGTGGAGCGCCAAGTGGCGACAGGCTGCGGACGCCTCGATGGGAGAATGGCGCCTTGAGGCGCTAATTCGTCCCTCTCTTACAGTAGCCTTGACCAAGGCACCTGCTTTCAAGTAGACACAGGTGGGAACTTCACCCTCGAAGGCACCTTGGGGCTGAGACAATCAGTCACAAGGAAGACTCATCAATCAGCAAAAGCATACCTTCATCACGGCAGGTGGCAAGAAATGCTGATGAATATGAATGACGTCGTTATTAGCAATGCGAAACTTAATCCTAACCCCGATACTGTCAGAAACTACAGGCGGAACTTCCGGACATTTCTAGTGTCCTCTAAGGATTATACGGTCAACACTGGTAAGCTTTTATCTAAGTAGAATCATTCTCATTGCTAATAAGGGTGGTGAGCTGCCAAGATTTGTCACTGAGTACGCTCGATACTTCAACGACCACCGAAATCTTTAACAAGATCGCTAAATCATCGACGCTACCCGCAGAACGGTATTTCCAATCTCAAAAGGTTACAGTTCAAAGTCTAATACCCTGGAGCTCATCGATGACCTGCCGTAGGAACGCTTGCTGCATGACCACGTCAACAACCAACTCCGCGTCCTCAGCCTCTGACACGAATCGAGAAATATCGACTCCCTGAATGCACGCCATAACGGCGTTGTAGTAGCGTTCACCTATCGTATCTCTTACATAACTCATCAATCCGCCGTCATCGTTCAGTATTCGGTCCTTCGTTTTTCTCAGAAGTCCAGTTTTAAAGACCTCTGCTTCTTGTGCCGCCTGTTTCCTCGCCTGGTCTTTGGCTAGCGCATTTCGAGCTTCAGCTTGAGCTTGGGCTCTAGCCTCTACTTCCTTTACTTTCTTTGTAATTTGGAAGAGCTCATCTGCTGTCTTCCAGTGCGCTATTTCTAGAAGAATAATACCAAGGCTGTAGATATCGAAATCCTTGCGGTAGTGGCCCGGTGCGTTGTTTTGATAATCAGGGTGGCAGTAAATTGCCCACATTAAATCACTAGGAGGCCGTGTTGACGTAATATTGGCAGCGGCGGGCCGAGCATACTCAAAGCCTGAAATTAAAGGTTCACTAGATTCGCCTGAGAATAGGATGCTCGCGCTCCGTAGGCCTTTATGCAGCCATCCGACGGCGTGGAGGCAGAAGAGAGAAGTAACAACACTCTGTGCAATCTTGATACGCTTGTTGATTGTGCTTTTGGATTGCTCTCTCTCAAGGATCTCGAATAGAGATTCTGGTACTGCTTTCGACTGACTTTGCTTTGGAACCTTTAAAACGAAACCAAACCGGTTTCTTTTAGGAGTCTTATCCTGGAAATATCCTAGGCAATCGGGAATGCTGAGTTCTTTAGGCTTTTCTCTTTTTTCAAGCAGAGCCGACAATTGACTCAGTCGTTTCACAAGATCTGGATTCGGTCCCCACGTTGGGAACTCGAACTCGTTCTTTGGTTGAATTGGACCAGGAATAAATTCTTTCCATTCAATCCAGACCTGCTGATCACGAAATATTGCCGATGTCCGTGACCCTCGGTCCGTCTCAGCATCCCATTTGAATGTGAAGTCGTCCACCGAGTCCAGCCTAGTACCCAGATCCGCATCCGCTGCAAATACTTCTGCGTACTCAATACTGAACTGGGCCAGTCTCTCAAATAACGTTTCTTGATCCTGGGAGGTGCGGTCCTCAGTCCGATCGAGGAGAGTTGTGGCCTGAGAGAAAATACTGCTCGAGTCTATTTCAAGCTCAGGATCAGGAATCCTAACGACCTTAGCGCCTTCGAGCAAAGCCTTCATTTCCTGAACTGAGTCTGTCAACCGTAACATTGCTAGGCATGTCTCGCGGGTAGACTGTGCTAACAACTCCAGCTGGTAATCGCCCGTGGTCTGATGTAGGTAGTCGGTAAGATCTTTCAGTTTTTGAAGTGCTTCAAAGTATCTGGTTCTATCGACCATTGCCCATCTAAGGCGTTTTGGCTCCATAGCGACGTTCTTCGCCTTCTTCCCAAAGCTCATAATATGATTGATACCCCTCGTGTACTTTTGTTGTCTCTTTGGCACGTTAGGAGACTGGAACATTCCATACAAGCTAACGTCTATGCTATCGACTGTTTCCTTATCGCCAGGCTTTAGATTACGCTCTTGGGCGGCCTCTTGAGGACCCGCCGGAGTGACTTTGACTTGCGGACCTATGTTTGGCTGTGTGACGCAATCTTGGGTACCGCCGTCCGAAGTGCCGATAGGCCGGTGCTCATCATCCTCGTTCCACTTCAACTCTTTGTAGTCTTTCTGAAGACGCTGGAAGAGGGCGTTCATTTCGCTAAGCACGGCCATAATAATATGACGATTGGCCGTGTACTTCTTGTTGAATCCCTCATAGTCCTTTTTATCCGATAAACCCGCTACAACGGCCCAGTCCATGATTCGACTGTATTCGATTCGAAGTCGGAGTTTAAAGGATGCGCAGTCTTCAGGCATATTGGCTGCATATTCGAAGTATTCGAAACCTTCAGACCAGAGTTAGCACCCGCATCATGTATAGGTTGGCTTCATTAAGGAAGGGTACTATACCACGCTTCACTCCCTCGAATACTTGAATAGCCAACGAAGCTGCTCCTAAAGAGAGGGATATAATCGAGATCGGATCGGTCATCTTCTTCTCATGCTCAAACGCTGACGGGATTTGCAGGTGTACGGATTGTTTTGAAGAGGCTAATAGTAGGTATAGTAAAGAGTAATAGCGGCAAAGAACAGTTGCCTGGAGCTGGGAAGCACTCAAAGGAGCACGGTCTGTTTCCCTCCTGCATCACAGCCTCCGAGTGCGCCTTAAGCAGGGATTACAGGTATTGAATGGAGAACATGCAGGGGGCGTGTTTGTGAGTGGATGGATTGGTTGGCGCTCGGCAATTGAGTCCACAGAGGGACAAGTCTATTAAGCCTTGCGAGAAACGCCACAGGAAGCAACTCACAGAACCTTTTGCTCAGCTCCTACAGCCCCCCCAATCGCACCTTGCGAAAGGAGGCTAAGTTCTGCATTCTCGGGCTTTGCACAAACCCAGTCCGAGCTCAACCTAGTTCCCGCTCAGCCCAGTTAAACTCTATCATCTTGTCATCCTCAGGTCCTTACTCTCAGATCGCAGGTCGTATATGCGATTAATCTTGTTCTGTTTTCTTTCATAGAAGCAGTCGTTCTTTGCCAGCGTTACGAAATTCCTCCGTCAATGCTTGCTATTGACTAACCCCGGTCTACAGAACACTTCAAAGACGCCACATCTATTGTCGATACATCGCATTCAGTGAGACCGCCAGTTGCAGCTGCCTACTCTATGATGGTGGTCAGCGCTGCAACAGCTAAATCTCGCCACCGACCTTGCGCTACGGCCTCCTAATCCAACTCCATGACCCTTCACGCAGAAGGCAGTAATTCAAACTATGGACCTCAATTTCAGGACAGTCCATCCCAACACAGCACCGGCCAGAATGGGACGAAATCAGAGCCAAGACAATCAAAGTCCTCAAGCATTGCGATCGACAGCTCCAGCTCTTCTGTCTCTATTCAAGGAAGCTCAGAACAAGGGCGTCTCTTCGAGGAAACGCCGCGTGGGAGCGATAACACCTCTAACCCTCCTAGCCTTGGAGAGACGCCTATCTCTCGTAACGGCTCCCAGCGTTCTAATAAAATGCAGAGAAGGACGGAGTTTGACACCCCGCATGCAGACTCTGTGGCATCAGCTACCGAATCAGCGCAAATGGGAGGCTGTAACAGCCCTCGTCTGCGAACCCAAGAGAAAGCTCATAATCAAGCATCGCGAATGCCCCTTCCAGAGTTCCGCCGGAAGTACCGCTTTCGTTGGCCAGGTGGAAGTGGGTCAAACCACCTAGTTCTCGAGCCGGGACAGGGTCCGAAACTGGGTAAATACTTGGGGACAGTTGGATGGAGTCAAAAGGCCTTCATCGCCGCATTTGAAGTTACTAAAGAATACGGCTTCGAGGACAGGCTCGCTGCCAAGGAGATTCGTTGCACTGAGGACGATGAGAAGCGCAAAGTTTACCAAGAGATCTCAAACCTCAAATCTTTGAAACATAACCACATCATAGCGTTCCTTGGCAGTTACATCCAAGAGGAGCGGATTGGTATACTAATGTTTCCAGTCGCATCTTATAACCTTCAGGAATTTATGGACGTGGTCTCAACCTATAATAAGAACAATTGCAACGATCCTCTTGCTGTAGAACACGAACACGTACGCTTACTTCGAATATACCCTGCGTGTCTCTGTCAGGCCCTTAAGTATCTGCACGAGGTCCTAGAGATCAAACACAAAGATATTAAACCAGAAAATATCCTTATTGACAGACACGATTCTGTCATTATTACAGATTTTGGAATCTCTACAAGACATGCCGGCTCCGCAAATCCTGTCACATATGGACCCACTGGATATACCGTGAAGTACGGGGCTCCAGAGGTCATCCACGGCCAAGAAGAGGTGGGGGTAGGGCGGGATTACGATATCGACATCTTTTCTCTCGGCTGTGTTTGGTTAGAGATGGCAAACGTCATCTATGGAGAGCCTTTCGATGATATGTACCAAGTCGTTGGGAAACCTGTACCACAAAAGGATGGCGGGCCCGTAGTGGCATATCATGAATGCGCAGAGAATGTGCGCCGGTGGATCTCGCGCTTATTGAAGAAGAAGGGGAACCGAACTATGGTCTCTTGCCCTCCCTCATGTGACCAGCTTGGCACATCGAGCGTCACTCCCGTGCAAAGTTTTGATCAGGAAATGTTCGACATGATCCTGAAAATGATGTCGGAGAATCCAAAAGAGAGACCGTCCCTACAGACAGTATGGGAATTGTTGGACATGACCACTTCCCCTTGCCCACAGTGTCATCCGTCGGTAAGTTCATTGCTTGAAAGTGGTTGTTTGAATGCAACTAAAATTGGTAGATCAATCAAGACATTTCTAACCAGAGACCGCGAAGACTGGCCTCTGTTGTGTCGTTGGACCCCAACGATCCCGTGCAGGATATTGTTTCTTCGGACAACGTGCCTAAGTTGACGCTCACAGACACTACGGTTAAAGCAACCGCCTCTGAGCACAATCAAGGTTATGAAAGGTTCCTCATGGACACTCCCCCAGAGCCGATCCCGGTCCATGGTTCCTACTACAAACCCTCATTACAAGGTCCTGCAAGCTCCGGCTCGCCGCCCCAGATTTTCGATAATGTTGGAATGACGCCAGCAGCCTCTCAAGCCAGAAGCCCCTCTCCCCCAATGAGAGCTCATTCACTAGATCTCCTCTCCGTGTCGTACCAGCCACCTGGAGTAGCGCGAGAGAAGAAGACCCCAGAAAATGGATCCATCGAGACTAATGGGAGCAACGAGATACCGAACAAGTATGCTAATGAAGAATCGAGTATCGAGCCGGATAGGCCACAAGGTCACCAGGTTACTTCAGGACGTTCTCAGCCATCAGAAGATCAAGCAGCAGCCCCCAAGCCCATCATCAGGGTGTTCAGTCTAGGGCGCAATCCGAACATTAGAGAACTACCGCAAGAGAAAATGGATGACGAAATTCTCATGTGCACGGAAGAGAAAAGGATAGTCCTACTCAACTGGCGAACGAGTGGTGAAGATTGTACGTTTAGGTTGCTCAGACCGATACCATGTTTTCGCATCTGGCTAACGAATATAGTGGCCAACGGAGTCCTCATGCAGATACCTCACCGCGACCGCAACATGCGAACCCCCCAAGGTGATCTCGACCTGTGGAAACTTGTTTCCTTTCCCCTTAACGTACGCCGCTTCTTTGGCCGCCTGAATCTGATGTTCTTCAGAGGGAATTATCCGGACAGTCAGTTGTTACAGATGCCAGGCCGGCCAGGTGAACGTCATACCAATATTCGACAGCGTTTCTGGAGAAAGAGACCCAAACGGCCAGTCACTGGGCCGAGCCCTGCGATACCAGCCAATACGTCTAAAGAAGAAGCTTGCGGGGGCCCCTAAATCGCCTCATTGCCATTAGTAAAAGCCCACGAATTTGGACCAAGACCATGGCCCAGGATACCTCACTGAACAACGGCGACCATTCGCTCAGCCACTCTCCATAGGATACGTTCATCCACACACACATTCTCTCTCCCTTCCTCCCTTCCCCTCCCTCCCTCTCTCTCTCTCTCCCTCCCTCCCTCCATCCCCTTCCATCTCCTTCCCTCTCTCTCCCTCCCTCTCCCTCCCTCCCTCTCCTTCTCTCTCCCTCCATCTCACTCCTTCTCTCTCCCTCCCTCTCCCCCTCCTTCCCTTTTTATATTATGCGAAACTTTGGGGTAACTCTAAACGGTCTATTCTTAGCCGTCGCGATTTTAGTATAGCGTTCTAGAATTCCGATATTCACTGCAAAGTGCGCTTGGCGTTTGTTTATTCATTTATATATTGGAAATATTCGGATGGTTGGAAATATCACTGTTTAAATACCATGAGCGAGGCGTTTTGTTGTTCCTTGGCTGGGATTTAGGCTTACACATAATGAGTTCATAGAACGGACACTGATATTCTGCAGTTTTCTCCTTTTATTTCGCTGTAATTCTAGGGCAGCATTTTGAGGGGCATTGCAGGTTACAGCGGAGTTTGGGCCAGGTCTCTATGTTGTGTCTTTGAAGGTTGATGTCTCAGTCAAAAGTCATTATTTGACAAGTTGGGATACATTATTATCGGCTAGGATCTGGGCAGTAGCTCTTGGCAGTAACCTTACTGCCCGAATCTTTTGATCAGCGGCGGCCCAGCAGGCGGCAAGGGTAACCAAGGCACTACTCGGGCACCTAATTTACTAGTAAAAGCCATACAAATGCAATGTTCACTAATACTCCCCTCCCCCGTATACCCCGCAAGTTACTATACAATTAAACGAAGGTATACTGTAAGGCATATTGCCTAGGTGTACGGTAGGGGGAGCAGGCAAGCCGAGCATGAGTTATAGGAGAGTCGACGGAAGAGAGGACGATGGCAATAGCCTCGTATCCCTTAACCCGCCGGCGTCCATCTAGTAGATGGTCCGTGCGGAACACCAGAATCAAAACTACGCGTATGGTCACGGAGCCTTGATCCTATTGATCTGATTGGCTAAACCCTTATCGATAACAGATGGACGTAACTCGGCGGGTTAAGGGATAGAGGGAGACGAACCAATAAGGAGGGAGAGCTATCCCTTGCAACGTTGAGGTCCTAATGGAGGTGGTCCGTGCGGGAACACCAGAATCTTGGAGTCGTGCAGCTCTGATTCTGGTGTTCCCGCACGGACCACCTCCAGTAGGATCTCAACGTTGCAAGGGATAGGCCCGAGTAAGGGATAAAATATCCCTCACATATATCTTTTCACAGCAGATGCTGTCAAATCCTTGCCAGCTCCTGGGCTATCCCGAAACATCATTATCTGCTTTATTAGTCATATTAACTCCACGGTAATTCCCGCTAAATCTGGCCTGGTTTACGAGTAAATAGGCATGCAGGCCGCTTATGATAACTCACTCAATTGTCTGCTTGCCTTTGGGCATGTGATTTGCATCAACCATTGTGGTCTCAAACTTTACATAATGCTAAGCCCCCGATTGTGAATTGAAGAAGGAGAAGTTTCACCAAAAAGATTATTTATCGATGATGTTGTGCCTAACCGCCGAGAGAAACTGCAACGTTGCCTTTTTGGGCTGATTAATCGAGGCCACAGCCCGCCACACAGCTTTGAAGGTCCTTGCTCCCTGTTAAAGCTCCAATCCACAACAACTTCCTCAGTATACTCTCTGAGAACACCTCAATTGCATACTGACACCGCAAACACACTCACGATGCTCTTCAACCTCATCCTCCCCGCTCTTGCTCTCCTCACACCGTCTCCTGTCTCCGCATCTTCTTCCGTCATCGATCTCATTCCAGCCAACTTTGACTCTGTCGTCCTGAAATCTGGCAAGCCAGCTCTTGTCGAGTTCTTCGCTCCTTGGTGTGGACACTGCAAGAGCCTCGCGCCTATCTATGAAGAACTCGCCTCCACTTTCGCCTACGCTTCCGACAAAGTCACAGTAGGTAAAGTAGATGCGGATGACCACAAGGAACTTGGGAGGAGGTTTGGCGTTCAAGGCTTCCCAACTCTGAAGTGGTTCGATGGCAAGAGCGACAAACCGGAAGATTATAGCGGAGGCAGGGATCTTGAAAGCTTGAGCAAATGGATTACAGACAAGACTGGCCTGAAACCGAAGGTCAAGGGCAAAATGCCCAGCTCGGTGGTTATGTTGGATGATAATAGCTGGAAGGAGAAGGTTGGAAAGGGCCAGGATGTCCTTGTGGCATTCACAGCCCCGTGGTGTGGACGTAAGTCATTTCCCCCGTTCTCTCGTAAAAGCGCTACACCGCCTCATAGTTCCTTTCCCTCCAAGCTGGATAGATATATTGTCCAACCCAGAGGACTTGGAATGATGTTGATTACAATGCTAATACGAATTTACTAGACTGCAAATCCCTCGCTCCGATCTGGGAGACTCTCGCCAACGACTTCAGCACCGAGCCGACCGTCCTGATCGCTAAAGTTGATGCCGAAGCTCCTAGCTCTAAGCGCACTGCGGAAGACCAAGGCGTCAAGTCATACCCCACTATCAAGTACTTCCCTAAAGGTTCTACTGAGGCCCAGCCTTACGAAGGTGGCCGCACAGAGAAGGACTTCATTGCTTTCCTTAACGAGAAAGCCGGCACACATCGCGCTATTGGTGGTGGGTTGGATGCTACTGGTGGCACTATTGAGGCCTTGGACACTATCGTGCAGAAGTTCTCTGGCGCGTATGGCGAGGGTCTTGAAGAGGCAAAGAAGGCCGCGCAAGGCCTGAAGGACAAGTACGCTTCGTACTACGTCAAGGTGTTCGAGAAGGTCAATGCCAACAAGGGTTATGTGGAGAAGGAGCTTAAGAGGTTAGAGGGTATGTTGAAGAAGGGTAACTTGGCGCCGGAAAAGGTGGATGACCTGACTAGCCGGAGTAACATCTTGAGGAGGTTTATTGGCAAGGATGAGAAGAGTGAGTTGTAATATGTAAAGCAAGTGCGAAGGAAGGTAACGTTGGATATTCTTACGAAATCATGGATCATAGCCTGACAGATGGTTGCCTAGACTGTCTTTGAGCTCATGTAGGTTTACAAAATATATATGATGGCGTTCTTCTTGGAGCGTGTGGATGTTACTCATGTATGATAAACCATAGTGAGGTCACAAGCCAAGTCAGATGATAGAATGCGCAGAAGGTTCATGCTTCATGAATAGATATCTGAAATTCGTATATCCTGCTCCTCTTAGGTATAAACACTCCATTTACACCAAGAAAATCTGAATAAGTCAGTAGCCATAAGTGCTTAAACTTAGGTATATCAAACATGCCATCTCTCTGAACAGTCAGACCGCGAAGTCGCTTATCTAAAGCTTGAATCATTGCAGTCCCAAACATCTGATATCATGCACAAAAATCTTTTAAACCATTCCTAAACTTTAAGAAGAGCTCATTTACCCGAACTCTCGCCCTTGCTGCTCTCTCCGGCTTGAATGGTGGCCTCAAGGTTGTCAAGGCGACGGGACATATCGTCCACTGCACCGATCAGTCAGCTGCAGACTCAACCCCGGAGCACAGCCCATACATAAAACGGGAAGGTAATATAAGTAGCAGAAATCAAACGGACAGAAAGGAGCGGAGGGGAGCCTACTCTTCGTAATTAGTTCGCTAGATATACTCGAGAATTTTGTAGACAGCTGGCCTAGCAGCTCATCGACAACTGCCGTGAGTTCGCTGGAGGCAGTGTCGCTCACTGTGGACTATATTGACACGTTATTAGAAATTGCCTATATATGGGAACTGGGCGGAGGAGCCGATGTAGCTTCAGGGTAAGGGGTGGACCGTACCATATTATCAATTGATGAAGCGGTGTCGGAGTGTTTTGACATTTTCGGACAAAGAGTGCTGTGTTTACAAAACTTGGGGAAAGCATCTATTCAGTCTTAGATTTGATATACGAGATGGTGAGCAGGATAGTTACTTGTGAAATGTTGTACGCATCGCACCAAGGACAGTCAGGGCCACCTCGTGCACGGTCCCACCTCGTGCACGAGGCTCTACGCCGAAAAATCACCAAGGAAGCATCGAACACCAGAAAATTTCCAGAGGGGTCCCTTCATTATTCTATAAGAGCGCCTACGTCCTTATTTCGTGAATTAATTATTAAACCAAACATTCCTCCTTGAATCTATTTGTATATCCTGATTAGTCTTTACACTAATACACTAAATAATCCTCCGTCCTCAACCACCAGCTCCCGATTTTACCTATACAATCACCCGAAATGTCCCTACCCTCCCTCGCTCTCCCAGGCCAGCTCCTCGGTCCAATATCCCAATATGCTCCAGGCCCGGGAACCCACATCTTCGACTCGCAGATCTACGCCTCAATCCTAGGACCTGTCACCTCCACCCCGCCCTCAAAACGCCCGGCCACTTCTTCAGCACTACTAGCCCCTTCCTCCAACACTCTCACCAACCCCTCAAATCTGCCTATGTTATCAATCGTGCGACATGCAAGCAGCGCTGCGTCTGGGGGAAACTGGGCGGCAGGGGGAGCGGGAACAAGCGTGCTGCCGGAAGTGGATGCGGTGGTGCTGGCGAAGGTGACTCGGTTAGGCACTCGGCAAGCGACTGTTGAGATATTAGTCGTAGGAGATAATGTGTGCCGAGAGGGTTTCCAAGGGCTGGTTCGACGGGAGGACGTCAGAGCTACGGAGAAAGACCGGGTGAAGATTCCGGAGAGCTTCCGCGTGGGTGATGTGGTTCGAGGTGTTGTGGTGAGTGGAACATACTCTTCTTTACGTTTGATCCGAATTAGAATCTAGGAAGAGATTGAGATTATGGTTATTACTCGGGCTACATAAGCTGATGCTGGTTTTGAGTAGATATCGCTTGGTGATCAGTCGAGTTACTATCTCTCTACAGCGTCAAATGAGCTAGGCGTGGTCATGGCTACAAGCGAGGCAGGGAACCAGATGCACCCCATTAGTTGGAAGGAGTTCAGGGATCCGATCACTGGAGCTACAGAGAGTAGGAAGGTTGCGAAGCCGTTTTGAATACTGCGTATCAAAACGTGGAATGCAAAATAAGCTCTTAAAAGTTTGTGATATTAAGCACCCACAGAGCGTTGATGTCACGAGCGTTTGAATACGCTCATTGATAGTAAGTCCCAGGCGCCCCAATAACACCCCAATCTAATCTGGTTATTAGTGCTGCTCAGCATAATGTTCTGAACAGCAGCGAAATTTAACGAGAAAGGTAAAAAGGATTCGCCCCTGCGAACCGCTTGCAGGCGGAAATGCATGAACATGCAAGCCCGTACCTTAGACATCCAGTATCTCGCAAAAGAGGTGTGATTTAGGTACCCAGCCAGACTTGCACCGTCTTGGTTAGCCTCAGCATAGCTCTCAAATCATACCACTGTAAAAGTAGAACATTTTTATTATCCACTCTAATTAGCATTTCGGTTGTGATTTTGATGTATCTGAAACAAATCCTTATATTCCGGTCTTCTATTGTTCCTCGGTTTTCACGCAATCCCACCTCCATAAGCTTTTTTGTCTTTTGTTATTTTTGAATTTTTTGTTTTGCCGACCTTCTGCAATCTTATTATGTACTGTACGATCTCATCTTAACATCTCGAGAAAGGTAGGGAAATTCATCATCTAGGTGATTGTAGAGGAAGAGGCTCGAAAAAACGTCCCCGATTTCTACATTAGGCCTCCTAAAATGATCAGCCAAATATGCGGAGGCTAGGTTGGACGGGTAGCTGCACTTATGTACACCTTGTCCAATGAGAGATGTGGTGGGTTTCACTGTATCGGCGCATAGCCTCCACGGATGTTCCCCTGCTGACGCTTGTCCTGCTTAGGCTAACCCTGCAGCTTAAGCTGTCCTCCACCCTGTGCAAGGATCCCGCCAAACCCATCAACTCTCCCGCAGTTTGTATATATATAACCTATCTTGCTTTCCCTGTGCTTTGAGAAGGTGGAAATTCTGAGTAGGAACCATTTGGCCCATCCTTCAGTAACACCTTTCGGCGATTGTTAAGAGCAAGTCATGGAGCCCACGCGCTTATTTCTGCATACTCCAATGTTGCCCATCTATATATTTTCAGTACTCATTGTCTGGTTTACTTCCACAATCATATATCGACGCTTTTTCCACCAGCTTGCAGAAATCCCTGGTCCTCTATTACCCGCAATTACGTATCTACACGCCTTCTAATTTGATGTGCTCCGCTCAGGACACTTCTACCAAGAGATTGAGAGGCTACACGATTAGTATGGTGAGTCGGAAGTGAAGAAACTTGTATTGAAAAATCACAATTTTGTCTTTTGGTGAAGGAAGAACTTAAGCTTTGGGGGTGTCTCGAACAATGGATATCATGCCTTAAATACGAAGTTGAAATTTCTCTCATTGACCCAATTGTCCGCATAACCCCCGATGAGGTCCATCCCAATGACCCCGAGAACTACGACAAGATCTACAGCATGAGCAGCCGCTCCTACAAAAACCCGAACATCTATGGTGAGTTCGGCAGTGTCCAAGGTTGGATCATATCCTCAACGCCGAAACGGCAATTTGGAGAGATGAAAGAGGGCTGAACTGGTGATAAATCTACTCCAATTACTTCGGCGGGGGGGAACTGGTCTGCGAAGTCGCTACGATGGCATCAGGGGAGCGTACTATTCAAACCCACCCCCGTATCCGCATTCTGGCCCGCCCTCAGCAGCGCCAGCAACGAGAAGTGGCCGCCAGCCACCAGCCTCGCAATAAAGTGAATGGAATCCGGACTGGCCGGATAGCTGCCGTCGTCAATTGTCTCGTACAGATCCGTAAAATCACGATCCGTGCTCGTGTTGTTCAGCCAGTACGCGACGGCATTGACAAAGAGGCGCCGCGTGGTCGGGGCACATGTGGTGGCTGTCCAGAGTTCCTAATCGCTTTTGATGTATGAGTGCCGTGAATCGAGCGGGATGTCGGAGACCTGTGAGATCGTAGGGTACCAGTCTGATTGCATGGCGTAGATGTGCTCGGGGATGATGCCGAGACCGAGGAGCTTGTCAGGGTAGACATTATAGAGGAGGCCGTAGCTCGAACGCCATTGGTAGGAGAGCAGTGTGTGTTGCTCTGAAGAGTCCACAACATTCTCTTCCCACTGCTTGAAGTAATTGGAGGCTGTGGCACTGAAGTTCTGCGCGTCGGCGTTCATGCTGACCACGTCTGCCGCGCCGGACATGGCTTGTAGCGCTATGATGCCCTTGATGGCGAGATTAGTTTGATTAATCAGGCGGCCAGCGAAGTCATCTATGGTATGGTCAGCATGAGTACACAGATATGTTAAGGTAATTGTAGGCTTACCAGTGCTCAGCTGAATCCCTGGTATCAAAGACAACTCAATCAAATACTGAATAAACTGTTTGAGCAAGCTGTAATGTTTCTGAATGCACCCAGAGTTCCCTGTAAACTTTGTAATATACATATGCCATTAAAATCATATTTCCACTTTCTTCAACTGGCATATACTCGTCGTTCCCCTCCACATGGCCTGTAGCATTTGGAAAGCTTGAGCCAAGATCGTGCATTGAGTAGCCATTAGGATAAAATCAACCTTCCTAATTTTGGGATAAAGGATTCAAGTTGAATCTCAACAATTCCGGGTCGGCGTATAGAAAGAAGGGCATAGCCGGATACATGGCGTCAACTGTGTGTACGTTCCCGTCTGACGAAATCTCCTTTTGGAACATGAGCGGATCTGTGTTGTCCTCGCTGTCGCTAGGGTTATAGTCAAGACATAGGCGCCCATGACTTGGTGAGCGGATAAAGCGACAATTGCGTAATATAACTCCGCTTCTGAAACGTCTGGGATTGCAATACCACTGAAGTTGTTTGGATTGAGAAAACCGTACGCGTTGTCTGGATCGAATATGTACGGATTCCCAAATTGATCAGTTCCGTTTATGTACATGTTCACCGTGAGATTGGCATACGGAAGCGTGGGTTTAGGGGTGCTGTTGCTGTATATCACCGCCGCGTTTTCGGTGTAAAGCAACATCATCCTTGGGCTAGCCGTCAAATCGACTACCCAGTGCTTGAGCAGTCGCATAGTCCAGGTAGTGATGCTTGATCATTGAGAGCACGAAACTGTAGCATTCAGTCCGTAATGGATTTATAGGAATAACGCCTACAGAAGTCAGATATCTCATAATCGGATTCTATATTGTACCTCGGAGCCTGCAGTCGTTGATCCAAAGTCGTGGGAAAAGGCAAAAAATTGGCGTCCGATCCCCCCTTGACCTGAATTGAGCATCTACGAGGTTATTAAGAGTACGATCCATGACATGATTGTATCGGACATCTGTCGAATGGCCACTCTGAAAACTGAAATTCTGCGAAGTCCCTGGAGTCAGTGTGTCCAACAGTCAGCTAGCTGCGAGCTTCAGCTTTTATAGCTGACTGACTGCGTCAATCGGACCGCTCGCTGTCCGCTGACTGCGAGGTAAGGTACGCTGACTGTCACGCTGTCAGCTAGCTGTCCCAATTAGGAAATTAATATAGACTTTATGGTGTTTCATTGCGGATTTTTGGCAGCACCTCTCTATGTACAAATATTGACGTTGCCCAATTAAATCCAACCCCAATTCACCCAATATAGCATTCAAATATAGCTAAATTCGTCCTGCGCACCCATAGAGGGTTAAAAAGGTAGAACGTTTGGTAGTAACGTCAGTAGCAAGGTCAGAAAGAAGGCATTGGTAAGGGCTCCGGAGGCTCTATTTCTATGTCAGATTTAATCAAATACGAAGCTCCGTTAAATATATCTTACTAAGCTGGCTTTTCTGCCTCTGTAGTTGGCTTATAGCCAGTAAGATTAATATCCAAGCTTATTAACCAAGGTATAGTTAAACCTCTATTGGAGTTAATACAGTTAATTAAACTGCTTAATAAAAGGCCTTTGATTAACCACCATTTTTGCCGTATATTGTTAGGTAGAGATTGTCCCAATTAATAGGAAAGATACAGCCATAGTTCCGATTTGCTAGAGGAGGCTCTTGCGATGCGGAATCTTAATCGCCCAATTCGGTATCATCGTTAATTAAAAGGGGGGAGGAAGAAAGTTAATCCACGAACCCTACGCGGTGCTGGAGTTAAATGACGCGTAGATTGTGAATTAAATAAGGAAGAAGTAGAGGAGGAAGCAGACAAAGAAGCTCTACCGCCTGGCTGACGCGTGAAATGCAATATACGTTGCATTTTATATAGGTAATAAAATAGTAAGCTTTAGCACGGGTTTCGGCGCGCAATGGAGATATTGGGGAAAATGCTTTATTTACTATGGCTAAGCAAGAGATTCCCATGGGTTTCCCATTGCTTGGCGTATAATTAACCAACCAGATCATCCAAATATCCTTAACTTCTACCAAAAGCTTCAACTCACCACCAAATCTTACCGCCAAGACAGCGAGCTGTCAGCTAGCTGCAGTCTTATAGCTGACTGACTGCTTACATTAGCAGCCTCTTGGCAGCGAAGCTGACAGCGTCGCTGACTCTTGGACACACTGCCTGGAGTTGTCCCATACGAAAGGTTGCCCCACTGAGGGAAGTTGTTGTACTCGCCATATCTGTAGGGGTTTTCTTGATATACAATCCTGTATTGGGTCAATCAAGTGCTGAAAGTACAAAATGAAACATTTTACCAATTAAAAAAGTCTCCGACCTCATTGTCTTGTTTCCTGTACCATTTATAGGACTCAAGTCTTTGTGAAATACCCAATTAATTATCTTCCCGCCTTGATAGCTAATGCGTAAGCATCTATGTCGCTATAAAGTTGCACGTCATATGCCGCTCCGTCACTCGACTCCCAAGATGTCTCGAAATAGCCCAAAGGAATGCTCGTCCTGCAGTAATCTGTAGGCAGAACCGGAGATAGAAATCGAGCTGTCACGTGAACTGGACCCGCTGCAAGAGTAAAGTTGCTATGCTGGGAGTCGAAGCTGACCGAGAGGGGAACAGCCTTCTTCAGATTCTTAAGGACTGGCAAGCCGGACATTCCTGCTCCAAAATACTCGTAAGATGTACCATCTGCGGTAATCATACCATTCCACCCAGGACCATTGCCATTCCAAAAAATGGCACCATTGCTGTTGATGGTGCCGTTATTTGCAGTAGAAACCCAGGCGTTCGCGTAAGGGGAACGGACTGCAAGAGGTAGTGCAGGAGCACGGACGGGAGAGTAGAATGGAATGTCATGACTAGAAAGGAGTTAGCAAAGGCATGGGACGACGCTAGTCATACTAACCCATTAGAGTCTTTAGCTCTGGAGTTTGGGTCCTGAGCACAGACAGCCGCCGTGAGAATGAGCACAAATGAAGCAAAATACATTATGGCAGCCACAAGACGAGCAATTGAGGTGAGGAGAAACGTCTACCGCCACGGCCTTATAAGCGGATGACGTTACTTCGCACGGGCCAAAAGCGGGGAGGGAAAACTAATGTAACCAGACAAACAGGCGCTGTGAACAGGAAAACGTTGCTTCTATGAGTAGATGCATGAGCAGAAATTGGGTTTTCCAAAGTAGAAATGACGTGCAGATGGGGAGGCAGCCACCCGGCTTGGCTAGAATAGCCCCATATACCCCGGATGATCCAAACCGTAAGTGGATGACCGCCAAATGCTTCTTATAGGTGGTGTAGTATAGTAGAAGTGTGGATAGATGTGACATCGTATGACTTGCTCCGAGCTTCAATTGTAATTTGGGGCTTTGGCGACACTGCCGGTGGCAGGATTGGTTTGTGGCCCTGAGAGATTGGATCTGGTGGCGCACAGTGCGCATTTCTCCACCGTTTCCAAGCTTACTCCGTTATGTCTGTCGTCATGCAAGAAATATCATCCCTTGCGCTTAGGGCTGCGATCCCCCCTTACCACCTCAAGCAAAGCAAGTACTCATTGAGCTAGTCCATCTCCCGCACTCGTACTCTCAGACACGCATTACAAAAACATGCGGCACACAGCCTAAGACAGACGAATTCAATGAGGGCCACCGCACTGCAGCAGTCTGTCTATCTAACCCTCCCTTCACCCAGGGGTGCTAGTAAACCTTTCAGGCCTTCCGAAGAGGCTCGAATTGAATCGAATTGCCCGGCGCTCCATACCAGCCGAATTGAAAGATTTGATTTGATTTGGGAGGCCCGAATTGGAATTTAATTGACGAATTAGATGTATAATCCTATACAAGGTTTTGGTATGGTGTTTTGCACAGCAGTCACCCAAAATCGCTCAGGTCCTCAAATAAGGCCTCTTGTTCAACCCTGCCGTCTGTATGAGGATCTCGCGATGTATAGCATCACCGGCTTTTGTTTATTGTCGCTAGAGGAAGGCGGGTCTCTCGCAGTGTCGGTTTCTTAGGCGCAAGAATTAAAATCAGAGGTCTTCTAAAGCTCGGTAGGTACCTCAAATGTACTAGGAGGCGCAGAAGGTAGTTTAGAATTGGATTTAATGTCCATTATAATGATATGGACTGGTTGTATCAAAAGGTTAATAAGATAGGAGGACCTTTATAGGTGTAAATATCTTTATTCTTACTAAGATCTATAGGTAGATTATGCCTAGTCGATAACTTAGATCTAGCTTAATGATAACGGCGATTGCCGAGTTATATAAGTTTATCTAATAAAGTTAGAAGATTAGGCATTTTATACGGTTACTAAGAATATCTAATGGTAAAAATATTTCCATATTCTATATATTTTAGTTCGATTCAACCCTCCCAAACACTTGATTTGATTTGAATTGGTTTGGCAGAGGACCTTGACTTGAATATGAATTGAATTGAATTGTAATCAATTCAAGTCAATTCGGACTTGATGGGAAGGTTTACTGGCACCTCTGCCTTTACTTGATGCCATATACAGCATTCATATTTCCGCAGCAGCAGCATCCTTTGCAACACTACGACGAATCCAGCGGCGAGCGGCACGAAAACGCATTAACCTGCGGCAGCTTAAACGCATTAATCATCCCCATAATAGCGGCATAAGCGCCCAAGCCCGCCGTCGCCAGTGACGCCGCAGCATGGATAACATTCAGAACAGAGAAGTACCAAGGGCCATTGAAGAAGCCGCGGACCCAACGCCGCACGCCGCTATCGTGGTGGATGGTGTTGCCGGTAGCCGGGTCGAAGCCCTCGCCGTCCTGCATAGCGCCCTTGTGGATGGCGTAGCCGAGCGCAAGCATGGGCGGGAACGTGTACGCGAACTGCACGACGCAGAAGGCCGCGAGGACGGAGACGAGGCCGAAGAAGTCGGGGATTGCGGCGGCCATGATGTAGGCGATCGACCAGTAGATGGGCACGATGGCGGCCCAGAGGTACTTGCCTTGCTTGGTGGTGAGCGGGGGCGCGGAGAAGAGGTCCATGAAGATGTTGTTGTAGAGTACTTTGATGCCGATGTTGCCGTAGAGCGCGGCGGCGATGATGCCGCTGAGCACGGCGAACATGTTGCCAACGCTCTGCCAGCCGTAGGGGGAGACGCCGAGGTAGGAGAGAGAGTAGACATATTGCCCTTGGTAGCTGTAGCAGAAGAGACCGTAGAACATGTACATAAAGTAGATGAAGGCCTGGGCGAACCACATGGCCTTGATGAAATCGCGCGGCCGCCGCATCTCCGCCATGAACTCGACGAAGAGCTGCGCGCCTCCGAACGCAGCGACGCCCTGCATGAGACCGTTGACGGAGCCAATGAAGTTGGATGGGTCCGGGAGACCAGCGTAGTGTTTGACTGGTGGGTATACGCCGTTGACTGGTGTCACGTCGTCCGGGACTGTGGTCGCTCCAGCAGAGCCAAAAGCTGCGACTCCGTAGTTTGGCGGGCTGTGCGCGATGGCGCCCATGGAGATGGACATGAGCGTTAGATTGGTCCAGACAGCGACGTTGGCAAGCCATCCAAACTTCTGTAGGGTGCGAATCTGACCAATGGCGAAGCCGCAAATGGCCCAACCCAGACAGCAGACGGCATAGCAGAGCTTGAACTTAGAAACTTGAGAAATGGCCTGTCCATTACTGATGACGATCAATCCAACGGTGCAGAGGAGCTGGGAGAATTGCAGCATATTAACGCAATGGCGGGGAATAGTGCCGTAGAGTCTGAATGCAAGGTCGCCATAGTTTCTGGCAGGAAATTGATAAGAATCAAGACCTAAGAAACACGTCCAGAGAAGGTAGCCACCACTAGAAAAAAAAAGAAAAAAAATTAAGGGTTAGGCGAGTCCAAATAAGCTGGCGGGAAGGAAACTCACTAGCCGGCTGCGAGACCAAAGACGGTAAAGAGGGCAATGCCAGGCCCCCAGCCTAAAGTGCCAATTGCGAACCTGCGGGCGTCAACCCCTGCTTGTAAAAAAACCCCCCAAAAAAAAAGCCATGTTTAGATACTCACCCAACTCCAAAGGGCCCAAAAATATCCGTGGTAATGAGGTAGAAGCAGGCCGCCCAAGTCGCTGTCCTCATAGCACGCGATGCATTGGTCCACTCCTCATCAGTAACGGTCAATCGCAAATCTCTTCGAGCGAGATTGGTGTTACCAGTGACTGGGCCCTGTCGTTTTTCGTAGTCTCCTCCCGGAGGTGAAGCCTCTGAAGCAGTGTGGACAGCCGAAGGCCCGTTTTTAGGCGGGAACATAATCCGGAGTATGCCCATCTGTGGAATCTCAATTCTGGAGGCTTCATCCTCCTCGGCCCGCGTTTTTTCGGCATAGTAGTGGTACTCGTCGAAGGTTACGGCGGGATCGTGTAGCAATCGCTCTTGGGGCATGTAACCCTTTTTCGTTATGGCAGAATTGTCTTCGATTCGCTCTTGGGGCATGATTGGGCGATTGCGACCAGCGTCAGTGCTCATGCGCGGATCGACACCGTCGCCGGCGAAGCTACCAATGCCGCCAGATGCCATATTGTGATGGAAGACTAAAGCTGACACACAATGGTCAAAGGATTGACGGGAGACAGGTGATGGCAGGAATCTTGGAGGGGCTGTGCAGTCCAAGCCGAGAGAATACGATCCTGTCGAGGATGGGTAGGTGGTGGTCATAAATGGGCGGGCATTCCTCCCCCTCCTACAATAGAATTTAGGTGAATAGCCCCATGGCCCAGGATCCGGGAACCTTCAACAAGGGAGGTGGTCATGGCTATCCTCGTATCTACAACAGATTGAGTTGGGCGGAGCGAGCAGATTGGGATGAGACAGGATGGGATAGGATGAGAAAGCCGGTGGGTTAGAGTTACGTTCTTAGGATGCTGCATGAGGGAAATTTGTGGACGAATAGCAAGAGTGGACGGGTGACGGGGTAGATTGGGGCAACTGGGGCATTTTCATAGATGCAAAACCCCCTCGCACGCGAAAGCCAAAGAGGTAGGCGTGGTTAATGGAAAGGGAGGAGTCTGGGAAAGACTTGTGGTTTCAAGAATATCGGTAAAAATCGCCAAGGCCAAAAAAGAGCCTCATCGCAGTGCACGGCCCCACAGCGTGCACACCAAAATCCAAAATTCCTCAAATCTTCAAATATCGATTATCTCACCAATATGGCAGCTATTGACGAAGCTCTTGAAGCGTTGCAATTGCAGAAGTTTCCTAATTGCACTAAGGCTGCTAAATATCTTAGTGTTAATTATATAACTCTCCTTGGGCGCCATCGGCCGCTGCGGGGCCAACTTCTGTCGGTCCGGCGTCAAGAAGTCGATAAGAAAGCCCCAAGAAGACCCGGAGAAGCTCATCGAGGCTTGTTTTTGATGAGACTGCCAACACCAGCCCAGTTTCGATGGCGCATGGCGTACCGGTCGTATTATACGCCCACCACGCCAACCGCACTCTACTCCACTATACGCAACCAGCTGCAGATATTAATAAATACCGCCATCGTAATTGGGCCGTGGCTCCAACGCGGCTCCGAAAGTATTTCACATCTACCGTTGCATGAGGTCGAAAAACAGCGCAGCGAAGACTTGAGATAATTTTGTGCGATGATCAGGGGTAGTGCAACCTTATTCAACTCTCCCGCTCGGATAATAGTCATTTAAGAAATATCGGTAAGAAACCCCGCAGCGATAGAAAACGCACTACACCCCCCTCTACGCCCCCAATACCTACAATAAAGCAGCTATGTAGTATAATAAGCTCTAATTTTGATCCTATCCTGATCCAAAATCTTTGATTCATGTCCGGAGCAATCGTCACCCCGCAACCGATACAACCGGACCTTACCTCTCGTGCCTCTCCACACCTCGCGTACTGCTGTCTTTTTGGCCTATTTGACGACGTGGAGGCGGGACACGTTACAGAGTTATTAAAACTAAACTAATATAACTATATATTTTTACAGGGGAGTAAATTAGTGTGTGACATAGTCTATTTTTTCCATTTCTTTAGTAACTAAGTAAAAGACCGCATCCGGAAACCGCGGCCGCATCAGGCAAGGCGCATGCACAGGCACGCCGCCGCTTTCGCGGGGTAGAAGAATCGCGCTCCATCGCTCGCCGTCCTTTTCTTTCTTCCTTTTCCAACAACCTAACAACCCTCCACCTCGCGCGCTCCGCGCCTCGCCTCTATCTTCTCTAAAATCTGTGTAGTTGCTTTGGGTTCGAAATTATCTAACATAATAGCTATCTCCCCTGACTGAAATTGCTCCTCTGATACACCGTTTCTAATGTTTATTTCTTGCGCAGCCTCTTTAATTGAGAATGAAAGTAAGAGTGCGGGGTTATGGAGAGTTGCACTTTTAGTACTTGATAGCTTAAATCCCATTATAAACTCTAGATCCTGCGATAAGACTTTACTGACTTTATATATACAATATATAATAGAGGGGTTAGAATATTATCGCTTAAAGAAGCTACTAACCTATAGTGTGGCCAACAGTCAGCGTCCGGCGGGCTTTGCTGACTGACTGTACTAATTGAATTGTTCGCTGTCCGCTCGCTGGGTATATATCTACGCTGGCTGCACCGCTATCAGCGCGCTTATCTAAATTGGGTAATTTATATAGATCTAATAGTTATAGAGTTAGATTTTAGAATTTTGACAGCACCTTTATATATATAAATATTGCCTGATTTTAAATCTACCGCAATTAACCTTATATAGTGTTTGGACATTATTAGATTTAGTTAGTGCGCTATATAGGCTTTAAAAAAGGTAGTAGTAAGCTGTCAACGTAGTGCCGATTACTACTATATTAGGGTTATATTAGGGGTGTCTATGACTCGTCCATTATATATATATAGCCTCATTTTCTTCGTAGATCAATCTTCACATAAGTTCTTCTTTCCTGATATCTGCGTACAGACTTCCGATTAATATAAGCTTACCATACTTACCAGGTAAAGATTATCCCTATTAATAGGAAAAACATAGCTATAGTTCTAGTTAATTGGTAAAGGCTCTTACAATATAGCGTTATTCTACTTATTAATTTAGGCGTATCTTTAATTATAAGGGGGATAAAAGTAGTAAATCTGTAACGCCTACGGGATGCTAAAGGGCTTAATTAATATATAGATTGTAAACTTAATAAAGAAGAAGTGGAGAGAGAAGCTCTGCTAGTTAGCCAGCGGGTAAAATATAAGGTGTGTTGCATTTTCCGTGGTAATAAAATGGTTAGGTGAACGCGTTTATATACGCGACAGGGAGTTTGGAGAAAACCATACTATTTTATATAAATATCCCAGGGGTTTCCCACCTGAATTTTAGCCGAAGATCCTTAGATCCTTAACTTTTACTAAAAGCTTTAAAACACCACCAAATTGATCCTTTCTTACCACCTATGCAGCGAGCTATCAGCTCGCTGCAGTCTTACCACTAACTAACTGTTACAACTACATACGCTGACTGACTACTTACATAAGCAGCTAGCTGTCAGCGATGCTGCCAGCGACGCTGCCTGTTGGCCACACTGCTACTAAGGCTCGACTTACTACTATAGTTACCACAGAAGCCTCTACTTAGGTAGAGGATTATATAATTAATAAGGAGGAAGAGGAGCTAAATAAGTAATATATAGCTATTAAGATTAATTACAAGACTATGGTTATTAGTAAGGCGTAATATAGGTAGCTTTTAGCGAGTTATTCTATATCTATTCTTCCTTTTATAACACTATAATAATGCTAAGTTTTTCTAATATAGTATATAAATACATTGGAGCTCCGTAGAGCTTCTAGAGTTAAACAATTTACTAGCTGGATAGAGTGGATTTGAGCTCGGATCTACTCCACTCCAGTCCAAGAACTAAAGGGTTAAGGAACGGCTGGATTGGCCGCAGCTTCTACTACTATTCCAGGGATTGCTTTAAAGATACTGACCCATCCCTCATTTCTTATCCAGAATTCAATTTTTAGCCTAGAAAACGAAGCATGATTTCCTAGTCTTTCACGAATGGCCTGCTTCCAAAGTATTATACTAGATCTTTGCGACCCAATTAATCCCATTATTTTCTCGAATTTTATGGCAGCCATCTTAGTTGAGTGTAAGCAATTTTTGCTTTGTAAGAACTCGAGGTGAGAGTACATGTGGCATTGCTGAAATTGAACAACCGGGCGGGTTCTCTAACAATCGGCTTGGAATTAGCAGACATAGAGCGCGGTTATACGAAAAGCCTCCCACCGTTCATTCTTTAGTACCCCTCTACCGTGCCGGTTTAGGAAATCAATTGATGAATAGTCATGGCACTATTTGCACGGTACGAAGACTTATCTTAGGCCCGCGGCTCCCCGCAAGCATGAAAGTACAATGTCCTGTTTAGTCATCTGGCACCAACGAAGGCGCTAAACTCGACCTCTCTTGGTGCCTGCAGTGCAAACTCCTTTCATACCAGCGGGGTAGATATTATGCCCTCTTCATTAGGTGATATAACTGTCTATATTTATTGAAAAATTCGAACGGCACTGCCTTAGAAAACATAATCTAGACCAGACCATATGCTTCCCTTTTAGCATTCATTTCTTCTCTGTGTTTCTTCAAATCTCCCTTCTTAAAAGAGGCAATTGAAGATTTTGCCCCGCAACCCGAACAAACAGTAGTTCTTTCAGCATGACAGGCTCTAGTAACACAGAGAACAAGAGCAAGCCGAATGATGACGTCAATTCTATTCTTGGGAAAGCAGATATTATCATTCGAAATGTAGCTCCTGTTAGGTCGATTTCCGAGCCAGGAATCAACAATACATCGCCAAGTGATTTAATAGGTGTACAGGACCTCGAAAAAGAAGGAAAAACGAAAGTAGTAATAATCATGTCAACTTTATGTGTTAGTTGTGTGTTTCTGTTAATAATCCAGCTACTAATCTACCTTAGTTGTGTGTCTTCCTTGCTGCTCTTGATCAGGTGAAATCGGTCTTTGCGGTTATCAAACGCGCAGCTGATTATTTGCAGACAATCATAGCGACTGCTCTTCCTGTCATCGCAGAACACTTCCACTCATCGGCCACTTACACTTGGATTGGTAGTGTGTACGAAGAACCATAATATTCCATCCAAGTTGATTTAGCTGAGAGAAAGGCAGTTACCTTCTTGCGACATCTGCTTCGGCGACTTCCTGGGGAAAATTCAGGTTTTGGCACCCTAGAGCTGCCTACTATTTCATGCTAACAATCAGCAGTGACATTTGGGGGCGTAAACCAATTCTTCTCCTCGCCGTCTCTTTCTTCTTCATCGGTAGTTTACTATGCGCCATCTCAAGCAATTCTAGCATGATCATAGCCGGTAGAGCAGTTCAAGGAGCCGGTGGTGGGGGCCTACTTACTCTTGTGAGCATTTGCATCTCAGATCTCTTCTCCATGCGGACCCGACCGAAGTATTTTGGTAACTCTACGACTTTCCAATACTTCCGACGCAGGGCTGACCATCCTGATAGGGGTAATTGGGATAGTCTGGGCATTTGCAAGTTCTATTGGACCTGTGATAGGAGGCGCTTTCACTCAAAGGGTTCGTTGTCGGTTCCATACGTTGAATTTGGCTAAGTGTAGGCCAGGTTTCTTGGAGATGGTGCTTCTATATTAACTGTAAGACTGCCTGCTTGTTGTCTAATGTTGTGCTTAAAGGGCTAATGAACGACAGTGCCCATTACTGGCATATGCTTCGTGATTTTACTCTCGTATTTGCAAATCCATAATCCCAGAACCCCACTTCTTGAAGGACTGGCAGCAGTAGATTGGCTTGGTTGCACAGCGAGTATTGGAGGAACGGTTATGTTGCTGATCGGTCTCGAGTTCGGTGGCATCAAGTTCCCCTGGTCCTCAGCCACGGTAGTCTGTCTTGTCATTTCCGGTGTGGTCATGGCTGGCATCTTCGTTATTGTTGAATGGAAAATTGCCAAATATCCGGTATTACCTCTTCGAATATTCAGGCACAAATCGAACATTGCAACGCTTGGGGTTAACTTCACCCACGGATTCTCCTTCATCTCGGCCGCGTACTACCTTCCGTTTTACTTTCAAGTTGTCCTTGGCGCAACTCCTCTTCTCTCTGGATTATACTTCCTCATATTTTCAGTGTCGCTTTCGTTCACATCACTTTTGGTTGGTGCTATGATAAGCACCACTGGCCGTTATCTGGGAATCCTCCGAATTGGACTCGTGCTTATGACACTCGGAATTGGGCTACTCATAGACCTCCCAGACCATATTTCCTGGCCTAGAGTTGTGCTATATCAACTTGTTACTGGAATTGGAGCAGGTCCAAATTTCCAAGCTCCGATTATTGCTCTCCAGGCAATGGTCGCTCCACGAGATATTGCTATGGCGACAGCAACGTATGTATTTGTGCGAAGCCTAGCGATATCCATGTCTATTGTGATTGGTGGCGTCATCTTTCAGAATGGGATGCAGTCACGTCTACCACAGTTGGTCCAGGATATTGGTTCCAGCGCAGCGTCGAGTCTTTCTGGCAGTTCTGCTGGAGCTAGTGTGGGTGTTGTTGAATCCCTGGCCCCCGCTAAGGGAAGGATTGCTCGCCATGCATACTGGGCAAGTATGCGCAATATGTGGACTGTGTATGTGGCTGTTGGTGCAGCGGGCATCATAATGAGTATATTTATAACAGAGAAGTCACTGAGCAAACACCACGAAGAGATGAAGACCGGATTGCGGAGTCTTGAACAGCGCAAGGCAGTTGATAAGGATATTGAGTAATCACAGGTGGAATTTTAAAAAGTTGGAGTGGAGAAGGGAAAGGAAAAAATCCGATTAAAGTTGGAAAGGGAACTTTTTTTGGTTTTTATTTTTATATCCATTGTATTGTACTACGTACAATACTATGCATATAGCCTCTAGGCTATGGCGCTATGGTTCTATGTACATGAATCCTTTCTAGGCAGCTTAATATATACTAGTAGCTATGTCATAGTAGTTTATAAACCTATAGATTAGGGGTTTACCGCTCCCTAGTAAAATACTAGATTACTAGCAACTACGAAGTAATAAGAAAATTGTAGAAAAGATAAGACTACAAGAAACCCTAACGCCTATCCCTATCCTATTTTAAATTAATTTATATCCTTTTACTTACTAATATCTATTTACTAGAAGCCTAGTAAGGGTTACTTCTTTCTAAGGATCCTGCTTCTATTAGCTACTTTTTAGTAGCTATTCCTATCCAATCTAGAAATAGAAAAAGCACTTCTCTTCCTTTCTTTATATAAAATAGCTTTTCTAGGGAAAGAGAAGTGTCTAGTTACCTTTGTATTTCTTTTCTCTCTCCTCTATATAAGTTATATTCTAGCAGTAAGTACCTAAGGGTTTATATAGCGCTATATTCCCTAAAGTATCTGCCTTCTTTATCTTTCCTATGACTTTAGAGAAGGATTTAAAGTAGCCTTTTCCTAGCTTTAGTTGAAAGAAAGCTGATTGTAGCTTTTTAGGATATCTTAGGGGCTTTAAGAGAGAAGGAATGGGTTCCTTTACAGATCCTAGTATAGTGTTTCCCTTTATTTTTGTTCTGTTACGGAGAGGGAACTGAAAACGCAGGATTTACCATCTACTCCCGAGAGAATCCCTAGAACTATAAGTATGTATCAATTAGCCATTTATAAATTGAGATGCCTGACGCCGCCAAATCATAGTAAAACTTTAGGCTTCGGAAAGAGCCTAAGTTTCACAAAAGACTATCAAGCCTGTCCTTCTATCAAGTATAAACTTCTTTTGCTTTAATGAATTTGGAAATAGAATGAGGTGGCGAATGAACTCCGCCATGTCGTGATCGAAACCACTTAATCGCGGGAGTCGCACTAGCCAAATGTGAGGTACGACGATACGGCATACTAGCTAAAAGTAAGGTACGACAAATACGACAAGGCGTCCACGAGTTGATCAAATCTTCGCTGTTTGACTCACCCTTTCTTGTACATATTTTGTAGAGGTGCACCCGCTCAGCAGGTCAACCCCCACCTAACATTTATCTCGGCTTCCGTTACCCTTTCAGCCCAATATCTCACTATGTCCACCACCACAGCTTCAACTATTGCTAATAACGCGCGTTTCAATGCTGAAGCTGTAAAATGGGACTCCAATGTAGCTCACGTTCGGTGCTGCGAAATGGCTTTAGAAAGTGTCTTGCATCATGTACCGGCATTCGCTGACGGTCAGGCAAAAAGTAGGATAGTTCAAATTCGGTTCAAATTATGACGAGCTTCATGTCAATAACATTCCTGTCCATTTTCACCCATTTTCACCCTCTCAAATAATTATTATTGGAACTTCAACCAACTCTGGCGGTTGCTGTTGTTTCTTGGTTATTCAAATGCACTTGAATACTGATACGCACCTACAGATTTCGATGTTCTTGAAATTGGATGCGGCACAGGGCTTCTCTCATTCAACCTCTCTCCTCGCGTGCGCTCCCTTGTCGGTGTAGACATCGCAGACGGCATGATCGATGCCTTCAATGCAAAAATTGGTGCACTCCCGCAACCTGAAGAGGCAAACCTGGCAGCAGTTTGCGTATTGCTGGAAGACGCCGAGGATGTCAAAGTCCAAGGAGCGGCGGCGGCACTCGCCTCGGGGCGCGGAGAATCTGAGAGCATTCCGTACAGGTTTGACCTTATTATTTCCCACTTGACGCTACACCATATTCCGTCTTTGCTAGCTATCCTAGCTACGATGTTTCAATGTCTGAAACCCGGTGGATGGATTGCATTGACTGATTTCGAAGATTTTGGGCCTGATGCTGTTATATTCCATCCGAAGAGCAAGAGGGAAGGCGTGGAGAGGCATGGAATTAAGAGGAATGAGATGGAGAGAATGATTAATGGTACTGGCTTTGACCAAGTGAAAGTTCAGACAGCATTTACTTTTACTAAGGAGGTAGAGGATGAGGATGGTGGGCCAAAGAAGGAAATGAGCTTTCCATTCTTGATATGCATGGGACGGAAGGCTTAAACCCTTAGCTTCAGAAAGATTGCATTAAGTCACTAACAGTCTTGGCCGCGAACTTCTTTCTCTCAGCTTCCGGCATTTCTGCACCGATTTCTATTTTGAGATTATCAGAAGTGGTATAGAATGACGTTTGGGGGCGATAGCATACCTTTAATAGCTTGCATCCTCTGCATCATCTGCTCGAGTTCTTCAACTTGGGGCGCCTCGTCATCTTCCTCTTCTCCGTGAATAGCACCCTTCATACCAAAGAGCTCTATGCCCATCTCTGCCTCCTCCGCTGCGAATGTGTTCTCGAATGCGCCGTCATCACCATCTTCAAGACCCGCATCTCCACCGTCAACCCAGTCGTTCGCCTCCAATGCTTCTTTTATCCGGGCTACTCCCACAGGTTCTACATCTGTCAGCCCACTGCCCAAGATGCCAATAACTGCACTAACCTCCAAAGTCATTGCGACCCTTCGCCTCAGCATCCACATATTCAAACCCGAACTCCATACATAGCTCTTCCCACTCCTCAAAGCTCTTCTCCAGATAAGGCGTCGTGCTCTGAGGCATCGCGACCGCCAGGCACACAGCGTCTGAGCTATATCCGCACGCTTTCTCCACCACATCTGCAATAGCCTGAAGAGTTTGCTTTATCACATCCTGTTCTGGAAATCAGCCTAGGCCAAATTAGGACAGCGTGCTACTGCCTAATACATTTCAATTTTCGACATATTATAGACACTGGACCTTTAGTGAAGAGGGGTTTTACGCACCGTATGCTCCTCTTTGACCGGCTTCCTAAAACAGTATACCCAAGCTCCTAGCACACTAACAACCTCTCTCGCTTCCGGCTTCACGAACTCCTCGCGCCATTCGCTAACATGGGGTATCTCGTCAATCCATATGGGAAGGGAAGCAGTGTAGTAGCGTGTCTCAAGCCTCCAGGTATGGGTGAGGCCTGCAGTGGAGTCGGATACTAGGTCAGGCGCGGAGCCAGTGAGATCTGTACGTACGAATATGTTAGCGAACGAGGTGGAAATTCGAGGGGCACCACGGGGATGGAATGGACCTTTGAGCAGATGTAGAACTCCAGAGTTGGGTGTACCTAGGGCTAAGATGCGGCGGGGGTGCTCAATCTCCATTTTGTGATATGGGAGTGATGTTGTAGGGTTCACATGTTTGGTGAATTAGAGATGAAATGTTTTCTGATGTCAATTTGGGTGGGAATGTCGGAGAGCTTGGCTAAAGGTCCCGCCTTAGCGGCCTCGACTACTCGAAGTTATTCGCAGTAGCCGGAGATATTGTCACATAGATAAATTATAGAGATACGGTTTTCATGTTTTGAAAACCGGATTTCAAGTCTAATATTGGAGCAGAGGACTGCTTTTCCTTCCGCGTAATGCGCCTGACGCCCGGGCTATAGCTCCGAAGAACCTCCCATAACACTCCACCCATGTATTCAATGCTTCTAGAAAGCATTGAATAGCATCCTCCTTTCCTTGAATATCCATATCACTATAACTCGCAGCATTTCCTTTCGGTCAACACGCTCATCGGCCACCTCTCTGTCCTCTAGCCCTGTTCACTGTCGCCCTCCCTCTCGCTAAACCCACACCTCTGCCTCTCGTGCCTCTTGATCTGAACATAGGCGCGTTCCTGTAACCTAAGTCAGCTTTGTTTGTCCGGAGTCACCACCATTCCTGCCAATAACGAATATCTCGTGCTCGGAGGGCATACCGTAGCATATCCGGTACAATAAAGAAGCGCACGTGGGATCCGCGAATATAGACTTGATCGAGATGCGATACACGGCCATCGCGCGCCGTCACGGTAATATCTTTGAGCTGAACATTCATATTGTCTTCGGCTGTGTGAAGAATGTTAGATTTGTGTCTTAATTTAGGAAGACGGCCGGGCGCACCTTCTAATAGTTTGCCACGGTAAACCTGACCAGATGTAATTTCGAGAGTAATTACATGGCCCTAAGCGCGACACATTAGTATAAGGAGGCTGCCTGGAAGATTTAATAAGCCCACGCACAGTTGCCTCATTCAACAGCTTAATCGGGATGCCGATTGTGCTGGTCATTTCGGTCAGGATGCTGTCGCGTAGCCCAAATAGACAATCGAAAGAAGCTCCAAGAAATCAGCTGCGTAGTGGTGGGGGCGGGGGAGTATAGGAATGCGGTTTGCAATTTCGTCGATGTTGTTCGAAGAAGCTCCGCTAGCGCCGAAAGTCCGCCGCCAAGTCTTGTCTTATTCTCACCCTGATTACTACACCATCAACAGACACTTCCCCTATGAATATCTCTGGGACTCTTAACGTCTTTAGACTTATCAGAGATCCGACTCTGTGTCTACCACATCACACTGTATCAACATTCAATCATTTGCCTGTACCACTATCCAAAGCATTCGCTACTCGTGATGGAGAGAAAGGGGTAGATATTAGAGCGGTAGTGTTGGACAAAGATAATTGCTTTGCGGTACCTCATAAAAATGAGGTCTATATGCCATACAATGTACTAAATAGTTTTTGTCCAAATCGAATCCGTCTTCTTTTCAAGCCTTGCGTCATTTTTCAACACAGTTCATGCTGTACTGTCATTGGAGGCTTATTTCTTGTTATTCAATTCCTTTTCTATGACAGTCGAAAGCAAGAGGTCACTTCCGCTAATAGCACCTTTGAAGGACAAATTCCAAGAGCTGCGCAAAGCCTACCCAGGCTCACGGCTGCTCATTGTGTCCAATACGGCCGGCACACTCTCTGATGGTGGCTTCGCGGAAGCAGAAGTCCTCGAGCGTAATACAGGTGTAAAGGTACTTCGTCACGATACCAAGGTATGCCCCTGCCTCTTGATATCTTGTCATTTGCTCAGATAGCAAACTGAAGAATACAAGAAACCTGGGTGCAGAAAAGAAGTGTTGGATTATTTCCGTAACGCGCCGGACTCCAACGTAACATCTTCCTCACAAATCGCCGTAGTCGGGGACAGGCTATTTACGGATGTCATGATGGCAAATCTGATGGGGAGTTACGGTGTCTGGGTAAAAGATGGAGTGGTAGAAGAAAAGAATCTGGTGAGTACGTCAATCTCTTTTGTCTTCTAAGTATTGATCAATTATTAATGAATCCTGCAGTTTGCGCGTATGGAGCATAGGCTTGCAGATTTTTTGCTCCGGAAAGGTTACTACCCTCCCGATCCAAGCAGTAGCTTTGAATAGTATAATCCTTAATGCCTTAAGCTTTTTTTTTTTTGAAAAGCCTCTAATTCACATGCACCCTCAGAATTTGGAAACCCCGGGGATTGGTGGCTACTCTAAATCGAGTTTCATGATCTAACACCAGAGTTCGTCTTTCTAAAGAAATTCCAGAATATGTACAGGAGTCGGGGAATTCTAGCTGCTCACTGCCCACCAGCCAATATCTATATAATCAAGTGCGTGAGTGCCCGAGTTGCGGCATCAAAGTTACGACGGAAGCATCTATCCATCCTAACAACGCGCTATATACACCATACCCCTCTCATCTAGGTTCGATAAGGAAAGCAATTAAAGATGCCAGGCCGAAAATGATCTTCACATAACATAGAATCACTATCTTAATCTCTGTTGAAGCACCAAGAAGAATCCAAGTAACAAAGAGGGCCATCTGTGGAGCCATCAAGACGAAATCAACGTTGCAGAATATCATTCCGCCGAACCAAACGTGTAGGAAAAATATGGAGGTCTGGGCGAGCGCGAGACAGCAGAGCAGAGCGATTGTTGTAATTGCTGTGCAGAAACTGCAATAATCAACTACCGTACTTAGTTATAATATTGTAGTTCGAAGTCTCTGCGCTTAATGGATTTGCATCTTTTTGGTTCTACACTTCGAGATCGCCGTCTCTTTGTGATGTAGTTGCAGAGTACTGCATTGTAGAAGATGATGTTTCGAGTCGAGCCATTTTGAGCTTACCAAATCTTTGTACACGCTGAGAGGTGGAAGATGGCGAAAGACGAAGCTATCCCTTCCAACGTCAGCGTCCTACGAGAGTAGTCCGTGCGCGAACACCAGAATCAAAATGGTCACGGAGCCTTGATCCCATTGATTCTATTGGCTAGCTCTTATCGATAACCGTAGGACGCATTTTGACGTTGGAAAAGGATAAGTACCGCAGTATTTGAACGATACGTTCGCTTCTGAAGTTTAATTCGTTTATGATTTGCACAATAGCATGTCCACAGTACCTGCCAGTAACCTCTGAACTATTTTATAAATTTTGAGTTTAAGTGATTTCTTGCGTGCCTGTTGCCCCAACGGCTTTGAACCCAAAGCCTACCCAAATTCTAGGCAGACTAGGATGCAGGTGCAACGGTTACTTTCGGCCTGGTGTCGATCACTAGTCGCTTTGGAAAAAGACGATCAAATGTCAGAAACCATGATTAACGACAAAAATTTACCGAATCCTCACTTGTTTGAACCCTTTTTCCATGATACCACCTATCCTCCATGCTAAAATATCGCCGTCGCCTATTTTTGAAGCTATTTAAAGCCTATGTTATTTCCTATTTCAGTTAGCGCTTAACGCATAGGATGAGAGCCAAAGCCCTTAAGAATACTATAAAGAATACTTCTAAAGCACATAAAGAAGTAGACCTTACTATTAAACCTATACTATTTTTTTTAACACTTAATATTTTAAGCTGTATCCTTTCCTATAATATTATACGACATCCTCCTAAAAAATACTCTCTCTAGTTTGTTACTTATAGCTAGAATTAAAAGTACCTCTCTTATAAAGAGTAAAAGCTATAGCTAGCGCTTTATTTACTGTTCTTAAGACCACCACTAAAGTGGAGAATCTTTAATTTTGTATCGTACTTTAAAGTAGTAGTTATCGTACTTATCTTAGCTTACTAGTTAAGTAACCTTTTTATTTAGCTTATTTATAATTAAATTATACTTGTTAAGTTCCTTATACTTATTGTAAGGCATATTGCTAGGGTGTACGGTAAGGAGCAGGTAAGCCGAGCATGAGTTACAAGGAGAGTCGATGGAAGAGGACGATATGGTAATGAGGGTAGGCAATAGCCTAGGTACAGAGACGAACCGATGAGGAGGGAAAGGGCTGTAAGCCCGAGGTTCTTATAAGGAGGTGCCAAGCCTAGCCTTCGGCTAGGCCTTGGCTACCCCTAAGCGGCCCTCGGGCTATGCACCTAAGTAAGGGTCAAAATAACCCTTACACCTATCTTATAGCAGCTTATTATATAATATTACTTAAAGAGAGGTAATGGGCTTTTTTAATTCTTGGTATATTTCCTAGAGCCGTTACTAGACCTTTAAAAGTATTGTTTTCTACTACTTCTTCTTCTAAAATGTTTTAATATACTTTATATACTGATTTGGGTAAAGAATAAATATAGAGGCGTAAAGAGGTGAGTTATATATTCTTTAGTAGTACTTATTAAACTTCGCCTATATATTCTTTACTTAAAGTAAGAGAGCTTTATTTAATTTAAAGAGTGCCTATTATATAATAAGTATTATAAAATCCCATTATATCTCTAATATTATACGGTAAAATAGCTTTAGAAAGATAAAATTATATAAAGAGCTTCTAGTCTCGTGGAGAGATATAATCCTTCTTAAGTATATTATAGTTGCTCTTAATATAGTTATTAATTCCTAACTTATACTTAAGACGCTTAGTATTTAATACCAGCTATTCTATCTTATATAATTATTAAGTAAAACTCATCTTCTAACTAAAGGTTTAAACTTCTTTATACGACTTACTAATGTATAAAAGTATACTATAGTATTATTGTTCGGATCACGGTAGGGGGGGTTTTTGGTCTCAATTGATTTCTTGCTCTCTCCTCTCTCCTTCTACAGGTGGAATTTGATGGATCTCCTGAGCTCGCTTAGCTCACGTGGTTAACCTAATTGGTTACAAGCAACCGTGTCTACTATATTACAGAACCTTATTTAGACAATTATAAAGCTTACTAAGTAGGCCTATTATTTAGAAAGTGTAACGTTTCCCGCCCCAACGTCGCCATTCGGCCAAAAAGACACGGAGTGCTTGCGATATTGATCGCAAGCGCGGCGGGATCTAATATATGTACTCTTACAGAAAGCCTATTTTTATTTAATCTTTTTCTTATAAATTTACTCCTTTTCGCTTATATTATTCCTTTTATATAACTTAATAGCCTTAAGTTTAAGAGTATTTTTAAAGACGAAGGCCTAGATAGTAAGATTAATAGTATACCCCTAGTAGTGGATATGTTATTAAATAGGATCCTAGTGTAAGGTATATGGCCTAGGTATACGGTAAGGAGTAGGTAAGTTAAGCATAAGTTATAGGAGAGTTGATAGAAGAGGACGATATAGTAAAGAGTAGGTATAGTAATAACCTTATATAGAGACGAACTAATAAGGAGGAAAAGGGCTGCAAGCCTAAGGTATAAGGAGGTGCCAAGCCTAGCCTTCGGCTAGGCCTTTGCTACCCCTAAGCGGCCCTCGGGCAATATACCTAAGTAAGGGATAAAATATCCCTTATACTTAGGTAATATCCTTATTATCGGCAAGATACTTATAGATTATATAATAGAGTTATTAGTAATAACAGCTCTAAGCTATTAGGGAATCTTATACTTCTATAGTATTAGAAGGAAAGTAATTTATTACTCTTCTTTACTATAAGTATTTACTATATAAAGAGTAAGAAGAGCTTTTATCCGCTTTTTTTAACTATTAATAAAGTAGGTGCAAATTTTAAGGAGAAGGTCGTTATTTAAAGAGGTCTAGATGTTAATAGAGAGATAAATATATATTAATATAAACTAAACACGTTTTTGTATAATATCTTTTTATAACTAGAATAACTAATTAATTATTTAGCTAACTTCTAAATAAGTTATTATAAGATATTTATCTAATACCTAGTTAAAAGCCTAGTAGAAAATATAAAACTTTAGCTACTTAATAGTCCGGAATAGAAGACTTCGTATAATAATTAAATTTATAAAATCTTAGTTAATAACTTCCTTATTAAGGACCTTCTTTAGTATATAGAAATTAAAGTCATTAATTTTATTTTTGGCTGCTGCTTACTTATAGGGCTCCTTTAACTTCTAACTTATTAATACTTTTATATAACTTTATATTGTTTTAATAATAATTCTATACTTTAACTTTAGGTAGTTTTAAAGGTTAGTTATTAGTATTACACTATATATACAGTATTTATAGTAGATATATTAGCTCTCCTTTATCTAGTTTATAAGAGTGCTTATAGATTAGCGATCTTTTTTTAACTAGCTTGTTATAAGAGTATATATATTAGATCCTATAAGAGTCGCGATAGATCCGCAATTACTTTATTGTTTTAGCCGTATGGCGATATAGTGCTGGATATATTATAATTGTTTTATGCTAGAAGTATTAATTAATAATAAATTTAATTTACCGCCCGTCCCAGTCCCCCTAGTGTTACGGACGCTTTAAGTACGATGTTATAACTACTTGGAGAGGAGTCGGAAGAAGCTAGTTGGTTAATACAGGTACGGACTAGGATGGAACCCGTAGAACTATATAACAAAGAATGGTAAGCGAGTCACATAATAGTTAAACGTGTTAACTGTATTAAACGTAAGGGACGTCACGTTTAATACAGATAAGACGTACATTACGTATAAGAAGGATTTTATAGGAGTACGGTTGTGTATTTAAGGACCTTTAGTCCCTACCTAGATAGTTCCTTCCTTATAGTGATTCTCAGAATATAATTAGAGTTAATCTATTAGGCAACCACTCTACTAGTTATTATTACGTTGTTAACTACTATCTTTATATTTCCTATACACCTAGCCCATTAATAGAACCTATTATAGTTCCTGCTATAAGGTTCCGTTATATAATTACTACCTAGTTACAATATTAAATATAGAAAGTTGAATAATATGCCACTAAAAGCAGCCACTACAACACTATTAATGGCGGCAACTACTTTAAGGTTAGGGGGTAATACTAGTATAGCGGACACTAACTCGTAATAACCTGTAACGGTAGGATAATTATAAGAAATAGTAGATCGATTAACAGAAAACAATACGGTATTTAAAAATAGACTTAATAGAATTGGAGTAGTAAAGGTTAAGTTACTATTAATTAAATAATTTTTAGGGGAAAGATTAAAGCTTAAAGGATTTATAACGTAAATGCATTTTAAAGTTATATAAGAAGGGGCTAAGTTAGCCATAATAATGGACTAGATAGCTTACGCAGGACTATTCCTAATAGGTTGGGTACTTAAATAGTTTAAACCCTACTTAATAGAAATATAGACTAATGGAATAACAACTACTAATTAAGAGGTACGATTTGTGTTTTCTAGCTAGGTAGGATTCGCGAAATAATTAATATAGATATTTAGGGACCTGGAAGCAACAACTATAGTAAAAAAAAAGCTTTAGGACCTAACATAGCGAACTTTAGCAATTAAGTATATAATGCAGTTTTAAACACTTGTAATATAGGTTAAATGGAATAATAAGGCGCTTATGGCATAGTATAAATAAGGACTTAAGGCTAAAGTCTAGGACGTAATTATTTTAATGGAAGATACGGATACCCTAAGGGAATTAATAGATTAAGCGATTAAGATTAATAATAGGATCTTCTAAAGGGAACAGGCTAAGAAAGGCTAGGATAGAGTTTTATCGTCAGGAAAACGGGAGAGTGGTAGGGGCTAGCCAGGGGCTGGCCCGGGGCTGGCCCGGGGTCATTTTAGCTGGATCCGCTGATCTGCTTATGTACACTTCTTTACGCTAGCCCCGGGCCCCATTAGCAACATTAGCAACATTAGCAACATTAGCAATATTAGCAATATTAGTAATATTAATAATATTAACCCCAAAAATTATAATATATCTTTTTACTATAATAGTTATAATATTTTCTATAACTGCAATATTTATATAAAAATAATAATAAAATTTAAAATTTAAAATTTTGGGTATTAAGCAATTAATTAAAATAAGTGGGAAGCCTCTTGCAGAGGCTCCAAATCGTCAATTAGCGATATTCCTGACGATCCACCGGCCGTGTACTGATTTCCTAACTAGGCCTAGCACCCGCCTACCCGCCTGCCTGCCTACCTACCTACTTGCCTACCTGCCTGCCTGCCTACTTGCCTGCCTACCTGCCTACCTACCTACCTGCCTACCTGCCTATACCTACCTATCTGTACCTACCTGTCTGTGCCTACCTGTGTATGCCTACCTATCTGTGCCTACCGTCTATATCTGTCTATGGTATCTAATTCAATTTGATTCGCTAGCGGGCTGATATCGAGGCTCTGGTTCGATTCGATCGATCGATTAAGTCGTTCGTGGTGTTGCTGACTGGTTGTTCGAACGATCGTCGTCTAGTTCTGGCGACGGTCGTCTGGTCCTGATGACGGTCGTCCTGATGACAGTCGTCTGGTTCTGACGACGGTCGTCTAGTTCTGGCGACGGTCGTCTGGTCCTGATGACGGTCGTCCTGATGACAGTCGTCTGGTTCTGATGACAGTCGTCTGGTTCTGACGGTCGTCTAGTTCTGGCGACGGTCGTCTAGTTCTGGCGACGGTCGTCTGGTTCTGATGACAGTCGTCTGGTTCTGACGGTCGTCTAGTTCTGGCGACGGTCGTCTAGTTCTGGCGACGGTCGTCTGGTCCTGATGACGGTCGTCCTGATGACAGTCGTCTGGTTCTGATGACAGTCGTCTGGTTCTGACGGTCGTCTAGTTCTGGCGACGGTCGTCTAGTTCTGGCGACGGTCGTCTAGTTCTGGCGACGGTCGTCTAGTTCTGGCGACGGTCGTCTGGTCCTGATGACGGTCGTCCGATGACGGTCGTCTGGGTTCTGGCGACGGTCGTCTAGTTCTGGCGACGGCCGTCTGGTTCTGGCGACGGTCGTCTGGTCCTGATGACGGTCGTCCTGATGACAGTCATCTAGTTCTGGCGACGGTCGTCTGGTTCTGGCGACGGTCGTCGTCTGGTTCTGGCAATAATCATCTGGTTCTGGCGATGGTCGTCTGGTTCTGGCCACAGTCCTCTGCTAGCTGCCGTTGTAGTGCCCTCCCTAGGTAGAGAGGATGGAAGGAAGGGTGAAAAATAAGTGGTATTTAGGTGTACAAGGGGTATGTAAAGACACGTAGAGGCTGCCGGGAATATAGTGGGACCCAATAGCACTGTGGGCCGCTGTCAGGACGATTGAGATAACTAGGAAAATCAAAGTCCTACTAGGAGCCTGCTAGGAAGCCTGCTAGGAGCCTGCTAGGAGGCCTTTAGGATTTTAATACCCTAATAGCAATAAACGCAATAATAGTAATAATATTTATTTTATAGCCATAAGCTAGCATAATGCTAGCGTACAGCTCTAAGGCCTAGCTAATATGGCAGAAAGCTGGCGTAGAGCTTTAGGGGGTCAGCTAATATGGCGGAAAGCTAGCGTATAGCCCTAGGGGGTCAGCTAATGTGGCGGAGAGCTAGCACTGGGCCCTAAAAACACTTTTAGCGAAACCAAATTTCGTGCGCCACCCCCCGTTTTCCTGACGATAGTCGTATAAGATGTAGAGTACGTAATAACTAAAGCTAAGTTAGAAACTATAGTATGGCGTAAAGCTAATAGACCTAAGTAGTACTAAAGAAGCCTATAAGAGATGGAATAAGAAACTATAAAAACCTAGAGGTTAAGGATCTAGTAATTATAGGACTAAGAAGTAGAGGTTAAACTAGGGATCTTAATAATAGAAGATGTTTAGGCGGACTCTATAATAAAGTTAATGGTTTAGAGACAGAGCTTATATAAATTGCGGAAAATAGGGTTACTTCGCAAGAGATTATAAAGATAGTTAGAGTTACTATATAATAAAGGGAACTAGACTAATAGTATATAACACATACGTATAAAGGGATAATAGTGTACTATAAGGAACAAAAGAGTGTTTAATTAAAAGTTTTGCGTTTTGTTATAATAACGTATACTAAATTTATAAAGACGCTAAGTATAGTATAAGCTATTGGCTATAAGAGCTAGAGTTAAAAGGACTTAGAGGAACTAAAGAGTTAAATAAAGAATAAGATTAACTTTATAAGCTAGATTAAGATATTACAGTAATATATGGACAATAATTAGCAATAATGATAATAGAGTTAGAGTACTTATTAATTAACAGTAATAAGGACAGTAAAGGAACTAACTAGGGGTATTTAAACCTTAATAACGTAATAAAAGTAGAGACTAAGACTGCTATAAAGCAAGGTTTAGTAACGGGTATTATAATACCATTAGATACAGCGTCCATCGCTTTATAAAACGGAAGGAGTAATATTTAGAGATAATTAAGCAAGCAGACAACTGCTAGTGCTAGCTTACTACTTAATAAAGGCAAAAGGCTAAAGGCTTAAGATTCTTATAATAAGATAAGAGACGACTAAGATTCTTAAAACGAGATAAGGTAAGCTTAAAGACCTATAACGGACAGAAACCAATAGAGTAGAGCAGTAGCTTAGTTTAAAGACATATAAATAAGCTCGGGATAAGAATTCCTAACGGCATAAGACTTTTAAGATAAGATAAGTGAGATCTAGGACTCTTAAGATGAAACGAGGACACTAGTAAAGCCTAGTTAAACTAAGGCTAAAGCTAAGCTTACGTTAAAAGTAAGCTTAGGATTAAAGAATCTAAGGGGTTAAGAATTCGGAGCGCGAATTAGAACACCTATAAGTAGGAGGTAAGGAGCTTCTTTATAGATTAAAGAATCTATAACGCAAACAGCGATTAGACTAGGAGACAGATATATAAACCTAGAAGACTTACTAGGGGAATATAGTGTTTAGCCTAAAGATTAAAAAGTTAATACTAAGATTAAGAAGCACGAAGACTTTAAGGATCTACTTATAAGACGTGACGTAAAGGAAACTATAGAAGAATTTAGGGCAAGAATTACCTTATAGTAAGAACAGAAACTAGATAAGATATTTAGTATATTAGGACGTATAAGGGACAGAGTGCTAGTATAAAGGATTACTAATAGGCCTAGAGTAGGTATACTAAGAGCTAAGTGGCTTACTAAACTGGAACAAGAAGAGGATCTAGGGATTCCTACTAGGTTTAAGGAATAACATACTAAAGGCTGTTATAACGTAGTAATAAAGAGATATTTCCTTACAGATAAGCCGTATACACTTAAGCAGCTATACTAAAAGTGGTATAGGTAACGATATAATGATAAGTAAAAGGATTTCTATATATAGCTGGACGAAAAAGTTATTTAAGACCACCCGATTATAGAGAAGGCTATAACTTATATTAAGGGGGCCTTAATTATAATATTAAAGGATCTAGAGAAGTAATTAGAGGACTAGAGAAGTAAAAGGCGAATCTTAGTACCCGCAAACGAAGTTGTAACGCTTAGATTAATATAAAAAAGGTTTAAACTCCAGAACGAAGACGAACCAAGAGTTAACCTAAGATATTAAGTATATTATATACTATTGTAGATAGCATATATAGATAATGCGTGTAATATACATAAAGCACTAAAGGATAAAAATTAAAAGTATTTAATAAGGATATATTGGATGACGGATAAGGCGAAGTATTAAAACGCTAAGTATATGCATAGTTGGCACCTAGTAGAAGTTTAAGAATAAGGGGACTTAATACTTTAACCAGGAAAATTCCTTATAGAAGAATGCCTAGATAGATAATAATAGTGGAAATATCTAGAGAATACCTGTCTATAGTATATTAAAGATAAAAAATAAACTAAGTATTAGCCTAAGTTAGACTAAGTATAAATAGGATCTAGTAGCCAGTAGTTAGGAAAAGTAGAGGCCTATAGGACTAGAGGGAGCTAGTGGTAAAGCCTTAGACCCTTGAAGGAATTTAAGGACAATACCTAAATTTACGAGTTAAATGGCAAGATTAATAGTTTAAGGCATTAATAGATAGTAGAGCGATAAGGAACTATATCTTACTAGCAGCAGTTAAAAGAATAGGGTTACTATATAGGCAGAAGGAGCGTTTTTACCTATTAGTGATAATTTTAGGAGATCTAATAGCCTATAGAGGAGGCATTATTAATCTTAAAATAGGACCTATTTAGCTAACCATTGAAAGAAGATAAGTTAAGATGTCTTTTAATATATTACCATTAGGGAATAATAAGGCAATATTAGGAATGCCTTAGTTACGGGAATATAATCCAAAGATTAATTGGGTTATAGGTTAGGTCGATATTAGAGATACACGACGCTGTAAGATATAATAATAAGCTAAGTTAGTATGGTACTAAGTAGGAGCGACCTATAAAGAAACGGAAAAAGGGCTAAGCTATATACCAAAAAGATACTATAAGTATGGTAAGAAACTATGGTTACCTAAGAGTGAAAAGCTGTTAGAATATATAGCATGGGACTATAAAATAGAATTAGAACTAGGAATAAGTCTAAGGTTCTTTCCAATCTATAAGCTTACTAAGGAGGAAAGTAGAGCATTAAAAGAGTTTATCTAAGAGAACTTATAAAAGGGATACATTAGACCATTACAGTTATCAGCGGGTTATCCAGTACTATTTATACTAAAAAAAATAGTAAACTAAGGCTGTGTATTGACTATAGACAGTTAAATAGCATCACTAGAAAGGATAGGTATTCTTTACCCTTAATTAGCGAAATCTAGGATAAGATAGGTAATGCGCAAATCTTTATAAAGATAGATCTGAGATGGGCGTACTATTAGATTAGGATTAAGGAAGGCGACAAATAAAAGGCAGCCTTTAGATTAAAGGAAGGACTATATAAACTATTAGTTATATAATTTAGGCTTATAAACGCACTAACAACGTTACAGAAGCGTATTAACAATATATTAGGAAAATATTTGGATAAATTTGTTATAGTATACCTTAATAATATTATTATCTACTTAATAAATAAGGAAGAATATAGAGAACATATTAAATAGGTCTTAAAGAGACTACAAGAAGAATAAATGCTAGTAGTAATTAAGAAATACAAGTTCTTTACCAGAAAGACTAATTTTATTAGATTTATTATTAAACTAGGCTAACTTAGTATAGATCTAAAGAAGATTAAGGCTATAGTAAATTAGTAAGAACCAAAGAACGTTATATAGTTAAGATTGTTTTTAGGGTTTTACAATTACTGCAGAAGGTTTATAGCGCAATAGTTAAAGAATATTAAACCATTTATACGATTAATAAAGAAAGAAGAACTATAGGCATAGGGAAAGGAACAGCGAGAACTTTTTAAGAAAGTTAAAGAGTTGTTTACCTAGGAGCTAGTTCTTAAGATCTACCAACTAGGACTAGAAACGGTTATAAAAATAGATGTATTAGACTTTATACTAGGAGTATATTTCCTATAAAGGCATCCAGATAGATAGCATCTAGTGGCATATTATAGTTAGAAGATAATACTACTAAAGTTAAACTATAATATCTACAATAAGGAGTTATTAGGTATAGTTATAGTACTAAAGAAATAAAGAGCATTCTTATAAGGTATAGAAAAACTATTTATAGTTAAAACGGATTATAAGAACCTAATAGGATTCCTAATAATAAAGGAACTTAACTAAAGACAGGTTAGATGGGCAGAGATGCTTATAGAATACTATTTTAAAATTTAGTATACTAAGGGAATAGATAACACGCGAGCTGACGTATTAAGTTAAAAGGCTAAACTATAAAATAACGATAAGCTATTAGGGGCTTTACTGCGAAAAGATATAGATAGATTAATTAGGTATAATTATCTAAAAATCGCAGCAACTTAAGAGAATAAGTTAAAGAAGGTTTATAAGATACTAGAAAGCTTTTAGGTATAAAGAATTCTAGAAACACAGCTAGAAGATCTACAGTTAGATATATACGAAAATTAAGAAGCGAAGTATATCCTAAGAAGTATAGTAGAGTAGTTTGTGGAGGACTTCTATAAGGGACTAATTTAGGGATATAATAGAGCTATAGGCTTAGTGTTAAGACTCTAAGAGGAGTATATTATTGACGGAATCTAGAAAATAGCTAGAAGGGTCACTAAGAAGTATTTAGATTACTAAAGAAATAAATTAATAAGGTATAAGCCGTATAGAGGGCTACAACCTATTAAAACACTAGAGAAATCATAGGAGGTCATATTATAGGACTTTATTATTAAGTTACTAAAGTTAAGAGATCCTATTACTAAATAAGATCATAACGTGATCTTAGTAATAGTAGACAAGCTTATAAAGTAGGGATACTTTATAGCCTATACAGAAGAAATCTCAGCGGAAGATATTGCTAAAATCTATATTAAAGAAGTGTTTATAAGATATGGAGCACTAAGTAAAATTATATTAGATAGAGATTTAAGATTCGTAATAGTATTCTAGAAGGTATTCTTAGCGGAATAAGGAGTTAGAGTAGTAACTTCTACTATATATTATCTGCAGATAGATAGTTAAATAAAAAGATTAAACTAGACACTAGAGCAGTATCTAAGGCATTATATTAATTACGTATAGAATAATTAGGTATTGCTATTACTAGTTATATAGTTTATATATAATATAATACTATAAAAAGGAATGGGTATGTTACCATTTAAGGCGAATTACGGATATAAGCTAAGAACATTATTATTACTACGTTAAGTAAAGAAAATAAGTAGTAGAGCTAAGTAAAGAATGGAGACTTTAATAAATCTTTATATAAACCTTACGGAAACAGCTAAGGTAGTATAATAAAGGATAAAAAAGTACTATAATGCTAAGAGATCTAAGGGACTAGATCTTAAGGAGGGAGATAAAGTATAGCTACTATACAATTTTTTTAAAAGTTAATAACTAAGTAAGAAGTTAGACTATATTAGACTAGGACCTTTTAAAATTATATAGAGGATTTTACTAGTTATATTTAAGTTAAACCTACTAGCTAAAATAAAGATCTACCCTATATAGTATATTGCGATGCTAGAGCTAGTATATAGGAATATTAAGCTACTAGTTTACGAGGTAGACACGTATAGAGGTTAAAAAGAAGACGAATAGTAAGTTTTAAAGATTATTAGTTATAAGGATATTAATAATAAGATATAGTATAAGGTTAAGTAAATAGGCTATACTAAAACTACCTAGGAGCCACTAGAAAATTTAAAGAATGCTAAGGGAAAAGTATAGGAGTATTAGAAGAAAATAGGTTAGGTAATATTAATAAAGAAGGATCACTAAAGAACGAGCCACCTAAGGGGGACCCAGGAAGAGCGACTGCTAAACTATTTAGAGTTGTTTCTTTCTCTATTAGAAGAGAACCCGTTCTTTTATTACTAAGTTCCTATAGACCTTATTAAATAAGCTTTTACTCCTTTAAATAAACTTTCTTACGGATATGTTTTAGACGCTAAAGATAAGTATAAGCTAGACGCTAAGCTTTAAGAATACGTATAGACTCTTTTAAGGCACGCTAAACCTTAAGCAGTATAGAGGCTAGCTTACTATTAAGCTTCGCAGTGGTAAATTAAATATAAAACCCTATAATAAATTACTTAGGGAACTTAAAAACTATTAAGAGTAATAGGACGCGTATATTTAGTATTAGATATAAAATAAACGTTATATAATAAACGTATATTAGCGCAAGTACATTTAGAATAAGAGGAAGGTTAGTAACTAGAAGGACTCGCAATCGTAATATAACTTAACCCCTCTTTCGTATAACGAGAGTAAGGAATTACTATTACTTTACCTAGTAATAATATTGAGGAGACGGTACAAAGGCGACGCTTAACCTAAGAGAGAGAAGAAATTACTTTAGGTATAATAAGTAATAATATTAACTAAATTAATTAGATAGATATTATACCTCTAGTAAACAACCTAAAGATGCTAGGTATCTTTAAGGACAAAGATAAAGAGGAGGGAGATGGTATTACGGACGCTTTAAGTACGATATTATAACTACTTAGAGAGGAGTTAGAAAAAGCTAGTTGGTTAATATAGGTATAGACTAGGATAGAACCCGTAGAACTATATAATAAAGAATAGTAAGCAAGTCATATAATGGTTAAACGTGTTAACTGTATTAAATGTAAGGAACGTTATATTTAATACAGATAAGACATATATTACGTATAAGAAGGATTTTATAAGAGTACGGTTGTATATTTAAGGACCTTTAGTCCCTACCTAGATAGTTCCTTTCTTATAGTAATTCTTAGAATATAATTAGAGTTAATCTATTAGGCAACCACTCTACCAGTTATTATTACGTTGTTAACTACTGTCTTTGCATTTCCTATACACCTAGCCCATTAATAGAACCCATCGTAGTTCCTACTACAAGGTTCCGTTACACCTAGTAGGTCCACGCAGGCTAATACCTTCTATAGGAAAAACTCTAACTTAGAGAAAACCTGGTCGCGGGCCGCGCTAAAAAGACGATAGCGTTCCGATATTAGGGCGCTAGCGGCTCGCCTTCTACCTATCTAAAGGTCTATATCTTAAGCCGACTAACCGCGTATTACAGACGATCTTACTCTACCCCTTCTTCCCTTATCCTTTTACCTATACTCTTCTACTAGTCCTCTAAGCTTTAGAAGGGCTAGTATCTACTTATATCCTCTATATCTATTGCCTTTATAGCCCGGAACTGGGTTAAGGTACCTAACTATACTATAGTCAAATCTCTTTAGTACGATACGGTTTGTTCGGCCGAACGTATCGTAATACCAATGGTATTGTTATATAAAGAGTCACGTGTAGGGTGAATAAGCAGGAAAAGGGTGAGTTTAATACCTAAAAAGGCTTAGGATGTCTACCTCACGGGCTAAATAGGGCCCTCTTCCATATAAAATCTCTACTAGTTATACCGATATTGGTAGTAAGTGCTTAACGATATCGTCAAAAGTCAGATTATCGTAATATTATACTAAAAAAGGGTTGATTAAGGGGTGTAAATCGTAATATAAATGATATCGTTATATACCCAATATCGTACTAAAGAGATTTGACTGTAGCCATTTTGCGGCCACTTAGGCGCTTTTTTTGTTACTTAAGATATCCTAAAGGCGTTTAGACACACATTTTACTATAAAGTCTGCCCTTTAGTAGCGTGGATACTAGAGCAATATATAGTGAACTATCTGTTTTATCTAGCCGCATTTATACCGTGGTAAAACCGCTAGTACTCTAATAGATATAAGCTATATATTAAGCCCTATTACCTCTATACGAAGAAGAAACAGTGCTATAGCCTCTGCTTTTGTTAGGTCTTTATATAGTAGTATTATGGGTTTACCCTATAGGGTCCTCTATATGGTTTTTATGCGGTCTTTAGCCTTTGCCTGCTACTATTGGCGCTATTTTAGGTTGGCCTATTTCGTAATAAGGGTGGTTGCCTACTAGTAGTGCTAGTAACCTCCTATACGTCGGCGGCGCTCCGTCTACGTTTTGCCGGCGTTCCGCTAACTATACCTATAGGGATTTATTGCGGCTTTCCGCTCTATATAGTCCCTCTAGTATACAAGGAAGCCCTATATTTTATTCTTATAGTCCCTTACGCGGTCTTTAAGCGCTTCTAGTGGTACTAGTAGCCGTTTTATTTTTTGCTAGCGCTTTACTAATGTTTTCTAGATACCGTTAAGTGCCTCTACTAATTCCTTTTCTACCCTATTAGGAGCCGTCTTGGCGGCTTTTTAGAGGGCTATTGTTTCTATATAGAGCTATATTAGGGGGATAGCTGCTTTCTTCTCTATTATAGCTATTGGTGTTTGCTAATATACCCCTATAATCCTATAGAGACACCTATTCTAGACCTTTTATAGCGGTTTAATTAGGCTTTTTACTAGCGTTCCGCCGTTATCCTATACTCCCCATACTTGGGCGCTATATAGTATTGCTAGTTAAACCGTAGCCGTGTATAGGAGGCGTAAGTGGCGCATTAATGGGCCCTATATAGACGTAGTAATCCTTAATATTACTTTAAAGGCTACTAAGCCCTTACTTATAGCCTTTTTAACCTATTCTTTCTACTAAAGCTTAGGGTCTACCTAAATCCCTAGGACCCGTATGCTAGTTTTCTAGAGAGCTGTTTTGCAGCTAGCAATACGCACGGTAGACGTAAGGTCTACGACGGCGTGGCGCCGTTACCTTATAAAGTACATAAGCTAGTATTTTTCCGGGGCAAACATTGCGCCGTATTAGTTTGCCTATGCCGCGTAGTAGTTATAAGCAGTCTCTAACTATTAATAGTTCTCTGCTGTAGAGTCCCCCTAGGTAATAAGGTTCGTATTATCTATAAAGCTAAATCCTAATATACCATTATTAGGGCTTTGGAATTCCTCTAGGAGCTCTAATATAAAGAAAAGAAATAGGATTAGTAATAGGGGAGACCCTTAGGGGATATCTGTTTATATCTAGATCTAGTTACTCTTATATTCTATAAACTTAATACAGGTCTTATATACTGTTAGGAAGCTTTATATAACGTCTATAAGCCACTTTAGGAAGCCCTTTCTTTTTAGGATATATAGAAGCCTTTTATATAAGATATTGTTAAATACCCCTACTATTACGGCTAGCTTCCTGTGGGAGCGGTCTAATAGATCAAGTAATAATAAAGGGCTATATTATAAATAGACTAAGGTAAGGGCTTAAAGAAAGGGGCGCGGTAGACGACTATATACATGTTTAGTCGTCGGGGCAACGTTAGGGCAACGTTAATCCGTGACCGACGACGCCTCGATGGTAGCTATATAGACAAACCGTCACATCACCCCCCTTTAAGCCAGGAGGATCGCCCTCAATCCTCGTAGTTAGGCTCTCCTTATCCGTCTCGCCCTTCCGTCCTTCTCTACTTTATTATCTTCCTCTAAGGGCTCTAGATCTACATCCTTGTGATACACCTTTAGCCATTACATCAGCCGTATAGGTGGTCCAGTATTATAGGGTCTTTTATTATAGAACGCCATAATTTTATAGGGGGCGCCAATAAAGCCGTCTGCGTTATACTAGGTGTTATTCGGGTTATGGCCTACCCAGTTAACCTTATACTATAGCCTTCTATAGTAGGTTCTACTAGTAAGGATCTTATTAATCTTATACTCCGGCTCGCCATTAATTAGGATTAGCTCCTCTAGCTCCCTATTTTAGCCCAGCAGGGGGTTATCTAAATCCTTTTACAGTTGATCAGTATAGAAGACGTTTAACATCTTTATGTTTAGGGGTAGGTCGATAATATACGAGTGTCCTTTCATGCCTAGAATCTTGTAGGACCCTATAAGCTATCTATCTAGCTTAATACTTAGTCGGTTAGTAGCCTAGTTCTTCCTAGTAATATATACTCGATCGCCTACTCTAAAGTCTAGTTCGCGACGGTGTCTATTTACTTGCCTTGTCTGCCGCTCTTAGGCCTTAGCCAGGTTATCTCTTACCCATTTAACTGCGTCCCAGGTCCTACGTGCAAAGACTTAAGCTTCTTATCATGTCAGCTTTTTATAAGGCGTTAAGGCTGCTTATATACGTTCCTCCCAGTTAAAGTAGAGCCTTAGCTTAAATCCTAGCTCTAGCTTATATGGTGTAAAGCCAGTAGATTTATAGGGTAAGATTGCTTATGCGAAGTCTATATAGGGGAGGAGCTCTAACTAATTATCCTAGTAGTAGTTAATAAAGGGCCTTAAGCGTTAGTTAATATACTAGTTTAGTACTTCCGTATTACTATTGGTTTGCGGGTAACTAGATATAAAGAGCTTTTACTTAACGCCGGTTAGTTTACATAGCTCGTCTATAAAGGCTAAGATAAATTAGGGTCCTTAATCTAATATAACTGTCTTTAGAAGGCCGTACACGCGCTAGACGTATTAGTAGTATAGGTTTACTACGTTAGCTACGGTGGTAGTTTTATAGCAGGGTAGTAAAAAGGCTCTCTTACCTAGTTAATTAACGACTATAAAGACGTTGTCGAAGCCCTTTTTATCCGTTAGGAAGGACTTAAAATCAAAAGAGATATACTACCAGCAGCGTTCACTAATTAGTAGGGGGTGCAGTAGGCCTAGGGTTTTATCGCGGGGTATATAGGTCCTCCTATAGGTCCTATAGTTTCCTATATAGGTATTGCAGTCTAAGGGTAGTCCTGGCTAATAGTATTGGTCTACCACAAGTTTCCTAGTCTTTATTTTACTTAGGTAAGCGGTTACCTAGCAAGAGTATACCTTTGCAATAAGGTAGGTACGAAGGTAATTAGTATTAGGGACCATTAGCTTGCTAAAGCGGGTTAGTAGTCCTCTTTAGAGTTTCTAGCCCTTCTAGTCTTGCTCGGCTAGCTAACATAGCCCTACTAGCAACTCGCTAGTTTAATTGGCCTAAAGAATTTAATTAACTAGCTTATACGGTTCCTATTTATAACTTACTGCAACTAGGGGGTCCTTAGAGGTTAACTTTAGTGTAGCAATTATAAGGGCGGGGTTAATTAGGTATATAGTGCGTACAGCTATATCCTTCTCTTTTTACGTCTTTAGGTCCTCTTACTTTCGTAATAGGGTATTAGCTACTATATTTGCCGTACCTAGCCTATATATAATCTGTATATAGAAATTAGCTAGTAGGTCTACCTAGCGGGCTTACCGTGAACTTAGCAGCCTCTTAGTTATAAAGTACTTAAGGGCTTAATAATCTGTAATTACTACAAAGGGTGTATATTGGAGGCCGATAAGGTAACCTCGCCATTCCTATAGGCCTCTTATCATCACTAGTATCTCTTTATTATAGATCTCGTACCATATCTCCGTAGGAGATATTATCTTTAAAAAAAAGGCTACTGGCTTCTAGGTCCCATCGTCTTGCAGCTAGTTTAGCACCCCAGCTATTACTCTATCACTCGCGTCCGTCTCTATACAGGTATTTCAAAACGGTAAGTAGTGCTTAATTACGCTACTAGATAGCATAAGGGCCTTAACTCACTTAAAGGCTTTAAGCTCTTCCTCCCCTAGCAGGTACTATGCTCCCTTCTTTATAAGCTTACTAAGCGGTTATACAACTCGGCTATAATCCTTTAAGAAGGCTTAGTAGAAGTTATAGAATTCTAAGAAGGATTATATCCCTTTTACAGAGGTAGGGGGTTCCTAATCCTTAATTATAGATAGCTTGTCGGTGTCTATAGCGACCCCATTAGTACTAATAACAAAGCCTAGGAACTTCGTCTTAGTAATATTAAACTCGCTCTTCTTAATATCCGCTTATAAGCCTACCTCTTAAAGCTTCTATAGGACCTTTTTAATATAGACTTCGTGCTCTAGCGGGTTATCTAAGTAGATTAAAATGTTGTCTATATAGGCTATACAGAAATCGTCCAGGTAGTTAAAAAGGACGTTATTAATAAATCTTTAGAAGGACGTAGGGCCGTTATATAGTCCGAAGGGTATAATACGGTACTTATATAATCCGTACCTTATACAGAAGGTAGTTAACTCCTCTACCTCTTCCTTTAGCCGTATATAGTAGAAGGCCTACCGAATGTCTAGCTTAGTAAAGATCTTAGCTCTTAATAGCCTAGTTAACATCTCCTTAATTAATAGTAGCGGGTAGCAGTCCTTCTTAGTAATTATATTAAGCTTTTAAAAGTTAATATAGAATCGCTACCCCCCTTTTAGCTTCTTAGCAAATAGGACCGGAGCTATAAAGGGTGCATTACTTAGTATAATAAACCCCTTCTATAGGTGCTTCTATAGGTAGGCCTTAACTAGCTCTAGCTATTCTAATAATATATTATACAGCGGGCTAAGGGCTAGTTCTCTGCTGCTGCTTTTAAGAACAATATTATAGTCCACCCCCTCGCGATACAGTAGTAGTATATTAGAGGTAGCTTTTAAGAAACCGTCAGCGTACTCTTAATAGGGCTATAGTAGCTTTTCGTAGATAAGCCGGCTGTAAGAGGCCAGCCTGACTGGAACGTATAATTATCTAATTAACAGTGTCACTAGTAAGTAGAAGGTAAGTCAAAGGTAAATAGAAGGTAAGTTAAAGGTAGAATAAGTTTCACGTATTAAAGGACAAATGCTTCTAACCACTTCTATTTAAAGACTAATTGCTAGTTCTTCTCTAGAGGAGAACTAGCTCCCTATATAATCTTTCTAAAACGCTAGTAAAACCCTTTGCCCCTTATCTGTCTAACTATGTCTTCTGGGACGTAGATGGAATATAGGTAAGACCTCCTTCTAGAATATAGATAAGACCTCCTTTTAGAACATAGATAAGACCTCCTTTTATTTTATCTGATATATACCTTCTAGGGAATTCCGTTATAATTGCCTCCCCTTTAAGGGTCTTAGTCCTCTAAGACTTCGCCTCTACTAAGCTTTTATAGAGTTCTAGCTAAAACCACTAGGGAAATTCTTAGTGGAAAGGTACTCTATAATGCGGCTTATAGCTAGTTCTTTACTAGCGTGGAACCTTACTTTATCCTTAGTTCCTCTACTCTTTTCCCACTATAGTTCCCTATAATGCCTTTATAATAGAACTAAAATAATAATAATAAAAATTGGATGGGATTTACCTTTCTTATTATAAGAGTTTGTTATAAGTTAATCTGGAGGTTGTCCTATACAACGCGTCCACAAGCTACTATCCCCATTTACCTAAAATGGATTCTAATAATAACGTCTTTATTTTAATTTTCTTCCAGTTTATAAGCTATCGCCTCTTATATATCTTTTTATTAACAACACTATTTGTCTTATCTTTTAGCAGACTATTTCCTTTATATCTCCACTTTTAGCTTCCGTATCTCTAGCTATTCTTTTATAGCTGCTTTATTCTCTTCTTATAACATATCTATAAGTAATAGGATCCCCACCTTATCTTCTTATAATAATACTAACTTCTTAAAATATTCTTTTATAATGGCTTATGGTCCCTAGACTGGCGGCAGTATCGTTAATTTCCCAGTAACGCCCTAGACAGCGTCTATTGCTCCTACGGCAGTTTCCCTAAAATGCTATTATCGCTACGTTTATGCTCTTACGCAGGATCCTTTCCACGTCTGTAAGATACCTCGCTCTAGCGAAAATAAATTCAAGTACTCCTATTATCGCAGTAGGAGAAAGACCTGCGTCCTAGTATTTCCTATTCCGTTCTATTCTAGATTTCGCTAATTATACTAAATCCCTGCTGTCTATGCGTATAAGACTTATAGGCTCTAACGCGCCATCTAAGATTTCTGTTAACATTTTAATAGTAACAGGCGGGGATAGAAGGTGTCTTCCCTTACTTATAGACTCTTTAATTCTATAAGGGTTTCTACTGCTATAGAGACGTAATATTCTCGGATATATAGTGTTTAGGAGCGTATATGCGAACAGCTCGTCCTTATTAATAATAACATTCGTACTCTTACGCGGGCTACTTTAGCCAGGTAAGTTTCTCTAGTAACTTGCTTAGAAACTGTGCTAACTCCTTTAGCTAATATCTCTTTAATCCCTACTTAGACGCCAATTTGGAACCTAGGGATACTAAGGATAGTAATAAAGGTTAAGATAAACGTTCTCCTTATTAGTCTCCCGCCTATGCTAGTCCTTCTAGTACCCGTTATTCTAAGAAGAATATTAGTAGAAGTGCTAATGCTTTTAGGGATAGAGGAGCTAATAATACCGTTAATAATGACGTTAAGATAGAAGAGGAGGCTCCTATTACTGCTATTGGTATTTAAGTTATTACCTAGCTCTTTCCTTCTTATAGAATAGCTTTATATAGTGCCTCTCGGGTGCCTCTAGAATGCCCTATTATTGGGAATTAACTTTATACTTTAGGGATGCCTTTATTCTAAGCTTTAGTAACAATCTATATAAACGTAGTATACTACTATAATCCCCATATATAATAAACGGGTAGTATTCCTATAGGTGCCTTATAATTCCTTAAAATTTCTAATTCTTTATAGGCTGTCCTTTTACTCCTCTTCGTACTATTAACTCTACTAAGTATCTTTAGTGCTAGGCTAGATACTCTCCTTTTATCCCTAGGGGATCTTACTAAATCCCTAAGGCCACTTCTTATAGTGCTACTGCTCCTTCTTATACAGCATCTTCTTTAAATAGTATTCCTAGTGGTTCTCCTATAGATCTCTATAGGCTTCCTCTTATAGGATTTTAGGATCCCTATTATAATAGCGAAACGTTTCCGTTCTTAATGCCTATACTTAATCCTATAGTTTTAATTTACGGGGTCTTCCCTATCGCTTTACCTGTGGTATATCCGGAACCATTTTTAAGTCTTTACCTTTAGTTTTTAGGAAGGTTTTAATTATGGTATTATATTCTAACTAAAGGTACTCCTTAGGTTCCTAACTATTATACGCCTAAAAGTATCCTTCCTAACGAACTAAAAATTCGCGTTTCTTCTAGCACTATCTTTAGTCTAGAATATCTTCTATATTCTATTCTAGTTCCCCATTAATTTCGCTAGGTAGGGGCGGTTCTGCACTATCTCTTCTCTAGTATAGCTTTAGCAAAGAAATATAAAATATAGGATATATTAGATAAGATTTCGGTAATTCTAATTCATAGGCTTAGTTTCCTTTAGTTTTCTTAACTATCTTAAAGGGTTTAAGCCACCGGTGATCCAGCTTCTTCTTAATGCGTTTTATTCGGATATTTTTTATAAATAGTACCTTTTTTATATAGCCTAGGTGTCTAGCAAGTGCTTTTTAAGTTCTTCTCTGCGAATTCTTATTTGCTTAATTCTTTCGGACGCTACTAGTGCCTCTCTTTTAGGAACAATGTCCTTAACGTTCTAGGGGTTATTTGCTTTTACCCCAAATAATGCTTTATAAGGGGTCATTTTTATACTGCTATAGATGCTTATATTATATACGTGCTGCGCTAGAGCCAACTATAATGTCTAATTATCCTATTAATAATTAATATAGTAGTAGAGGTAGTGTTCCAACAACGTATTTAGACGCTCTATTTACCCGTCTATTTATAGGTAGAAGGTAGTGCTTATCCTTTACTATATTTTTAATAAGAGATAGAATAAAGACCAAAATGCACTGTTAAATACGGTGCCTCTATTAGACACGATTCCCCTTAGCGTGCTAAATAAGAGCTACCGTTCTAAAAACAGGTCTGCTAGTTCTATTACTGTAATCGTTATTATAATAGTAAAGTATCCTAAAAACTTTATATACCTGTTAACGATTACTAAAATAGCGTTAGCAACCTCTCTAGTTCTTATCTTAGTAGGGGGTAAGCCTATAATAAAATCCATTATTAATTCTAATATAGGTCCCTACGGAATAGGAAGCACTAATAACTCGCTATATAGGCAATACCTAAATATCTATATCCTTTAGTACGTATTATACCTTAATATATAGTCCTTAACCTCTTTAAACATTTTATCCCAAAAGTATTTCCTTTAAACGGCTTTAAGGGTTCTATTAGCACCGTAGTAACCCCTAAAAGGGTTATTATAGAAGACCTTTAGAATTTCGTCTTAAATCGCTTGGTCCTTTAGGATATATATAGCACCCTTAAAGCGCAATAAACCCTTTTAGTCTTACTACTATAGCTTCTTAGTGACTCCGGCTAAGTTGGTCTCCACTATATCTTTCTACCTCTTCCTAGAGGCGAAGGCGTCCCTTTATTAAGCTTAAAGAAGAAGATCTAAAAAGGTTTCGTATAGATTACTTACTTCTATTTTACCTGCCACCATTATAGACTTAAGGCGTGGCATAAGACATTTTAAACCATTAGTGCTAGTAGATTCTTCTACCGTTATATAGTGTGCTATACTGCGGATAGGCATTTTACCTATCCCCCTTAGATCTGAGAACTCGCAGCTAATACGCCGTTAAGTTAAAGGTGCCATAATACCTCTAGCATATCCCGTAGAATTCTCGCTAATTCTGGGGTACGCCAACTTTATAATATCTGCTTAGTCTATAACCTAGTCTATAACTATATCCTACGGCTCCATAATTATATTACTTCGCAGCTGTATTGCTAGGACCTCTGCCCTACCGCGAAATTCTATAGTTTTAGGGAAAGAGTCTTCTTTCTTCCTAAGCAAATTTTGCAATATGGGGATTATTTCCCCTATACTATCCTAGATTCTCCCTATCTTATAATCCAGACGTCTTAATAACCTATTAGTAGGATTTATCTTTCCTAGGCGGTACGTAATCTTAAAATTATACTGTAATAGTGCCTTTACCTACCTAGCTTATTAACCGCTTAACACCTTTATAGTTATAAAGTATTTTAGGTTATTATGGTCTATAAGGACTTTAATGGGATAATTGCTTCCTATATAATAATATTGCCAGTGCTTTATTACTGCGATTATCGCAAGCAGCTCCTAGTCGTGCGTTATATAACGCTGCTCTATAGGGGTTATTTTCCTTAACTAAAACGCTATAGGATGCCATTTTCCGTCTTTTAATTAAGATATAATTGCCCCTAGGGTAAAGCCGGATGCATCCGTTTTAAGGTATATATATAGCTCCTAGTAGAAGTATATTAGGATAGGCGCTGATATAAATAAATCCTTTAATTAGTCTATAGCCTGCTTAGCAGCTTCCCTAAATATAAAGGGTCCTAACTTCCTGCCATTCTTAGATCCTTTTAGTAGATTGGTAATTAGGAGTATTACTTATAAGTAGTAAATAATAAACGTTTAGTAGAAGTTCGCCGTGCCTAAGAAAACCTATACTTCTCTAAATATTATAGGGTAGGGCTATTCCCTAATGGCGTCCACCCGACTTTTCTCTATTAACACTCTATTAACGCTAATAATAAAGCCTAAAAAATTAATGCTAGTAGTATAGAACGTATACTTTTTTAGGTTTATATAGAGCTTATATTCCCGCAGTCTTTCTAGTACTATTCGTATGTAGTACGTATATGCTTTATAGTTATTAGAGTAGACTATAATATTATTAAGGTAGACTATATATATTGTGTCTAACAGGCCTAACAATACCTTATTAATATAGGCCTAAAATATTGCTAGTACGTTAGTAAGCCTAAATGGTATTACTAGGTACTTAAAGTGGCCGTACTATATTTAGAACGCCGTTTTCCACTTATCGCCGGCTTTAATCCGGATTTAATAGTATATATCTTTTTAGATCTAATTTTATAAATATCTTTACGCCTAATAGCCTATTAATAAGCTCCCCTATTAAGGGTAATAGGTAGCAATTCTTTATAGTAATCTTATTTAGCGCCCAATAGTCGATATAGAGGTAAAGGGTCCTGTCCTTCTTAGGTATAAATATAATCGGCGCCCCTACTAGGCTTATAGAGGGCTAAATCCATCCTCTTTAAAGATTGTCTACTATATATTAACGTAGTACCGCCAGCTTATTTTCTAATAGGTTATATAGCGGTCCAAAAAAAGGTTATTTATCCCCTATATTTATCTTATACTTAACTAATATAGAGTTAGGTAAGGTTTATACAGCCTCTTTACTAGAAATATCCTCTAAGTTTATATATTCCTATAGAATCTCTAGTTCCTCAACTGTGTATAGCTGGACATCCGAAAATAAATATCCTATATCCCCGTTCTTAGTGTTAAGAGTGGCATATATAGTATATACCCACCCTTCTTCTTATATATAGTTTAAAAAAGTCTCTTAATCTTTAACTATAATGCGCGGTTAAGACTTCTGATGTTAATATAAGGCTAAAGGCTAATTAATGTCCAGATTAACTTGGTAAAGCCATAGGTATCCTAAAACAAGATTATACCCCTTAATTTCTACGGCATAGAAGCGCATCTCCTACGTATTCTATAGACTATCGCGGTCCTAACTGGCTACGGAAAAAGCCTATTTCCTATAGCATAGAATCCAGTGGCCTCTAATGCTTTAAATAGTGCGCACCTATAAGCCGCTAAGGTCCAAATCTAATTCTTTTACTAGTAATTAAGAAATAAACCCTATACTCGCGCCGCTGTCTATAAGGCAGTCTTACGTTACCTATTTATTATTAACTTAAATAGAGACAGAAATAACTATACGGCAGTTTACTCCCTCCTTCTCTTACTAGCCTAGTATAAGGGAGTAAAGATCTACTAGGCTGTCTCTTTTCCTAATTAGGCCGACTCTTACTTTTTCTACCGGCAGAAGCGGCTTATATGGCCCTTCTTACCGCAGTTATAATAGGTGCGTGTCTCCCAGTTCCCCTCCTACGGATTAGGTCTCTACTTATTATTATTTTAGGGTTAACCAGCGTTGCTCTAGGGCTGCGAGGCCTACTCGCGTTATCCTTCCATAGAGCGGTTAGGTCGGAATCTGCCCCTGTTATTAAAGCTAGGTCTAGTCCTACGCTCTTTATTATTGGCGTCTTATTCCTTTCACTTACCTAAATAGTCTCTTTTAGCACTCTTAATCTAAGTAGCTTTAGAGATAAGCTTTTCTTAAGAGGTAGGAATTTCGCCCTTCTCTTATATGGCCTATTAAATCTTAGGTTATAGCTTAGTAAGTAGCTAGTGAAGTTATATAGCGTTATCCTATAGATTTAAGTAGGGTACATTATCTTCTAGTTCTTCTAAGTAGTTTATAAACTGGATCACAGTCTAACTATCCCGCTATTTAGCGTTATAGTATCGCTAGTTATAGTCTATCCCTTAATTAGTAGGGTCTTAGACCTAATTAACCAACCAGGTCCTAAGTTTGCTAAATTTAAGGGGTATAGTAAGTTTCTTCTTATAGCGTATCTATAAATTCTTAATGGTGCTACGCAGGAAGGTAGAAGTAATTAATATCTAATTATATTCGTTAGAGTAACGTTTTAGATCTAGCCGAAACTTAGTTTCGCATTATTAGATAAAATAATTATAGTTCCAAAGACTATTACTATAGTACTTATTAGGTTCCTTTATACGGAATTTAGGTTTTTCTAACGTTATAGCATAGTGTGGCGTTACCCCTTTAAGTCCGCTTTGTATCTAGGGTATCTATACTTTCCCTAATTATCCTTATAATTATTCTTAGTAGTTTTAATATACTTATCTTAATTATATCTCTAACTCCTTTGTTTTTTATAGGGTCTTATATAGCAACCGCTCTAATAACTCCCCAGCGGTAATTGTTACTAAGGGTCTCGTAAGGTTAGATGGACCAGCCGTGGCTTCTTTATAGGAAGAGGGAATGCGCTCCTCTGGGGAGACTCTTTAAGCCTCTTGCGGTAAGGGCGTTACTTCGTGGGGTATAGGAGTATAATTTATTATCGTTAATTAATAGCCGTATATTCCTAACGGATTATAAGTAATTAAAATTGTAAGAGGCCAGCTTAACCGGAACGTATAATTATTTAATTAACAGTGTCACCAGTAAGTAAAAGGTAAGTTAAAGGTAAATAAAAGGTAAGTTAAAGGTAGAATAAGTTTTATATATTAAAGGACAAATGCTTCTAACCACTTCTATTTAGAGACTAATTACTAGTTCTTCTCTAGAGGAGAACTAGCTCCCTATATAATCTTTCTAAGACGCNAGTAAAACCCTTTGCCCCTTATCTGTCTAACNGTGTCTTNTNGGACGTAGATGGAATATAGGTAAGACCTCCTTCTGGAATATAGATGAGACCTCCTTCTGGAATATAAATGAGACCTCCTTCTGTCTTATCTGATATATACCTTTTAGGGAATTCCGTTACACCGGCGGAGTTCTTCCTTATTATTTAGTAGCGTGTCCTGTCCCTTTCTGTCTTCTATTAGCCGGTCAATCTTATAAAGGCTAGTAGATCCAATTACTACGCCTTTACGCTTCGCTCTATACAAGAATCTCCTAGCCTTAAGTAACGCGATATCCGCAGCTCTAATATCCGCGATAGGCGAGGACTGCCTTACTCTTAGCTTTGGTAGTAAGGCTAGCTTTAGTAGTAAGGCTAGCTTAGGGTAGAGCTAGTCTTACATCTTCCTTATCGCGTCTTAGGTATCAATCCTCTAGGTATACTTGTAGTCATATGGGGCTCGTTTTAGTATAATTTCAGTAGGAGGCTTCTTCTCTTAAAGCTCTCTAATTACGGCTATATGTTTAAGAATACGTTAGGGCGTAGGCACAGGCTCTTAATCTAGTAGTGCGTCTCTTTAATCTACATCTTTCTGGTGATCCTTATTAATTAGCGGGGGAAAGAGCTTCTTTCTTAGTATAATTACGTCCTGCCTACTATAGTAGTTCCTCTTAATTGGCTATACTAAGGCCTGGTATTTATAGTTAATAAGGGCCCTAGTCTTCTTAAACCACCTATAGCTAATAAGAAGATTATAGCGGCCTGTATCGCAGAATAGGAACTATATAGGGGCTCGTCGACCGTCTATAACTAAGTTTACCTTAAAGAGCTATTTGATTATATCTGTCTGCTAATTATTATAGCCAGACACGGTAACTCCTTGTCCTTTAATCTTATAGAGCTTTAGTTACAGTCGTTGCTTAATAATTAGCAGTAGCTTATAGTATATAAAGGCCTCTCCGCCCGCACCAGAGTTAAGCAGGCTTACTATATTAAGAGCCATACTACCTAGCGCGATCCTGTATAGTATTATAAGGGCTGCGCCTCCTAAGATCTCCTTTAGCTATATGGGCGCTGTATTAATTACTCCAGTCTGCTCTAGGTAGGAGACTTCTCCTAAAGCTACTTATTTTTCAATTCCGCTAAGTTAGTAACTATCTTATACTCTTTGCTTTAGTTAATTACTTTAGCTTCTATCTTCTTCGGCGCTATATAATCCTTAAAATAGTATCCTTACTTACTATAGTTAAAGCAGGTAACTGACGCTCTTGCAGCTAGTGCTAGAGTTAGAGACTACTAGAAAGGGGGGGGACCCTTAGTCTTTTTAGCGCCCCTAGTAGATGCTTTCTTCGTAGCCTAGGCTGCTCTGTGGTCACTTTATTCCTTACCTATTTACTTTAGACCTTAGGCATACTATTAAGCAGTCTTATAATAAACGTAGAAGCTATAGTCTTTATCTGCTACCTTGACTTCCATTTAAACACGTAGGCTGTCGTAAAGCTTATTATAAAGCTCCTCTTTCTATTAATCTTATAGCATCCTTAAGATATTTGCTAGCCGTATAAAGTTAGATTAGAAATTGTTAAAGTCTCCTAGGTACGGTATCTTAAGGCCTTTAAGTTCCTACTAGGCCTTAATACGGCGATCTAGGTCCTTAAAGATATTCTCTAAAAACTTAAGTACCTCTTTACTAGTAGGGTTGCGTTCCACGTCACGCTCTGCCTCTAAATAAGGTAAAAGGTGGTTATAAGCTTTGCCTCCTACACGCGTCTTAATATACGCTACTTTTATATCTTCTTCTTGGCCTAAGTCGTCCCGGTAAAACTAGTCTATATTAGATTAAAGCTTATTTTGTATATAGCCGCTCTAAGCCTAATAAGTAGGTTCTTTCCTATCTATAAGCGTAGGTAGATCTAGGAACTTTACTATACGTCCTAAGCCCGTAACACTACTTATCTAAGAGAGTGGTGTCCCTTCTTAAATCGTCCGTAATAGTATGCTTTCTTACTCACTATCTTCCCAATCTAGGGCTTATATAGTGACCTTGCGGCCCATCCTTAATATCTTCTAATTGGCCTTGCGGAGCTCGTCAGTCCTATTATCCAGGTGCTCCTTAAGCTCCGCTATCTTTGCCTCGGCCTCCTCTTTTATATTAATAGCCTTATACGCGTGGTTATTTGTAAGACGCTATAGCATAGCGATCTACTATTCTAACGCCTTCCTTCGTATTCCTTAGAGCCTTAGCTCCTCTATAAGTTTGGTTATAGGTATTTTAGCTAGGCTTTAGGTAGTTATAGCTATAAACTCCCTTTTAGTCTCCATCTCGAAGTATATAGGGTTCTTATTGTCTTCTGATTATGCTATAAGACAGTTCTATTTACTCTTTATATCGTCTAAAAGCTCTATCTCGCTATAGTACGGTTAGAGCTCTAGCGGCTTAAGTGTCGCGTTTATAGGTTCCTCGCGACCTACCAGCGCTAAGTCGGTAGCTATCTCTAGTACACTAGGCCTTAATGCGCTCTTTCTTACTATAGTGTCTCTTTACTTCCTTAGGCAAGTCCTCTTACTGCTAAGATTATAATTAGAGTAATCCTTTTAATCTAATTGCCGCAGTCTCTTCTTTTAGCTGCTTAATCTACTGTCGTAATTGCCTGCCTTAAGCAGGGCTTAGAGGGTCGATTGGTCTATAGTTATGGTGGTAGAACTAGCTACGCGTTTAACCGTTAGACCTAGTATTATATCGCCTCTACAGGCTAATTGGGGTTAACCTTAGTTTAATGTCACGGCTAGCTTCCCGTGGGAGCGGTCTAATAGATTAAGCAATAATAAGGGGCTATATTATAAATAGACTAAGGTAAGGGCTTGAAGAAAGGGGCGCGGTAGACGACTATATACATATTCGGTCGTCGGGGCAACGTTAGGGCAACGTTAATCCATGACCGACGACGCCTTGATAGTAGCTATATAGACGAACCGTCACACCTACTAGGTTTAGGCTTAGTATTAATACTATATACCCGTAGCGCGTTTACTACGCTGTCTATATATAGGAGCTAAGTAGTCCTACCGCTAATAGTGTAGATTACTTGCGCCTTACTCCTATCTGGTTTTAGGGGTAGGTAGTTATATAGTAAAGTTTAGTATGCCTACTTATTTAGGCCTTTACCCTAGTTTTTTAGTAGCTTTCCCTTTTCTAGGCCTAAGGGCCTAGGGCTTTCTATAAGTAGTTAGCTGCCACTACTACTTATACGGGGAATTTCACTATTCTCTTAGATATTTTATAATGGGTTATTAGCCTAAGTACTAGTTTACCCCCTAGTAGTCTATATAAGAGTCTCCTCCTAGAGTTAGTACGCTTTTATATAGTTTAGGAGCCTTTTATAGCCTCTAGTTTTATGCCTTTTTTTTTTATTTCCGCTAATATAGGTATAAGCTGCTATTTATAGGGGTCGCAACTCCTATTTTATGCGCCTACTAGCGTAATCCTATAAGGGCGTTATAGCTGCATCCTGTAATATAAAAGCCTTAAGTACTATTTACGGTTAAGGCCTAAATAAAACCTTTTCCGCCTAAGTAACTCCTATTTACTCCTTAAGTATATTTTACTGGCGTGCCGCCCTAGAGGCGAACGGTTCCGTCTATTAATATACTAATACGCGTATCCGTTCTCTTAAGCTATATAGTAGTTTCTTTAGCTAGGATATAATCCTACCTGCCTATTAGGTGCACTAAGGGTTAGAGCCTAATAAAGGGGTAAGGTCTTTAAAGCTAGCAGTGGCTACTATATACTACGCCCTATAGGAGGCTAGTAGTAATATAGGGGCGTAATACCCTATACTACTGCCAGTTCCCATTTTATATTACCTATAAAAGTCTTTTTATAATAGGCTAACTATGTCTTATAGGAGAGGGGCTATAAAGATACTAGGTCCCGCACTAGACAACCTACTTCCCCCTCTCCTACTAACTAAGCTTATATCCCCCCATTTTATAAGCTGGCCTATATTTTTAACTATTAAGTCCTTATCTAACTGGCCTGTGTTTCCCCTATAGCCTCCCCCATATATATACATTAGGTTATATACACTACGCCTATTAAGATCCTCCTATAAGTCGCCTTATATATATACGCATTAGGTTACGTATACTACGCCTATTAAGACCCTCCTATAAGTTGCCTATAAGTTAACTATAAGTCGCCTACGAGTTAACTTAAACGCTATAGGGCCGTTAAAGCTGGCCTATATTTCCGCTGCCTAGAGCTTTACCCGTGTTTCCGCCTTATTAAGCCGTCTAGTTACCGTTACGTTGCCATTATATTACCGTTGCGTTGCCGTTATAGTTAACTAGGTCGCGCGTACTACGCCTATTAAGACCCTCTTTTAAGCTACCTAAGTATACTAGATACCAGATAGGCCCTATAGAGGGGCCTTAATAAGTTCTTTAGGTAGGGCCTTAATAAGTTCTTTAGGTAGGGCCTTAATAAGTTCTTCGCGGGCTAGTTTACTTAAAGTAACGCTAACACTAATAGAAATCCCCTCAAGCGGTCCCAAGAGCTAACAAAGCGAGAAGAGCCCAGTGGTTGGGCGGTCTAGCTCTAAGATATGTCGGCGGCGCTAAAGCTAAAAGCATGATTGTAAGGCATAAACTAAACATGTAAAGCTTACACGAAGAGTATTCCAAATGCACTAATTTCTTCCAAGCTGCGTATAAATCGAGGATGATGGATGATATTACGAGCAGGTTATCCGCAGTAATAAGGCGAACTTCAAGGTACATTTACTAGGGTATTTCGGAATGATTGGATATCTTGTTGAAAAGATCGCTGAGGGGGATGTTACCTGAACTTTCAGTAGTGAAGAAGGCAGCGAGAGTTGTTTCTGTATAATAGCGAGGAAGAAGTAGGCGACAATGAGTACGTCGCGCATCACCATCCAAGCTTTTATATTGATGCTGGTGGCGGTTGAGGGATATGCCTCTTGATCAATGTGTGATAGTAATTTCGACTGGTTCACAAAGAAGTCGACTTCGGAACCTGTGTCGTCGCTCTTGTGCAGTGGTTCGATTGGCTTCTCATCGAGGAGGCGCTCTTGAGCCTCGAGATCCCGGTGCCAAGTCCTTTTGCTTGAGAAGAGGACAGGTATTCGTGTGAAAACCATTCTTTTAATTATTGTATATTATGTCTTCGGAAGAGTGGTGTACAGTACCGGTTAGGTTTTCCTACTTGTAGTAGCCAATTAATTGAGAAGAGTGAGGCATTACGAAGTTATAAATACCGTGAACCGGCTTTGTGTGGTCAGAGGCTGCTCTAACATAGGGCTAATCTTCTCTGACAGAGAGTTAATAAACGTGACAAGTATAGAAATCCGAATGAGACGTAATTTCTTTACTCACAGCAATATACCTCGCAGGTTTAATTAAACTCTCAGGAACTCTCAAAACATAATACGGAGAGGAACTTAGATAGTTTTATACAATCAAAGGCCATGGGGTTATTCTAATTGGCTTTAAAGCAGAATTGACCGACAGAATATGCGATTGGAACCCTTGATGGAAGGGGAAACTCGTGGTAGCTTTTGATTACATTTGAAGGCAAGGTGAGGCTAAAATTGACAGTGGCATCATATGGAGGTTGTCAATGAATATTCTACTACAGCAGTGAAAAAAGGTCTCTCTCCTTGAGAATTCTACCTAGTAACGAAGTGAACATCAAAAGAGTGCCAGACGATGGCGCCTAGCCTTAGCTTGGCCCAAAATAATAGAATACAATAATGTAATAAAAATAGCGGATGGAAGCACGAAGCTTCAATCGTACCGTCGTGAGCCTCTGCTCCTACTCCTTGTGCGGCTGGGATCACGCTTTCTCCGTTCTCTATCACGGTCCCGATCCCGATCCCGGTCACGATCCCTGTCACGATCTCTATCGCGGTCACGGTCTCTTTCACGGTCTCGATCACGGTCCCGATCACGTTCACGATCTCTATCGTCTGGGTCAGCTCGACTTCTGCCGGGCATATAGCGATCAATCTCCGTGTAACGATGCCTTTCATCTCTTTCACCTCTATCACGTGTTTCTCGATCATGATTGTCCCGATCGCGGGTATCTCTACCGTAGGATTCTCTTGATGAGCGATAGTCACGGTCTCGATAGTCGTGCCTTGTTCGATCTTCCCTAGGTCTGTCGGACGTTTTATTCCGGGATGATGTACTAGGGACATAGCGATCAATATCTTTTGGACTACGCGAACGCGAACGGTGTCGTCGGCGAGGCGATGCTTCCGAGCGGTCGTGGTAGCTACGTCGAGCCGGCGATTCGGATCGGTCACGACGATGGTGCGAAGGACTTCCTGAGCGATAACGAGAGCCCTTGCGGTAGTCTTTAGAATCTCCACGGCTCGCCTTTGAGGGGCTGAGGCTGCGGCTACGCCTCGACTCTTTTTCTTCACGGTGTGATCGTTTGTATTCCCTAGCATCGCGTTCTCGCTCCAATCGAAGTTTGTCTTTGTATGCAGCCCTTTCAGCTTCACGGTCGTCGTCATCATCATATCGAGAAGAGCGCTTATAGTCATCATCTCGGGATCTGTATCTGGAGTTGGAGTCATCATAACGACTGGACCGTCGGTCATGATCGTTTCTTGACCAATCTCCATCTGGTGAGCGAGAGGAGTGCTTTATTCGACTTGAGCTCCTCTCGAGACTGCGGGATCGAGATCTTCCGCGCTCTTTGGTATCTTTTTCGTTCTTGATATTTTCTACTATTTCACTAGTTTGAACTTCCTCTAATTTAGTAGCTGACGCTGGTGGAGTTGCCATCTTGACGTCAATCTTGAGTGGAGATCTGGCCGGCGATTTTGCATCAATTTTTGCAAGCCTTGCAGCGGCTGGATCCCGAGGTACGATTGATTTAGGCGCTAATGGTCTGCGAATTGGTGGTTCCAAAGACTCCGATCTCTCTAAGGCTGGTCGTTGCCGCGATTTTTTGATCTCCTCGCCCTCTCGTAGTAAGGCTTGAAGAGCTAGGTCATCATCAACTTTGATGTCTTCAGGCTTCAATGGCTTCTTCTCATCATTGCTAGCTCGTCGTCGCTCCCTCGCCCGCATCTCGCGCTCTAGTGATTCCTCTCTGGCATGCTGTTCCTCGCGTCTTCTTCTTTCCCGTCGTTCCTCCCGTTCGCGCTCTAGCTGTCGCTCGTATTCGCGCTGGCGTTCTCTCTCCCTCTCCTCACGTTCTTGGCGCTCCTTTCTCCGTCTCTCCTCACGCTCTTGGCGTTCCTTTTCACGCGCCTCTTCTTCCGCCCGTTTCCTACGTTTCTCCTCCGCGGCAATTCTCCTCTCCTCTCTTTCTTTCTCCCGTTCTTTTTCAAGTTCACTCTCTCTAACCTCGACTCTCGCTTGCCTCCGCGCTTCTGCCTCTCTGGCATAATCGTCATCAGTCTTGCTTCCGCGCTTCTCTTCTTCTCCAGCAATCTCCTCGTCAGCATCTTTGATCCTAATTTCCCGCATTTTATATATGCCTTGCGAAGCTATTAACGAGTCCATCATCGCATCAATGCTAGCTGTGACACTTTTGTATATATCGCTTCGTTCGGCAGCTCCTTCCACTAATGGTGCAGCAATCCGGCGTTCCTTGGAGAGAAGGGAGGGGTTGTGGTCAGTCTCCCGATCAACGAGCTGCTCCAGCGAGGAGAGAAGGGTGGTTTTGGCTTCCTGTATGAGGCACATTAGATATAACCTCCAGTTTCTGTGCGCAGTACTCGAAATTTTATGTGGATATCGTGATACATACATCTGAATCAAACTGCGCATATAGTAGCTTGCGCAGCGCATCGAACTCGCCTTTCTTCTTGAAAGTATGGAGGAGTGAATCGATAATGGACCGCTTGGTTTGCGATATGGGAAGGTCGGAAGGCTTCAATCTCTTGCGTGGAGGGATAACATCCGCCAACACCTGTTCGTCGCCCTCGAGGGAGCGTTTGCGATCCACAGCAGCCATGCTGAAAAAAATGATTCAGGAGCGCATGTGCCGTGTGATCTGTGGAGGAGACGCAGGGGTGACGGAGTTGGCGACAGATATTTGGCCACAGGGCGGGGCAAGGATTCTCCGAAAGGCCGGGCAAGGGTTCGCCAAATCTTACCTCGGCAGGCTCAGACGTAATTCCGTTGGTGCGGATTTTTAATTACCTCAGCGAGCTCAGACGCGATTTTTTAGCTAGCATCGGAATAACCTACGCCGTCTTCCGAATTGCAAAATCACGTCTGAGAGGCTTTGGCGAGTTTTGTTAAAAGCATAAGCAAAATCCGTAAAACGGATATTGCGGATATCTAATTCATTTATTCATATAACGCGTTATTATTACCAAAAGTTAATATAATATTTTTAAGAACTAGGGCTTCTAAATAGTACGAATTTTATAATACGGCTATCGCTCGGTCCTGATATCAATTTTGTTAAAGTTAAAAAACGCGTTATTAAAAGCATAAGCACATATTGTATCTTATTAAATAGTCTGCTAATATAGATAAAACTATATAGATATATAGACATCTACTACTTAAAGCCATTACAACACTTAGTAGGTGCTATAGTTAGGTCCTTCCTTAAAAATATCCTCCTTTGGCCTAGAGTGCCTTTACTACTGCTAAGCATTATATCCGTATAGAAAACCCACTATAGCTTGGAAGAAAAGCACTAGCCGCTAGAGTTAGAAGACTATAGTTAAACAGGAACGCTAGGAGGTCTTGCGGAGCTTATAGGAGCTAGATAATTGTTTATAGGAGGATCTTACATCTCTAGTAAAGAGGTAGTTATAGGACGTGTAAGATAAGCTTCTAGCCTTATAGGAGGCAAGTAAAGACAAACAGTTAAGCTTAATAGATAGAGCTATTAAGCTTCTATATCCGTATAGCAGACGACCTAGTTAAATTAAGGTGTTAAGACGGGTAATATATAGGTGGAGGGACTTATTTCTAGCGGCGAAGATATTATAGGGTAAGAGCATAATAATATAGGCGATTCTATTACTAATTTAAGCTTCCGTTGCTATTATTGTGTTACCTTTAAACGTAATTAGAGAGGAGCAGCTATTAAAGATATAGGCCATTCTAGGAGTAAATCCCGTATTTATATATGCGGAGGTAATAAAAGCGTATGCGGATATCCTAAAATATATTAAGGCGGGTTAGTTTACGCATATTTTAATATTGCTAGAGTTACTATTAAGTAAATGGTTCCACTATATCCTTACTTAGCCTGCTTTTTGCTTGCATATTTTCTTAGTTATAATTAATAAGTGTTATCTAGTTGCTAACTAGGGTAAGAGCTTCCGGCCCTATTACGCATAGCTCTTTAAGGTCCGATTACTGCTTAGTTTAATAGTGCCGTGGTTTATATATACTGCAATACTTAATAAGAAGATATATATAAAGGTAATAAAGCTAGTGGGGTTTTATTGGAGTATAACGGATCTTAAATAAATAAATATTAATTGGCCTAACCTATCTATTATTAGGGGCTATATTAAGAGGAGGGATAAGAATAATTATAAGGCACTATTCTTTATTATTAAAGAGGCATTTAAGAAGGTGGTAGTAGAGGAGGATTATATATCCACGACCCTTAGCTAGATATCCGTAGGGTCTAGTGAAATATCCGCATTATTTAGCTAAACGCCTATAGCGCCTAGTAGGATATCCGCATCTTTTAGTTAAATACCCACTACCTTTATTTATTAACTAGTTGGGCGGATCTAAAATCTAGCAGGAGGTACTATATAGCTAAAGGGACGAAAGGTTCTAAGCCCTAAATTAATTCCTAAGATAATTATCTTTCTTTATACCAAAAATTATATCTATAGGTGTTTAAACATAATCTGTTTATAGCTTATAACTAAAGGCTATACTATAAAGCAGGCTAAAATAGCAGTACGGAGTTATTATGCGACATTATCCAAATATAATAAGAGTAGGGAGTATTAAAATTTCTATATAGAAGACTTACCTACCTATATTCTTATTACGTCGGACGCCCTAGCCTATAATGCGGATATTTTAGATATTGTCCGTTCTATTATATATGGTTATTATCCCGATAAAAGCCTAAATATAATACTATAGCAATTTAAATAGGCCGCCTAACGCAACAGTATTACCGGATATATAATTATCCTTATTAAAGACTGGTATAAGGGCGCTCTTATGGATATTATACTGCTAAAGCGAAAGTCTTAAAAACCTATAGCCCCTCTATCTACCCGACTTGGCTATGACTTTATTACTACTAGAATGGCAATATAAGAGGATAGGGTAGCGGATTTCGCTAGTAATCTGGCTTTATTCGTTATAATTAATAGTAATATTATCTCGTAGGTATCTGCTTAGGAGGAGGATGATTAAATACTTAATAAGAATATAACATTATTAGCCCTACTAATTAAGTATATAGAAAAATAGAAGAGGGTGAAGACTAATATAGAGAAACGGGCGGTACTTCCAGATATATTATACGAGCTCGCGAATAAAGCTACTAGATATCTACGTAATATTCTGCTTAAGCTATATAAGGAGATAAGTCCGTTATCTAAAGGTCCACGCTGTTGCTCTAATTATAATAATTTATTATAGGCTTATAAGGAGTATAATATTATTATACTATATACTAGAAATATTGCAAAGAGTAAGTACTTAAAGGATCTATTTATAAGTATTAAGAAGTGGATTAAAGGATAGCTTAATATAACATACTAGGATATAGTTTAAAGTCCAATTTCCAGTTATATTATATCCGATAATTAAATCCGTATACTCTATATCTAACCTTTACTAACTTATAAGGGCCTTAAGCGGATATTACCTAAATGGGATTATAGCTTCCTAGGAAATAAAGTAGACGCGCTTATCCGCTTTATTCGTAAGGAAGGAACGCAATATTTTAGTACTAGCGTCTTATAGGCTGCGTTATAATCTAGTAGACGTATTACTATATCTAAAAGCTCGTTATAGACGCTTCTACTATTAGTGGGTTAATAGGGACCTATTAGTACATTAACTATAAAGAGTGCTAGCCTTAATTAACCGTTGCAAACCGAAGTATTACCGCCCTTATAGCTATTATTAGCATCTAGCTCGCAAATAGATATAACTAAGTCTTAAAGAACTTAGCTTATATTAACCTAAGACTTATAGGTAAACTGGTCCTAGACTACGCATACCACTCTATCGCAGTCATCTTAATAGCTGGATGTTTAATATCTGTATACTCTAGATACATGGCTACCTACTTAAAAATCGTCTAGTGTATATCTACAGAACCCTTAACTTAACCTTTAGCATCCTAATAACTCCCCACAGCGCCTTTATTATTCCTAACAGCTTCTTAATATAGCTCCGCACAATCCTTACAATTCTTTACTATTTTAGTTTATATCTTAGAACAACCTAGGTATTAGTCCGCGGTATAGCCCTTAAGCTCCACAGTAGAGGTTTAATAGTATTATTAGCTTAAATATAGGTGGCGCTAGTTTACAGCGTAGTGTTTAATCTCCGCAGTGATCTCCGCGTACGGTTATTGCGAATTAACATAGCCTTATTAATGATCCTGCTGGTAATAATCTATTATTAGTAGCAATCTGCGGTAATCTAGTGTTAACGGCGATAGTAAACTGCCGTATTACAGCACCCTCTATAGCAACTTAGCAGCAGGATACTAGAAGGGAATTAGCTTATATAGCGGGTATAGACAGATATCTATAGGGTTAGTATAATAGTTTAGTAGCTTATTTATTAACCCAGGCTTATCGCTTATAGTGGCTTTTAAATAGTTTATCTAACTAACCGCATACTAGTGCTTAATAACTGCATACTTCGCCTAGTAGCTTATTGGTATGGTTAGAAAGCTTATCCTAACGCGTAGACTTATAGGCTAATGTATTAATAACTATAGAGTTAGCTCCCTTCCAGCAGGTAAAATTAACTAGAGGTAAATCTAGCACTTACCGCCGCTCTACTTAAGTAAGAAGTACTACCTCTACTTATATAGCTAGTGCCAATATAACTCTAAGCTAGTCTCTTTAGCCAATCCTCCCCTCTAGTACTACACTAGCTAGCAGTATAACCTTAAAAAAGACGCAGAGACGTCTATTTGCTAATATTAGTGGCAATATAAGTATAAATAGGCCGCGGCTAAAACGCTAGATATTAGAGCTTATAGCGCAGCATTAGGTTTTAGCCCTTAAAGCAATCCGGATATTAAAGCTTATAGCGCAGTATTAAATTTAAATCCTTAGGGCAGCCTAAGTGTTAGAGCTTATAGTATACTACTAAGTCTTAACTTTCGGATAAGCCTAAGGTTTAATATTCGCAATATAGCATTGGACCTCCAATTACAAAAAATTCCAAAGTTTAATATTTGCGGCGTAGCACCAGTTCCTAGGTAGTAGGAAATCCGGAAATTTAGAATTTACAACATAGTATTAGACCTCCGCTCCTAGAAAATCCTAAGGCTTAGGATTTAAGTTATAATACTAGATCTCCGCTCCTAGGAAACTCTAAGGCTTAGGGTTTATAGGCTAATACTTAATCTCCGCCCTCTAAACTAGGCATAGTTTAGAATTCGCGTGCTAATACTTAATCCCCACCTTCTAGATTGGGTGCAGCTTAGAATTTATAGTCTAATATTTGATCTCTGCTCTCTAAACTAAGCGCAGCTTAGAACCTACAGCCTAGTGCTTAATCTCCGCCCTCGGTTTTGGATATAACGTAGCTTTAGCAGATTAGTATTTAATATTCCTCGGCGTTCTACTTATTTGTTGACTTAACTAAGACTTAGGCAGAGCTCTAATCAATATCCAGGTATTAAGTATTAATCTCCGCATGCGTATTTAAATAGTCCATTAGATTCTTATTTAGAAAGACACTAAGGTTTATACCTAAAGCTCCCGAAACCCGTAGAACCTATATTATATTAGCTATTTAGTTTAAGTGTTATATAAGAGGTAGTTAATATTTACTAAGGTAAGTTACTATAACAGTGATTATTTATTAGTAAGCTAATTCAATAAAATCTGCAGCGCGGATATTTACCTTTAATTAACCTCCGCACCTTCTACCTTATAGTATCGCATCGCAAACTTTATTATTGTTGTTTTATCTACTGTCTATTAGCATACTACTATCTATAATGCCTTCCTTTATACCTCTAAATACGTCCAATAGCTATTTAGTTAAGGAACTTAATACACGCGACGTTAATAATAAAATAATTAAGGATTCTTTTAAGGACGCTCTTTCTTTTACTAATCCTTTAGAATTTCTACCTAGAGAGTAAGCTTTCTAATACTAAATTATGCCTACAGCTAATATAATTTCAGGAAATACGTACTAAAGCACTCTTTGTTAGATCTAGCAGAACACTATAATAAGGTTATTACGAAATCCGCTGGAAATCCGCTTACCTCTTTACTACCTACCTCTTTACTGCCTACTTCTTTACCGCTTACCTCTTCGCCGCCTACCTTTAAGCTGCTTATTTCTTCGTCGCCTACTACTTCTAAGAAGTTTAATCCTTATTATACTTCTACTTCTTTTAAGAGGTAGGCTAATAGAATTGCTGCGCAAAATGTTTAGTATAAGATAGCCTTTAAATCGTATATATTAACTATACTTTTTTAGTATCTTGTCTACTAATTTACCTCTTATAATAACCTAATAGAAATGTTAGAGATTTTAGATAACAATAAAGAGAATAACCTTAATAACGCCGACTCTCCTAAAAGCCCTCCTCTATCCTCTTATAATCTCTATAGCTCTTATAAACTCCGCAGTATACAGACGGCTTAAGCTATAATATTAGATATTAATACAAATAAGCGCCTTCCTATTTAAGTGCCGTTAGTAAATAAATGGTATACCCTAAAAGCTAGTGTTTAGGAGAATATAAAGGAAGCTTACTAGCGGATATATACCCACGTTTAGAATATTAAGGGTAGCTCTAGTATGCTGCGCGATCCGCTATACGCTTTATGCGTTAAGTAAGACTATAAATGTCGCGTTTATAAGCAGAACTTTAGGTTATATTTTAGAGGTGCGTGCTTAAGATGTCGCTTAAGTGGCAGGTTATGCAAAAAGGTATATACTAATAGTATACTATTATTCTATCAGCTAATATATATATAGGATAGTTCGCTAAGACTGGAGCCGGTTATACCTTAGTGTAAAAAACATACGTAATTAGCTTCTGCTAGTAGTCTAGCTAGAACACCTACTAAGAAGGTATAATATCCGCATCTTAATAATACGGATATTGCTAATATCCGCATAGCTTTATACCCGCACTATCCCCCCTCTAAAGACCTCCCCTTCCCCTAAGACTCTTACTTATAGTAATATACGCAGCCGTAGGGGCACCCGTTCCGCCGCCGCTTCTCCTACTTTTTTACTAATTCCTAGCACGCCTAGTGCTACTTCTAGTACTACTACCGCTCCCGCTAGCACGGAAAATATCAGGGTGTATTCGGCAATTGCTGTTTCCGTATATATTAATATAGTTTGTAAGTAGGTAACTAAGATAGCGAAAGATATTTAGGCTATAGATCGCCAGTTAAGTAAGCTTAAAGATTCTCTAAGTAAGATAAAGGATAAGCTTACGTTTATAAGGCGTAGTATTATAGCACTTATACATAACGCCGGGTTACTCAATATAGAATTTAAGTAGATGCTAGTTAGCTATTACTATAGGTTGACTATTATTATGGGTTTAGAGTAATAAAATAGTAGCTCTTACCTCTCTGCTACTACGTATATACTTAGGAATTAAGTCTCTACCTTATATTTAATAGATATAATTAATATTATAATATCCGTATAAGCTAAGATAAAGATATCTGTATAAGCTAAGATAAAGATATCCGTATAAGGTAAGATAAAGATATTTATATATCCGCACCGTTGATAATTACTAAGGTAAGTTATTATAGTAATAGTTATTTATTAGTGAGCTAATTTAATAAAATCGGTAGCGTAGATATTTACCTTTAATTAACCTCTGTACCTCTTCTTCTACTAACCTTTTACCTTACAGCACCGCACCGTAAACTTTATTATTGTTGTTTTATCTACTATCCCTTAGCATTTTACTGTCTGCAATACCTTTATTTACACCTATAAACGATATTAATGCGAATAATAGTAGCTAGGTAGTTAAGGAACTTAATATACGCGAAGTAAATAAGGATGCTGTTAAGCATGCTATGGCTGCTCTTACTAAACCTTTAGACTCTGTTCCTAAAGAGTAAGCTTTTTAATACTAAATTGTGCCTATAGCTAATATAATTTTAGAAAATATATACCGAAGCGCTCTTTATAGGATTTAGTAGATGACAAAAATATAGATAGAGCGAAATCCGCTAAAAATCCGCGCACCTTTTCGCTGCCTACCTTTCCGTTGCCTGCATCTTTGCCATAGACCACTTTGCTATTAGTTTCTTCGCTGTTTACTTCTCTACTACCGCTACCTAATACTTTTAAAAGGAGGCTTAATAAGGCTCGTTTATCTTTTTTTCTTAGAAAGTAGGCTAAAAAGGCTACTGATACGAATCTAAAGGCTAAAATAGCCATTAAATCGTATGTATTAGTTATACTATTTTAATATCTTGTCTACTAATTTACCTCTTATAGTAACCTAAACATTTATAAGGTTTCTTTAGATAGCGAATCTTTAGATAGCGGTAAAGATGAAGATCTTAATAACGCTAACTCTTATAATCTTCGCAGCCCTTACAATCTCCGTAGCCCTTATAATCTCTATAGTACCACAAATATAAATAAGCGCCTTCCTATCTAAGTGCCGTTAGCGAATAAATAGTATACTCTAAAAGCTGGTGTTTAGGAGAATATAAAGGAAAGCCGCTAGCGGATATTAACACACGTCCAGAATATTAAGGGTAGCTTTAGTAAGCTACGTAACCCGCTATATACTCTATGCGAGAAGTATAGCTACAAATATCGCGTTTACAAGAAGGACTCTAGGCCTTATTTTAGGGGTACGTGCTTAAGATATTGTATAGGTGGTAGGTCGTGCGGAAAAGTACGTGCTAATAGTATACTATTATTCTATCAGCTAACACGCGTATAGGAAAGTTTACTAGATCTAGAGCTGGTTATACCTTAGCGCAAAAAACGTACGAAGTTAGCTTCTGCTAATATTCTAGCCGAAACGCCTACTAAGAAGGTATAATATCCGCGTGTTAATAATACGGATATTGCTAATATCTGTATAGCTTTATTCTCGCACTATCCCCGCCCATATTACCACGCCTCCCCCTACTAAGACCTCCCCTCCTATTAAGACTCCTACTTATAGTAGTATACGCGGCTGTAGAGGTACCCGCTTTGCCGCTACTCCTCTAACTCTTTTACTAATTGCTAGCATACTAGGTGCTGCCGTTACTACTGCTACTTCCGCTAGCATAGAATCTGTTAGGGTATATTTAGTAATCGCTATTTCTGCGCGCGTTAATATAGTTTATAAACGGGTAACTAATATAGTAAAAGATGTTTAAGCTATAGATCGCTAGTTTAGTAAGTTTAAAGATTCTTTAAGTAAGATAAAGAATAAGCTTGCGTTCCTAAGGCGTAGTGTTATTATACTTATACGTAATGCTAGGCTACCGGATATTAAATATAGGTAGATATAAATTAGCTATTGCTACGGGCTAGCTATTGTTACTAGTTTACAATAATAAAATAGTAGCTTATACCTTTTTGCTACTATATATATAGGAATTAAGTCTCTACCTTACATTTAATAGATATACTTAATTAATATTATAATATCCGTATAAGCTAAGATGACGATATTCGCGTAAGCTAATATAAAGATATCCGCATAAGCTAAGATATAGATATTTATATATCTGCACTATAAAACAGCCCACTACTATATTATATACTATATACTAAGAAGATTATACGCCGGCTAGAGTTAATATTAATAAAAAGAACTCGATTAATATATTAAGACAGAAACGTACTAAAAGCCCAAGCATTTAAAAGTCCTCCAGTATATCATCCGTAGCCTTATTAAATCCGTCCTTATAAGGGTTATATAGTAAACCGCTAATATAAGACATCCGCATATTAAAATTAGTAATGCCGCCCTATAAGAGCCGCTCTAATCTAAGTTAAAGAATAGTAGGTGCCTTAAACCTAACGTCCTGTATACGCTAACGCACAATAGAAATATATCTATAATTAAAACAATATATTACTATTACTCTTAGTATTTATTAAGCAACTTATACACTAACTATTATATATATTAGTAAAGGTATAGGTATAATATTAGGACAACAAACTATATAAATATATTTAGTAGCTTCCCCTAGTACCTTTATATTCTTATTAGTATTACTAAAGCTTATAACGGAGCCTTATAGTAGGAACTACGGTAGACTCATTAATAGGCTAGGTATATAGGTATTGCCAGAAGTCAACAACGTAATAATAACTGGTGGAGTGGTTGCCTAATAGATTAACTCTAATTATATTCTAAGAATTACTACAAGGAAGGAACTATCTAGGTAGGGACTAAGGGTCCTTAAATATATAACCGTACTCCTAAGAAAGTCGTTACTCTATCTACTCTGTTTACTCTATTCGCTCTATTACAGATCTTATAGATTATATAGATTATATAGATTATATTATATAACTTTATTTACTATTCCTCATTATATAGTTCTATAGGTTCTATTCTAAACTATACTTATATTAACTAACTAGCTTCCTCTAACTCTTCTCTAAGTAGTTATAATATCGTACTTAAAGCGTTTATAACACTATCTCCCTCCTCTTTATCTTCGTCCTTAAAAATACCTAATATCTCTAAGTTATTTACTAGAGGTATAATATCTATCTAATTAATTTGGTTAATATTGTTGCTTATAATACCTAAAGCACTTTCTTCTTCTTTAACTCTTTATTATACGCATACAGTCTCTTCCATACTATCGCTTAGTAAAGTAATACTATCTCTATATTCTTATTATGCGAAAGAGGAGTTAGTTTATATTACATTAGCGAGTCCTCTATCTTAATAGCCCTCTTTTTATATAGAGTGTACTAAAGCAAATATTTAATTATTTTGCAATATTTGCTTAATCTCTAATGCTAAGTATACGCGTTCTATAACTCTTAATAGTCTTTAAGTTTCCTAAGTAATTTATTATAGGGTCTTATATTTAATCTGCCGCTATAAAGCTTAATAGTAAGCTATCCTTAGCGCTGCTTGCGGTTTAATATACCTTAGAAAAGTCCTTATATATCCTTAAAGCTTAGCGTTTAGCTTACGCTTATCTTTAGCGTTTAGAATATATCTATAAGAAGGTTTATTTAAAGGAGTAAAAACTTATTTAATAAGGTTTATAGAAACTTAGTAATAAAAAAACGGATTCTCTTCTAATAGAGAAGGAAATAACTCTAAGTAGTTTAGCAGTCGCTCTTCCTAGGTCCCCCTTAGGTAACTTATTCTTTGGCAATTCCTCTTTATTAATATTGCTTAACCTTTTCTCTTCTAATACTCCTGTACCTTTCTTATAGCATTCTTTAGGTTCTCTAGTAGTTTCTAGGTAGTCTCATTATAGCCTATTTACTTTACTTCGTACTATATTTCATCGTCTACGTCCTTATAACTAACGATTTTTAAAACTTACTATTTATCTTCCTCTTATCCTCTATATGTGTCTGCTTTATAAACTAGTGGCTTAACATTCCTATATACTAGCTCTAGTATTACAATATACTATATAGGGTAGATCTTTATCCTAGCTAGTAGGTTTAACTTAAATATAACTAATAAAATTTTCTATATAATTTTAAAGGTCCTAGTCTAACGTAGTCTAACTTCTTACTTAGTTATTAACTCTTAAAATTTTTATATAGTAGCCACACTTTATCTCCCTCCTTAAGATCTAGTCCCTTAGATCTCTTAGCATTGTAGTACTTTTTTATCCTTTACTATACCACCTTAGCTATTTCTGTAAGGTCTATATAAAGATTTATTAAACTCTTTATTCTTTACTTAGCTATNCTANTTATCTTCTTTANTTAACGTNGNNATAATAAGGTCNTTNGCTTATATCNNTAATTCNCCTTAAATAGTAATATGCCTATTCCTTCTTATGGTGTTATATTATATATAAACTGTATAACTAGTAATAGCAATACCTAATTATTCTATATATAATTAATATAATGCCTTAGATACTACTCTAGTGTCTAATTTAATCTTTCCGTTTAACCGTCTATCTGTAGATAATATATAGTAAAAGTTACTGCTTAAACTCCTTACTCTACTAAAAACACTTCCCAAAATGCTACTATAAATCTTAGATCTCTATCTAATATAATTTTACCTAGTACTCTATATTTTACGAACACTTCTTTAATATAGATTTTAGCGATATCTTCCGCTGATATTTCTTCTAAACATGCTATAAAGTATCCCTACTTCGTAAGCTTATATATTATTACTAAGATTATATTATAATCTTATCTGGTAATAGGGTCCCTTAACCTTAATAACTTAATAATAAAGTCCCATAATATAACCTCCTATAGTCTTTTTAATATTTTAATAGGTTATAGCCCTCTATATAGCTTATACCTTATTAGTTTATTTCTTTAGTAATTTAGATATTTTTTTATAACTTACCTAGCTAGTCCCTAGATTCTATTAATAATATACTCTTTTTAAAGTCTTAATACTAAGCCTATAGCTCCGTTGTGTCCTTAAGTTAGTTCTTTATAAAATAACTTAATAAACTCCTTTATAATAGCTCTTAGTACATATATCGCTTCTCGATTTTTATACTGTTCTAAGTCTAGATTCTCTATTTATATATCTAGGATCTTTTATATCTAATTACTCTCTAGTAATTTATAGATCTTTTCCTCTCGTATTACTATAATCTTTGGATAATGTCTGTACGAGTAGAGGTTACGTGGTCATGTCTCTGATTAGTTATCCTTACGGTGACTCATCAGCGCCCTATTTAGGCACCGCGATCCTTACGATCCTCTGCGAAAGACACGAATGAATCAAAGAACCTGTTACCTTATATTGCAATTGCAGTACCCCCCCGGGTGATACCGACACTGATCAGTTGATATCACAGATCAGCTAGGTGTTATTACGAAGAGAGACAACACGCGATCGCTCCTACCAAGGCCCGTCGATCTCGTCGCGTTTGCTAAGGAGAACCCTTCCTACCAAGGCCCTGGGAACTCAAAGAACCGACTCCTACCAAGGCTTCGTTCGGTTCGCGTCCATCACGCAAATCAACCCCGTACGATCTCTTCACTGAGTGCCAGTACCCCCAATACCCAAGAGAGACACCACGCGATCGCTCCTACCAAGGCCCGTCGATCTCGTCGCGTTTGCTAAGGAGAACCCTTCCTACTAAGGCCCTGGGAACTTAAAGAACCGACTCCTCCAAGGCTTCGTTTGGTTCGCGTCCACCACGTAAAATTAACACCTAGTACGACCTCTTTACTGAGCGCCAGTACACCCAGTAGCGTCAGCAGCACCCCTACCTACACCCCTACCTACACTACGACCTACACCACAACCTATACCACGATCTACGCCAGTTAATTATGTCTAATACACGAACCCAACGTCCAAACTGGGCTAATGGAATCACCCTAACCAACGAGACTACTGTAGAGGATATCACCAATTACATTTACTTCAAAATCAATGAGTATACTAGCTACAACTTTAAGGATAAAACCCTATGGGATTTATACTAAGAGGACTTCGATAATTTTGAGGTACAAACATTTAAGGACGCTAATAGGTCTGTAATTAAAAGACTTAAACAACTGCTCCGACGTAATGGAGTATGGGTCTTTAACAAAAAGAGCAAGTCAGTACCACAAGCACTGTACGACGTCGCTCACGAGGACGACCGTACGGAATGGTCAGATGCAGAAATTCAGCTATATATNAACAGCGAAGGACCCTTNAATTCGTATGCTATCAACTATCGTCTCAAATTACGCCCACTTGCCACCACCCCTAGGANACCTNAACCACCTGCTGCGTCTATACCCCAGCAAGCTCCGTCNANACAAGCTTCGTCCGCGCAATCTCCGTCTGCGCAAGCTCCGCCCACGCAAGCCCCATCTGCACAAGCCCCGTCCACGCAAGCTCCGTCTACACAAGCTCCGCCTACACAAGCTCCGTCCGCGCAAGCTCCGCCTACGCAAGCTCCGCCTACGCAAGCTCCGTCTATAGAAGCTCCGCCTGCGCAAGCTCCGTCCGCACAAGCTCCGCCCCGCAAGCTCCGCTAGCTTTACTCTCCCCCTTAACTAAAGCCAAGGACCTACGGCAGCCAAGCTTGTACGAAACCTCCGCAACCTGCCCGCAACAGCGCAACTTAGCTCTAGCTGTCTTAAATGACCTTCCTACGGCCGAGCTCCCCTACCTACGAACGTCACTGTCTGCTGCCTCCCCTGCAGATCTGCCACGTCGAAAATTACGTTAATAGCGCGCCCCAAATGCCAGCGTGCTCCCTTCCCCCCCTACGGCCCTTGCAAGCTATAAATACTTAATAAAGTCTATATATTGGTGGTTTTACGCACAAAGAAAGAACTGCCAGTGTTGGAATATATAGATAGAGTCTACCGACTAAACAATTGTACCGTTACGCCTACAGTCCGTCTAAGCTGGCACCGTACTGCTATATACTTCTCCTTTGTACTTTCTTACCTTCTTTTCTTTTATAAATGTCGCCAGTGTCTGTACGAGTAGAGGTTACGTGGTCATGTCTCTGATTAGTTATCCTTACGGTGACTCATTAGCGCCCTATTTAGGCACCGCGATCCTTACGATTCTTTGTGAAAGACACGAATGAATCAAAGAACCTGTTACCTTATATTGCAATTGCAGTACCCCCCCGGGTGATACCGACAGATAATTATACCTAATTAATCTATTTATATCCTTTTGTAACAAAGCCCCTAATAGCTTTTCATTATTTTATAGTTCAGCCTTTCTACTTAGAGCGTCTGCTTGTGCATTTTCTATACCCTTAGTATACTAAATCTTAAAATAGTATTCTATAAGCATCTCCGCCTATCTAACTTATCTATAATTAAGTTCTTTTATTATTAGGAACCCCGTTAGGTTCTTATAATCCGTTTTAACTATAAATAGTTTCTCTATGCCTTATAAAAATAATCTCTATTCCTTTAGTGCTATAACTATACCTAATAACTCCTTATTGTAGATGTTATAGTTTAGTTTTAGTAGTATTATCTTTTAACTATAGTATGCTACTGGGTACTATCTATTCTTATATTTTTATAGAAAGTATACTCCTAGTATATAGTCTAATACATCTGTCTTAACTACTGTCTCTAGCTATAGTTAATAGATTTTAAGAACTGGCTCCTAGGTAAACAACTATTTAATTCTTTTAAACAGTTCCTTTTATTCCTCTCCCTATGCCTATAGTTCTTCCTTCTTTATTAATCGCGTAAGTGGTTTAATATCTTTTAACTATTGCGCTATAAACCTTCTACAGTAATTGCAGAACCCTAAAAATAATCTTAACTATATTATATTTTCCGGTTCTTGCTAATTTACTATAGCCTTAATCTTTTTTAGATCTATATTAAGTTAGCCTAGTTTAATAATAAATCCAATAAATTTGGTCTTCCTAGTAAAGAACTTGTATTTCTCGATTGCTACTAGCATCTGTTCTTTTTATAGTCTCTTTAAGACCTATTTAATGTGTTCTCTATATTCTTCCTTACTTATTAAGTAGATAATAATATTATCGAGGTATACTATAATAAATTTATCTAAGTGTTCTCTTAATACATTATTAATACGCTTCTAAAATATTACTAGTACGTTTATAAGCCTAAATTGTATAACTAGTGGTTTATATAGTCCTTTCTTTAACCTAAAGGCTGCCTTCTATTTATTGCCTTCCTTAATCCTAATCTAATAATATACCTATCTTAGATCTATCTTTATAAAGATTTACGTATTGCTAATCCTATTTTAGATTTCACTAATTAAGGGTAAAGGATACCTATCCTTCCTGGTAATGCTGTTTAACTATCTATAGTTAATGTATAGCCTAAGTTTTCTATTTTTCTTTAGTATGAACAGTACTGGATATCCCGCTAATAACTACGATAGTCTAATATATCCTTTTTAAAGATTTTCCTAAACAAACTCCTTAAGTACTTATAACTCTTTTTCTGTTAACTTATAAGTTGGGTAGAACCTTAAACTTATTCCTAGTTCTAGCTCTATCTTATAGTCCTATACTATATAATCTAACAGCTTTTTACTTTCTAGTAACTATAGCTTCTTGCCGTATTTATGGTATCTCTTTAGTATATAACTTAATCCTTAATTGGTTTCCTTATATATTGCTCCAACTTAGTACTATACTAATTTAGTTTATTATTATATCTTACATTGTATATATCTCTAATATTAACCTAACCTATAACCTAATTAATCTTTGGATTATATTTCTATAACTAAGGTATTCCTAATACTACCTTATTATTCCCTAATAGTAATATATTAAAAGATATCTTAACTTATTTCCCTTTAATAGTTATCTAAATTGGTCCTATTTTAAGGTTAATAATACCTCCTCTATAGGCTATTAGATCTCCTAAAATTGTTACTAGTAAATAAGGGTGCTCTTTTTACCTATACGGTAGCCCTATCCTTTTAACTGCTATTAGTAAGATATAGTTCTATATTACTCTACTATCTACTAACGCTTTAAACTGCTAATCTTACCATTTAACTCTTAAATTTAGGTGTTATCCTTAAATTCCTTTAAGGGTCTAAGGCTCTACTACTAGCTCCCTCTAGTCCTATAGGCCTCTACTTTTCCTAACTATTAGCTGCTTAATCCTATTATATTTGGCTTACTCTTTAGCTAATACCTAGTTCACTTTTTGTCTTTAATATACTATAGATAGGTATTCTCTAGACATTCCTACTATTATTATCTATCTAAGCATTCTTCCGTAAGGAATCTTCCTAGTTAAAATATTAGGCTTCCTTCCTCTTAGACTTCTGCTAGATGCTAGCCGTATATATACTTAGCATTTCTATACTATTATTTATCTATTATCTAGTATATCCTTATAGGGTATTTCCAATTCTTTTTCTTTAGATTCTTATATATTTCGCACATATTATTTATATACGCAATCTATAATAGCGTATAGTGTACTAGGTGCTTTAGGTTAACTTTTAGCTTATCTTTATCTTTAAGTTTAAACCTCTATCGCACTAATTTAAATATTATAACTTTATTCGTAGGTACTAAGATACGTCTCTTACTTCTTTAGTCCTCTAATTATTTCTTTAGATCCTTTAATGTTATAATCAAAGCTCCCTTAATATAATTTATCACTTTTTCCGTAATTAGGTAGTCTTAAATAACTTTCTTATCCAACCACATATAGAAATCTTCCCACTCATTATTATATCATTGCCTATACCACTTTTAGTACAGCTGCTGGAGTGTATACAGTTTATCCGTAAGGAAGTATCTTCTTATTACTATATTATAACAGCCTTTTATATATCATTCTTCGAACCTAGTAAAAATCTCTAAATCCTCTTTATTTTCCAGTTTAGTAAGCTACTTAGCTCTTAGTATGCCTGCTTTTAGCCTATTAGTAATTCTTTATATAGGTACTCTATCCCTTATATGACCTAGTATACTAGATCTTATATCTAGTTTCTTTTCTTACTATGCGATAATTCTTACTCTAAACTCTTCTATAGTTTCTTTTAGTTTGCGCCTTATAACTAGATCCTTAAAGTCTTCTTACTTCTTAATTACTGTATTAATTTTTTAATCTTTAGGTCGAACACTACGTTCCCCTAGTAAGTCTTCTAGGTCTATATACTTATCTCCTAGTCTAGTTACTATTTATATTACAAATTCTCTAATCTATAAAGAAGCTCCTTGCCTCTTACTTACGGGTGTCCTAATTTATTCTCCGAATTCTTAATCCCTTAGGTTCTTTAATTCTAAGCTTACTTCTAACTTAAGCTTAGCCCCTACCTTAGTCTAACTAGGCTTTACTAGTGTCCTCGTCTTATTTTAAGAGTTCTAGATCTCACTTATCTCGTCTTAAGAGTCTTATACCTTTAGGAAACTTCGTCCTAAGCTTATTTATATATTGCTAAACTAAGCTATTACTCTATTCCATCGGTTTTTGTCCATTATAGGTCCTTAAGTATACCTTATCTCATCTTAAGAATCTTAGTTATCTCTTATCTCATCTTAAGAATCTTAAGCCTTTGGCCTTTTACCTTTATTAAGTGGTGAGCTAGCACTAATAGTTATCTGCTTGCTTAATCGTCTTTAGATATTACTCCTTCCGTCTTATAAAGTAATAGATACCGTATCTAACGGTGTTATAATGCCCGTTACTAAACCTTGCTCTATAGCGGTCTTAGTCTCTACTTCTATTGCGTTATTAAGGTTTAAATACCCCTAGTTAGTTCCTTTACTATCCTTGTTGCTGTTAATTAATAAGTACTCTAACTTTATTATTATTATTTATATGTTGCTATAATATCTTAATCTAGCTTATAGAGTTAATCTTATTTTTTATCTAACTCTTTAGTTCCTTTAAGTCCTNTTAACTCTNGCTCTTATNGCTAATAGCTTANNNNATACTTAGCNTCTTTATAAATTNGGNATNNGTTATTATAATAAAACGCAAAACTTCTAATTAAATATTCTTTTGTTCCTTATAGTATACTATTATCCCTCTATATATATATATTACATACTACTAGTCTAGTTCCCTTTACTATATAATAACCCTAACTACTTTTACAGTCTCTAGCAAAATAACTTTATTTTCTATAATTTATATAAGCTCCGTCTTTAAACTATTGCTTTTATTATAAAGTCCGCTTAAACGTCTTCTATTACTAAGATCCTTAATTTAGCCTATACTCCTTAGTCCTATAATTACTTAATCCTTAACCTCTAGGTTTCTATAATTGCTTTCCCTATCTCTTATAGGTTTCTTTAGTACTACTTAGGTTTATTAGCTCTACGCCATACTATAGTTTCTAACTTAGCTTTAGTTGTTATATACTCTACGTCTTATATAACTATAGAACTCTATCCTAGCCTTTCTTAGCCTATTCCCTTTAGAAGATCCTATTATTAATCTTAATTACTTAATCTATTAATTCCCTTAGGGTGTCCGTATCTTCTATTAGAATAATTACGTCCTAGACTTTAGCCTTAAGTCCCTATTTATACTATACTATAAGCGCCTTATTGTTCTATTTAACCTATATAGCAAGTATTTAAAACTATATCGTATACTTAATTACTAAAGTTCGCTATATTAGGTCCTAAAGCTTTTTTTTTACTATAGTTGTTACTTCCGGGTCCCTAAATATCTATATTAATTATTCCGCAAATCCTACCTAACTAGAAAACATAAATCGTACCTCTTAATTAGTAGTAGTTATTCTATTAGTCTATATTTCCGTTAAGTAGAGTTTAAACCATTTAAGTGCCTATCCTATTAGGAATAGTTCTATATAGGCTATCTAATCCATTAACGTGGCTAACTTAGCCCCTTCTTATATAACCTTAAAATGTATTTACGTTAGGAATCCTTTAAGCTTTAATCTCTCCCCTAAGAATTATTTAATTGAAGGTAACTTAACCTTCGCTACTCTAATCCCATTAAGTCTTTCTTTAAGTATTTAGTTATTCTTATTTAACCTATTAATGATTTCCTATAACTACCTAACCGTAACTAGTTATAAGTTAGTATCTTATATACTTATATCTCCACTTAACCTTAAAGTGGTTACTACTATTAACGGCGTCGTGGTGGCTGCTTTTAGTAGCATGTTATTTAACTTCTTAAAACCGTAACCGTAGTAGTAATTATATAATGGAGCCTTATAGTAAGAACTACGGTGGACTTATTAATAGGCTAGGTATATAGGTATTACCGGAAGTTAATAACGTAATAATAACTAGTAGAGTGGTTGCTTAATAGATTAACTCTAATTATATTCTAAGAATCACTACAAGGAAGGAACTATCTAGGTAGGGACTAAGGGTCCTTAAATATATAACCGTACTCCTAAGAAAGTCGTTACTCTATCTACTCTATCTACTCTGTTCGCTTTATTATAGATCTCGCAGATTATATAGATCACATAGATTATATTACGTGACTCTGCTTACCATTCCTCGTTATATAGTTCTATAGGTTCTATCCTAGACCATACTTATATTAACTAACTAGCTTCCTCCAACTCTTCTCTAAGTAGTCGTAATATTATACTTAAAGCGTTCGTAACAAAGCTGTATATAAGGGGATTAAATGGTAAACCGGCTGCAGTTAATAGAAAGGCGTTAAATGTATTTACGCCGTCCTTTGTAAGTTTCTTATATCCGCGCTATAAAAGTAAAGGAGCCTTAAAATCCGCTAAGCGCCGCGCATATTATATAATTAAATCCTTCCTAATCTAATCTGCAAGATAGCGGATATCTAGCGCTAGAGACTTAGTTATATATTCGCTGTTTATACGTTTACTAAATATACACTTAAAAATATCGCGGAGCGCGCTAGTATAACTTATTATAAGAACACTTTATTTAAACAGCTCGTCTATACTAAACGTTAAATTCCCGCGCGTCTAGAGCAACTCCTTAAGTTAAAGATTTAGCAGTTTATTAAGGCGATCCGTCTTAAAGAAGCTATCTAGCCGCCCTTAGAGGTTAACTAAACTATTAGTAAGAATAGCCTATTAAAGCACTAGATTATAAGCGCTTATTCTAACTAGTTGCTATAGGATTAGTATATTATATGTATAGTTCTTTAATAAGCTTCTAGCAAAGTATAAGTAAAGGCAGGGGATTATACGCTTTAGTAGTCCGATATCCGCATACTTAATAACATATTTTAGAAGCTTATAAGTATTAATAACCTATAGGAACCGGATATAATTAAAGAACTCTATATTATAGTTATCAGCGGTAGAGCTTAATATACCTAGAGAGGACAATATCGCTGCTAGCTGACGTGCGTTGGTTAGTGGCTCTAAGCGCTAATTTATATCGCGGTATATATCTCTTAAAAAAGCTACTATGCGGATATCCTTAACATGCTCTAGAAATTACTACGAAAATAGGTTTTGTATATATCGCTTAGCCTTACCATCTACCTTAATATTACACTTATTACGGATATAGAGTAGGAATAATATAATAATACAAGCGTTAAAGCTTTGGAGGATTAGCTCTTCTATATAATAAAACAAAGCCTTTTCCCTAGAAATATTACGCCGTCCTAGGTAGTTTATATAGGCGTAAAGCGCTAAAAACTACTACGCGGCTTCCTTACCCCTATAGAACGTACGCATAATTATATATAGGAAGTTTAATCGCATATGCTATAGCCCTAGAATAGGCAATACCTACTTATAGCTATTATACGCACCTTTCGCCTTAACCCGCTCCTCTTTATATAATTAGATAAGCTTTGTAGTTTTCTAATCTCCATATACTAGGAAAAGCCAATTATTAAAAGCGGTTTTGTAATTATACTGCAGTTATAACGGAGCCTTATAGTAGGAACTACGGTGGACTTGTTAATAGGCTAGGTATATAGGTATTGCCGGAAGTCAACAACGTAATAATAACTAGTGGAGTGGTTGCCTAATAGATTAACTCTAATTATATTCTAAGAATTATTATAAGAAAGGAACTATCTAGGTAGGGACTAAAGGTCCTTAAATACACAACCGTACTCCTAAGAAAGTCGTTGCTTTGTCTACTCTATCTGCTCTATTCGCTCTATTATAGATCTTATAGATTATACAAATTATATAGATTACATTACGTAACTCTGCTTATTATTCCTCGTTATATAGTTCCACGGGTTCTATCTTAAACTGTGCTTATATTAACTAACTAGCTTCTTCTAACTTCTCTCTAAGTAGTTATAATATTATACTTAAAGCGTTTATAACACTATCTCCCTCCTTTCTATTTTCGTCCTTAAAAATACCTAACATCTCTAAGTTATTTATTAGAGGTATAATATCTATCTAATTAATTTAGTTAATATTATTACTTATAATGCCTAAAGCACCTTCTTCTTCTTTAACTCTTTGTTATACGCGTACAGTTTCTTCTATACTATTACTTAGTGAAGTAATGCTATCTCTATATTCTTATTGCGTAAAAAAGGGGTTAGTTTATATCGCGTTAGCGAGTCCTCTATCTTAATAGCCCTCTTCTTATATAGAGTGCACTAAAGTAAACGTTTAATTATCTTACGATATTTGCTTAATTTCTAACGCTAAGTATACGCGTCCTATAACTCTTAATAGTCTCTAAGTTCCCTAAGTAATTTATTATAGGGTCTCGTGTTTAATCTACCGCTGCGAAGCTTAATAGTAAGCTATCCTTGGCGCTGCTTGCGGTCTAATATACCTTAAAAGAGTCCGTATATATTCTTAAAGCTTAGCATCTAGCTTACGCTTATCTTTAGCGTTTAGAACATGTTCGTAAGAAGGTCCGTTTAAAGAAGTAGAAACTTGTTTAATAAGGTTTATAGAAACTTAGTAATAAAAGAACGGATTCTCTTCTAATAGAGAAGGAAATAACTCTAAGTAGTTTAGCAGTCGCTCTTTCTAGGTCCCCTTTAGGTAACTTATTCTTTAGCGATTTCTCTTTATTAATATTGCCTAACCTTTTTTCTTTTAATACTCCTATACCTTTCCTATAGCGTTCTTTAAGTTTTCTAGTAGCTCTTAGGTAGTCTCGTTATAGCCTATCTACTTTACTTTATACTATGTTTTATTGTCTACGTCTTTATAATTAACGATCTTTAAAACTTGCTATTTATCTTCCTCTTATCCTCTATACGTATTTACTTTATAAACTAGTGGTTTAATATTCCTATATACTAGCTCTAGCATTACGATATACTATATAGGGTAGATCTTTATCCTAGCTAGTAGGTTTAACTTAAATGTAACTAGTGAAATTTTTTATATAATTTTAAAAGGTCCTAGTCTAACGTGGTTTAACTTCTTACTTAGTTATTAACTCTTAAAATTTTTATATAGTAGCTATACTTTATCTCCCTCCTTAAGATCTGGTCCCTTAGATCTCTTAGCATTATAGTACCTTTTTATTCTTTACTATACCACCTTAGCTATTTCCGTAAGGTTTATATAAAGATTTATTAAACTCTTTATTCTTTATTTGGCTATACTACTTATCTTTTTTACTTAATATAGCGATAATAAGGTTCTTAGCTTATATCTATAATTCGCCTTAAATAGTAACGTGCCCATTTCTTTTTATAGTGTTGTGTTGTATATAAACTATATAACTAGTAATAATAATACCTAATTATTCTGTATATGATTAACATAATGCCTTAAATACTATTCTAGTGTTTAATTTAATCTTTCTATTTAACTGTCTGTCTGTAGGTAATATATAGTAAAAGTTGCTACTTAAACTCCTTACTCTGTTAAGAACACTTCCTAAAATGCTGCTATAAATCTTAGATCTCTGTCTAATATAATCTTACTTAGTGCTCTATATCTTACGAATACTTCTTTAATATAGATTTTAGCGATATCTTCCGCTGATATTTCTTCTAAATATGCTATAAAGTATCCCTACTTTATAAGCTTATCTACTATTACTAAGATTATATTATAATTTTGTCTAGTAATAGGATCTTTTAACTTTAGTAACTTAATAATAAAGTCCTATAATATAACCTCTTATGGTCTCTCTGGTATTTTAATAGGTTGTAGCCCTCTATATAGCTTATGCCTTATTAGTTTATTCCTTTAGTAATCTAAATATTCTTTTATAACTTACCTAGCTAGTCCCTAAATTCTATTAATAATATACTCCTTTTAAAGTCTTAATATTAAGCCTATAGCTCTGTTATATTCTTAAGTTAGTCCTTTATAAAATAACTTAATAAACTCTTTTATAATAGATCTTAGTATATATATCGCTTTTTAATTTTTATACTACTCTAAGTTTAGATCCTCTACCTATATATCTTAGATCTTTTATATTTAATTACTCTCTAGTAAATTATGGATCTGTTCTTCTTATATTGCTATAATTTTTAGATAATTATATCTAATTAATCCGTCTATGTCTTTTCGCAATAAAGCCCCTAATGGCTTTTTATTATTTTATAGTTTAGCCTTTCTACTTAGAGCGTCTGCTTATGTATTTTCTATTCCCTTAGTATACTAAATCTTAAAATAGTATTCTGTAAGTATTTTTGCCTATCTAACCTATCTATAATTAAGTTCTTTCGTTATTAGGAACCCTATTAGGTTCTTATAATCTATCTTAACTATAAATAGTTTTTTTATACCTTATAAGAATAATTTCTATTCCTTTAGTGCTATAACTATACCTAATAACTCCTTATTATAGATGTCATAGTTTAGTTCTAGTGGTATTATCTTTTAACTATAGTATGCTACTAGGTGCCATCTATCTTTATATTTTTATAGGAAGTACGCTCCTAGTATATAGTCTAATATATCTATTTTAACTACTATCTCTAACTGTGGTTAATAGATTTTAAGAACTGGCTTTTAGGTAAATAACTATTTGATTCTTTTAAATAGTTCCTTTTATTCCTCTCCCTATACCTATAGTTCTTCTTTCTTTATTAATCTTATAAGTGGCTTAATATTCTTTAACCATTAAGCTATAAACCTTCTATAGTAATTGTAGAACCCTAGAAATAACCTTAACTGTGTTATATTTTCTAGTTCTTGCTAATTTACTATAGCCTTAATCCTCTTTAGATCTATACTAAGTTAGCCTAGTTTAATAATAAATCTAACGAAATCTATCTTTTTAGTAAAGAATTTGTATTTCTTAATTGCTACTAGCATCTATTCTTCTTATAGTCTCTTTAAAACCCATTTAATGTGTTCTCTATATTCTTCCTCGCTTATTAAGTAGATAATAATATTATTAAGGTATGCTATAATAAATCTATCTAAGTATTCTCTTAATATATTATTAATACGCTTCTAAAACGTTGCTAGTGCGTTTATAAGCCTAAATTATATAACTAGTAGTTTATATAGTTCTTCCTTTAACCTAAAGGCTGCCTTCTATTTGTCGCCTTCCTTAATTCTAATTTAATGGTATGCCTATCTTAGATCTATCTTTATAAAGATTTACGCGTTACCGATTCTATCTTAAATTTTACTAATTAAGGGTAAAGGATACCTATCCTTCCTAGTAATGCTGTTTAACTGTTTGTAGTTAATATATAGCCTAAGTTTTCTATTCTTCTTTGGTATAAATAGTACTAGATATCCCGCTAATAACTGCGATAGTCTAATATATCCTTTTTAAAGATTTTCCTAGATAAACTCCTTAAGTGCCTATAACTCTTTTTCTGTTAACTTATAAGTTAAGTAAAACCTTAAACTTATTTCTAGTTTTAGTTCTATTTTATAGTCCCATACTATATAATCTAATAGCTTTTCACTTTTTAGTAACTATAGCTTCTTGCCGTACTTATGGTATCTCTTTAGTATATAACTTAATCCTTAATTAGTCTCCTTATATATCGCTCCAACTTAATACTATATTAACTTGGTTTGTTATTATATTTTATATTATTATATATCTCTAATATTAACCTAACCTATAACCTAATTAATCTTTAGATTATATTCCTATAACTAAGGTATTCCTAATACTGCCTTATTATTCCCTAATAGTAATATATTAAAAGACATCTTAATTTATCTCCTTTTAATAGTTATCTAAACTGGTCCTATTTTAAGATTAATAATGCCTCCTCTATAGGCTATCGGATCTCCTAAAATTGTTACTAATAGATAAGGGTACTCTTTTTGCCTATATGGTAGCCCCATCCTTTTAACTACTACTAGTAAGATATAGTTCCTTATTACTCCACTATCTACTAATACTTTAAACTGCTAATCTTGCCATTTAACTCTTAGGTTTAAGTGTTGTCCTTAAATTCCTTTAAGGGTCTAAGGCTCTATTACTGGCTCCCTCTAGTTTTATAGGCCTCTACTTTTCCTAACTATTAGCTACTTAATCCTATTATACTTGGCTTACTCTTTAGCTAATACCTAGTTCGCTTTTTGTCTTTAATATACTATAGATAAATATTCTCTAGACATTCCTATTATTATTATCCATCTAAGTATTCTTCTATAAAGAATCCTCCTAGCTAAAGTGTTAAACTTCCTTCCTCTTAGACTTCTACTGGATGCTAGCCGTATATATACTTAGCATTCCTATACTATTATTTATTTATTATCTAGTATATCCTTATAGGGTATTTCTAGTTCTTTTCCTTTAGATTCTTATATATTTTATATATATCGTCTATATATACAATCCATAATAGCGTATAGTATACTAGGTGCTTTAGGTTAACTCTTAACTTATCTTCGTTCTTAAGTTTAAACCTTTATCGTACTAATCTAAACGTTATAACTTTATTTGTAGGTACTAAGACGCGTTTCTTACTTCTTTAGTCCTTTAATTGTTCCTCTAAATCCTTTAATATTATAATTAAGGCTCCCTTAATATAATTTATTACTTTTTCCGTAATTAGGTAGTCTTAAATAACTTTTTTATCTAACCACATATAGAAATCTTCCTACTTATTATTATATCGTTGCCTATACCACTTTTAATATAGCTGCTAGAGTATATACGGTCTATCCGTAAGGAAGTATCTTCTTATTACTGCATTATAATAGCCTTTTGTATATTATTCTTCGAACCTAGTAGGAATCCCTAGATCCTCTTTATCTTCCAGTTCGGTAAGCTACTTAGCTTTTAGTATACCTATCTTAGGTCTATTAGTAATTCTTTATATAGGTACTCTGTCCTTTATATGACCTAGTATACTAAATCTTATATTTAGTTTCTTTTCTTACTATAAGGTAATTCTTGCTCTGAATTCCTCTATAGTTTCTTTCTTTTCGCGTCTTATAAGTAGATCCTTAAAGTCTTCTTACTTCTTAATCTTAATATTAAACTCTCAATCTTTAGTCTAAACATCTTATTTAACTAGTAAGTCCTTTAGGTCTATATATCTGTCTCCTAATCTAACTACTATTTATATTGTAGATTCTCTAATCTATAATAAAGCCTCTTACTTCTTTCTTGTGGGTGTCTTTATTCGCACTCTAAATTCTTAACCCCTTAGATTCTTTATCCTTAAGCTTACTTCCTTCTTAAGCTACGCTCTAGCCTTAGTTTAACTAGGCTTTACTAGTATTCTTATCTCATCTTAAGAGTCTTAAATCTCACTTATCTTATCTTAAAAATCTTATACCGTTAGGAACACTTATCCTAAGCTCATTCGTATGTTCTTAAACTAAGCTACTACCCTGCTCTATCGGTTTGCGTCCATTATAGGTCCTTAGGTATACCTTATCTTATCTTAAGAATCTTAGTCGTCTCTTATCTCGTCTTAAGAATCTTAAGCCTTTAGCCTTTTACCTTTATTAAGTGGTAAGCTAGCACTAGCAGTTGTCTACTTACTTAATTATCTCTAGATATTGCTCCTTCCGTCTTATAAAGCAATAGATGCCGTATCCAACGGTGTTATAATACCCGTTACTAAACCTTGCTCTATAGCGGTCTTAGTCTCTGCTTTTATTGCGTTATTAAGGTTTAGATACCCCTAGTTAATTCCTTTACTATCCTTATCGCTGTTAATTAATAAATACTCTAACTCCATTGTTATTATTACTAATTATTGTCCGCATATTGCTATAATATCTTAATTTAGCTTATAGAGTTAATCTTGTTCTTTATCTAACTCTTTAGTTCCTTTAAGTCCCCTTAACTTTAGCTCTTATGGCTAATAGCTTATACCGTACTTAGCGTCTTTATAAATTTAGTATGTGTTATTATAACAAAACGTAAAACTTCTAATTAAACATTCTTTTGTTCCTTGTAGTATACTATTATCCCTCTATACGTATATATTATATACTATTAGTCTAGTTCCCTTTACTACGTAATAACTCTAATTACTTTTATAGTTTCTAGCGAAATAACCCTATTTTCTGTAATTTATGTAAGCTCCGTTTTTAAACTATTACTTTTGCTATAAAGTCTGCTTAAACGTCTTCCGCTATTAAGATCCTTAGTTTAGCCTATACTCCTTAGTCCTATAATTACTTAATCCTTAACTTCTAGGTTTTTATAGTTACTTTCCCTATCTCTTATAGGTTTCTCTAGTACCACTTAGGTCCATTAGCTCTGCGCCATACTATAGTTTTTAATTTAGCCTTAGTCGTTGCGTGCTCTACGTCTTATATAACTATAGAACTCTATTCTAGCCCCTCTTAGCCTATTCCCTTTAGAAGATCCTATTATTAATCTTAATTACTTAATCTATTAATTCCCTTAGGGTGTCCGCATCTTCTATTAGAATAATTACGTCCTAGACTTTAGCCTTAAGTCCCTATTTATACTGTGCTATAAGCGCCTTATTATTCTATTCGACCTATATAGCAAGTATTTAAAACTACGTCGTATACTTAATTACTAAAGTTCGCTATATTAGGTCCTAAAGCTTTCTCTCTGCTATAGTTGTTGCTTTTAGGTTTCTAAATATTTATGTTAATTATTCCGCGAATCCTACCTAGCTAGAAAATATAAATTGTACCTCTTAATTAGTAGTCATTATTCCGTTAGTCTATATTTCTGTTAAGTAGGGTTTAAACTATTTAAGTGCCTAACCCATTAGGAATAGTCCTGCGTAGGCTATTTAATCCATTATTATAGCTAACTTAGCCCCTTCTTATATAACTTTAAAATATATTTACGTTAGAAATCCTTTAAGCTTCGATCTCTCTCCTAAGAATCGTTTAATTAAAGGTAACTTAACCTTCGCTGCTCTAATCCCATTAAGTCTTTCTTTAAGTATTTAGTTATTCTTATTTAACCTATTAATAATTTCCTATAACTACCCAACCGTAACTAGTTATAAGTTAGTATCTTATATACTTGTATCTCCACTTAATTTTAAAGTAGTTACTGCCGTTAACGGCGTTATAGTGGCTGCTTTTAGTAGCATATTATTTAACTTTATAAAACTATAACTATAGTAGTAATTATATAACGGAGCCTTATAGTAGGAACTACGGTGGACTTGTTAATAGGCTAGGTATATAGGTATTACTAGAAGTTAATAACGTAATAATAACTAGTGGAGTGGTTGCCTAATAGATTAACTCTAATTATATTCTAAAAATTATTACAAGGAAGGAACTATCTAGGTAGGGACTAAAGGTCCTTAAATATACAACCGTACTTCTAAGAAAGTCGTTACTTTATCTGCTCTGTCTACTCTATTTGCTCTATTATAGATCTTATAGATTATATAGATTACACAGATCACATTATATAACTCTGCTTACTATTCCTTATCACATAGTTCCACGGGTTCCATTCTAGACCGTGCTTGTATTAACCAACTAGCTTCTTCCGACTCCTCTCTAAGTAGTTATAATATTGTACTTAAAGCGTTTGTAACAGCAGTTGTTCTAGGAAGATATTCTTTATTATGTGATAGTTGCCGTTAATAGAAGCCTTGCTATCTAGAATAGGTCCTAAAGTTATATACTCTATCCTTCTATAAGGGAGAATATTAACTACTAGTATATATAGATATTTAATATCCGTATTAGAGTTAAATATGCTATTAACTGCAGTAAAATACGCGTATTAGATAGCGTCCGTAATAAAACTTATAGATATTTACTTTTAAAGGTTATTAAACCTATTCCTAGCTGCATTAACAACCTTATCTAGCTTAAGTTAACGGGTATTATTTAGTATTAACTGCTTAAGGCCCCCTTTAGGTATGTAGACTCCGCGTAAAATCTTTTCTATAGTATGCAAATTAAACTTGCTAATCTTGCTAATAACCTAATATTAAGTCTTTTGGTAATAGTTAAAGTTATTATAGATAATATAGATATTATTATAAATAGATAGAGACTTAATTAGTTTCTTAAGGGTTATTAGCGTTAGAAGGGCTATTAGAATTAATAGGACCTTTTTTAGAATATTTAGCTAGCCTAAGCTTTTTAGCGTTAAGAGTTTTGTAACTATTAATTAGACTAAGGCTATATAGGAAAAACAGTATATAGCGCTTTATACTAAGCGCCTAAAGATATAGACTAAGTAGACAGGCGAAACCATTTATGGAGTTTTAGGTAAACCCTAGGAGGAATATAAAGGCAACTATAACTATACGTCCGCCGTGCGGATCCTGACTATATTCCTCTCTATTTAGTGCGGATATCCCCTTAATAAGCTAGAATAGTAGTAGACCGTGCTGCTAAACAAACTAGGCTATATTCTTAAGGTTAATATCCTAAAACTCTATATCTAGAGTCTATATGTTAAAGGGGCCGCGTTATAATTATAGTTAGCAGAGTTCTTTCCGGATATAGCGGGTAGTATAGGTTACTAGCGTTATATAAATTTCAGCCCTATTAACAAGCTCTTTTTATATTTCCTTTTCCTCTAGCAAAGCAATAAGTAGGTCCCCTACTTTCTTCTTCTTCTTATTACCTCTATGCCCGTTCTCGCTTTCTAAGTACTTAAAGATTAGCCTATAAAAAGACCAGCCCCATTAATATAGAAGGTCCTTTACAATATTAACCTTCTCTTCCTTTAATATCTTTATCCGACTGGCAGATAAAATATCTGCTAGAATATCCGCTAGAATATCCGCTAAAATATCCGCTAGCTATGCAGAGGGCTGGCGGCGTAGATATAAGCGTTTAGCGTTAGTGTTTACTACACGGCTTAGCGGTGTAGAGATAGAATTAGGGCCTCTACGGTAACGAATTCCTCTTAACGTTGCGCGTGTATAAGGAGCTAAAGATCTTATAACTTATAAAGTAGGCTTTTCTCTATAATTTAGTGTAATTTTTATATTAACAGGTATTGTGGAAGGGTAGATTAATTTCGTTAAAGTTAATAAGGTCTTCTTATATAAACCGTGTTTAGGTTTTCTACAAAGCTCGCTAAAGTGCCTCAGACCAAGAAAACGATTGCCGTCCTAAATCAGCTTAGCGGACGGTGCGGATATTCCTATATCCGCACAATCGATTTCTTAGTCTAAGCTCGCTGAGGTAAGATTTTTAATCGGTCCGCAAGCTGACTAACGATATTTGTGCGAAACCACCGGAATCACGGCTAAGGCACTTTTCCAAGGTTTGTTAACGTGGGTCACCGGGTTCTGACGGTCCACCTACAACGTCCTGGCGCATCCGGTGGTTAGCGTGTTTTATTAACCTTCCCTTAAACAGCAAAAATACCAAAACTTCCCCTACAAAAAGGCCGTGCAGACGTGGCTGCGCTAACCACCGGAATTGAAGAGACGCTGTAGTTATGACGGAACACCAAAATACTGCCGAATGCCTATTTGCAGGCAAATCGCTAGTAAAAACCATCGCAAAGCATTATTTTATTATTAAACCCGAATGAAGCCTTAAACATATATGGGAGAGAGTCTATATCGACTTTTTACAGTGTATTAGGCAGCTGATTGCTTAGATAACCGCGAGTTGGCGGACTAAAGTCCTCATCTGAGGCTTGAGGCGATATTTTCCAGCAGAATACCGAAATAGGAAACCGCTTTTCCTAATTAGACAGGCGGTCAGATTTCCGTCATAACTGGGTGGACCGTCATAACCCGGTGACCCACGTTATATAAAGGGCGCTTATAAGCTCTTAGACTCTTGGGGAGAAATGCCTCTTGGTATAATGTGATTGGTTTAGGATTTCGCAGGACTTTTCAGGACTAGGGTATAGTGATTTAATTGGCTCAGATCCTTGGCGTCACTCTGTGGCGCAATTTCTCCCCTCCTATGAGATAACTTAGACCACAGAATTAACTTTTTAACAAAAAAGGTTAGCGATATCCGCTTGCGGATATACGTATGTCCGCTAATTGACTCTACGGTCTGACCTTGCTGAGGTAACGCCAAATCGGTTCCACACCGCAGCTTAGCTGTGACGCGATCTCAAAACACACACACTCCTTTATTTGTCCTCTCAAAGCCCCTCTGGGAAGATTGGACATTCTTCTCGGGACAAACTCCTCAGTCACTCAAAACCGGCGCCAAAATGGTTCACAAAGTCCTCTTCTGGAGTGGTTTCGGTAAATCTCTCTTCCACCTATTTTATCACCAGCGAAGCGTTGCTTACTGATTGGGTTTTTGGAATAGGTGTCGCTGTCCGGTTATGGCAGCTTGGCATTGAGATGCGGCCAATGTTCAACAAAGAATCCCTCTGGGTATACCCGGTCTACGCAACCATCGGGGGAAGCTTCGGGTATTGGCTACAGGGGGTGGAACACAGGCAGTTCAAGATTCTGGCGGACCGACGGGATAGACTGCTCGAAAAGCGGAGGAGAAACGCAGAGAGGGAAGGCACGGAAGATGCTACAGCATAAGCCGAGGGAGGGGAAATATTGTGAGCTAGAGTTGGGAAGGCGCTAGAGAGGATAGCAGGAAAGGCTACTATGCATACTAGTGGATGCAATATATATTTCTGGGTCTGCTGTCTTTTTTGCATGCTATTTTGTGCTGGAAAACAGTAGTGAGAGGAGCGATAGTGTACTGCTCGATTCCTTTCTTGAGAAGAGGACTCAATCCAATATACAAATTCCTCAAAATTAACTGATGCGCTTGTTTCCCCTCCTGAACTGCTAGAATGTGGGACAGCAAGGCGGCTGAGGCTTACAGATCAGCAATTCTGCGCTAGCACGACCTAAACTGGCAACTTCTTAGTATGACTCTTCTTCCCATTGTGCCTCGTGTCTGTTTCAACAAACATCCTCTAACCTATACTAATGTTGATCCTGTCAAAGACGACTATATAACTATCGTGAACAACGAGGCCTAGACGGCAAACCCAGCTCTTTATCTTGTCGCCATGGAAGCCGGTTCATCCTCGGCGCTTACACCCAGCACGGTGGTGAATGGTGTTAAGCCCAAAGGCATCGTTGTATTCTCTGGTGGCAGTGCCGCTAATAACTTGGTCGATGTCTTTAAAACGGTCACAGAAAATAAAAAATGCACTTTAAGCTACGTTATCCCTATCAGTGATAATGGAGGAAGCTCATCGGAGCTGATTCGCGTCTTTGGGGGACCCGGTTTGTACACGATCCCAGTATATCTACTAAAGCATCTTATCTAATTCTTCGAAAAGGTATCGGAGACGTCAGGAGTGAGTATCTCAAGTTTTACTCATTATGTCTCTCTAGGACTCTCAATCTTCCATCTTACGCATGCCAATAACGTAAATCCAGGCCGTCTCGTCCGTCTTATTCCTGATGACCCTGATCACAATGACAGCGAGAAGACTGCAATTAAAACATTTTTCAATCACCGCTTGCCAAGGGATAGGGATGATGCCAGGAAAGAATGGCTAGAAATAGTTGAGGCTAGACATGAACTTTGGAAAAACATTTCTTCAGCTAAAAAGGAACTGATTCGTTCCTTTCTGAATCTTATTAACCTTGAAATTGTCAAACGAATTCGACTTTCGTCTACGTTCGATTTTTCTTCGGCTAGTATTGGCAATCTATTCTTGACAGCGTAAGCATTCCTCAATTCCCAATTTTACTTTTTTGCCATCATCTCAATTCCTTGGTTCCATAATTTCCGAAGCAGTCCAGGTCTCAAGACAAAACCTGACATTCGTTGACGATTACAGTGCCCGGCTGTTCTCTAGCAGCTTCGAAAGTTCTATATACCTCCTCTCCAGCATCTGCTCCGTCCCTCCAAACATCTCCGTCCTCCCAGCGATCAACACAAATTTCTCCCATCACATTTCCGCCGGCCTCGCCAACGGCACTATTATCACAGGCCAAAACGCCATCTCGCACCCATCCGTCCCCACAGCGCTACAAGACCAGCTTTCCAGCCCGACCCAGGAAACCGAAGAGCATGACCGCATTGAGGACGCGAATCTTCCTGGCTCCCTGCCCACGCTACGAAAACAATATATCACGTTTTCGAAAGCGGACGAGGAAGATTTGCCCGCCAGGATCGAGCGGATCTGGTATATCAATCCGTACGGGCAAGAGATCCGACTCGCTGCGAACACTAAGGTTGTGGAAGCGTTGAAAGAGTGCCAGAGTATCATCTACAGTATTGGGTCGCTCTACACGTCCATCATTCCGTCCATAATTCTGCGAGGTGTGGGCGAAGCAATTGCGTCTCCGGATATTAGACACAAAATCTTAATCCTGAATAGCACCATTGACAGGGAGACTGGACCATCCTTCGCGCCATTTAGTGCGACCGACTTCATTGCTGCTATTGCAACGGCGGGAGCTGAGAGCAGAGGCTTGACCGGCCCGGTAGCCCCGAATGAGTACAGAATGTACGTAACGCACTTAATTCACCTTCAAGGACCCGGGACGCCGCATGTGGATGGAGAGGAGCTAGAGGACCTAGGGATTGAAACCATCAGGTTGTACGGTCGAAGGGTGGAGGGAGAGAGCTTCCAGAGATACGACGAGAAGGCCCTCATTCAGGCTTTGGAGATCACAACAGGTCGTCGAGATCCCAGGGCGGATAGGAGCCGGAGAAATACATCGACAGGATAATTGAAGACATTTGTGGTTGCCTAGCACAGGCTATTACCGGCTGATTGCGGAGAATTGCTGCGTTAGTTATGGTTTCATTAATGATATTACTAAAATCGCTTCTAGGTAGTTGGTGAATAGTTCCCATGGCATTTTCTATGCTAAAATTTTCAAAGTTGACCAGACAAGCCAAGGCAAATCTACAAGCGCCTTTCCCAAAAATGTCTGGGATTTAATTTATCCAGCATGTTGCGTTTAGTCCTTTCTAGCATAATTCTAGTACCACGTATAATCCCGATCATTGCTCAAAAGCTCCTTAACCATTTGCACACCGCCTTTGGCCTCTCGTCCCAACAGTTCGGACATTAGAGGCGAGACAGTCGCAGCTTCGCCTTGCGCGAGTCCTGAGAATAAACTTGTCCACCTTCGGAAGAAGGCCTATCTCCATTAGTCCTTTGCCGAGCGGGGGAGGGGTGACTGGTAAGGGCTAGCTAAGATAAATACTAAAGTACGTAGTACTAGTATATCTCCTACATACTAACTAAAAGGTAATACCCTTAGTAGCTAGTATGGAGGACTATAATATAATACTCTTAATATAAAGAGGTCTAAAGGCGATTACCTAGTAGCTTATTAGTGTCACGGGACTCACACGCTCTCACGTCCCTGCGCGTTTTGACGTTCTTGACCCGTGCTCACGTTCGTCCCGAGACACCTACGCACGTTCCCCTATAACTCCTGTTTATACCCGTACCTGGCACACGAAGACTCTTCTTTATCCAAATATCTTTGTATCAACCACGCATAGTTACGCGTACGTAGCCTTCTTCAATTACCACCCCGTTTAGTACATTGTATTCCAGCTCGTGCCCACTTCCGTAACAATTAGCTAGAGTGTCCTAAACTAGTTTTAGGTTATAAAGGAAATAGTAAAGGAAGGTAAGGGGGTGGATAGGCGCCCCCTAAGGGCTCTATAGTAGGAGAGTAAAGCTTAGGACACTAGCGCGCCTATAGGCTTACTATAGTAGCAGTAGTTACTAAAGAGACTAAAAGTAAGAATATAAAGGACTATAGGCGACCCGTAGGCAACTCGTAGGCGACTTATAGACGACTTATAGGTAGGCGGGACTTAAAGGTAAGAAGATAGGATATAGGGTTTTCTTATAGAGTTTTCTCCCTATATATATATAAGGTATAGTCCGCGTAGGCCCAGCAGGGTTCTAAATCGGACATTATGTAAGGGTTATTTTGGCCCTTACTCGGCTGCATCGCCTAGGGGCTCTTAGGGGTCGCCAAGGCTAGCCTTCGGCTAGCCCTTGGCACCTCCTTATAAGCACCTCAGGCTTGCAGCCCTTTCCCTCCTCATCGGTTCGTCTCTCCGTACGAGGCTATTGCCTACTCTTTACCATATCGTCCTCTTCCATCGACTCTCCTTGTGACTCATGCTCGGCTTGCCTGCTCCCTACCGTACACCCTGGCAATACTGCCTTACACATTAAGTAATAATAATAATATCTATATTAAATTAAGGTATTTTAAAGCTTTCCATTTTTATTAGTATAGCTCTAAATATAGGCGAGTAATTAATAAGGAAGATTGTATTAGTAATATTTAAAATCTCTATATTAGTTAAGCAGCTAAAGGACTACCTATAGAGGTAGTAGTATATTTAGAGCTTATATTAATAAGAGAAAGAAGCTCTAATATACCATAATCTAGAATAAATATTATAACTTTAGTAAGAGAGAGAAGTTATAAATTACTTTAAATTTAAGCTCTAGATTTAAGGTAGGTATAGCTTCAGCCTTAGTTATATACTATTCCTCGCACCGTTGAAATCGCACGTAGGGTTGTGGCCTAAGTTTAACCAATTAAACCTACTTGTTCTACAGGGCAAAGTTCTTGCCATAGTTGTTCCCAGGAAATAAAGTTCAGCGGAGGACCAACATGCGAAATCACCTGCGTGCTGAAAGGTTTCAACCGCGAACCCGGGGAAATGAATACGTGTATCGAAGTTATTCGCCCAGAACCTTTCCGTTTGTATACACATTTGAAATATGCGAGACAATTCACCTAGAAAATCCACGGTTAGATTAGATTTGGTAGTAAAAGGGCATTTGAAGAAAGTGGATAAGAGAGGCCTAGCTCACTAAATATTGCATCCGTGGCGTCTAAGTCCTGGATGATCTGTTTATTCTCGAAAAAGAGTTCGCATATGCGCGCTGCAATAGGATCCGTAATCGGCATAGCAGCATATTCAAAGAACACTGCCATTTTTATAGCTTTGTAGCAATCAGTCGATTAGCTGATAACTATGGAGAACTGTTGGCTTTAAGTAATCCAATACTAAGCGGACCAAGCGTATTTAAGAGACACAGGGCCGTCAAGTAATGGATCGTCCTGCGCATTTGTGTACCAGCCTTGACGAAGGGAAGAAAGGAGCACGTCAGATGACACAAGTTTTCAGCAAAAATCTTCCAATTGCTAGACAGAGTTCTCATTTAGGCAATCCCTTCACGGCACGATTCAATGCTAACATGAGTCCTCTCCAGGCTTGCCTCAGATTTACACCCGGATCTCCTTCAAGCAGAACGTCGCCTGGTGTCCATCGATCGATGCCTTTAAGAAGCAATATCGCAGAATATCTTGCGGGGGTTGCATAGATCTCCACGATCATGTCTTTTGCGTCTCTGTCGCCTCTTTTAACACCGCGCATGAAGCGCTCAAGATCATCTATGATAATTTGTTAAACTTTGTTACATAAATGAGATATTAAGTGACCTAGACGAATGGCTCACCGATGAACATATACAAGTTCCCAGAGCCGAAAAATACCGTTCTCATAGTGTGATCATCGTTGATAATGGTGCTGATGCGGTCAAAAATACTTTCTCTAGTGATCGGCATCTGGACTGATCTATAGGCTCCAGAGAAACGGCTGATAAGAACTTGGAAATATGTTAACGAAGAACGACAGTGCAATAACAATCAACAACTCAGAAAGATAGAAACATGCCTTTAGCTTATAGAAGCTGGTTTTCTGATGCAATCCAACACTTCTGATGTATGCAACATACAAGTAGGGATAGAACGGATGGAATGATGTGGAAGAGGGAAGCAGATTAATGTCATGTGTAAAGGAATGCAATGAACAAATGTCACGTTTTACTGGCGACTTTGTGTTCACAAAGGCATCATCATCAGTCGTGGCCCAATTAAAAGACGGGAATATGCAGAACCCCAGAAGACGCGGCCAGAAAACCGCATGAAAGGCTGAAAGACTATTACAATATGTTTAACCAGAATCATCATCTTCATTTCTTTTAGGAGAGGAGTTCTGAGAATGTCCTTCACTTAAAACCGATGAACTATACAATAGATAAAACCTATCTGGCTTCACCCGTATGAGTCTACGGATATTGGTGATAGCACAATTACATAGGCCGCAGACGCTGCGTTGTCGTGGCAATCAATCCCACGCAATACGTTTCGTGTGATAATTTGGGCGAGTAGCTCCAGGGTCTGTGAATCTGTTATCAGATCCACAAATGAAATCCAGAATTGCTTTGCTCCTGCGAAGATAGAGGCTGATACTCGTGGCGAACTCCTAGCCTTTGCTGTATTCTATATCGCACCTCAAATCTAAGTGCTTCTAGAAAGCTTCAAACCCATTCCACCATAAATATCCGACAACGGCGAGGACGCTCACAAGCGCATAAGGAAGTTGCATTTCAACAACACTCCACACCCATAGAGTCCCGATGGGAGGCGCCGTTTTCATGACGAAGAAGTATCCATGGATATTGCCAGAATAGACCATATAACATCCCGCAGTGACTGATGCTACGAAGAAAAATGTATTTCTCAAGACAGGAAAGCGTGTAGCTGTCTTAGTGTGAAGCATGTAGACTACGAAGAGGAAAATCGGCAGTGCGGTTCCCGTCCTCTTGAGTATTTCGCTCCATACTATCTCTTCTCGATATTGACTGTAAACGATGACGTCGAGAGTGAAGTGAAGCATCGACAGCGAAACAGAGTAGAGAATTGCGTTTCCGAACGGGCCGATTGGGTCGTCGTCGAAGGGCACTTCGCCTTCCGGAGTACTGTCCCCCACCGTCCATTTTGCTGCCTTTCCTTTATTTAGCTCCGCTTGCCGTTCTTCTGCGAGCTGAAAGAGCGTCTTTCCTTTCGGTCCTGAACGGTCTGGATGAGCGAGGAGGTATTCAACACCTTCCTGGTCGAGTTTAGTGGTGGAGTTGAATTTGCTGCCATTATTTTTGGCGTCATTCCGGGCCGCGGCACGGCGTTGTTTGCGGTTTGATGGTTGGTTTGGCTCGGCCATCGAAGTAATCGAATCGAAGCGGAGATGTGGTGAGGTTATGGAGCAAACAAAGTTTCGGCATGCGGCTCTGCGGAAGAGATCCGCGGCAGTTCAAAGTTCCCCCTGCTCCCAAAAGGTCTTGTACTCATCCACAAGCCCGAAGGGTTATATAATAGCTTCTTAGGCCCTTTCCACGCCATTAAGAGCTTCAAGATACCGTAGGTTCAACAGAATGAATTGGATAACGTGGGCATCCATGCCCATTCTAATATTCGGTCTTTGGCTATACACTGCCCAGATCAGCAAGTCATTCCCAACCCTCCAAGGGAAACGCATATGTCTCTTGATCGCACATCCTGACGATGAAGCTATGTTCTTTGCTCCCACTATCCTGGCCCTCACCCGCCCAGAGCTTGGAAATCACCTGATGATACTGTGTCTTAGTAGCGGTACGCCATTGGCTTTGAATCTATATTTGTTTTTTTCCTCTTGAATTGCACTCCAGACTGGGACGTTCATGCTAACGGAAGTCCTTTAAAGGCAATGCTGATGGGCTAGGAGAGATAAGAAAGAAGGAGCTTGTCAAAAGCGGTATGCAGCTTGGTCTGCGCAGCGAAGACGACATTTTGGTCATGGATGATCCGTAAGATACCGCGATACTGTGAATTGGTATGATATCTAACGCGATTGGTTCGATTCTAGAAACTTCCCAGATTCCATGAGCGTTACCTGGCATCCACGCCTAATCTCGAATCTTCTCACCAGCGCCTTTGCTCCGAAAGTGGCTTCCGTACCTTCTACCAGCGCACCTCAGGCAACCATCGACATTCTAATTACATTCGATCCTGATGGTATCTCGTCCCACCCGAACCACAAATCTCTCTATATTGGAGCGCATGCATTCCTTAAGGCACTTATGCATAGGCACAGCGGTTGGGAGTGCCCAATAAAGCTCTACACTCTAACAAGTACCAGCATCTTGCGCAAATACATGAGCGTGGTAGATGCTCCTGCCACAATTATTGGTAGCATGGTTAGAAGAAAGGAACTAGGGAGTTTCCCAACGCCCTTACTGTATGTGAGCGGACCAGGTGGTTTCAGGACTGCGCAGCGGGCCATGACAGCAGCACACAAAAGTCAGATGAGGTGGTTCCGATGGGGATGGATATCGATCGGCAGATATATGGTTGTAAATGATTTGAAGAAAGAAAAAACGCTCTAAGGGTTCTAGAGATGTCCAGGGCAGTTATGCTCCCTTTCTACAATCTCGAGACACGTGTCTTAATACAGCCCACAAAATTTCGTCCAGCTTTCTGGGACCGTTGCACAACGTCTCAAACGTCGACTGATCTAATGCCAAAACTTCATATAAGCGAAGATGCTAGGTTACCGTTCGGCTTGGCATTAAGACGCTAATGCCGCTAAGCCTGTCTTGACGATCCTGTCCTGAGGACCCTGTCCTTAAAAACACATCATGGCCTGTTTCAGGTCTACGTATTGGAGGACCAATTTTTGCTCCTACTGGGTAGTAAAATTATCCGTGAAAGTGTGGAGTTGATCCATTGAGGTACGATACCGCTGATAGTTCAACAGAAGCTCGCACTAATTCCATCCGTGAAAGCCTTTGATGAGTCCCATCTTAATACCTTCAGTCATGGCGTCAGAGCATAATACCTCTAATCCTGACTCTTACCTTATGAGATTACCGGTCGAGCTCCACAAAGACATCACTGATCTCCTCGCTCTACCTGAAAAGGTCCACCTCAAGTTGACGGGACGCTATTTCGCCTCTCTCATTAAGGCTGCGAGCCATTCGGAGCTGCTAGCTGCGGAAAACACAGAATGGGCTATTTCGAAAGGTTTATTCAGCTGTATGGACTGTGTCCGCCTTCGCCCTCTTGATAAATTCGCCGACACAATGAGAAAAAATAAGAAGGGCCGTAACGGCTCAGAACCACATAAAAGGTTCTGCATCGACTGTGGGTTGCGTCTACAGCTGCATCCGAAGCTGTGTCAGAATCAGACTGAGCAACGCTACACTCCTGGTACAGAAATTACAGTTCAAGGGAAACCCTTCATTTTTTGCAGGTATTGCAACAAATACACAGACCAGGTTGGCCCCAAACGTTCGTTGGCCTGCTCGGTTTGTGTTCCAAAAGAGAAGTCAAATCCAAGAAAATCATATGAACCATATCTGGGTTACGATAGTGACGACGATTTTGGACACTCAGGAGGGCTTTATGATTATGAGCTAGAAAATGATTATGAATACGAGGCGTACTGGTCGGTTTTCTGATATATGCATGGTTCTCGAATCTACGAATTCCAAAAAGGCATAAGTGCAGAGTGGAGTTTTGAATGTTCTTTTACCCTGTTGGAGTTCCAGGGTCTGTTGGGACTACCGGTCGTTTTTGTGAAGATTAGGAAAAGAATATAGATTGCACCTCTCGTATTTTACCACTGCTTTCTTTCGATCTTCCTTGCCGAGCTTCATTTGAAATCTCTTGTATTGTGCAACATGTATTGTCAAAATATGACCAGTGCGTTTTCTTTTTGCCAACATATCAACAGTCACTGTTATTCAGTCACTATTGTCATGATCAAAAGGAGCGCCTGGTCGCATGCATTACTCCTAATGCCCTACCAACCCTCTCTTTTTGATTTGCTACTCTTCACCTTAGACCATCTCCAGGCATCATACGGAAATCTAGAATGATCTCTGCACGAGTTTCTCTAGATCGTCAGTTTTCAGACATTTTTACCTGCACAGTATTTTCTTGCAAAAGAAAATCTAACCATCATCAATAGAAGAGCAACTATGTCGGCATCGCACACTAAATCTCATAATAATGACGTAGATCGGCTCCCACTGCCAGTCCTGAAGCCTCGACCAACGCTCATACGAAAGATCACCTCTTATATGAACGTGCTTCCCCTGATGAAGCCTAAGCGACCAAAACCTGTTCCTACCCTCAGTCAATAACATAAATCACGGCCTACGTCACCCAGCGATGCTAAGAAACCTCTTCTTCACCCAGCAGATACCGAAATCCCAATGCTAACATGCTCTCACAAATCGCATACGTTCGAATCGCTTCCACCGTTCCAGCCATCAACCTCCAGTAGCATTCTATCTTCACTTTGCCCAGAGCGTCGGCCATCATTATTACCAACATCAAGCGGGAGGGGCAGCCGTGCTAGTATAACATTCCCTAGCCCTAGGGGATCCGAGTCGAGCCCTGTAAGCCCTCTGAGCCCAGGCCTCAGCTTCGGCGAGAAACTTAGTTCGCCATCGCATAGACCCTTATCGCCGCGGCGCCTCTCAGCTGTTAACGAGGTCAGAACACCACCTAAAAAACAACCAAACTTCAGCGACTAGTCTAGCTTCACGTATTCCATCAAAGACGCCCATACGTTCACCACCATCCCAACAGCCCTAGATCACATTCTCAACCAAACCCTCATCATCCTCCCCCTTTTACGAGCCAAGACTCCAGCGGCACGGTATACTAACCGCCGTACTGCGCCTACAGTCCACAAGGCTCTCCACCCGCTGATACGCGTCCAATATCTCTGTTCGGCAAAGCGAAGCAGCCGCACCCGAGCGTCAATTTTCGCGGATACGAGCCGCAATAGCTTTGTCTCGCGCCCGACTTCACCGAAGACTCAATTCCCATCCGCTGAAGCGCATGGCACGTTTGCTAGAAGAGCCGACAGTGCATCGATTATCGATGTAAGCGCAAATGCATCTGGTTCGGAGCAGGGTCAAGCAACTGGCAAAAGGGGAAAGGCGCCGGCTACGAACGTGACGCTGAGGGGCGGCGGCGCGGATTACGCATACCCAATAGGCAAAGTCCCTGGTCTGCGCGGTGGCGCGTGGACTCCTGAACCTGGTGAGTCTGATACTCGACCTGGGGACAATCGTTTGCTGCCGCCCATTTGTGGCGTCTGGCAGGCGGAATGGGTCAACCACCTACTATGGGCCAGTGGCGCCGTCATAAGCATAGAGTTAAACGCCCCGGGGGTGCAGACACACTTGGCAAGATGATGGGCGTAGCAGTGAGAAGTAGACAGCTAGGGAGCGGTAGGTGGAGGAGAAGTGGGATAAACGAATCGAAGCAATCGAAAGAGCAGAAGGGCGAGGAGAGAAGCGAGAAGAGAGGCATTTTAGGTGGGCTCTTTGATAAGATGAAGGACACGGGCAAAGCGAGGCCGGATGGGCACCGTCGGGCTGCAGAGGGCGATGGAGGCGGAGTGGCGGATGTCTGACTGTAGAGCTGATATGTTTGTTAAATCTTGAGCGAGATTGCTCTAATCAAGAGACATGGGAGTGGGCCTAGGTGAGTGTGTAAGGGGCTTGCCGCGTGAAATGCCGTGTACGCTCGTTATTTTTGCGGCGAAGCTTTCAAGGCTGAAGCTAAATCACACCACAAGGTGTCTGCGGACTTTCAGCCTCCTCAGACTTCGTGTCAATCGTTGAACCTGCTGGGGCAGGTTGGGTAGTCACTTGGATAAGAAGAGTGGTGCCCCAGTGTATGGGAGGGTTTTGATATTTGCATTGAGTGGGCGTCTAAACACTGATGGTTTTGAGGATTCTGTACGTTTTATTAGTAACTAGACAATTCGTTATGTGGAGAACATAAGTTCTGAGATTACTTACCCAAATCCACTTCCTCCCGTCGCCATTGCCGTACCGGGTATCTGGGGGTGCCAATGTGCCTCTTTTACTTGCTCCATATAATGCACAAATAGTAGCTGTGGTGGAACATCCTGTACCCCTGCAGTGTCCCTGCTTTCTTCATCATCCAGCTCCACTGCTAGATCCCATAGGGTTAACGTATTGTCTCCAGCGCAGACTAGCACAATACTGTCATCCGTTGGATGCCACTCAACGCTCGTAATTTGCTCTTTGTGGAAATTGAAAGATGCAACCGGGCTGGGCTTGGTTCCGTTTGCTCCATTGGCGCCGGGTTTCCACTGCCGTAAGTCCCAGACTGCCCATTGCCCGTCATCGTCTCCGGAAGCTAGTAGATGCGATGTCTGATGTGACCATGAAAGCACATTAGCATCTGTGTTGCTGACCTGTACGCTCACGGCAGGTTTCCGCGACTTCGAACGCGCGTCCCAGACTTTGACTGTCCCATCACTGCTGGCGGATGCGAAGACATGGCGCTCGGTTGGGGACCATTGTAGTTCTTCAATTGTGCCTTGATGCCCAGTGTAAGGTGTGGTATCTGTAACAAATCCTCCGCCCTGTGTCCTCGTCGTCGTGAATATCTTGCCCTCAACATCACCTGTTATAAGTTTTCCTTCTAGAATTAATGGGGACCAGTCCACGCCATACCCTTCCGCGGATTTATGTGCACGTATCGTACATACAGGTTTTGATTGTTGAGGTGTGATTGTGGCACCAGGAGTATCGAATGAAGTTAGGTGAGGGGTAATGTCGTGAATTAGCACTTGGCCAGACTCGGTCATTGAGGCTGTTAGTGTTGTGGGAGGCTTTGCGGAGGTTGCTTGAGGGGATTGGTGTACACGTATTCGGTTCGTACATGAAGTCATGGGTATTGATTTTGTCTCGAGAATCGGATCTGTGGTTTCATCATCGTCGTCTGACTCTTCGTCCTGCTCGCGTTCCATGCGACTTAGTCCACTCATTTTCATGACCATTATTTGGTTCTCTTTTTCCCTTCCCCGAGCTGCTTGAGTGCCTGCCACCGCATATACGGTTGCTGGATATGATTTCCTGCTGTCTCCTAGATTGTCTTTGATAATGTCGCAAGAAAGACATGGCCATGGCGCATCTAGTGTGTGTAGCATCTCATACGTTGATAGATCAGGTGCAAGTGTTTCTCCAGCTGAGAGCTTATGTCGTCCAGGTATGAAGGTTCCTTGGTCCACGTCCATGGCATCTGTAGCAGCTGTTAGCAACTAAAATGAAGGTTGACGTGTTCGAGTTGTGAGGCTCACTAACCCTGGCGCTCTTCTGCTTCACGCTCCTCGTCTGGCCGCCCGTCTACACCAGCCTCGAATATTTCATCCTCCTCGCTCTCGAACTCGTCCTCATACTCGTCTTCAAATTCGCCGACTTCGTCTTCATCCAGCTGCATAGGCCGATCGCCGGACTTGAGGGTTTCTGGCTCTTTTTCCGAGGATTCTGCGGGTCTCTTGCTCATCTTGCTTAATTCCCTCTTGTATTCGTCGTTCTGATAAAGTTTTGAGTGATTCTTGACGTAGTGGGGGAATATTTCCGAACCTTTTTTTGGCAGTTGAGCTTGGCGTGTTTGACAGCGCTCGGGCCTCCGATTCAAGCCATTCAGCCCACCACGCCCACTTCATCCCCGTGCGTTCGAGTCTTAAGCCAGTGTTATCCTTGGGGCACATTAAATCAACCCAATATATCCTTCGCTGGAGCATTGCTCTCCTAAAGCCCTCCATGGTTCAACCCACTCCCTCTAGACTATGATCCGAGTTCTTCACTACACGGCCTGCAGGTCTTGACGCGTGTCTAACTCTGTTCACGTTAGGGAGCGAGGGAATCCACTCAGCTATCAACACCGACACCCGTTTCGCCCATTCGCATCCGCCGTTCACCAACTCCACGCTAACCCTCTACTTTGTTCGGGACACTAAAGTAAAATTTAATCATGGACACTCATGAAGACCCAATGGTCATGGATATTTGCGGAGATTCCATGGCTATGAAAGCCCAGGAGGAAGACTTTGGGCCTAAACACACATTTATGGGTAGTCAAATAGATCAACCGACGGATGGCGACGACAGCATGAACACGACTATCACTGCGTCTACGGTCCGAGCTTTGCCGGAGATATATAGCAACGGTTATGGAAACGGACAATCCCACGAACACCGCCCACAAACCTCGTACTCGGATACTGGCTTCTCTCGTCCTTACGCTTCACAGCCTGCAGAACCGCAATCGTCGCACTACTCCTCCTTCTCTCCTCCTTCCGATGCTGATACACCTCCTCGCTACTCTTACAATAATGGAAATACCCAAAGCATGCAAATGAGCCAGCCAACGTCTCGGCCGGGCTCAGGACTGGCTGGGCCTCGATACCCGCATTCTGAAGGCGGGAGCCGATCAGCTACGTACCAAGAACAAAACCAGAGAACATCTCAACCACAGCAGGACTCAGCAACGAAGAATACCAGTGTAGTGATCAAAGTCGGAATGGTTGGCGATGCGCAAATCGGAAAGACTAGTTTAATGGTCAAGTATGTCGAAGGGAGTTGGGATGAGGATTATATCCAGACTTTAGGTAAGTTTTATATATCAGAAATTTGCTGTAGATGCTGATTAGTGTGTCTCTAGGTGTGAACTTCATGGAAAAGACCATTTCGATCCGGAACACTGAAATCACGTTCTCCATTTGGGATCTCGGTGGTCAGCGCGAATTCGTAAATATGCTCCCGCTCGTCTGTAATGATGCCGTAGCAATTTTGTTCATGTTCGATTTAACACGAAAGAGCACGCTAAATTCCATCAAGGAATGGTACCGTCAAGGAAGGGGCTTTAACAAGACTGCCATTCCATTCCTGGTTGGAACTAAATACGACCACTTTGTGAACTTCCCGCGAGAAGAGCAAGAAGAAATTTCAAACCAGGTTTGCATCATCATTACTATGCAATCGACCTTCGCTAACACTGGGTAACAGGCAAAACGGTTCGCTAAAGCAATGAAAGCTAGTCTAATCTTCAGCAGCACAAGCCACAGCATCAACGTCCAAAAGGTAGAATTAGCACACCATCTAAACGCCTTCTTGCTAATTTACAACCCCAGATTTTCAAAATCGTTCTATCAAAAGCCTTCGATCTCCGGTGCACAATTCCGGAAATAGAACACATAGGAGAGCCGCTTCTCCTCTACCAGTCCGTCTAAGAACTTGCGTTAGTACGAAGGAACGAGAAGAATACTTGCAACGTTACCATGAGGAAATGGCATTCACGAATTCTGATGGCCTGGGATCCGGGCGGTGACTTTGCATGGAATGGGCGACTGGAGCATGCGTGCATCATCTCTTGGGTTTTTTGTAGCAAATTGGAGAAAATGGAGTCTTACTTTAGATTTTGGTTCTTGCATGTATCCTAAAAATACTATGTTTCCAGCACGTTTTTGGATGGAGGTAATCCGTGCGATGCTGAGTAATCGGCGGAGCCTGATGGATCACATGTCGCACTTGGTAGACTCAATGAAGAAACTATTGCAAAAAAAATCAGAATTTTCATTTCCTCGAAGGTGCTCAATTTTTAGCAGTAAGCTAAACACTAAACTCTTATTTAATGCATGTGCTGTGACATCAGCCCAAATAAGCCACTAATGCAAGCCCGAAAGATGTATTCCCAAATCGTACCCCCGAAGAATTGCGTATGCATAACGACCAAATACCATCAATCAGCTAAGCAACTCTTTAATATCCTCGATCCGCTGCAACCGCTTCTCCTCGTCACTCATCATGCCCAGGGAGCTCGCACTGTTCGAACCAATCAATACCAGTCACTGTATAACAAAGGGAGATGTAATTTACTCACATGAATTTCTTTCGATCTTGGATCCTCAGCATCTTCTCTTCAATGCTCCCTTCAACCACGAATCTGACGACCTTAACTTCGTTCTCCTGACCCATCCTGTGTACACGATCGATCGCTTGCGCTTCAACTGCAAAGCTCCACCAAGGATCCATCATGAAAACTCGTTGCGCGCACGTCAAGTTGAGGCCTACGCCTCCGGCTCGCAAGCTTAGAAGAAGCACGCAGCCTTTCTTGGCTGCAGCAAATTCCGTAAGTACGGCGGCACGTTGCTTCTGTGCCATCGTGCCATCAAAGCGGAAGAAAGGAATATGATCACGAGCTAATGCTGGTTCGATAAGATCAAGAAATGAAGTGAATTGGCTGAACACGACTGATTTGATGGTTGGATCAGAGCGCCGAATGGTTTTGAGATGGGTGAGGAGCGCCTGTGTTTTGGCAGATCCAGAGGCGCCGATACGACGAAGGGACATTCGAGGTGTTTCCGATCCGGTTGGTGTCTTACCGCTATAGAGATCATCGGCATCGTCAGGATCAGGGAATTCATCGTGGCGGACCACCTCGAAGACGTCGCGTGCGTTAATGGGTTCGCGACAGTTGAAGCAGCGTGGGAGCTGGCCTTTATCTCTTTGGTGGTTGATGTAGTCTAAGAGACATTGTTTGCATGCGCTGTGCCAACACCCAGTTACAGCTTGCTCGTTCATTGGCTCTTCCGAGCAAATAGGACACTCGTCGTTGGCTTCAGCTTGAATCTGTTTAAGGACGTGGGTGCCAAACTTATTGGCGTCTTGATCGCTTTCATCGGCAGTAAAGCGCTTGATAAGAGCTTGCAAGTCCATATCATCCGCAAGACCATTGGCAATATCCGCAGCGGCTGCAGCGTCTTCTTCATCTGCCACAATGTTTTTGTTCCTGGTCAGGATGGGGTGGCAGCAGGATTGGCGAAGCCTGAGAATTTGGGCGAAGATTGTGGTGTATGATTTCATTAACGTGCCAGCTTCAGCATTGGCATTGAAAACTCTTTTCGCTCGCATAAAAATGTGGTCGTAAACATCCCTCTCATCCTGAGAGAGTTCGATGCGATCAATCTCGATCGTTCGTGGAGGTAGCGGCACCAGTGCCTCCCCTTCTGGAGTCTTCATATCCTTGGTTCGACGAAGAACGAGTGGTTCTAATACTGTCTGCACGACGTCGAGGGCCCGAATGAAGTCTTTTGATTCGAATGGAACAGTGATGAATGTCTTCCAGAATGAGAAGTTGCTCCATGGCTCGACCCTCAGGAATCGGATGAGACTAAAGAGATCTTCTAAGCGGTTGACTATTGGCGTCCCCGTCAGAACCCATCGATGTCGTGCGCTAATCTCGTAACAAGCTTTAGCAGTCTTGGACTGCCTGTTCTTGATATAATGAGCTTCATCAAGGATTACACGAAAGTATTCCAGAGAAAATAAACCACCGTGGGAACCCCGATTGCCACCACTAGCAGCAACTTGATTAAATTCTGATAAAATCACACCGTAGCTAGTGATGATGACATTTGGCGCATTTGTAGCGTTGGCTTCGCAACATAACTTCTGCAGGTTGGCGGATTTCTCTGATCCATAATAAACCATGACCTTCAAAGTGCCTGGTTTCGAGGCCATTTCTGCTTCACTCTGCCACTGAGCAAGCAATGACATAGGTGCCACGACAAGTGTAGTACACGGCGCACGTTCAATTGAAGAAGAGTACTTCGGTAGCCTCGGAAGGTCGTTAATAGTTCCAGCATCGTTAGACGCAGACAATGCTACCTCGGATCTATGGGTATGAATGAGACTAAGCATCTCGATGGTCTTCCCAAGACCCATTTCTACTCTTATCAGCATTTTGCGTATGTCTCGGACCACCGAGGAGTGACTTACCATCAGCAAGAATTCCCCCCAAGCAGTTTTGTTCTTGAACAGGAAACTCCAAAGAAAGTTCTCCAGAATATGGATTAACGTAGAAGTAGGATTGGTTGACCACTTCGGGGAGTTCCTTGTCATCTACGTCTTTGGTAGGCCAGGAGTACTCTTCCCACAATGGATGCATAGACATCTCCTTATGACCCGATTTTTCATCTTTCTCCTTCCCCATCATCCAATGCAAAGCCTGCCTTTGATATTTTCGAAGGCTCATAGCAAAGGTTTTCGCTGGATCCGTTTCAGGTGTATTGAAGTCAAAGGACTGGGCTTTCTTATATAGAGTATCTAGCTGATCTTGCTCAAGCTCTTGGCCGTCCTCTGCCTCATCCGATGGCGGGGAAGAGCCCTCTGCTTCCTGGGTATTAGGCGTTTTTGAACCGGATTTCCGTTCATGTTGTTCGGCTAATTCTGCAGCTTGCAGAAGACCTTGACGCTTGTGTTTTTCAGTTGTTGAATTGACCCGGGATGGGTGTAGATTAATTTCATCGAAAAGCTTTACCATCGCAACTTGGCGAAGCCGTAGGTTGCGTTCATCTTGGCTTTCTTTTGCTTCGAAGAGACCAGTCTGGCGATTTTTGTCTTGAGGTTTTACAAAATTAGCTGCTTCAAACGCACTTTTGAGAAGATAGCACCGCAACTGGAGGTAAACAGTTTCGTTCGTCCGCAGCTTATCTGGGGCAAACACACAAGAGCCCTCGAATGAGCAGATTTTCTGGTCGATCAATGTCGATATCCAGGCCGCAGAATCATTCTCCAATCGTCCCACCTCTTCGCCCTTCTCATTAGTAAATCTTACTACAATGTCCTGGCGTTTGTTCATAACGACTCTGGACTTCCCACCTCTCCCTAGTTTCGCTGCTGGAGACTGGAGCTTCGCACGTTCGATGCCAACTGTCTCGGCATGCTTAATCAATCCAGAACCACTTCTTGTAGCCCAGCCAGCAACTCCAAAAGCCCCAATATACCTTTTCCGTGGCATAGACATCGCGGGGATAGGTGTCTCAGGATGTTTGACTACAGGAATGGCTGGGGAGCCTTTACTCAGTCCATGTGAGGACATATCCGTTTGCTGGCTTTGCTTTCTCCATGAGCCTAGGTCGTCGTTTTTATGCTTGTCTGAGCGAGGAGACGGGGACGAAGTATTCCATGACCCATCTAGGTAGATATTTATTGCTAGCAGAAAAGACAATTAGAGAGATTCGAAATTTTTATATGGTCTACTTACCGCGCTGCATGTCGCCACCACTAAGATCCTTAAGTTTTTGGATAACTGAGGGTGGAACTTGCTCTCCAACAACGCCAGCAAAGAGCTCTGAATCGAATTCCTCGCCAGCCCCATTGTTATCAAGGTCTCTATGGTCTTCCGCGAAGTCGGTCGAATTAATTGGCTTTCCATTAGGAATGGTCTTCTGCAACGCGTCTATCTCTTCTCCAGAGGATGGTTCGTGCTGAAGAGTTCGGTCGGCAATGGGAGAGTCGTCAACAAAAAAACGACGCTTCTTCGCGGGCCTCTCTTCGATATCGACGGAGCTCATACTCGAGTTTGGGGGGCGAGCATCTGTTAGATTGTTGATTGTTAGACGGCAAAGAAAGTAGCGGCAGCGGAGCGGAAGACGCGCATCAATTTACAGAACGCGCTTGTGGAGAACCGCGAGCGTCATCGTCGGAAAGTATTTTCGAAACTTCTCTAAGCTACCATCATACCCAGATTCTTATTCATTTCAACTGCCTTCCCTTCCGCGATGTACTATACAAACCTTTTACGATTTAATTGACTCTTTTTCCTTCATTTCTCATTCCCCGCAGCACGGAATGGAAGCCTAACACTGAGGATAGAATTTTCTTATTGCGTTTCTATAGGTCTCGATGAGCACTCTAAGAACTTCACAAGTAAAGGGATGGCGTAAAGCTGTCTCAAGTATCCCGCGATGTAGTCATAGAGCGTATGCGACTTCGGAGGAAAGAAATCCAACCCGCCCTTCTGAAGTTGAGATACACTCTGCGAGGGCATACTGCTCAAATCTGATACGGTACATATTATCCCAAACAACACCCCAACAGAGAATATCAGTGGCTTATACTCGTCAGAAAATATGATTCGCCCTCGTTCACACTTCAAACCTTCATTCCCCTGTCCTCCCGGGATGCCTATCTAGCCATTCGCGCCTTTAATATCGACGTGGCTCAGATAGCGGACACTACAAGTACTCCAACAATCGGCATCATGCGCATGCAATTTTGGCGAGACACAGTCACAAAGGCACTTGCGGGATCTCCTCCAAAGGAGCCTGTTGCAATTCTCCTTGCCAAAGCTGCCGAAGATCTCTATAATCGGACAGATAGCAAAGCGCGACTGAGCAAAAATTGGTTTCTGCGTGTAATCTCTACGCGAGAGCAATACCTCAGTAACCCACCATGTCCAAACCTCGCAACGTTAGAAAGCTACGCCGAGAACACATATTCTACTTTGCTATATCTGACGCTCTCAGCCTTACCCTTAGCATCCGTTACAGCCGACCATCTGGCCTCTCATATCGGTAAGGCTACCGGGATTACTGCCGTTCTGCGTGGGCTGCCCCTTGTCGCATTCCCGCCGCCACAGACCCACAGCACTTGTAACTCAGGTTTAGGTTCTTCGCTTGGGGGAATTCGGCAAGGTACGGTTCTCCTACCACTGGATGTCATGGCTGAAGCAGGCGTCAAAGAGGAAGATGTGTTGCGCCAAGGATCTTCTGCGCCAGGCCTCCGTGACGCTGTGTTTACAGTTGCGACTCGTGCAAATGACCACCTAATCACTGCACGAGAGATGCTTGCTAACCTCCGCTCCGGAGGAGACTTAGGCCACGAGTTCGAGCACCAAAATGATGAAGAGCACCAGTATAGCACGCAGCAACTAAACGCAGGATCTCGGACCCAATTACAAGACGCGGAGCGTGCTTTTGGTGTATTGATGCTCGCTATTGCTACTCAGTCTTGGCTCGAACGACTTCAGAAGCATGATTTCGACATCTTTGCGCCGGATTTAAGAACAACCGACTGGCGGCTACCGTGGAGGGCGTACTGGGGTTTCAATCGTCGGAAATTATAGTTTACTAGCCTCAGTCAGAGATCATGAAATGTTATCCGATTACGAGGAGACATCAAAAGCCGATGGCTCTGTGCTCTGCAGGCCCCTTTAACTTGCTCAGTGACATGCTCAACCTTTCCCTCAGTTCCAACATGGCGTATGCTGATTGAAGGGCATCTGGGGGAGAAATCGGTTGTTAGACAAGGGAACCCTGGTGAGAACTCCAAGGTTATTGACGATAATAGGGGGCCGATTTTCAGCTCTGGGCCTTGTGCATGATGGCTTGCAGGCTTAAACCGTATCAACGTTCGACACCTCCCACCTTTTGCCGAGCTGGTCTGGCCATCTGCCCAATTCGACGAGTGGATCAACAGATCGCTCAGTAGGGCATTTTTCGAGATCCAAACTGCCCCCTACTTCTGGATAATGGATTATGCACGCCTTCACGCCTTTTTTATATTTTCATTCAGGCTCTCGCCACAATGTGCAGTTGAACGCACGCAGCGGCAGATCACGCTCAGACCCCACCCCCAGCCATGGTGGCTTGGGCCAGTGGATTCTGAGTTTGACAGAGGAGCGCCTGATGCCTTCAATCCGCCACTGCAGAGCTGACCGATGAGCTGAACGGATGGGCCAAAGAAGGGATTTTGCAATCAGGTCTCAGTTCCTGCCTTGGCCACCATGATTTTCGTGGCGCTCCACATCTTGCGCAGCCGCCAAATTGAGGCGGACGGACTGCGTCCTCAGCCTTCTCACTCAACATACACTTCTATCCCCAAGGCACGACACCTTATGCTAGCTACTCAGTTGTCTGGTTCTTCAACCCTCTATTGCTGCTGGTAAAGCTTTCTTTTTTATATACATATGTCGATCGCCTTACCATAGGCTAATCCACGATGGCCATCTTTCGGCTATGGTTCGGACTTACCGTCCTCGCGGTATTGATCAATATACAAGTCTCTCATTCACAAAAAGATCCTTTGAACGACTTCTGCCGCCGTTTCGGACACCAAACCGCTATTGTAGATCAGAAGCTTTATATCGACGGAGGTCTCCTTAACTGGAATCCGATACCGCAAAACTCCCTCAATTATACAAGTAAGATACCTTTCGGGGATTTTCCACAAGACTTCTAACATGTCGACCAGACACCTGGCTTCTCTATAACGATTTCAATGTCGACAATAATGGGATGCCACAAGAGTATGATAATCTCACGAAAGGCTCAAACGTTCCATCTGTTCAGGGCGGAGTACTTTGGGCGGATCCTGTCAACAAGCTCTTCTACCTCTACGGTGGCGAATACTATCAGACTTCACCTGATTCCTTTACGCTTTGGACTTACGATATCCTCTATAATACCTGGAATGCGTCCTCTTCAAACAATGTACAGATACAGCGGGCTTCATTTGGGGCAGGTGCAGCGGATGAGGCCAATGCAATCGGATACTACTACGGAGGATATCTCAGCAATGCTTCAGTCCCGGCATGGGGAGGCGTCTCAATGCCAACCGCCAATCTAGTTATTTACGACATGATTAAGAATTCATGGACCAACAACACTGGCCCGGACTCAATTCCTCGCGCAGAAGGTGTCATGATCTACCTACCTGTTTCAGATGGTGGAATGCTTGTGTACTTTGGAGGTCTCCAATTTCCCTATGGACCAGGCAATTATACGGCCACTGGAGTAAGTTACCTATGCTCGGTTTAGATATACCCTAGTTGACTGTCGCAGGTTCCAATGAGTGTTAGTCTCGCCTGTCTTGGATTTCTCAAGGCACAACTGATTGTCGTAGGAAATCCACCTCTACGATATAGCCAACGCAAAATGGTACACACAGACGGCCACTGGGAACGTCCCTGACATGCGAAGAAGATTCTGCGCTGGCGCCGCCTGGGCTAAGGATCGATCATCTTATAATATGAAAGTATCACCGGACATGACAAAACAAACGTACTAACAAATCGCAGATATCTTTATGGTGGTGCCAGCATGCCTCCAAACACTGTCGGCTTTGATGATGTTTATATATTGTCTCTCCCATCATTCACCTGGATTAAATGGTATCCAACAACGTCTGGAACAGCTTATCCCCATCATTCGCTTACATGTAATGTCGTCAACGGAGCACAAATGATTGTTATGGGTGGGACGTTTCCAAACTCAACTGATTGTGATGCTCCAACTGTTTATGGGCTGCACAATCTCAACTTAGGTAAACAGAATGCCCAAGGAGCGATGTGGTATCAATTCTTGCCCAACGTCACGAGTTATAACGTCCCGTCTGAGATCATCGCCACAATCGGTGGACAGTAAGTTTCGTCTCGAGCCCTCCTATTGGCTGCGCTGATCCACTCGTAGAGCGTCTGGTGGAGCAACTGTTCTAGCTCCTGCAACGTGGGGAGATCGTGACCTCCCTACATATTTTACTCGCGCTTACACAGCACCATCACGAACCGCGACGCGCTTTATTCCAGCAACTACTATTTCAGCAACTACAACAGCTTCGCAATCTTCCTCTGCATCCGCCACCCACACATCAAAGCCATTCCCTACTGGTGCTGTAGCTGGTGGCGCTGTTGGCGGCGCTGTTGTCCTCATCTGTGTGGGTGCTCTTATATTTTTCTGTTGTCGACGACGCAACAAGAAACAGGCGGCACCAGCAGAACCGGCGGCACCAGCAGAACCGGCGACACCAGTAGGAGTTAAACCCTATACAATCTACGGGAATGTCCCGACTACTCCAGTGGCAGAGCTAGCGACTACAAATGTCTTCACGCCTCAGCCAAAATATGATGCGCCATACCCGCCTCCATCCACCGCGATGTCGCCAGGGGCAGATCGGCGGAGGGGATACTCATACACAGGACAATCGCCGCAGGGATCTCCACCGCCTATGCATACCGGCTCCCCAACTCAAGGATACGACATGAACTTCTCTCATTCTCAGCCTCCACTGAGTCCCGAAATACCTCAACCATACTATTACAATCAATCTCCACCACCGCAACATCAACCACTGAATTTCTACGCTACCGATCAAGTGCAACAGGGCTACTCACCTCCACCTCAACAGGCATGGCCTGCAGACAAAGCCACTTACGTGGCTTCACAACCCTATTATCCTCCGTCGAGGACATTTCAGGAGATGCCGACAATGAGACCACCGCCTCAAGCGAACCAGCAGTACCAGGATCCGGATTTTATCTACACTGCTCCAGTCTCGAATGAGCCTATCTCTCGGGAAAGCCCCCAAGGGCGATACCAGGCTACAAGATCACACTCTGGGTCGCAATTGATGACACCTGCAAGTCCACATGCGAGAAGTCCTCATTCAGTCAGCCCACAACCAAGCGAATTCAGTACTACGGATAGTACATACGGTGGAAGAACACAATAGGAGTTAGCAATTGCATTGAAATCTTTGTCTTTCCTTCTGTAATAAATCATAATGTTTCATGTTCAATCCACGAGTCTGAGAACCTACCACATTGAATGCGTTTCAGTCATCATTTTGCCGAGTCGTGGGTTTACTAGCATGGAGTTTTACCTCCATTTGCGGTTTTTGTTTTGAAATTTCAGTTATTCGTCTTAGTTACGGGATCATGAGCGTGAGAATTTAATGACTCTTCACTTATCATACATTCCTATATGTTAACTCTTCCTATGAGCCCTCCTAACGACTTAAACTTCCAGCGAGGTGGTCCAAGACTACAATCGGGTTTAGACAGGTGAAAAGCGACCAAAGGAATGGGGATATTAAAATATAAAAGATAAGTTTGAGTACCCAATGAAATGCCTTGGAATACTTTTAGAGGTCTCGATAAAGGGTTGGTGATTGCTTTATATTGTCAAAGCGCCGCCAGTAACATTGGAGGGCTGCTTGTTAGTCTTTTGACTCGGAACTAAATTAAACAAATTAAAATCTCTACAATATGTGATGGCAAAGCATAATGTAAATTTTGGAGGCGTCTTTGAGTAGAGCTTCCGCGTCGGCCCCACACGAAGGTTACGCGAGCCATATCACTATACATCTCGAGAACTACCTTATCTGAACTTATCATCAACCAGGACTACTGGGTATTGGGCACATCCTCGTGAAACGATAACACCAATTTAAACTAGCTCCGGCCGAGAACAGGACTAAGATCAACTCCACTTTCGTTGGGCAGAGAGACGCGCGTTCATCGTCGTACGCCTCCTAGCACCAGGGTGCAATATTTCTTTGCTCGCTATACAAGAATACCAAACTTTTCCGAAGCTTTCCGCCTGATCTAGTCCTTTTTCCTTCACAACATTCTAAGCAAGATTATCTCGTATCATTCTTCATAATGATTCTCCTATTACTGTTTACTCTCGTTGCATTGGCGATAGCCCACTCTCCACCTTCCTTATCCACCTCTCAGTCTCTCCGCCTCAGACAAACTCGCAATATCTGTTCCCGCAAAGTCCACTGCATCCTCGCCAAAGAGGCCACGGAAGGACCATTCTACATCCCGCACCCCCTCGTCCGCACAAACATCACCGAAGACCGTCCGGGCATCCCTCTATCCCTTGAAATCACAGTCCTAAACGCCAAAAACTGCTCTACCGTCCCCAATGTCTTTGCTGATATCTGGCACGCCGATGCAATGGGCGAGTACTCCGGCTGGTCCACTAGCTCGCTCCTCTCTTCCACCTCCCATCTGACCGCCCGCGGCACCCCGATCGAGTCCTCGCACTGGCTGCGCGGCGTGCAAGCCACCGATGACTCTGGCGTCGCAAGATTCAACACCGTATGGCCGGGATGGTATCGGGGGCGCGCAACGCACATCCACCTCCGCATCCACAGCGGCAACGTCGCGCTGTCACACGGTGTGTTCCTTGGCGGCGGAAAGGTTGCGCATACGGGACAGCTTTTCTTCGCGGATGAGTTGGTGACCGAGGTAAGTAAGACGCGTGAGCCATATATGAGCAGGAGGAAGACGCTGCTCCCGGAGATGAATGGCGATGATGGGATTTACGTGGGTAGTAATGGTGGAGACCAAATTGTGGATGTGCAAATGGATGGGGATGTCTTTCATGGGAGTGTTACCGTGGGTATTGATCCTGAGTCGAACTACCATGAGCGTCCGATGCGGCCGCCACAATTTGGCCGACCTGGGCGATCACCGTGGAGAGACGTCTTGGCCGCTATTGGTGGTGCTCTCGTTGTCGTTGTTATTTGTGGCCTTGGGAAATGGTTTTTGAGATGGCGGCAGGCGAGGAGCGGGTATAGCGCGGTGCGACTGAGTGGGGATGATGATGGTAATATTCAACAATCTGAGCGGCGTGGAGCAAATGGCACGAATTATGGTTCGATCTGATTGATTTTAGGGCACTTTCGTTAGTAAGTCCGATATTATAACCCCTTTCTTAAGGAGATTTGAGCAGGCGGAAAGGACGGCGCTGTATAGCCATAGGATTAACTCGCCTGGGATCTTCAGTTAAAATGGTCTCGTAGGATATAAGCTGGTTTCTCAGTTGAAGGTCATGCTCTTATTTAAGCCATTTTTGTGAGTCATGGGCTGGATTAAACTTGACATAAAGTTCACATCTGAGATTTCTCTCTAAAGCTGTAATGGGAGGATAGATGCAAGCAAATTAGTTGTATTCAATTTCTTGCGGCACAAATGTAAATAATGCCTTTCTGATTCAGAGTTATTTTGGTAGAAGAACAGAGTGATGTCAATGATGACGGTAAAGCAGGTAAAGATTTCGGGAACGAAGCAAATGGTCGTAGATTATTTGAGATTGCTTTTCGGTATGGGATTGAGCAATGTCGGATAAGGGTAAATCATGACGGGATTAAGGGTTCATTATAGAGTTAAAGTTGTCAGGGATGCTGGATGGTTGGTGTCAAAAGATGTTAGATGTTCGTGTCAGTTTAGCTTTCCTATATTAGGTATAGATCAGGGGTGTCTTGGCAGTTGATTTCGACTGTATATATAGAGTCAAGAGCCTCCCTCTATAGGACACAGTTCTCATTCTCGATCTTGATATTTTACAAAAGAGTACGATAATCTCCCGCTACAATGAAGATTCAAATAGAAGTGCTCTCGAGTAGATATCACCATAACACCGTGCTTCACGAACTCGTGTGTCGATTGATCTATGAAGAAAAGAGACTGTATATACATGAGGCAAGTGCAGGCAACAAAAAAAGGGGGGGGTGAGTAATAAGGTGGTAGGCAACAGGGCGGTATGCAACTCCGATTTTGGTCCACACCTTCCTGTTCAATCCTTTCCAAGTTTCAAATCAGAATATCATAAGATACTCGTACTCTACATCACAGTAGTAGAAGCGCGAAGAATCCCGCGAACGCACCAACAACGCCAGAGCTATAATCGGGTTGCCTAGGTGCAGAGGCTCCAGTGGAGCTAGCAGATGCTGGGGCGCCAGCCGTCTTAGATGCGACGATGCCACCCATCGCCGAAGGTTGGGCTATACTGGAGTTGGTGTTCTTAGCAGCTGCTGCGAAGGCGTCAAGAGTATTTGGGCCGGATGACCTAAATGGTGATTAGAATGTTTGATCCTGAAGAGCTAACCTAAAAATAAAAGAATGACATGGAGGCCTACGGAGGGTTTATCACGCCAACCATGCCGAGAGCGCAGTGGTCCCCAGGAATATTCTGAGCGCAGTAGAACCAGATTGGATCGGTATCTGTGATGTTGATAGTGAAAGTCTGAGGCTGTACGTCAAGTTAGAGCACTGTTTGTAGAACCGTGTAGTGATATATCTTACACTAGGTGAGTTTTGAGTGACCATGAAACCACTGAAGAACGATGTAGAGTTCAGTGGTTGGCAGGGATTTTCGAAGGAGGATTGAGTGACAGTGTGGTTTGGTGGGAAGAACTGGAATTCAACCTGCTGGCCAATAGAGGCAACGGTGGTGTTGGGCGTAAAGATGAAGCCACCTTGACCGACAGAAACAGTGTGAATGTTGGGGTTGGCAGAGGTAGTTGCGCTGGGAGCAGCAGAAGCAGAGGAACTATCGGCTGGAGCGCCATACTGGCCAAGTACAAGAGGCAAGGCTCCCAGAGCAAGCAAACTGGCGAATTTAAGCATATCTGAGAAGTCACAGTTTCAGTGTCTTTTGTTCGCGGGATTAGAACCAAAGTAAAGTTAAGTATGCTGGATTGAAACCTGAGAGCTGGTCTGATATTTTATACTAGCAACGGCTGGAGAAGAGCCACAAGGAAAACTCCGCCTTGCGATTACCAAACCTTTCGAAAAACCGTTGGAAAGATGCGCACAACGAGAGGGACGTGCAACGAATAATTTGATGCGTGTACACCACCCTGGCGCATCCGGTTGAAAGTGTGTGTTGATCACGCTAATCAAAATGCGTAGATTTATACCTTAAAAAGGTAAAAGTACGTTAAAATGGCTGTGCGTATTACTTCAAAAGGCATAAACTCTGCCGTTTGATCACCAAGATCAACACGTGCTTTCAACCGGATGCGCCAGGATGGTGTACAACACAGTGCATATTTAGGGCGATTGCAAGAGACAGGGTTACGATTGGTAACGGGCTGGAAGTTGAAGCCTTGCGGCACGATGTTTGATGTGCTCGTATTGCCTTTTCCATACCTCAGCATGCACGTTGACTGCAGCATAGCCACCACCAAACCCCGCAGCTGACCAAAGGGCTAAAGAGTCAAGATTATGGCTCAAAACCGTGTATTATTTCGGACCGGATGGGTCTTAGTCTCTCAATTGGTCTTAAGCTTTGTGCTCAGATTTCCCTTCCCCAGAATCTTGTTTTATGTCGATGTTGTAAGATATTTGTTTGTGAAGATGACATGGCTGACAGCCGTGTGATCATAGTGACACCCAATGATAAGCGAGAGATGAGATAGCGACGGATACAGTAAGTATTCCTCCTTGCGGTAAGATTTCCGAATGAAGATAACAATAATGGACCATGAATAGAAAGGTCAGAACAAGGTCAGAATAAGGTTGCATATTGAACCTGGCACAGCTTTGGACTCCATGTCGCTCGGAACTCCGTAGCCTTGCACATAGCCACCCCATACAATTAAAAAGGGGTTCCTGGTGTCCTGATAACAGCTGGTGCGTCATTCCGTGGTATGCTGGAACGAATCTCCGGCTTCCGGAAGCCGCAAGTGTTTATTGTCTTGTTCTTGTAATAGATTGTGTCATAAGGGCGATGAAAGTGATATTACTGTAGGCTCCTGATATCGATATAAAACTACTGGCCAGATAGTGACTGATTAGATTGACAAAGGAGCCCCTGTGGCAGAGAATAGGGAAATACTATGTTTCGTTTTTCTACTTGCCTGTGAATTTGCAAGTCTCGAGTGGAATTTATATGAAGTCAGCAACATGCTCCAACGATGCCTACAATTTTACTTGCAATTGAGTCATTGCGGGACCTTTGAAACATGTTCCTCGTAGTGAAAATATGCGACGTGACTAGCAACCGCGAACGATACCGGAGCGCAACTGGGAGCAGCAGACTATGCATCGAGAAAACCTCCACAATCAATTACCAATGTTGGAGGCTCTAGGTATGAAAGGTGTGTATATGTTTATGCACATTTCGATGCCCCTTTAAGTTGCTACGCGTAAAATGGAAGCGTGTGGTTGGGGACAGACCTCAAATGCCAAGAAGCTAGATGCTTATATAATTTTGGGTTTTGAGATTCCCCGTTTAGCGACCACGTATCCACTGCAAGGCATTCAGCTAACTGTTCCTTTCTCTTTCTATTCTTCTCTTCTATTCATACGCCCCTTCCTGCAATCTTTCACTCCCTTGGTCTCTTTTGTACTAATATAGAGCCATTCAGCCGCAACCATGAGTGGCCGTAAGTCTCATTTCCCCTTGCGCCTCGAGCCTCCGCAATACCCCATTCTTGAAAACAATCACTCTCAATACAACGTGACTGACTTCTCAATTGCAATATAGTACGCTTCCTCGACCTCGTAAAACCGTTCGTACCTCTCGTCCCCGAGATCCAGCTTCCAGAGACCAAAGTCCCGTTCAACAACCGGGTAATATGGACGGGCCTCACTCTCCTGGTTTTCTTGGTCATGAGCCAAATGCCTCTTTACGGAATTGTGTCATCAGATACTTCAGATCCACTATACTGGCTGCGAATGATGATGGCAAGTAACCGTGGAACTTTGATGGAGCTGGGAATAACACCCATTATCTCCTCGGGCATGGTTTTCCAACTTTTGGCTGGTACCCATCTGATTGATGTCAACTTGGATCTAAAGACGGATCGCGAACTATACCAGACGGCACAGAAGCTTCTTGCCATCATCTTGTCCTTTGGTCAAGCGGTCGTGTATGTCCTTTCTGGCCTTTACGGCCAGCCTTCCGACCTCGGCGCTGGAATCTGCGTTCTCCTCGTAGTCCAGCTCATCATCGCTGGTCTCATTGTCATCCTTCTCGATGAACTGCTCCAGAAAGGCTATGGTCTTGGAAGCGGTATTTCTCTCTTCATTGCGACCAATATTTGCGAGTCGATTGTATGGAAGGCTTTCTCTCCAACCACTATCAACACTGGACGTGGCCCTGAATTCGAAGGCGCCATTATCGCCCTTATCCACCTCCTTTTCACATGGCCAAACAAGACCATCGCTCTCCGCGAGGCTTTCTACCGACAAAACCTACCCAACGTCATGAACCTGCTAGCGACCGTCATCGTTTTCGGCGCCGTTATCTATCTCCAGGGCTTCCGCGTTGAAATCCCCGTCAAATCTTCGCGCCAGCGTGGTGTCCGCGGCTCTTACCCCGTCCGCCTGTTCTACACCTCCAACATGCCCATCATGCTGCAATCTGCGCTCTCCTCTAACATCTTCATCGTCAGCCAAATGCTGTACTCTCGTTTCTCTGAGAACCTGCTCGTCCGCCTCCTCGGTGTCTGGGAACCCCGCGAGGGATCTGCTCAGCTCTATGCCGCCTCTGGTATCGCATACTACATGTCAGTAAACTCCTACCCACACCACATTATGTACTAACAAGATCGTTTTCTCAGGTCTCCTCCCCTCAGCATCACCGAGGCCCTCTCTGACCCCCTTAAGACCGCCATCTTTATTGTCTACATGCTCGTCGCCTGCGCCGTCTTCTCCAAGACCTGGATCGAGGTTTCCGGCTCCTCCCCCCGTGACGTCGCCAAACAGCTCAAGGAACAAGGACTCGTCATGGCTGGCCACCGCGAGGAATCTATGTACAAGGAACTCAAGCGCGTCATCCCCACGGCCGCGGCCTTCGGGGGTGCTTGCATCGGTGCTTTGTCGGTTGGAAGCGACTTGATGGGTGCTCTGGGCAGCGGCACCGGTATCCTTATGGCCGTCACTATTATTTATGGCTACTTCGAGATTGCCGCCAAGGAAGGTGATATGGGTGGCTTGAAAGGTATGGTGATGGGATAGGTGACGGCACGGGCATCAGGGAGGGGATGGATTGCAGGTTGAAAAGGAGGTCACGTGCGGAGTTTCTGTATAATATGTTGTGCATAAAAAATCAAGGCGGTATTGTGTGAGTAATCATGAGTACGCCACGGTGAATATGCAACTTGGTTGGACAGGGCAATAGTTTGATAAGGGAAAATGGTTGGGTGTCTAGAAAAAAGCTTTCTAAGTAAGCGCGGTATAGAAGCCTTTATTACTATCTCATGCGCCGTTGTGGCGTGTACTTTACTATGGCATCTCAGTCATGTTCTGACGCATGGCTTCAGATGCCTAAGCAGATTGTACGAGTTCTATGCTATGTTATGTTTTGAAGTACATTTTATTAAAACCTCCACCACTGCTGGCTCCAATTATTACTCGCAAATACTCGGAGGGGATGCTTACAAGTCTGAGACTGGTAAGTAGGGCATATGTAACCGTCAAGGATATCTAGTCCCTAAAGGAGGAAGACTCCGACCAAAGCAGCAAAACCTCTCAGAACCAAACTGCAATGGCAAAATAGCACTTCTATTCCTCCTCGCACACCCTTCTCCCTCAACTCCAATGCGAAAAAGCCTTAGCCCGCTAGATTTGACAGAATGCCATCCTCACCCAACGCCCAGAAAATGCTCACACATTCATAAACACCATTTCCATGCTCAACCCCCTTCCGTCTTCCCGGCGTTCACACGCTTATCCACCCCTCCCCAAAATCTCCTCCCGCTCCAACACCTCTTCGGTAAACTTAATCAAAAACACCGTCTTGCCCGGCCACATCCCCCCCTTGGCCTCGCCGGCCCCATCCTCGCCCACAGTATGCGCACTCACGCCCATAGTCGCGAACCCCGCGCCATCACACACGCCCTCGATGATACCCGCGACGTACGCCGCGCAGTTGAGCTGGCTCATCTCGCGCGGCAGGCTGATGTACGTGTTGACGAGCGGTTCGTTGTCGTAGAGCATGTACTGGGCGGCGTCGTTCTCGGAGCGCTCGAGGGCGTCGGCGGGGCGGCCGAACAGGTGGCGCCACAGCGTCTGGGCGATGAACTGCAGGAGGGGCAGGATGCGCGTCGGGCGCAGCGAGACGGCGGAGCCGGGCGGCTGCCGTGCTAGCAGCAGGTCGAGGAGCTTGAGGCCGAGCGGGTAGCCCTGCGTGTTTAGCCTAGGGGTTCGCGTGGTGCGTTAGCGGTTGCGTTGGTTCCGTGCTTGGTCTGGGTCTGGGTCTGGGTCTGAATCTGAATCTGAATCTGAATCCCAACTCATAGCTTCCTGAGTCTGGATCCCTGATTCCCAATCCCTCTATCCTCTAGCCCAATCCTTCCCCTAACTTGCCCTCTCCTGGAAATTCGAGAGCATGGAAACACGCGCCGAAAACCCACCTTTTCTCCAGATCCGCAATCCCCGTGACGCGCCTCTGCGCATACCCGATCATCTCGACGAACAGGAACGCAAACGCTGCCCGGCTCAGCTCCGCATTCTTGCTCCGGCTCAGGTTGCGGTCGTAGATGGTCTTGCGGTTCGACGGGTACCGCAGCCCGGGCGTCTGGCCCGGCGCCCGCTGCTGCACTGCCTGCTGCGATTGCTGCTGCTGCTGTTGCTGGGCGGGGAGAGGCGTGGAGGAGGTGGTGGAGATGAGGCCGGGGCCTGGTTTGAGGGTGCTCATTATGCGGTCAGGAGGTGGGAGGTGGGAGGTGGGATGAAGAATGCGAGGTGTGGGTTGGGGAGGCAGAGATGCTGTGGTGGGTTTGATATTCGAGCTGTGCGGGGTCTAGAGACCAGTCGGCGTAGCTGTGGGCATAGACTTCCTCCGCTGTGGGCATAGGCTTCCTCCGCTGTGGGCCATAACATTAAGAAACACTTCTCGAATCACGACGTAAAAATGGTGAGCTTATGTGGACGGTCCAAACACACTATCAACTCTCTGCTCCACTTCCGCAGTATTAATATTATACAATCGAAGCCCTCCGCTTCCTCTCCTTGAATATACCTTCGCACTATCAGACTGACTCCGCTCATCCTCGCCGCCTGGGTATGTGGCTCCACTCGCCTCCGTAGGAAAAAGAAGAGCCTCCTCGTCACACGGGGAATAGAAGGAATAAAAAAGCCGTGTGCGCCGTTATCCAGGCGACGTCGAAAAGCGGCGACAAAAGAAATAATCAAGCTGTTTTTGGTCCCCGGCCGCCCCCCAAAAAACCGCGCTTCCCTAATACCCATCGAAAAGGATCCTATCGACTCTCTATCCAACAAAAGAGAAATGCCCAACGTCGTACGGTCGTCCTAGTAGGGGGAACTGCGTGATATTTAAAAAGTATAAGGAAATTGTTGCAAAAGCTTCTGGGTATGTTGCGGAAGTCCAAGGTAGAAAAGGCGCTGCCAATTATATGGCGTAGAGAGTGCTGTACTGTGGAATTAAAAAGGGGTTTCTTCGGTTATTGCCCATACGCCATCCAGGCATCGTGGGCTTCTCTTAGAACTGTAGAATGTTAGAGAGCGTATAGAATTTGCAGGAGATCCTAAACTTACCTTGGAGAACTTGTGTTTGCGCGATGTAAGTTTCGCAAGCACACTGCAGGGTTCGACCATCCAGGAAATCCAAGATTACGCCTTTTACCATGTTAACTGTGTGAGCTCAGATGATTAAAGATACTACTTACTATTTGGAAGTTCCTGTCGGTCTTGATCTGGAGCGTATGGTGTGCGGAACTCGCTGAGATGATATCGCTTTGTAATGCCTCGCGGATGCTATATTACTGTTAGATTGGAGATTAAATAAGGAGTATTGTGGTACAAACTTCATTTGCTTTTGACAGTGTCAAAACGATATTCCCCATTCCATCAATCTCGACCCATCTTCGTTTCCAGAGCTAGTCATTGTTACTAACTGAGAGCATACATCAGATGCTACGCAACTTACCAGGGTATCGGGGAATTGAACATTAAGATCTCCTACTTGTACCGCAGGTGGAGGTTCTCGAAATGATGACAAGCCAGCCTCGTAGTCCTCTTCCTTAACTGTGGGGCTGATAGATTGAGACATGCCTTTACGAGATGCCGCTGATATCGATGACGACATCCTCTTGAAAAGTCGGCTAGTTCTCGAATCTTTCTTATCCTTCTTGTCTTCCCTCTTGTCATCATTGCTTTCAAGACTGTTCACCGATCGACTCCGGATGGACATGGATGCGGGTGGGGACTTGGCTTCACTCATACGTCGTCCTAGTGATCTCCAACTGGTTTCCGAAGAAGATCTTGGGAGACCAGAGTTGGTATCTCTCGAGGGAGGGGATGAAGGAGGAACTGGTGATGTCGGCTCTGCTCGCGATAGGTTGACTTTCGAGCTCGATAAAGACACGGGGGCTCTCTGATGGTCGATGATAATCGGACTTTGATGAAGTTCAAGAGGAGAGTTTCCCGTCGGCATTGTCAAATTCGGCTTCTGTGTTCGTGGATCCCGTACAATACGAGCAGTAACTTGGACTGATTCTGGCTTGTCATGCTGCTGTTGGACGTTGTACACTGCGTGTATGCTGTCCTGAGGTGGCGGAACAGCCTGCCTTTCAGGTGAGGGCCCAGTCATTGATGTAAAAGAGGTTCTGCTAAAACGCTTTACATGCTTCGGTTTGGGCGAAGGTCCGGAAGGCGGTGCCCGAAACGATGATTTGCGTTGTGCGACAATTGAATTAGATGACTCGGGACTTGGGCTGGGGTTTAATGATGCCGAAGACTCCCGATTGGAGTTCTCAGCAAGAGCTTTAATTCTTTGAGAGATGCCTGATGAGACGTTGATCTTCTTTGCTATTACCATATTTTCCTGATTTGGCTTGGCGAACCATGATCCAGAGGATGTACGGTCACCCGCACTCTGTTCCGGCGAAAGTTGACCAGAAGGGAATTGATTTGCAGACGATCTTTCCGGAATATTGACAACGGAAGTTGAGGATTTCCGGGCAAAAAATGATGGAGTGATAGGAGACTTAGAGACAGAGACAGGCTTGGCTTGTTCGAATTTGGCGCTTTGGAGCTCTTCCATGAAGGAGTCGTCTGATAAATACTCAGTATCTGAGTTCTCAGCGCTGAGATCAATTCGAATTGGCTCCACGAGTGCACGTCGCTTCTCTCGGACTTCGATGGTACTCTTCCGTTTAAGCGGTGATAGCGTTGTAGCCTCCGCTTCCGCATCCACATTCTTGTCCTCATCCTGCGCAGGAGAGGCTTCATGTTCCACCTTCTCTTCGGCCTCTTCCGAAGGCAGTACCGGAGGAGCATTAACTTCGATTGATGGGATAGGCGAGGCATCCTCAGGAACGACGGTCGGAGAGCTTTCGATAGACTCTTTCTCTAAAGTTTCCTGGCTATCTGGCTCCGCGGTGGAATCTTCCTTCGTGATGATCTCAGAGTCTTGGAAAACCATGGGTTTCACCTTTAAAATAGAATCTGAAGGATCCTCTTCCTCTGATATAGATGACGGCCTTGTTGAGGAAGAATCCGAAGATTCTTGTGTTTGGGCGGAAGTCGGTGATGAAGCAGATGCAGAAGACTGTTGATCCTCGGCTTTTCGTTGTCCGTTAAGTACGATTTCTACTCCAGAATCTGCCATTGAGTGGTCCGTCAATGGCAATGGGAAGTTCTCTACGCTGGCAGCATTGACAGTGGAAAGTGGCTCCTCCATTTTGGGTCCCTCGGCTGGCGGTGGATCAACAATTGGTTCCTTTTCAACAGGCGGATCGGGCTCCACTACTACCACGGGAGGGACTTCATCTTTGGCCTTATTCGCCTCTTCTATCTTGCGAGCATTCATCTGTTTCTTCCGTAGCTCTATAGCTTTCATTAACCTCTGTTTTTCGGGAGTCATTCCGGACGAGCGGTAGGCTGTTGCGGGTAAAGATCTGATGCTGGCAGGGCTAGAAGTAGGTCGCATCGGTGTTATTAGAGATAGTTCTGGAATATTAGGTATAGGTGGAGGTGGCGGGAAGGCGATGCTTGGGACGACACTTGAATCTCTGGACTTTGGACGTTTTTGATCTGTTTTCCTTGGCGCAATGCGTAGACCTGCTGGAAGTGTCGACACTGGTCTAGCTTCAGCTCGAGAACCGGTGCCTGAAGTATGTGGTCGTTTGCTGCCCTCCATAGAAGGTCGTGGCCGTGGCCCCAGCTTAACTTTTGGCTTGTAGTCATAGTAGATGGAGCTATACAGATCAGAAGCGCTTGGCCTTGCGGTTTGTGATGAAAGCCGGGGCTCCTCGCCGTTCTGCAGGAGAAATTCGTAGTTTTTCAGAGTGGCCATATAACCTGCATTTATCGGCTCGCTTTTACCGGCGTTTGATGATTCCAAGACAGCTTCCGCAGTAACCTGAGACACCGAAGTCTTTGCTCGTGGTGTGGTTGGCTGATTATCAAGCGAGGTCCGCACCGGTGATGGAACGTCTGATTTTGCTGGAGTCTTTACTTCAGGGCTGGAAGGTTCCAAGATCGTTGGTATTGTGGAAGTAGCAGTCGCTGGCCGAGCTATGGAAGAGGTGTCATCTGCACTGGCCTGCCCTTCCTCAGCATCTTCGGTTATTTCATCCAACTTCCGCCTTCGGGAAGAGCCGCTGGATGAGCAGCTCGATGGAGCAGCGGTGTGGAGAGAACATGCTGCGGTGAGCGCGGTATCATTGAGCTCCTCAGCAGCGCTTATAGGGAAGATTGTATCATGTGGGGAGAATTTCTCAGTAACGGCTTGGAAGTGCACAGCTACCCGGGCTACGACTGGAAGTTAGCTCTAATTCCTCCGAAAAAGCTTTATCAAGACGTGCCTTGGAGTAATCGCGATGTTCCATCCGGTATGTACTTTATCAGAACCTTGCGCCGTCGATATAGCAGGAAACCGTAGAGGGGTGACTTTTCGGAATATTGCGCAACCGCTCCTCGGGCTTCGGCAAGACCACCGGCACCACGTGTGAGGATATCCGTGGCATCTCTCGAGGTGTATTTGAGCAGGAACCTGCAATGGAAGAGTTAGTGGGCGGAGCCTTGCAGGTGTACGAGCGCAAGGCAAAGGCAGGAACTCACCAGCCTCCAGCTTCGGCTAATGCAGACTGGTATGCTTCGGAAACTTTTACGGAATCGAGGCCATTCAACGACATTGTGATATCTGCACCCAAGAAGCTCTTGAGGTAATGTTATCTGGTGGTCAGGCGTCGTGGTAGCAGCTGAAGAGAGTAATCTGCGGGCCGAGCCCTGTGTCAGGGGGGTTCTCAGACGCCTCGTTGGCGAGGGTCAGATGAGGGTTGCGCGGACCATTGAGGCCTTAGGGAAGCAACAATAGACAGGCGGACCATGTAATCGCAGTGCACTAGGCACTTGGAGTTGGCAAGTGTTTGGTGGAGGAATGATTGCAAAAAATCTTGTCGGCAAAGATGGGTACAGAGGCAGCTGTTGCGGGTTTCAGCTGGGGACGAAGTAATCGGCAGTCTTAGCGCCCCGAAGTACCACCACACCTTGCGAAGATGGCGTCGTCGATCCAGCCAGCCCAGCGTCTATGAGATTAAATTCCCGGACAAAGCGAGGGCGACGGTTTGGCCCGGCAAAAGCTGTTTGATGGGCGATAATTTGAGATTGCCGTCAGTCGACCAAGGAGAATAATGTGGGCACCTCAATTGGCAGACGCAACAGTTGACTGGCTTGCAGCATGCCGTCCATGGATTTGTTCAAGCAGTCTTACGCGAAGCGCGTCAGAAGTACTTATGATACTACACCCGGACGCCCATCTCGCAGACGGAGAAGAGCTAAAGCTTACTGACATCTATATAACCTGCACTATTGCCTGGGCTGTGTGAGGACCTCGCCACACCCGCAAACGTCTACGCCGCAAAGCGCTCATCTAGCCTTTCGTTAAGGATGTGTGCCGCTGTGGTATTGCTTGCGCACCATCAAACATACAAGCACAGTATGCGCTTTATATTCCGAGCTAAGCCAAAACCTTGGATCTCATGATGGCGGGTATGGAAAATAAAAATCCATCAGGTTGGGCATCAGTAGTCGATCTGAAGTCACGATGGGAGGGATTATCTATGCATGAACGATTTCGATGTGGAGGTGCATCTCTGGTGGGGCCAGATCAATTTCCCCTTCTCTCTAAAATACGCGACCAGGTGCAGAAAGAAAGGCAGGGCTAGGAAAAGGTCGGGGGATTTGTCTCAGAAGATTCTGGCGACACGGTGCAACGCACGGACCGCGGGATTTCTCCCTAGGGGTCTAAGCAATACAGCACGTGAAGCTAATTAATATCTAACCTCTATTCACTATCTCTTAGGGCCTACAATGGGTTGGGTAGGTATTGTTAATACTACCTTGCTCCCTACCCATCACGGAGTAGGTATATAAAAACCGCATACCTATAATGATCTATCCCTTGACACGATTGGGTCCTCGGAGTGGGTAGTCCGGTGCGAACGTCAGAATCAAAATAACGCGATTACACCACTACTATGCCTTCCAATCGTACCAGAATCGATATAGACCTTGTTCAGCCTACTTAGTATAACGTTAGGCCGAATTAAAGTGTAAAAAAACCCCGCCTTAAGCCCTGGCCGTTGCCCAGATTCCTGAGTACGGACATGAATTCAGCTAATTTAATTGGTTGGTTCTTATCGATAACATGAGGACCCGAAGCATCGTGTTAAGGGATAAGACCTTATCCCTTATATTAGTGGTTAAGCCCACTAAGCTGTAGCCCGCACGCGATCCAATCAGAACCAGGCGGTCTAGTATTCTGCCAGTCTTTCTATCTTAACTTTTGGTGTTCCTCGCACGGAGCACCGGTTTATACACACCACCAGTACAAGGGATAGAGTTACCCATTTTAATAGTAAACGGAGTGTTAACGTAATCCACAAGCAAGTGGCCAGCACAAGCATGTGGCCACCCTGCACCTGAGCGAACCCCTCCACAATGCGGCTGTGCTGATGGCAGGGATGTGCTTCTTCAGCGCCATGTCGCTCAGCCTGCTCCTCTCTTCACTGCGACAACGATATCCTGATTTTCTAATGCCTGTACGCGCCTTTGGACATGAATCGCCGCCGCCTTCGAGCCCAAGACTACACTATAGGATGGATATGCGCCCTTCCCATCGAGCTTGCCGCTGCCCAAGAGATGCTGGATGAGGTGGATGAGAGGCCCATTCCAGATAGCCTTGATCCGATTCTCTACACGCTCGGCCGCATCAATGTCCACAATGTCGTCCTTGCCTGTCTTCCGGCGGGGAACACCGGCACCCAGTCCGCCGCTACGGTTGCGGCCCGAATGAGATCCAAGTTTACGTCAATCCGATTTGGCCTAATGGTTGGCATCGGTGGTGGAGTCCCCAGCCTCGAATTAGACATACGACTTGGGGACGTGGTAATCAGTCAGCCCTACATGCAGCATGGAGGCGTGGTGCAGTATGACTTTGGGAAGACAGAAGCAGGCGGAAATATAACACGGACAGGATGGCTTAACGCACCGCCGCCAGTGCTACTCCATGCGATTGTGGAGCAACGAGCGCTCCACTACAGAGGCCGGAGCAACCTTTCCACGTATTTAGCCACCTTCGACCGACTAGAAAACTTTAGCCGTAACACGGCGGGACCTGACGTATTATTCGAGGCGACATACGATCATGTTGGAGGAGCAACATGCGAGCAATGCAGCAATGAGATGAAAGTAAGGCGGCCTGCGCGAAAGGGCCGAGAGGTGGGGATCCATTACGGCACAATAGCATCAGGCAACCAGGTCATGAAGGACGGCATTACTAGGGACAAGAAAAGCAGGGAGCTAGGCGGAGTAATGTGCTTTGAGATGGAGGCTGCCGGTCTAATGAACGACTTCCCTTGTCTTGTTATTCGAGGGATTTGTGATTATGCGGACTCGCACAAGAACAAGAAATGGCAGCCATGTGCTGCGGCAACGGCGGCTGCATGCGCGAAAGAGATACTGTCCATTATCCCTGGCATCCCTGGAGCTACAGTAGCTAGGACGGCCACCGTGGACGAGACTGGACAAACAAAGATTGAAATGAAGTTGGACCAGCTCGTAAAGGAATTTCGACTTGGATTTAAGTCTCCCGCGCTGTTTGCGCAAAACTTGGAGAAAGAGCTTGTGGATGACAACATAACGGAGGTGGATGTCGAAGAGAATAAGGACTTCATAAACGAGTGGCTGAAAAGCACGCATGATAAGGGAGAGTTTGACGATCCGGGCCGGGTTGAGCGACGTCCTGGCAAAGTCAATGAAAATGTGACTGACGCCCAGTCTCCGCAAAATTACCAAGGCATACCTCCGAAAAGCAATTCGGCGACTCCGAAGCCACAACAGGCCTATTGTGAGGATTATGATGACAACGAAGACGACGTGTCCGACTACAGCGATGGTCCTCTCCCAAGCGCTGAGACAGAAGTGCTGGATGATCAGCCTTCTGTGCCGTCTGCTAGCCGTAACGCTCCCAGTCCCAAACGGAGACCAGACTACGTTCCTAGATATGTCCATCCATTAGCTGAAAATGAAAGGAACAGGTTGAAGAAACCCCAACACTTTTCCAGAGGCGATGCTTTTGGCGAGGACGGGGTTGCAGCTGCCGTTTCAAAAGATGAACCTTTGAGAAAGGCAAGATCAAGACGGGATTGGAGCAGGGAGCAGACCGAATTTGACGACACGAGTCCATATAGGGATTTTTTAAAGCCTTCGGGACATTCCTCGAGAAGGAGGCCTCACAGTGATCAAGAGAATACAGGAAAACCCGTTCCAGAGAGACCCAAAAGCAATCCCTCTTTCCCATCTCACCAATATCATCGTCCACAAGCGGGTCCTACGTACTACCGCGACGAGCCAGGTTACGCGGCTAACTATGATGGAAATCAGCCTCAAGGTGCTTACGACTCTTACTTTTACGAAAACGCCTATCCGAATCACCCTAGCGCTCCCCCCTCCAATACGTTTAACAGCTCTAATGGGTATTCAAGGCCGCCTCCGTCAAGGTATGGTGCTCCGCCTCCCGGTTTCGTCCCACCACCCCACCAATCTACCCCAACGAGCGGTCCTGAAATGAGAAATCCCGGTGGGACTAGAACTTTCCATTTTAGTAATGGGGGAGGCGGAGGCGGTTTCAATTTCAGCAACCCGGAATCAATATTTTCGGAGTATCTTAGAGGGGGTGGAGAAGATGTCGACTTCGGTGGCAGGCCCGTACCAGCACCAGCTCGAGTGCCAGCACCGGAGATAGCCATAGTAGAGAAACTGCTTCCAATGTCTTTGGAGGAACTCTTCTATGGTGCTACGAAAAAAATGAAGATTACACGGAAAACGTATGATCCAGCTACTGGCCGCACTTCACCGGAGGATCGCATTTTAGAAGTACCCATTAAGAAAGGGCTTAAAGCTGGCTCAAAAATCAAATTCTCGGACGTCGGTGATCAGGTTGAAGGAGGAACTCAAGACCTCCATTTCATAATCCAAGAGGCAAATGGGTCCACTCATATTTTACATACCCATCACTAACAATATTTCGATAGAAACCGCATTCTCTATTCAGACGTGATGACGATGACCTCCACCACACTGTCGATATCAATCTCCTAGAATCTCTCTGTGGTTGGGCTCGGGTCGTTTCAAGTATCGACGGAAAACAGGTCAGAGTTTCCCATCACGGCCCAACGTCTTCCAAATGGGAAGAGCGGTTCCCAGGCCTCGGCATGCCGCTATCTAAGAAGCCAGATGAGAGAGGCGATTACGTAGTTGGGGTCAACATTAAACACCCGACAAGCTTGACCGAGGCCCAAAAGGCTGTGTTGAAAGAAATATTGACATGATGTTAACGATTGGGCGAAATAAAGTATTAACGAGTACACATTATCGCATCTAGGCTCTGAGAGGAAACATTGGACATAGATATCAGAGTCACTTTGTATATAACGTCATCGTATCACTTGTCGATAATGCTACGTCGTAATACTAGCATTGCTTCGCAATTTGCCCTCCTGAACAGGATTACAAAAGATACCAACTAAGTCTCCACCGGTATCGATTACTCTAAGATAATCATAGCAATTTCTTATCCTGTTAATCTTATGCCTAGATTTACAAAGTTGCTTCAAGTCATAGCATAAAGCTAGTGCTAACGGAACGGTTGAGCTGCGTAAGCACGCTTTGAAGTGATGTGTAACGTAAGTGAAAGTAGTTTGGCATTAGATGTCACTACCTGTCGATCGGTAGTCCGTGCACCGATTGTAAGAAAAGAATGAGGACTCTGTCTTATTGCACGAGGCTCTAGAGCCTCACTATATACACTAGATAGGTGGCAAAGACTGACGTCGACACTAACGTCGATTTAAAACTGTTACCTCATAGCCACTTAATTGACATTGCTAGTAGGTAATAAAAAGGTAATAGAAATAGTATGAAGTTATAAGGTAATAAGCAACTAGAACAGGAACAGGGTAATTATTAAAATTCGACCTTGATTGACCCCCCCCCCCCGCTTTAAGCCTCTATATGTTAAAGCTATATCGCGGGTTTTGGCATACTGTTAAGTTAAATATACCCTGTATCTTCCTCCTTGTTTACCTTTGTTAATTTAGATCCTTTCCTTAATATTAACTAAATTTAATTAATAAATAAACATCCTGTGCTTCTGCCTTAGCAGAGCTTTTATTAAACCGTTTGCTATTATAGCTACGGTAGGCGTCTAGTTAATCTTAATTTAATTATTATATACTTCTTAACGTAACTAGTGGTGGTATATATTAATATATCTAAGCTTTATAAATAGCTCTGATTCGTCCTTTATAAGTAGTTAAATTATTTATAAATTGTTACAGTTAATCGTTTGCCTATTATTTAAGGTTGATCTAATTTCTTTAAAGAAGCGACTCCACTAAATTAATTCCGTCTCTACGTGTAATAGAGCTATAAACTCTATCTCTATGCTTAACTTTGTTATAATATCTACTTAGTAAAACGCTAGTTAATTAGTCCCCTAAATAAAGTAAATAGATATTATTCTATACTATATCTACTTATTAAGTTGTCTCTAAACACTATATTACTTGCTCCTATAAATACTTAACTTCCTATATTATATCCTAAGTATTTAATTGCAAGAGTCCTTATTTAATAAAGGTAGGCAATTACTTAATAAGCTATAGCGTTATAAAGGGGTAAAAGATTATATAGGAATTCTAAGAGCTTACTTAAAGCTTTAGCTATATTAGGTCTTATAATATAATTATCCTCTAGTAGACATAGGTGTCTTATTTTAACGCTTCCTTTAGGTTTAGTATAAGCTTACTAGTGCTTATAAGTATACTAACAAATTATATATTAGTTAAATAAAAATTACTAGCAATATTTTTAATATAGAAGTCTTAATAGTGTAACGAAGCCTTATAGGAAATACTACGTTAGATATATTAAAGGGCTAGGTATATAGGTATAGAATAGTTAATAATATAAATATAATTAGTGGAGTAGATTACCTAATAGATTAACTTTAATTATATTCTATGATTTACTATAAAGAAGAGAACTATTTAGGTAGGGGCTATAGTCCTTTAAATATATAATACTGCGCTTAAGAAATATACTAAGTACGTTAGTGTATTAGTATATTAGTACATCCTATATTCCTATATTCCCATATTTTTATATTCCGAACTTATAATATAACTAGCTATATAATTTAGCTACCCCTTATTTTATAGCTTAATTAGTTTTAGCGCCTTCTATACTATTTTAACTAACTTATTTATATCTCTTCTTAGTAGTTATACTACTACTACTATAAGGTCTATAATACTATCCCCTTTCTCTTTATCTTTGTTTTTAAAGATATTTCCTATCTCTAAGTTGTCTATTAAAGGTATAGTATTCTCGTCTTTAATTTAATAACCTTTATTATTTCTAATATCTTTTATTGGATCCTATATATCTAATTATTATAATTATAAAATCTACTACTAACTACTTTATTTATAGGTATCTCTATTTAAGAGGAGCTCTTACTATACCCGGCCTAAAAAGACCAAAACCAACTAAAAGAACCCTGAAAAACATCTAGAGAATCCCCCTAAGATGTATATATTGTAGGGGAGGCATACGTTAAATAACGGTGGTTCGTACTCGCGCGTATCCGCTAGACCCACGCCTAGTAATAGCCCTCGATAATAAAAATAGGCGAATACTATACTATAAAGCGGGAAGACCTTTATTAAGAAGGTATTTAATAAAATATAAAGCCTATTAGACGCGTTTAGTATTTATAATTATAGGGGAGTAACCGTTAGCTATAATAAACTAATATAGCTAGTAGAATAGCTTCGCTAGTCTAGTAAATCTTAAGCGCCTCTTTAGTAAACCCTTAATTAAATTCTTTAATAGCTAAGTAAAATTAAAATTAAATAAAAACCCTTTTTACTGGTAAGCCGTATATAGACCGCTGTAGCTATACTTTTATAGTATAGGGAACCTACTCCCCTTAAGGTAATAACTAGGTATATAATTATAATATAACTAAATATAGAAAAAGTAGAGGGGCTTAGGGGATAATTAGAAATAGAAGTCCTTATAGAGATTTATAAAGAGGTTTATAACGCTGTTATAGTCTAATACCTTAGAAGCGGAGATATTAGAGTTACCTTAAGGGACTAATTGTAACGGAGCCTTGTAGCAAGAACTACGATAGACTCGTTAATGGGCTAGGTGTATAGGTAATATAAGAAGTTAATAACGTAATAATAACTAATAGAGTAGTTGCCTAATAGATTAACTCTAATTGTATTCTAAGAATTACTATAAGGAAGGAACTATCTAGGTAGGGACTAAGGGTCCTTAAATATATAACCGTACTCCTATGAAATCCTTTTTATATATAAGGTATATAAGGTATATAAGACGTTCCTTATAGATTTTATAGAGCTTATAGAGCTTATTATATAACCTTAGTTACTATTCCTCGTTATATAGTTCTACCGGCTCTATCCTAAACTATACTTATATTAACTAACTAGCTTCCTTTAACTCCTCTCCTAGTAGTTATAATATTGTACTTAAAGCGTCCGTAATACTATCTCCCTCCTTTTTATCTTTATCCTTAAAGATACCTAGCATCTTTAGGTCGTTTACTAAAGGTATAATATCCGTTTAATTAATTTGGTTAATATTGTTACTTATTATACCTAAGGCTACTCCTTTTTCCTTAGCTAAGCGTTGGTCTTATACTATAGCCGTTATATTATTACTAGGTGAGATTATATCTTCCTATTCTTATTGCGCGAAAAAGGGGTTAGTTTATATTGCGATTATATTACCTATTAACTAATAACCGTTTTTTTATACCGAATGCACGCGAGCGAATATGCGATCTTCTTATAATGTTTGTTTTATTTTTAACGCTAAGTATATGCATTCTATTACTCTAAATAGTTTTTAAGTACCCTTATTAATTGCTACTAGGGTCCTAGGTTTAATCTACTGCTATAAAGCTTAATAATAAACTATTAGAGGCGCTGGCTAAGATTTATTAACTTTAATATACTAATAAGCTTTATTTAACTTGTATTTATAATAAGGAGCGTTATGCCCTTAAGGCTTATTAAAACGCTTATACTTATCTTCTTTATTTTAAAAAAGTTTATAAAAAGGTTTATTTTAAGGAGTGGAAACTTATAAAATAAGGTTTATAGAAACTTAGCGATAAAAGAACGGATTCTCTTTTAATAGAGAAGGAAATAACTCTAAGTAGTTTAGTAATCGTTCTTCCTATATTCCCCTTAGGTGGTTTATTCTTTAGTAATTTTTCTTTATTAATGCTGCCTAACCTTTTCTCTTTTAATACTTCTGTACCTTTTTTATAACGTTCTTTAAATTTTTTTATAGCTTTTAAGTAGTCTTATTATAGCCTATCTACTTTACTTTATACTATATTTTATTATTAACGTTCTTATAACTAATAATCTTTAAAACTTACTATTTATCCTTTTCTTATCCTCTATATGTGTCTGCTTTATAAACTAGTAGCTTGATATTTTTATATACTAGCTCTAGTATTGCGATATACTATATAGGGTAGATCTTTATTTTAGCTAGTAAGTTTAACTTAAATATAACTAGTAAAATCCTTTTTTTAATTTTAAAAGGTCCTAGTCTAATATAATCTAACTTTTTACTTAGTTATTAACTCTTAAAAAATTTATATAGTAGCTATACTTTATCTCCCTCCTTAAGATCTGGTCCCTTAGATCTCTTAGCGTTATAGTACTTTTTTATTCTTTGCTATACTACCTTTACTATTTCTATAAGGTTTATATAAAGATTTATTAGTATCTCTATTCTTTACTTAGCTATACTACTTATTTTCTTTGCTTATTATAGCGATAGTAATATTTTAAGCTTATATCCGTAATTTGCCTTAAATAGTAATATTCCTATTCCTTCTTAAGGTGTTATATTGTATATAAACTGTATAACTAGTAATAATAATACCCAATTATTCTATATATAATTAATATAGTGTTTTAGATACTGCTCTAGTGTCTAGTTTAATTTTTCCGTTTAACCGTCTATCTGCGGATAATATACGGTAGAAGTTACTGCTTAAACTCCTTATTCCGCTAAAAATACTTTTTAAAATACTACTATAAATCTTAAATCCCTATCTAATATAATCTTACTTAGTGCTCTATACCTTATAAATACTTCTTTAATATAGATTCTAGCGATATCTTCTGCTAAGATTTCTTTTGTATATGCTATAAAGTATCCCTACTTCGTTAGCTTATCTACTATTATTAAGATTATATTATAATCTTATCCGGTAATAGGATTTCTTAATTTTAGTAACTTTATAATAAAGTCCTATAATATAACCTCCTATAGTCTTTTTAGTATTTTAATAGGTTATAGCCCTCTATATAGCCTATGCCTTATTAGTTTATTTCTTTAATAATTTAGATATTTCTTTATAACTTATCTTACTAGTCCCTAGATTTTATTAATAATATACTCCTTTTAAAGTCTTAATATTAAGCCTATAGCTCTATTATATCCTTAAGTTAATCCCTTATAAAATAATTTAATAAACTCTTTTATAATACTTCTAGGTATATATATTACTTTTTAGTTTTTATACTACTTTAAGTCTAGATCCTTTACCTATACGTCTTAGATCTTTTATAACTAGTTATTTTTTAGTAATTTATAGGTTTAACTAATTTCCCTTATTACTATAATTTTTGGATAATTATATCTAATTAATCCGTCTATGTTTTTTTACAGTAAAGCCCCTAATGGCTTTTTATTATTTTATAGTTTAGCCTTTTTACTTAAAGTATCTGCTCGTGTATTATCTGTACCCTTAGTATACTAAATCTTAAAATAGTATTCTATAAGCATTTCTGCTTATCTAACTTATCTTTAGTTAAGTTTTTTTGTTATTAGGAACCCCGTTAGGTTTTTATAATTTATTTTAACTATAAATAGCTTTTCTATACCTTATAAGAATACTCTTTATTTTTAAAGTGCTATAACTATATCTAATAACTCCTTATTATAGATGTTATAGTTTAGTTTTAGTGGTATTATTTTCTAACTATAGTATGCTACTAGGTGTTATTTGTCTTTATATTTCTATAAAAAGTATACCCCTAGTATAAAGTCTAATATATTAATTTTAACCACTGTTTCTAGTTTTAGTTGGTAGATTTTAAGGATTAGGTTTTAAGTAAATAACTTCTTAACCTTTTTAAATAGTTTCCTTTACTTTTTTCCCTATACCTAAGGTTCTTCTTTCTTTGTTAACCTTATAAATAGCTTAATATTTTTTAACTATTAAGCTTTAAACCTTTTATAGTAATTGCAAAACCCTAGAAATAACCTTAACTCTATAATATTCTCTTATTCTTACTAATTTACTATAGCCTTAATCTTTTTTAAATCTATATTAAGTTGGCCTAGTTTAATAATAAATCTAATAAAATCTGTCTTCTTAGTAAAGAACTCGTATTTTTTAATTACTATTAGTATCTGTTTTTTATAGTCTCTTTAAGACCTATTTAACGTGTTCTCCGTGCTCTTCTTTACTTATTAAGTAGATAATATTATTATTAAGGTATACTATAACAAATTTATCTAAGTGCTTTTTTAATATATTATTAATATATTTTTAGAACGTTGCTAGTATATTTATAAGCCCGAACTATATTACTAATAGTTTATATAGTCCTTTCTTTAACCTAAAGGCTGCCTTTTATTTATTACCTTCCTTAATCCTAATCTAATAATATGCCTATTTTAGATCTATCTTTATAAAGATTTGCGTATTGCTAATCCTATTTTAGATTTTGCTAATTAAGGGTAAAGGATACCTATCCTTTCTAGTAATACTATTTAACTGCCTATAGTTAATGCATAGCCTAAGTTTCCCGTTTTTCTTTAGTATAAATAGTACTAGATAATTTACTAATAACTGCGATGGTTTAATATATCCCTTTTATAAGTTCTTTTAGATAAACTCTTTTAGTGCTTTTTTTTCTCTTTAGTAAGCTTATAGATTAGAAAGAACCTTAAACTTATTTTTAGTTTTAATTTTATTTTATAGTCCTATACTATATACTTTAACAGCTTTTTACTTTTTAGTAACTATAGTTTTTTGCCGTACTTATGGTATTTCTTTAGTATATAACTTAGTCCTTTATTTATTTCTTTATAGGTTGCCCCTACTTAGTACTATACTATCTTAGCTTATTATTATATTTTATAGCATTAAGTATTTTTAATATTAACCTAACCTATAACCTAATTAATTTTTAGATTATATTTCTGTCACGGGACGGGGCAGTGGCTACAAGACGTATGTATTCGAGGAGTCTACAAGACGTTGCGCGATCGATCGTAAGGGTCGAGGGCGTAAGGAGGTGATATACTGTCACGGAACGAGGGCAGTGGCTACAGAGCGTATGTATTCGAGGAGTCTACAAGACGTTGCGCGATCGATCGTAAGGGTCGAGGGCGTAAGGAGGTGATATACCTACGCGTAGCTGACATAAGCTGTACGCGAGGTGTACGCGAGAGCACGGGGCTCTCCTATGGAGGCCCCTGCGGTGGGGTTCCGTGACAATTTCTATAATTAAGGTGTTCCTAATACTGCCTTATTATTCCCTAATAGTAATATATTAAAGAATATCTTAATCTGTCTTCCTTTAATAGTTATCTAAATAGGTTCTATTTTAAGATTAATAATGCCTCCTTTATAGGCTATTAGATTTTCTAAAATTATAACTAGTAGATATAGGTGCTCTTTTTATCTATATGGTAGCCCTATCCTTTTAACTGCTATTGGTAAGATATAGTTCCTTATTGCTTTACTATCTATTAATACTTTAAACTATTAATCTTACTATTTAACTTATAAATTTAGGTGTTATTCTTAAATTTCTTTAAGGGTTTAAGGCTCTACTACTAGCTCCCTCTGGTTTTATAGGCCTCTATTTTTCCTAACTATTAGCTACTAGATTTTTGTATACTTAACTTATTCTTTAGCTAATACTTTATTCGCTTTTTATCCTTAATATACTATAGATACATATTCTTTAAATATTTCTACTACTATTATCTATTTAAGCATTTTCCCGTAAGGAATCTTCCTAGTTAAAGTATTAAGTTTTTTAACTCCTAAACTTTTACTAGATGTTAGCTATATATATACTTAGTATTTCTATACTATCGCTTATTTAGCGCCTAATATATCCTTATAGGGTATTTCCGGTTCTTTTTTTATTTAGATTTTTGTATATTTTATATATATTATCTATATATATAATCTATACTAATGTATAATACGCTAGGTGCTTTAGGTTAACTCTTAACTTATCTTTATTCTTAAGTTTAAACCTCTATTATATTAATTTAAACGTTATAACTTTATTTATAGGTATTAAGATATATCTTTCGCTTCTTTAGTCCTTTAATTATTCCTTTAGATCCTTTAATATTATAATTAAGGCTCCCTTAATATAATTTATTGCTTTTTCCATAATTAGGTAGTTTTAGATAACTTTTTTGTCTAACTATATATAGAAATCTTCCTCTTTATTATTATGTCTTTGCCTATACTACCTTTAATATAGCTGCTAGAGTGTATACAGTTTATCCGTAAGGAAGTATCTTCTTATTACTATATTATAATAGCCCTTTATATACCGTTCCTTAAACCTAGTTAGAATCCCTAAATTCTTTTTATTTTTTAGTTTAGTAAGCTACTTAGCTCTTAGCGTGCCCGCTTTTAGCCTATTAGTAATTTTTTATACTAGTGCTCTGTTTTATATATAACTTAGTATACTAGATCTTATATCTAGTTTCTATTCTTACTATATAAGGATTCTTACTTTAAATTTATCTATAGTTTTTTGTTATTTACGTCTTATAATTAAATCCTTAAAATTCTCTTACTTCTTAATTATAGTATTAACTTTTTAATCTTTAGGCTAAACGCTAGTAAGTCTTTTAGGTTTATATATCTGTCTCCTAGTCTAACTGCTATTTATACTATAGATTCTCTAATTTATAGTAAAGCCTCTTACCTTTTACTTATAGGTGTCCTTATTTATACTCTAAATTCTTAGTCCCTTAAATTCTTTAATCCTAAGCTTGCTTCTTTCTTAAGCTATACTTTAGCCTTAGTTTAATTAGGCTTTACTAGTATTCTTATCTCGTCTTAAGAGTCTTAAATCTTACTTATCTTACTTTAAGAATTTTATGCCTTTAGAAAACTTCGTCCTAAGCTTATTTATATATTACTAAACTAAGCCGTTACTCTACTCTATCGGTTATTGTCTATTATAGGTCCCTAAGTATGCCTTATCTTATCTTAAGAATTTTAAGCCTTTAGCCTTTTGCCTTTATTAAGTAGTAAGCTAGCACTAGTAGTCGTCTGCTTACTTAATTACCTTTAGATATTACTCCTTCCGTTTTATAAAGCGATAGATGCCGTATCTAATAGTATTATAATACCCGTTACTAAACCTTACTCTATAGCGGTTTTAGTCTCTACTTCTATTATATTATTAAGGTTTAGATACCCCTAGTTAGTTTCTTTCTTTACCTTATTACTATTAATTAATAAGTACTTTAACTTTATTATTATTTCTGCTAATCTTTATCCGTATATTGCTGTAATATCTTAATTTAGCTTATAGAGTTAATCTTATTCTTTATCTAACTTTATAGTTCCTTTAAGTCCTCTTAACTCTGGCTCTTATAGCTAATAGCTTACGCCGTATTTAGCGTCTTTATAAACTTAATATACGTTATTATAATAAAACATAAAACTTTAGATTAAATATTCTTTTGTTTTTTTTATAGTATACTATTATCTCTTTATACGTGTATATTATATACTATTAGTCTAGTTCCCTTTACTATATAGTAACTCTAACCACTTCTATAGTCTCTAGTAAAATAACCCTATTTTCTATAATTTATATAAGCTCTATTTTTAAACCATTATTTTTACTATAGAGTCCGCTTAAACGTCTTCTACTATTAAGATCCTTAGTTTAGCCTATACTCCTTAGTCCTTTAATTACTTAATCCTTAACTTTTAGGTTTTTATAGTTGTTTTCCCTATCTTTTATAGGTTTTTTTAGTACTACTTAGGTCTATTAGCTCTACGCCATACTATAGTTTTTAATTTAACTTTAGTTGTTACGTACTTTACGCCTTATATAACTATAAAACTCTATCTTAGCCTCTCCTAGCCTGTTCTCTTTAGAAGATCCTATTATTAATTTTAATTGCTTAATCTATTAAATCCCTAAGGGTATCCGTATCTTCTATTAGAATAATTATATCCTAGACTTTAGCCTTAAGTCCCTATTTATACTGTGCTATAAGCGCCTTATTGTTTCATTTAACTTACGTAGCTAATATTTAAAACTGCGTTATATACTTAATTATTAAGGTTCACTATATTAGGTCCTAAAGCTTTATTATTATTATTATTATTGCTTTTAGGTCCCTAAATATTTATATTAATTATTCCGCGAATTTATTCTAGCTTATAAATATATATCGTACTTCCTAATTAGTGGTTGTTATACTATTATCTTATATTTCCGTAAGGTAGGGTTTAAACTATTTAAGCGCCCTTCCTATTAAGAATAATCCTGCGTACGCTACTTAATCTATAGGTGTTACTAACTTCGCTCCTTCCTATATAACTTTAAAGTGTATTTATATAAGGAATCCTTTAAGCTTTAATTTCTCTCCTAAGAATTATTTAATTAAAGGTAACTTAACCTTAGCTACTCCTATTCCATTAACCCTATTTTTAAGTACCTTATTATTATCTATTAACTAATTAACTATTACCTATAACTATCTAACTGTAACTAGTTACAAGTTAATATCTACTATACTAGTATTGTTACCTAACCCTAAGGTCGTTGCTGCTATTAATAGCGTTGTTATAGCTGCTTTTAGTGGCATATTATTTAACTTCTAAGACTATAACTAGGTAATAATTGTATAACGGAGCCTTATAGCAAGAACTACGGTAGACTCGTTAATAGGCTAGGTATATAGGTAATATAGAAAGTTAATAACATAATAATAACTAGTGGAGTGGTTGCCTAACAAATTAACTCTAATTATATTCTAAGAATTACTATAAGGAAGGAACTATCTAGGTAGGGACTAAGGGTCCTTAAATATATAACTATACTCCTATAAAATCCTTCTTGTATATAAGGTACGTAAGGTATATAAGGTATATAAGACGTTCCTTATAGATCTTATAGAGCTTATAGAGCTTATTATATAACCTTAGTTACTATTCCTCGTTATATGGTTCTACCGGCTCTATCCTAGACCGTGCTTATATTAACCAACTAGCTTCCTCTAACTCCTCTCCTAGTAGTCGTAATATTGTACTTAAAGCGTCCGTAACACTAATAGGCAAAGAAACGAGCTATAAGGGTAGGGGATAGGCTAAGAGAATATATTAGTATAAAAGTACTTTATAAAGATTACCTAGTTAAAGTCCTAGTGGTCCCCCTAAGCCTTAGGGTAAAAAAGGGACGCTAGGCGGATAATACAGCAACTATATATATAAGATAGTAAAATAAATAGAACGCCTTATACTAGGACTTAAGATTACCTAAATCTAATAGCTTTAATAGGAAAATGTAAACTAAGTATATAATAAAAATAATAAGAGGATATAAGGGTTGCTAGAGACTTGCTAGGGAGTTACTAGTTAAACATATAGCTCCCTTATTATTAGTATATATATACTAGAAATGTATAAACTCCTTATCTAAAAAGAAATAATTATAAATGGCCTTATATATAATATAAGGCTCTATAACTATAGGCTATGCCTAAAATAATACTATTACTATATATAATAGGGATATACCTAATCTATATACGCAGTATAGGTGTGCTGCGGCCACTATATAGGCCCCTATAATATAAGACACTGTATAAATTAAGACTAAATAAAATACGTAAACTGCTACTAAAGCACATATAAGGCATAGGAGAGAGAAGACTATATTAAATATAGGAGATAAAAGGTAAGGGCCCAATAGCTACGGGAATAACTACACGCTAGGTTATATAAATAAAAATAATAGGTAATAAGCTAGGGGGACGTAGGTACCTTCCTAGCGTTTCCCACCTTTAATACTAGGGGGCTAGGCCGGCTATTCTAAACCTTAATAGGCTAGAAGCGACGCCGTATAATATCGCTAGACTAAATAGGAATATAAGGGTTATATAGGATATAAGGGAGAGGACGCCATATAGAAAAACCCCTATAGATAGCTATAGTAAGCTTAAGACTAGGATAATTAAGAATTAGACTTAATGCAGTAAATATAATATACGCAGCCGACCTATAAAGGGTGTATAGCTAACTAGTAAAAATAGGGGAAGAACTAGAAATAATAATAGATTTAAACCTAAAAGGGCTAATAGGAATATAAGATATAGAAACGGAAAGCCCTATATAAAATAAGTAGTAACTAAAAAGTAGATATAAGAGATAGAAGTTCTAAATATCCTAGAGAAAGTAGAAATAGAAAAGCGAGAAAAAAAGAAGAGGTAAAGGACCCTCGCTAGGGGTCCGCCACCTATCTATTATAGTATAACTGCGGCAATATAAACCACCGTTTTATAAGGCCCCTACTAGACAGTCTAAACCTAGAGAAATACTATATCCTTACTATATAAGAGCCGTATTATAATACCTATATATAATTAATATATTGCCCCTAAGGATTTTAGCTTTTATATAAACCAAAAGCACTTATACGCGTGTACTTTATAATTAGTAAGACTATTAGCCTATCCTTATAGTTATAGCAGGCAGTTAACCTAAATATTATTGTTATAATAATCCAAATATATAGGGGACTAGTATAAATTATTAATATATATAATCCTAGGGTTAAAGGGGTACTATAAACAGAGAATATTATATTAGTAACAAGCTTACTAAAAACTAAAGGTATAGAGTTTATCCTATTAGAAGATATAAACCTCTACTACCTATAGTAGGGGGGTATCTATATTACTGCTAAATAATAGGTAGAGTGCCTACTAAAAGCTATAGATATTTGGGGCCTTAAACTAGCTATTAGCGACTTAGTCAATTAAGGCACGAGCACGGTATAAGGGACGCGCAAGCCTATATAATTGGATTGTCTATAAACGAGAATCTAAAGCTAGAGAAAGGAAAGGAGAAGAAGAGCAGCGCCGGTTAAAGTAGGGTTCTTTTATACGGTCCTCTAGTTACGTAACCGCAAAGTTCTGTTAAGTTCTGCTAACTAAGTTCTGCTAACTAAGTTCTGCTAACTAAGTTCTGCTAACTAAGTTCTGCCAGTGTCGTAATATTACCCCCCTCTCGGCAAAAGCCTGCCCTCAGGCTTTATATGTCCATATTATGCCTATAGGGCATTCTTATCTTTATATTCTTCCGGTAGCTTATCGTCTTCGCTATACTAGCACTCTATCCACTTATCTAGGTACTTTGGGGGTCCTAGTTTATTAGGGTAATAGCTATAGAATTCTTAAAGCTTATGGGGACTACTAATAAAGTTCTATATAGGGTACTAGGTAGGGTCTAGGTTATAGCCTTTCCAACTAACGCGGTACTTTAGCGTTTTCCTTACTAGTTTATAGGCTAGTACTTCTTTAATTTCCTATTTGTTATCGCCATTAACTTAAATTAGTAAGGGAGGTTCGTTTTTTTATCTAGGTAATAGGTTATTTATAGCTTTCCGTAGCTTATCCAGCGAGAAAACGGGGTAAACCTTAATTAAATCTAGGAGCTTTACTTTATATAAGTTACCTATCTTCTTAAGGACCTTATATGGTCCCGCTATCTAATAGTCTAGCTTACGGCTAGGCCGTTCCGTCTTTTAGTTCTTTATTATAACCTAGACTATATCGCCTACGGTAAAGTCGGGTTCGCGCCTATACTTATTTACCTGCTATTTTATTAATTTCTAGGCCTTTTCTAGATTTATATAGGCTACCGTTTAGGCTTCCTCTAAGCGCTTAGTATACTGCTAGGCTTCCTTATAAGATAATTTCTTGCGTACAGTCTATAGTCCTTCTAGTCTATCCCAGTTAAAGCTTATTTAGAGTAAATACCCTATTTCTAGTTGGATAGGTGCAAATCCCGTAAAGTTATAGGATAGGGTTGCCTGGGCGTAGTCTATTAGGGGTAGCAGTTCGCCCTAGTTATTTTAAAAGTAGTTAAAAGGCCGGAGTCTCTAATCTAAATATTAATTTATAATCTCCGTCTAGCCGTTTATCTAGGGGTAGTATATTATAGAGAGCTTTAGCCTAATACCTAGGATCCGGGTAAACTTATTCTAAAAGGCTAATATAAATTACGGGCTATAATTAGATATAATAGTATCTAGGAGTCCGTAAATGTAATAGACGTAGTAGATATATAGTCGGGCCGCCTCCTTAGCATTAATATTCTTATAATAGGGAATTAAAAACGGGCGCTTGCTAAGGCGGTTAACTAGAATTATAACTATATTATATCTGTCGCGGTTTATAGGTAGCTTATAAAAGTCTATAGAGATATACTGCTAGGGGCGGTCGGGTATTAGGAGAGGTTTTAATAGTCCTAGGGTCTTATCTCGTGGAATTATAAACCTACGGCAGTTATTACAGTTCCGTATGTAACGGTTAATATTTATAACTATTCCGGGCTAGTAGTAACGGTTACTAATAATCTTATAGGTCTTATTTTTTTTAGGGTAGGCCGTAGAGACCTAGGTATATACTTTGGTAATAAGCTAGGTTTATAAGTTCCGTTCCTTTACTACTACTAGCCGTTTCTAGTACTTAAGCAGTCTATTTTTAAGGGACTATAGGCTAGTAACATCCTTTGCCTTTTCGCGGTATTCCTATAGAAAAGGGTCCGTACGGTTTACTTGCAGTAGTTTATTAATAAGGTTGAATTCCGTAGGGTTAATAGGATATATCTTAGCGCTTAGAGATTTAGTACTTAGTTCTTCCTATATCTAAGGGTTAAGGTGCTCTAGTTATAGTAGCGTCTAGGTCTATAATAAGATCTTCGCGGCTATCTAATTATTTAGGTCCTGTTTACGTCTTATAAGAGCGTCCGCACGGTTAGTGGCGCCTAGCCTATATATAATTAGGAAGTTAAACTAGGATAGAACGTCTACCTAGTGCGCTTGCCGGGCCATAAGGGCCTTAGTTATTATAAAGTATTCTAGGGCCTTATAATCCGAAACTACCTAGATAGGCTTAGGGGTCCCTTCTAGCTATACTCGCCAGTGCTAAAAGCTAGAGATAATAGCCAACATTTCTTTATTGTAGATTAGGTAGTTTAGCTTAGCATCTATTATAGTCTTTAAGTAGTAAGTAATAGGGTGCTATTCTCCGTCCGTCTACTTCTAAAAATAAACGCTAGCAATAACACTATCTAAGGCATCCGTTTCTAGTATTAAGGGCCATTCTAGGTTAAAGTAGGCAAGTAAGGGAGTGGAGATTAGTCGTTTCTTAAGCTTATTAAATGCCTACTTATATACGGTGTTAAAGTAGAAGGGCCGGTCCTTTATAGTAAGGCGGCTAAGGGGCCGAGTAATCCTGCTATAGTTTTTAATAAAGCGTTGGTAGAAGTTATAGAAGTCTAAAAATAACTGTATCCCTTTTACGGTCCGTAGTAGTTCCTACTAATTAATTACGGCCGTTTTTTCTAGGTTAGCATTAATTCCGTCCGTACTAATAATAAACCCTAAGTACTTTATACGCTTTACACTAAATTCTAACTTCTTAATATTGGCCTGGAGGCCAGCCTTATAGAGCTATTATAGGACCTTATAAATGTGCTCCTTGTATTCTAACTCGTTCTTAAAGTAAATTATAATATTATCTAGGTAGGCTGTATAGAAGTCATTAAGGTAGTTAAAGAGTACATCCTTTATATATCGTTAGTATATAGCCGGTCCGTTAGTCAGTCTAAAAGGAAGTACTTTATACTTATATAATCTATATTAAGTCCGAAATATAGTAAGATTTATAGATCTAGGGTCTATTCTAATTTGGTAAAACGCTTAATAAATATCGAGCTTTATAAATACCTTAGCTCTATTTATTTAGGCCAGTGTTTTATTAAGTAGGGGTAGTAGATAACAGTCTTTGCGGGTTATATTATTAAGCTTATAGTAGTTAATATAGAAACAAAGTCCTCTATTTAGCTTTTTTATAAAGAGAATAGGGGAGGTAAAAGGGGCCTAGCTAGGCTTAATAAACCCCTTTACTAGGTTATTAATAAGGTACTACTTAATAGCCTATAACTTAGCAATAGATTATTTATAGAGGGGGGTATAGCTAAGGGCGTTTTCCTTATCTAACTTAATCTCGATCTTGTGGTTATACGGTTAGTGCGGTAAAAGTATATTAAATACTACCTTAAAGAATACGTCCTTAAACTTTTAGTATTAATAGGGTAGTTTTTATTCTACTAGCTCCTTATCTATAAGCTCACTTTTCTATCCGCTAAGCTTACTTTTCTTTTCCTTAAGTATTCGGTTAATTTCGTATAAGCTAGTTGTAAAAGTAATAGTATTAGGCTGAACTAAGTTCCGGTAGAATCCTATAGAGCTAATATAGCAGATATTAACTAGTGGGAGGTCTGTAGGTTTTCTTATAGCCGTTTAGGGTTTATAATCTTTCTTAGCTCCTATTCTATCTTCCACAAGTTATCCCTCTAATCTATTAGTTTAGTATAGCGTCCGACATTCCTTACTATTCTTTATAGCTGTATAGGGCCTAAGCTCTCTATAGGGGGCTTTTTTAGGTCACTACTAACTTCTTAGGTCTTTAATACGGGTAGTATAATATAGGTAGTCTAGGGGCGGCGTAGTATACGGATCCGTTATAGATTAATATTACGGACGCTTTAAGTACAATATTATAACTACTTAGAGAAGAGTCGGAAGAAGCTAGTTGGTTAATATAAGCACGGTCTAGAATAGAACCCGTGGAACCATATAACGAGAAATAGTAACCGAGGTTATATAATGTTGTACGCAGTATACGCGGTATACGCATTATACGTCTACGTATAATACGTATAACACGTACCTTATGTATAAGGAGGATTTTATAGGAGTACGGTTATATATTTAAGGACCTTTAATCCCTACCTAGATAGTTCCTTCCTTATAGTAATTCTTAGAATACAATTAGAGTTAATCTGTTAGGCAACTACTCTACTAGTTATTATTACGTTGTTAACTTATCTATTCCTATATACCTAGCCTATTAATAGGACCTATTATAGTTTAAGCTATAAGGTTCCGTTATATAATTACTACCTAGTTATAGTTAATAAGTTAAATAATATACCACTAAAAGCAGCCACCACGACGCCATTAACGGCGGTAACTACTTCGAGATTAGGTAACGATACTAGTATAGTAGACACTAACTTACAGCAACCTATAATAGTAGGACAGTTATAGGAAATAGTGGACCGGTTAATAGAAAATAATATAATATTTAAAAATAGAATTAACGGGATAGGCGCGGTAAAGATTAAGCTATTATTAATTAAGCGGTTTATAGGAGAGAGACTAAAGCTTAAAGGATTTCTTATATAAATGCACTTTAAGGTTTTATAAGAAGGGGCTAAGTTACTAATACCTATAGATTAAGTAGCGTACGTAGGATTATTCTTATTAGGAAGAGCACTTAAATGGTTTAAGCCTTACCTTATAGAGATATAAGTAAACGGAATAATAACTATAAACTAAGATATACGGTTTATGTTCTTAAGCTAGGGCAGATTTACGGAGCAACTTACGTAAATATTTAGGGACCTAAAAGCAACGATAATAGTAAAAAAAAAGCTTTAGAACCTAACGCAACGAACTTTAGTAATTAAATATATAATATAGTTCTAAACGCTAGCTATATAAGTTAAGTAGAATAATAAGGCGCTTATAGTATAGTATAAATAAGGACTTAAAGTAAAAGTCTAGGATATAATTATTCTAATAGAAGATGCGGATACCCTTAGGGAATTAATAAATTAAGTAATTAAGATTAATAATAGGATCTTCTAAAGAGAACAGGCTAAAAAAGGCTAGGATAGAGTTCTATAGTTATATAAGATATAAAGTATATAATAACTAAAGATAAATTAAAAACTATAGTATAGCGCAGAGCTAATAGACCTAAGTAGTACTAAAGAAACCTATAAGAGGTAGGGAAAATAACTATAGAAACCTAGAAGTTAAAGATTAAGTAATTAAAGGACTAAGAAATATAGGCTAAACTAAGGATTTTAATAGCAGAAGACGTTTAAGCGGACTCTATAGTAAAAGCAATAGTTTAAAGACGGAGCTTATATAAATTGTGGAAAATAGGGTTATTTTGCTAGAGACTATAGAAGTGGGCAGAGTTACTATATAGTAAAGGGAACTAGACTAATAGTATATAATATATACGTATAGAGAGATAATAGTACACTATAAGGAATAAAAGAATGTTTAATCTAAAGTTTTTGCGTTCTATTATAATAACGTATACTAAGTTTATAAAGACGCTAAGTATAGCGTAAGCTATTGGCTATAAAAGCTAGAGTTAAAAGAACTTAAAGGAACTATAGAGTTAGATAAAGAATAAGATTAACTCTATAAGCTAGATTAAGATATTATAGTAATATATAGATAAAGATTAGTAATAATAATAATAGAGTTAAAGTACTTATTAATTAATAGCGATAAGGTAAAGAAAGAAACTAACTAGGAGTATCTAAACCTTAATAATGTAATAAAAGTAGAGACTAAAACCGCTATAAAGTAAGGTTTAGTAACGGGTATTATAATACCATTAAATACGGCATCTATTACTTTATAAGATAAAAGGAGTAATATCTATAGGAAATTAAGTAAGTAGACAACTGCTAGTGCTAGCTTACTACTTAATAAAGGCTAAAGGCTATAGGCTTAAGATTCTTAAGATAAGATAAGGTATGCTTAGGGACCTATAATAGATAATAACTAATAGAGCAGAGCAATGGCTTAGTTTAGTAATATATAAATAAGCTTAGGACGAAGTTTCCTAAAGGTATAAGATTCTTAAGATAAGATAAGTGAGATTTAAGACTCTTAAGATGAGATAAGAATACTAGTAAAGCCTAGTTGGACTAAGGCTAGAGCGCAGCTTAAGAAAGAAGTAAGCTTAGGATTAAAGAATTTAAGGGACTAAGAATTTGGAGTATAAATAAGGATACTTATAAGAAAGAAGTAAGAGATTTTACTATAAATTAGAGAATCTGTAGTACAAATAGCGATTAAACTAGGAGATAAATATATAAACTTAGAAGACTTACTAGGAGAACAGAGTGTTTAGCCTAAAGATTAAAAAGTTAATACTACAATTAAGAAGTAAGAAGACTTTAAGGATCTAGCTGTAAGATGTAAGTACTAAGAAACTACAAATAAATTTAGGATAAGAATCTTCGCGTGGTATAAATAAGGACTAGATATAAGATCTAGTATAATAGGTTGTATATAAGATAGAATACTAGTATAAAGAATTACTAATAGGCTAAGAGTAGGCACGCTAAGAGCTAAATAGCTTATTAAACTAGAAGATAAGGAGAATCTAGGGATTCTAACTAGGTTTAAAGAACGGCATATAAAGGGCTGTTATAACGCAGTAATAAGAAGATACTTCCTTATAGATAGGCCGTATATACTCTAATAGCTATACTAAAGATAGTATAGATAGAGGCATAATAATAAGTAGGAAGATTTCTATATGTGGTTAAATAAGAAAGTTATCTAAGACCACCTAATTATGGAAAAAGCAATAAATTATATTAAGGGAGCCTTAATTATAATATTAAAGGATCTAAAGGAACGATTAGAGGACTAGAGAAGTAAAAGGTATATCTTAGTACCTACAAACAAAGTTATAACGTTTAGATTAATATAATAAAGGTTTAAACTTAAAAATAAAAATAAGTTAAGAGTTAACCTAAAGCACGTAGTATATTACACGCTATTGTGGATTGTATATATGGATAATATATATAAAATGTATAAAAATTTAAAGGAAAAGAATTGGAAATACCCTATAAGGATATATTAGGCGCTAGATAAGCAATAATATAGGAATACTAAGTATATGTATAGCTAGTATCTAGTAGAAGTTTAGGAGTTAGGAAACTTAATACTTTAACTAGAAAAATTCCTTACGGAAGAATACTTAGATAGATAACAGTAGTAGGAATACTTAGAAAATATATATTTATAGCATATTAAGGATAAAAAGTAAATAAGGTATTAGCTAAAGAATAAGCTAAGTATACTAGGATCTAGCAGCTAATAGTTAGGAAAAGTAAAGGCCTATAGGACTAGAGGGAGCTAGTAGTAGAGCCTTAAACCCTTAAAGGAATTTAAGGATGATACCTAAATTTATAAGTTAAATAGTAAAATTAATAGTTTAAAGCGCTAGTAGATAGTAGAGTAATAAGGAACTATATCTTACTAGTAGTAGTTAAAAGGATAGGGCTACTATATAGATAGAAAGAGTACCTATATCTACTAGTTATAATTTTAAGAAATCTAATAGCCTATAGAGGAGGCATTATTAATCTTAAAACAGAACCTATTTAAATAACCATTAAAGGAAAATAAGTTAGAATGTCCTTTAATATATTACTATTAGAGAATAATAAGGTAGTATTAGGAATACCTTAGTTACAAAAATATAATTTAAAGATTAATTGGGTTATAGGTTAGGTTAATATTAAAGATACTTAACGCCGTAAGAGGCGATAATAGACTAAGATAGTATAGTACTAAGTAGGGGTAACCTATAAAGACATAAATATCGGATTAAGTTATGTACTAAAGAGATACTATAAGTATAGTAAGAAACTATAGTCACTAGAAAGTAAAAAGCTATTAGAGTATATAGTATAGGACTATAAAATAGAATTAGAACTAGGAATAAGTTTAAGATTCTTTCTAATTTATAAGCTTACTAAAGAAGAAGGAAGAGTATTAAAAGAGTTTATTTAGGAAAACCTATAAAAGGGATATATTAGACCATTATAATTATTAGCAGGTTATTTAGTATTATTTATACTAAAGAAAAACGGGAAACTTAGACTATGCATTAACTATAGGCGGTTAAATAGCATTATTAGAAAGGATAGGTATCCTTTACCCTTAATTAGCGAAATTTAAGACAGGATTGGCAATATATAAATCTTTACGAAGATAGATCTAAGATAGGCGTACTATTAAATTAGGATTAAAGAAGGCAATAAATAAAAGGCAGCCTTTAGGTTAAAGGAAGGACTATATAAACTATTAGTAATATAATTCGGACTTATAAATATACTAGCAATATTTTAGAAACGTATTAATAATATATTAAGAGAGTACTTAGATGAATTTATTATAGTATACCTTAACAATATTATTATCTACTTAATAAGTAAGGAAGAGCACGAAGAATATATTAAATAGGTCTTAAAGAGACTATAAAAAGAATAAATACTAGTAGCAATTAAGAAATGCGAGTTTTTTACTAGGAAGACAGATTTTATTAGATTTATTATTAAACTAGGCTAACTTAGCATAGATCTAAAAAAGATTAAAGCTATAGTAAATTAGTAAGAACTAGAGAACGTTACGCAGTTAAGGTTATTTCTAGGGTTTTATAATTACTGCAGGAGGTTTATAGCTTAATAGTTAAAGGATATTAAGCCATTTATAAGGTTAATAAAGAAAGAAGAACCTTAGGTATAAGAAAAAGAATAGAGAAAACTATTTAAAGAGGTTAAGGAGTTATTTACTTAAGACTTAATCCTTAAGATCTACTAACTAAAACTAGAGACAGTGGTTAAAATAAATATATTAGACTTTATACTAGGGGCATACTTTTTATAAAAATATAAAGATGGATGGCACCTAGTAGCATACTATAGTTAGAAGATAATACTATTAGAACTAAACTATAACATCTATAATAAGGAGTTATTAGGTATAGTTATAGCACTTTAGGAATAGAGAGTGTTCTTATAAGGTATAGAGAAACTATTTATAGTTAAAACGGATTATAAGAACCTAATAGGGTTCCTAATAATAAAAGAACTTAATTAGAGATAAGTTAAATAGATAGAGATGCTTATAAAATACTATTTTAAGATTTAGTATACTAAGGGTGTAGATAATATATAAGCAGATGCTTTAAGTAAGAAAGCTAAACTATAAAATAATAATAAGCTATTAGGGGCTTTACTATAAAAAGACACAGACGGATTAATTAGATATAATTATCCGAAAATCGTAATAATAGAAGAAATTAGTTAGACTTATAAATTACCTAAAAGTAACTAGTTATAAAAGATTTAAAAGGTATAGGCAGAGAATCTAAACTTAAAGTAGTATAAAAACTAAGAAGTAACGTATATACCTAGGAGTATCGCAAAAGAATTTATTAAGTTATTCTATAAGGGACTAATTTAGGGATATAATAGAGCTATAAGCTTAGTATTAAGACTTTAAGAGGAGTATATTATTAATAAAATCTAGGGACTAGCAAGGCAAATTACTAAGAAATACCTAAACTATTAGAGAAATAAGCTAGTAAGATATAAGCTATATAGAGGGCTATAACCTATTAAAATACTAGAAAGACTATAAGAGGTTATATTATAGGACTTTATTATAAAGTTGCTAAAATTAAGAGACCCTATTACTGGATAAGATTATAATATAATTTTAGTAATAATAAATAAGCTAATAAAGTAGGGGTACTTTATAGTATGTACGGAAGAAATCTTAGCGGAAGATATTACTAGAATCTATATTAAAGAAGTATTCGTAAGATATAAAGTACTAAGTAAAATTATATTGGATAGAGATTTAAGATTTATAGTAGTATTTTAGGAGGTATTCTTAGCGGAATAAGGAGTTTAAGTAGTAACTTTTACTATATATTACCTATAAACAAACGGTTAAACGGAAAGATTAAATTAGATACTAGAGCAGTATCTAAAATACTATATTAATTATATATAGAATAATTGGGTATTATTATTACTAGTTATATAGTTTGTATATAATATAACACCTTAAGAAGGAATAGGAATATTACTATTTAAGGTAAATTACGGATATAAGCTAAGAACATTATTATTGCTATATTAAGTAAAGAAAACAAGTAGCATAGCTAAGTAAAGAATAGAGATATTAATAAATCTTTATATAAACCTTATGGAAATAATAAAGGTAGTATAATAAAGAATAAAAAAGTACTATAACGCTAAGAGATCTAAGGGACTAGATCTTAAGGAGGGGGATAAAGTATGGCTACTATATAAAAATTTTAAGAGTTAATAACTAAGTAAGAAGTTAGACTATATTAGATTAGGACCTTTTAAAATTAAAAAAAGAATTTTATTAGTTATATTTAAGTTAAACCTACTAGCTAAAATAAAAATCTACCCTATATAGTATATTGTAATACTAAAGCTAGTATATAGAAATATTAAGCTACTAGTTTACAAAGCAGACATATATAAAGGGTAAGAAGAGAATAAATAGTAAGTTTTAAGGATTATTAGTTATAAGGATATTAATAATAAAATATAGTATAAAGTAAAGTAAATAGGCTATAATAAGACTACCTAAAAGCTACTAGAGAATTTAAAAAACGCTATAAGAAAGGTATAGGAGTATCGGAAGAGAAAAGGTTAGGCAGCATTAATAAAGAAGAATCGCTAAAGAATGAGCTACCTAAGGGGGATATAGGAAAAACGATTGCCAAACTACTTAGAGTTATTTCCTTCTCTATTAGAAGAGAATCCGTTTTTTTATTACTAAGCTCCTACAAGCCTTATTTTATAAGTTTTAATTTCTTTAAACAACCCTTCTTACGAACGCGTTAAAGACGCTAAACTTTTATAAAGGCAGCCTACTAAGCAGCTATAGCTTAAGCAGACTCCTTAGATTAATAATAGGCTTCCGCCAATGCTAAAGCGAGATCCCCTTTAAGTTTTTTAGCGGTAGATTAAACACGAGACCCTAAAATAGATTAACTAGGGAATATAGTAACTATTTAAAAAAAAATAGAACGCGTATATTTAGCATTAAATATAGACCGGATATTATAGAACGATTACATATTCGCTCGCGTATACTCCGTATAAGAGGATAGTTATTAACCGGCAGGCGCCGCAATCGCAATATAAACTAACCCCTCTTTTACGCAACGAGAGTAAGGAGGTATTACTTTACCTATTAATAATATGGACGCAATAGTACAAGTATAACGCTTAGATTGTAAGATAAAAGGAGCCTTAGGTATAATAAGTAAAGATATTAACTAAGTTAATTAGATGGATATTATACCTCTAGTAAACGACCTAGAGATATTAGGTATCTTTAAGGACAAAGATAGAGAGGAGGGAGATAGTGTTACGGACGCTTTAAGTACAATATTATAACTACTTAGAGAAGAGTTAGAAGAAGCTAGTTAGTTAATATAAGTATAGTATAGGATAAAACCCGTAGAACTATGTAACGAGAAATAGTAACTAAGGTCACATAATATTATACGCAGTATACGCGGTATACGTATTATACGTCTATATACAATACGTATAACATATACCTTATATATAAGGAGGATTTTATAGGAGTACGGTTATGTATTTAAGGACCCTTAATCCCTACCTAGATAGTTCCTTCCTTATAGTAATTCTTAGAATATAATTGGAGTTAATCTATTGGGCAACTACTCTACTAGTTATTATTATATTGTTAACTTATCTGTTCCTATATACCTAGCCCATTAACAGGATCTATTGTAGTTTAAGCTATAAGGTTCCGTTACAATTAAGCTATATATCTTTTTTAAAGGCCTAGTCCCTACGCATAGTATTAGCCTAGTAAATAGTGTTAATCTAGGGCCGTATAAGGGTTTCTATTATAATGCTGATTTCTTTTATAAAGGAAGGAGTTAGGGGTAGGGTTTTAGGCTAGATAAGCCATCTACTCTATATATTAAGCTATAAGCCTAAATAGGCTAGCCATTTTCTCTTTAAGATTATATTATAGCTTCCTAGGTCTGTAATAAGAAAGGGGATATTATACTACCTTTATCCGTTAATACAAAGGTAAATCCGTAATATAGTTGTAATAGGTAGCCCTATCCGTCCATTATACCCGCAAATAAGAATTAGTTTAGGCAGTTCTTTAAGGGGTGTATTTAAAAAGTTAGCCAGCTTTATAGCGTACTAGGTATCTATTAAGGTAAAGGCATTTACTCTAAAGTTAGCTAAAGCAGAGGTTAAAACTTAATATCTATTACAGAATAAAGTATAAGGGATAGTATAGCTTTTTTCGCTAACTAGCTGACCTAGATTAATATATAATATATTAATCCCTTTTAACCCTAAAGAGAAGTCTTTCTTTAAAGTTCCTCTTTTTCTAACTCCGCACTATTCTCCTAGATTAATAAAACTTTATCCCCTTTTACGTTTATTAGGTAGTCTTTTATAATATAGCCCTTTTGGCTATAAGAGAAGCAAGCGCCTTAATCACTAAGGGCTTATATATAGGGGCTGCTATATATAGGCCGAGTATTCACCGGACCTATAGTAGGACTAGCCGCATAGCTAGCTGCTATATTGGCGGTAGGCTATATAGCTAGTGCTACGGAAGTTGCCGATTATATTAGGGCACTATAGGCCATTCTTGCGTTGCTTATAGTCTAATTTAAAGGGTTTTTAGCTTTATACTATTTAGCGCATACCTTAATTTAACGGAGGCCTTAGTTAATAGCTAAGTACTAATCCATAAGTTCCTTTAGCGTCTATACGGTAGTAAAAACTAGCAGTATGGCCCGCTGTAGGTCTAGGGTAAGCTTATTAAATAGGTCTAATATTAAATCTTCCTAGGAAATTCGGGCTTAGCTAGCTAGGTACAGAAAGCGGGTCTAAAAGGCTAAAAAGGTCTCCGTTGTTTTTATATTTAGGCCTTTATAATTAAGGCGGGCGTTCTATACCTTAAAGGGGTCCTTATAAATAAAAGATAAGTAATTAATTATTTCTTCTTTAGAGGTAAAAGGGTTTGCTAAGTCCTTAGTGTATTGTAGGCGTAGGTACGTTTAGGCGTCCCCGCTAGTACAGCTAAAGATATAGGCTATTTAGGCCCAAGGGGTAGGAAAGTGGTTGGTATTAACTTTAAGCTTATCCCATAGTTAGAGCTTCTGGTTATTAAATATAGGGTCTATTCCGTCTATAAGTAATAGGGGATCCGTAACCTTTATAGACCGCAATAGTGCTATATAGGGCTTAGTGGGTCCGCTAAGGCGTTGGGATAAGGCTTTAAGGACTATAGCAAGTCTCTAGGTATTTAATAATTCGTTACTAGATATAGAAGTAGGGGTATCTCTAGCTTTAAGCAGCTCTCGCAGTTATTTAATTTTAGTATTAGCTGCTACTAGCTCTACCTAGGGGTTTAAAACATTAACTATTTTATTATCTAAGGTATTTGAAGGTCCTATAGCTGCTTTACTAGCTACTATATTTCTTGGTATAGTAGTAGGGGTATTAGATAATTTTAGGTAAATTATTTAGGGGTTTTGGTCCGTGCTTATCCTATTCTTAAGGGTTGTGTTCTTTTTATATTCTTTAGTTCCGGTTCTTATTCTTATTTTAGTTCCCAGATATATTTAAGTTCCTTCTTAGGAAAAAAGGGTAAATAAGCTTTAGATAATATTAGCGACTTAGTTAATTAAGGCATAAGTACGGTATAAGGGACGTGCAAGCCTATATAATTAGATTGTCTATAAACAAGAATCTAAAGCTAGAGAAAGGAAAGGAGAAAAAGAGCAGCGCCGGTTAAAGTAGGGTTCTTTTATACGGTCCTCTAGTTACGTAACCGCAAAGTTCTGCCAAGTTCTACTAACTAAGTTCTGCTAGTGCCGTAATACTAGCTACCCCCTTAGGAGTAATTATATAGTAATAAGGTACCGCTAAAAGTATAATTAACCTTATATTTATAGAAAAAGGCCTATACTAAAGACTTAAAAGGTATAACCCTAAAGAAGAATAGGCACTCGCTTTAAACTATATATAATAGTACTAGAGCGCGTTACCTACTAAGTTCTGCTATATTCTGCTACCATTATATTATTATATACTATTATTATTATTATTATTATTATTTATTGCTTAACGTTCGATTTAGATCCCTATTAGGCCTATATAAACTACTCCTTATTTATATATAGGGAGAAAACTCTGCTTAAGAAAACCCCGTAATCTATCTCTCCGCCTTTTAGAACTCGCCTACTTAACGCCTACGAGTCGCCTGTAGTGCTTTACTACCTTACTTTTTAACCTCTTTAGGAACCACTGCTGCCATAGTAAGCCTACGGATGCGCTAGTATCGCAAACTTTACTCTACTACTGTAGAGTTATTAGGGGGCGCCTATTACTTACCCCTTTGCCTTTTATTACTATTTTCTTTGTAACCTAAAACTAGTTTAGCATATTTTAGCTAATAAGCCACTAGGTAACCGCCTTAAGACCTTTTTATATTAAGAGCAGTGTATTATAGTTCTTTATACCAGCTACTAAGAGCATTACTTCTTAGTTGGTGTATAGGGGGCATAATAGTATTACGTATTTTAGTGTCTGTCTTAACCAGCTATATTTATATCTTAGGCTACCTACTAGGACACCTACCTAGTAGAGCCAATCTTTTAGTCCTATTATCCCTATTCTTAAGAGTATTACTATTATATTTTCTGCCTTTATTAGGCCTTCTTAGAGCCCTTAAGTATTTACCCCCTATAGCGTTAACTATATTATAGCTTAGGTTTCTCTTACCTAAGTTAGCCTCTGTACCTTTAACTCCTATACGCCTTTCCAGCGTTAATCTAACCAGTATTATATTGCGGTAGATAGTTTCCCAGCGTTCTTTTATATACTACTTTAGCTCCTTTCTCTTTCTTACTATTATCTTTACTAGCCTCTTACGCGTTTCCCTTTTTCTACTATATAGGCCTAGGCCCTAATATAACACTATTCTTCTTTTGCTTTCTTTACCTGTTTCTCTAATATATCTTCCCTACTTTAGGGTTGTTAGTTTGTTCTCCTATAGGGTACCCTAGGGTCCCTCTATAGTTTATTTAGGCGTGTCTTAATATACTTTATAATATTAGAGTTGCGTTTATTTTACGCTCTTTATATTACAGCGGCTTTAATATATAGTTATAGAGGGGGAATATTGGCTTCCTTTTTAAGCAGTACTATAGCTGTTCGCTTATACCCGCCTATTATACTCTAGAGGTAGGCTGTTTAGACCTTTTAAAGTAGTTTAAGGAGTAATTTAGGAGGGCCTTTTCTAGTTTCTCTAATAGCCCAGATACTAGATCTATATATTATAGTTAGCCGGACAACTACTATATATAGTAGGCGTAACCTCTAGAAGTATGGACCCTATATAGAATTAACGATCCTAGATAGTATAATATACTATACTTAGCCCTTATAGGCCGCTTGCGCCGTATATACGCTCTACTAAAGCTTACTATTTACCTATATTCCTAATACCCTTAGACCCTAAACTGGTTAACCCCTAAAGCCTTAAATATAGATTATATAATAGAGATCTGCAGATTAGTTGCGTTTTCTTATAAAATAGATTAGCTGGTATTTCTCTAGTAAGAATTAGACTCTATATTATCTTACCTATTCTATATAGGTATTATAGGCTTTCTCTAGTGTCCTACAATTCTCTGCGGCTATTGGCCCGTATATAATTAGGTTTATATTATTAATAAAGCCTATCCCCTAGGTCGCCCCTTCCTTAAAGGTATTAAGTAAATTGCTTATAAAGTGTTACGGTATTGACGCGCGTAACCTAGATAGGGCCTAGTCAGGGGGGTTCGCTTACGTCTTAGCTCCATATATATAGACGTGTCCTTTCCACGACCTTCTTCTGCTCCTTATCTTGATATCCTCGTCAATAGACTACCAATTGTACAGGCTTGCATACGTTCTACGGCGCTCGTGCCTCGATTGACTAAGTCGCTGTGATATAAAGAAGAGAAAGAGTATAGGCGAAAGAGGTAATCCTTATAGTATACCTGTTATAACTGCAATAGGGGGGCTTAGTATCCGCTAAAGACCAGTAATATTTCTTTTTAGCCTATAAACCCCTAGATAAATTATATAATCTATTTTAGGAAGCCCTTTACCCTAAGGATATATAGGAGGCGCTTATAGAGTATATTATTATAGGCGCCGCTAATATCTAGGCTAAGTATTAATACTATAAAGTTCTTTCGCATAGCCCATGTAGTTTTAATGGTAGTAGCGAGCAGTATAAGTGCTAATAGCGTTAAGCGATTCTTTTTTACCCCTACTTAGCTTTATAGTAGTAGGGCGTGTTCCTCTACCGTGTCTACTATATAGTCCACTATAACCTTTTCTAAGATCTTACTTAGGGTATTTTTTTAAAGTAATAGGGCGGTAGCTTCTTAGGATTAAATAGTCTGCTTTACCTTCTTTTTATAAAATAACCGTCGTTATAGATCTTCCGAGTCGCGGGTAGTAGCCTATTATAAAGTATACTCTAGCTACATCTATAAGCTAAGGTGCTAAAAGTAGTCTATAGATCTTTAGGACTTTATTTAGGATTCTATCTAGTCCTAGTACTATATTATTTAAGAGGCGGCTAATAGTTCTAGCTATTTCTTTAGTTGTTATATCGCTATTAACCTTTAGGCAAGTTACTAGTATTTCGCTAGTAATATTACTAAGGTTTACTAGAGCTAGTTAGGGGAAGAATCTTTCTATAAGGATCTTTGCCTTCTTATTATTATTACTTATAGCCTATAGTTTACCTGCTCTTTATAGGGGTAATAGGTATAGGTCTTCTACTAAGCGTCCCACCTTTTTCTTTACCTTTTTCGCTATAGTCTAAAGGCCCTTATTATAGGGGAGGCTTAGGTTAATAATATGTTTATTTATAAACCGTCTCCAGTTATTCCTTACCTTTTTTAAGGGTATTCTTTAGCTGGTTTCTTATGTCTATATTATCTCTTATCTTTAGGATTATAGCTACTTATATATTTCCTTCTTACTTATTATTAGCTAGCTATAAGGGCCGCGCACTATACGGACTATACATATCGCGCGTAGGGGCCCGGTTTTAAAACTAGGCAATACTCTTTTAGCCTACTTTTAATTGCTGCCTAGATCCTTTTTAGTCTTTAATTAATTTCCTTAGAGGTAGCCAATAAGCCTCGCTTATTTAGTATTAGGTAGATTTCTTCTAGGTCTTAGAGTTATTGTTTAATCGTATTAAGGAAGCTGTCTATATTAAGCCTTCTTATTACATATCTTTTACCGTTTAGTTGCGCCTTAGTATCTAGATCTAGTTATATATAAATAGGGATATAGTCTAAGGTAAGTGCTTATTCTTCTTTAGGGGTACACCTTTTAAGTCTCTGGTATAGGTTTTCGTCTATAAACGTAAAATTAATTATGCTTTTAGCGGTGCCCCATTACCATATAATTGCGCCTAGGGGGGTGGCTAGCTTAAGGCCTAGGTTATTTATAGCTTTTAATAGGCAATCTACCTATTAATTAGCAGTAACATAAATATCTCCCTACCGTAGGTAGTAGAGGTTTATATCTCCTAATAGAATAAACTCTATACCTTTAGTTTCTAGTAAGCTTATTACTAATATAATATTCTCTATTTATAGGACCCCTTTAATCCTAGGGTTATATACATTAATAATTTATACTAGTCCCCTATATATTTGGATTATTATAACTACAATATTTAGGTTAACTGCCTACTATAACTATAAGGACAGGCTAATAGCCTTGCTAATTATAAAGTACACGCGTATAGCTGCTTTTGGTTTATATAGGAGCTAGAATTCTTAGGGGCAGTATATTAATTATATGTAGGTATTATAATACGGCTCTTATATAGTAAGGATATAGTATTTTTCTAGGTCTAAACTGTCTAGTAGGGGCCTTGCAAGACAGTGGTTTATATTGCCGCAGTTATACTATATAATAGATAGGTAGCGGACCCCCGGTAAGGGTCCTTTATCTTTCCTTTATTTCTTACTTCTTCTATTTCTACTTTCTCTAAAATATTTAGAACTTCTATCTCTTATATCTATACCCTAGTCGCTACTTATTTTATATAGAGTTTTTTATTTCCGTGTCTTATATTCCTACTAGCGCTTCTATATCTAAATCTATTATTATCTTTAGTTTTTCCCCTAATTTTACTAGTCGGCTATATACCCTTTATAGATTGGCTGTAAATATTATATTTACCACATTAAGTCTAATTCTTAATTATCCTAGTCTTAAACTTACTATAGCTGTCTATAGGGGTCTTCCTATAGGGCGTCCTCTCCCTTATATCCCCTGCAACCCTTATATCCCTATTTAGTCTAGTAATATTACGCGGCGTCGCTCTTGGCCTATTAAGGCTTGGGATAGCTAGCCTAGCCCCCTAGTATTAAAGGTAGGAAACGCCAGGAAGGCGCCTATATCCCCTTAGCTTATCGCCTATTATTTCTATTTATATAACCTAGTATACAGTTATTCCCGCAGCTATTAAGCCCTTATCTTCTGTTTCCTATATTTAATACAGTCTTCTCTCTCCTACGCCTTATATGTGCTTCGGTAGCAGTTTGCGCATTTTATTTAGTCTTAATTTAAGCAGTGTCTTATATTATAGGGGCCTATATAGTGGCTATAGCACACCTATACTACGTATATAGATTAGGTATGTCCCTATTATATATAGCAATAGCCTTATTTTAGGCGTAGTCTATAGTTATAGAGCCTTATATTATATATAAGGCTATTTATAATTATTCCTTTTTAGATAAGGAGTTTTTATATTCCTAGTATATGTGTGCTAATAATAAGGGAGCTATATATTTATCTAGTGTCTCCTTAGCGAGTCTCTAGCGACCCTTATATCCTCTTATTATTCTTATTATTTACTTAGTTTGTATTTTCCTATTAAAACTATTAAATTTAGGTAATCTTAAGTCCTAGTATAAGGCGTTCCGTTTATTTTACTATCTTTTATATAATTGCTGTATTATCCGCCTAGCGTCCCTTTTTTACCCTAAGGCTTAGGGGGATCACTAGGACTTTAACTAGGTAATTTTTATAGAGTACTTTTATGCTAATATATTCTCCTAGCCTATCCCCTACCCTTACAGCTTATTCCTTTACCTATTAATTCTTTAGGGTAACTCTAATATCTCTACTCCTAAGGTATTAGACTATAATAGCGTTATAAATCTCTTTATAAATCTCTATAAGGACTTCTATTTTTAATTATCCCCTAAGCCCCTTTACTTTTTCTATATTTGGTTATATTATAATTATATACTCGGTTATTTTTATTTTTATTTTTATCCGTTGTATTATACTACGTACAATACTGCGCATGCAGCCTCTGGGCTATGGCGCTATAGTTCTATATACATAAATCCTTTCTAGGCAGCTTAATATATACTAGTAACTATGTCCTAGTAGTTTATAAACCCCTAAATTAGGAGTTTATAGTTTCTTAGTAAAAATACTAAGATACTACAACTACTAGGGAATAAGAAAATGGTAAGAAAAACTATAAGAAATCCTAACCCCTATCCCTGTCCTTTTACAATTTATTTCTATCCTTTTGCTCTCTACTATCTTTTAACCTAAAAGCCTAGTAGGAGTTACCTCCTTCTAGACTCCTATTAATTTTATTCTTCCATANANTCTTCTACGCTAGTACTATGTACTAGTTTAGCTGCTCTAAGATTCTCGCAGTCTCTACTATTAGTAAAGTGTTTTTCTTTATAATTAATGCAAAGAGGGGTGGTATGCTTGTAAGGCCTGCCGCTTATTAAGCAAGTAGGACAGCAGTGGTCTTTAGATAGATATGTAGCCGCATAATATCTACAGGCCCTAGTAGAGCATCTGTCTCCTATATGGCCAAATTTTGGCAGCTATTATACTGCGTAGTAGGAGAGACTTTAAGGTATTTTACTACCTTAGTAGCTGTACCTGCAATTAATATCTCTTTTTGCTTAAGGATTTCTTGTCTTTTTTCTTCGTTCTCTATAGTAAAAACTATGGAGCCAAATCTGGTCTATAGATTGTGTCTTTTTACACTAGATAAGATCTATCTAAGTAGTCCTTATATCCTTATAGGATTAAAAGTCTCAATTTCTTCTTTTAGAAGCTTAGAGCCTCCTTCTCCTAANAAAGGTAGGGTAGGAACNCNATGGGCTATAATTTAAACCCATNGTTCTAGCTTTTGTTCTCTTTAAAAGGTAAAGCAGTTATGCCAGATTTCCTTATATTTGACTAGGAAATCTACATTATACTCTTCCGTAGTCGTAAGGAGAATATTTTATTTTCCTTTAGTTCTAGCTATAGATACTAAAACCGGTTTTTCTACTTACAGTTTTAATGCAAATAGTTAATTGACTTTGTTTCGTATAGAGAAGGTATCTAAAGGTTGGTCCTTTTGGTCTATAATTAGGACTAGCTTTCTTTCTTATAGCTGCTTTTTCTTACTTCTAGTAGAAGTAGAAGGAGTAGGAAATAGTAGTAATAAGGAGGNTAGAGAGGACGAAGTAGGGAGNTCCTTTTTTAGCCTCTCTGCGTANNTTTCTTTAGTAGGGGCTACCTCCTTACGGAGAGCTCTTACTTCTTTAACTAGTCCTTTTAGGACATCTTTTATCTTTTCTTTTCCTTTTATAAAGGGATTTTCTCCTGCTAGGATATTACGTGTATAGTCCTCTAGCTGTTTAACTTATTCCTTTTTATCTTCTTCTTCTAGCCCTTTATAGGCCTGGGTTAAGCTATCTAGAGCCTTTTATAGGTGTTATTCTGGAGAAAGGGGAGAGAAAGATATACTAGGTATACCAGCCGTAAAAGTTATTAGTTTAGTTATCTTTTTTATAGGTTTTTGGTTTTCTTTTTTAGTGGAAGACTGAGGATATCCTCTTTTTTCTCCTGTCCCAAATAGGCCAGGAGAAGGAGAAGGGCCAGAAAAAGTGAATGTAGATATAGACTCATTATCACTTATTTCTATAGGAGGTTTCTTTTTAGGCCTACCGGGCCTTGGCATTTTATATCTTATAAGGGGGTTTTCCTAGTTTTTACTATCCTTATACCCTTTTCTCCTTACTAATCCTACTAGAAGATTTCTGGGGAGATTAGGCTAAGAGGTAGTAGAGAAACTAGCCCCTATTTTATAGTTTTGGTATTAGTGGTAGTAGTAGTAATTTTAGTGTTCCTGTCCGTGCCTCGCTTATAAGCTAGGGCCACCCTTAGAGAAAATTTTCTGTTGGGGAAAGGGGGTAAAACGACAAATAAATCCACCTCTAGCTCGCTAGGCAGTAGGAATTAGGTCTTAAAAGTTAGAAAATCGATTGTTTTTGATGGTAAGATGGGTATGCGTAAGTTTTGGAGTGTGGCGCTACCTTTTGGTAAGGTTGTATGTGTGGTGAAGAATACCCGGTTATTATCTTAAGGGGGGTAGGTTCCCTATACTATAAAAGCATAGCTATAGCGGCCTAGGTGCGGTTCGCTAGTAAAGGGGGGTTTTATTTAATTTTAATTTTACTTAGCTATTAGAGGATTTAATTAAGGGTTTATTAAAGCAGCGCCTAAGGTTTACTAGACTAGCGAAGCTATTCTACTAGCTATATTAGTTTATTATAGCTAATGGTTACTCCCCTATAGTTCTAGATACTAGACGCGTCTAATAGGCCTTATATTTTATTAGATGCCTTCTTAATAGAGGTATTTCCGCTTTATAGTATGGTATACGCCTATCTTTATTATGGAGGGCCATTGCTAGGCGTAGGTCTGGCGGTCGCGCGCGAGTGCAAACCACCGTCGTTTGACGTATAACTCCCCTATGATGCATGCATCTTAGGGGGGTTTTCTGGGTATTTTTCAGGGTTCTTTTAGTTAGTTTTAGTCTTTTTAGGCCAGGTGTAGCAAGAGCTCCAATTTTGTTATTATATACTAACTAGTACTATTTCTTACTATTAGCTTACCTACTATTAGCTCGTCTACTACTAGCGCCTTAGCGGCTCGCGCTACCTATTTATTAACACTAGCCCTCGTAACCCCCTTTTCTTCTCCTTAGCTTAGAATATTTATTAAATAGTAATTTATAAGCTTTAGTTTAGAGGCATTTATGCGAGCCGTTATATTATACTAAGCTCTCCCTATATTGCCTAGGAAGGCCTTAATAATATCCTACCCTAAAAGAAAACCCTTATCTATAACAACGCGTTAATACGTTATACTTAGACACTAAAGTTACTCTATATTACCTAGGAAGGCCTTAACAATATTCCACTTTATAAGCTAGACAGGACTAGACCTATACCCCTAAAATTAAAACCAAAGCATATAATACTAATAAACCCTAAGAAGCTAATAATAGTACCTAAAGCTAGCTTATCTAAAAGAGCTGCCTTTATTTAAGAGGAACCTAAGATCTAATTAGGATTAGAAATTAAAGATAATAATAACGTTATATATATACGTAAGCAGATTCGCGCCCTTATAGCTAGCTAGAAAGCCAATTATATTAAGGTAAGAAATATATAAAAGACTCTATAAGAGATTCTAGAAAGCCTTACGGCCCTATAAAATAGCCTAGCTTCCCTTTCTTAAAGCACTAGCCGACCTATTTACTTAACCAAATATAATATACTAGGGAGTATAGATATAATTATAAAGTAATTAAAGCCTATTAAGCTCCCTAACCCCTAACCACTATTTAACGGGATAGACCCTACCTTTAAGAATTAGAGGATTTAAGTATAAGAAAAGCTCCGCGTTAACTATAACTATTTTCTTTCTAAAGAAGCTAAAATGCTCTACCTTTTTAGTTGAACCACTAGGGATGCCTAACGGCACCTTTAAGTCAAGTTTAAGGACAAGTCCCCTGTCCGATTTATATTTATTAATAAAATAATATAGTACCTAGCGGCTATCTATATTAACCTAAATAAAGTATAGGATACCTAGTATAACAATAATCGCCTAATAATAAAACCGAACTAACCCTTTACTAAATTTTAAACTTAATTTCTATACCTTATAATAATAATAATAATATTCAATTACGCTGTTGCGGCTCCTATTAGGGTCTATATAGCGGGTCTATCTAGGTATATATAATATATATAAGAGGGAAACCGTGCTACTATCTAGAGCCGGATAAAACCTCTCCTTCTACTGTTATATGGCCTATATAGCCTCTCTTCTAATTAATAACTGCTAAGCACGCGTAGATGTCTCCTTAAGGCGCTATAGAAAAGCCATCTTAATGCGTACTCCTAGGTCCGTCCAGTAAGGTATATAGCTAGGCCTAAGTTTTATTCCTAGCTACTCCGGTTATCTAGGTAGGGTATAGGCCAGCAGCCCATAAGGCTAGCAGTATAGAAGGTTAGTAGTAAGGAGGTAGACGTAGGACGGTATCGTAGGACCACCCTATAACACCTTATATACGCCCCTTACCAAATTTTACTAAATTCTACCATATTCTATTTTTACTGCAATATCTATAATATCTATAATTTTCGCAGTATCCGTAGCTTCTGCTAAATTCTACTAAGTTCTGCTAGCTTACTAAATTCTACTAAATTCTACTAAATTATTAACTTCTACCAACTTCTGCTAATTTTTGCTAACTTCTGCTAACTTACTAAATTCTGCTAAGTTCTATTAAGTTCTACTAAGTTCTGCTATGTCACTAAGTTCTGCCAGATTATTAAAGCACTTCTTAGCCTCCTTTATTCGCCCTAGTTAGCTCTCTAGCTAATAATAGGTATAGTAGGAGATCCGTCTGTATAAACCAGTCTATAACCGCCTTAGTAGCCTTTAGCTTAGCTAGGAGCTCCCTATATAAGGACGTTCCGGCGCGGTAATATATTTCTACTTAGCTAATAGTATACCTAGGGCAGAACACCACTACGTGTATTATTAATTATTAGTTATAACTGTATAGGTAGGCCGAAGTTAGGTATCCTGGTACTTTTTAGTGGTAAAGGTATTTATTAAGCCCTATATATTCGGTTTTAAGCAGTATATTAATTATGCTCTCTACCTTAATAAGCCTTATATAGCGTTTAAAAACCGTCTTACTCTATAGCTCGGCCTAGGCCGTTATACGTTAAGTAAGCGTACTCTAGTACTTTTCCTACTCCCTTTTCCACCATTCTTTAAACGCCTCTTTTACCCTAGTCCTTCTACTCTTCCTATACTGCGCTTTAAATAGTTCCGCTAGCTATACGTCTATCCCTATAATAGCAGCCGCTATTCTCTTAAGCTTATCCCGTCTAGTAGGCTGTATTAATAGCTTCGTTCTAGGCTAGAGCTAATAGGCTATCGTGGCCCGTATAGTGTTGCACTCCCTCTTAATATACTCTCTTACTAGTCCTTCCCGCGTCCTCTCTGTGTAGGCTACAGCTAGCTCTTTAAGGTATATCTAGAGCGGCGGAAACCCTATCTCGTACTCCAGTACTACTATTAGCGTTAATTTATACGCCCCCATAATAGTGCGGAGGTATAGGTTCTATACTATACCTAGCTAGCGTAGCTTAGTTTTACTTATCTCCTTAGGCTTTATCCACTTCGATGGCGAATATTAGGTACTATATCCGTATAAGATTGCCGGCTAGACCATAGCGGAGTATACCGTCCGCGCCTTCTAAAAGGAGGCGCCCCATATAGAGGCCGTAAGCTGGGTTAGTACAGCTATTTAGGTAACCGTCTTCGCCTTAACGATATTAATATGCAGTCCCTATTTAAGCTTTAAGTTAACCTATACCCTTAATATATATAGGTTACTAACTAGGCCTTCTATAAAGCCCTATATATAACTAAGGCCTTTATATTAAACTTCTTATAACTCCTTATAAGGTAAATAAGGTGGTACTTTTTAGGGGTAAAGACTACCCTATACCTACGTGCCTACGTTATATATACTTTATATACCCTCTTTAGGGCTCTATAGTTCTTCTCCGTGGTCTTACTATATATTAGTATATTAGAGTTATTAACAAACCCAAACGCCGTAGTAGTGCCCCCTTATAGCTCTAGTAGGAGCGTATAGGCAAAGAAGAGAAATAGGATTAGTAATAGCGCTAAGCCTTAGGGTATACTAGTGTTCGTCTATATTATTTGTGCCATATATCCTCTAATTAAGAGTCTTATTATTTAATCCTTAAGGAAGGACTTTATAAACTATACTATCCAGTAGGGCACAGCCTAGGCCTTTATTATTACGGACCTTATATCGGCAGTAGTAGAACTACTAAGGAGAGACATAAACAGACTAGTGGTAGAAGCTTAGGAGGAGCTGGAACCAGTTAAACTATGGGACGAAGGGTAGCCGAGTTATATAACATGTTACGTTACCAGTTTAGTACGTAGAAACGTGGGAACGTAGGAATATGGGCGACGTACTAACGTACTGGCGTACCGACGTACTTAGTTATTACTATAGGAAGGAGTTATATATTTAAAGGACCACGGTTCCTACCTAGATAGTTCCTTTCTTTATAGTGAATCTCAGAATATAATTAGAGTTAATCTATTAGGCAACCACTCTACTAGTTATATTTAAGTTATTAACTATTATTATTACCTATATACCTAGCCTATTAACAAGTCCACCGTAGTTCCTACTATAAGGCTTTGTTACATATTTACTATCTAGTTATAGTATTAATAAAAAAGAGTTAAATAACATGCCACTAAAAGCAGCAGTTATAACGCCATTAATAGTAGTAACTACCTTAAGAACGAGTGGAGATACAAGTATGCAAGATACTGATTCGCAACTAGTTACGGTTGGATAGTTATAGAAAATAATTAATCAATTAAATAATAATAATAAGATACTTAAAGAAAGACTTAATGTGGTTAGAGCAGTAAAGATTAAGCTACCATTAATTAAGAGATTCTTAGGTAAGAAGTTAAAGCTTAAGGGATTTCTAATATAGATATATTTTAAGGTTATATAAGAGGTAGTAAAGCTACTAATATTTATGGACTAAGTAGCGTATACAGGACTATTTCTAACAGGATGAGCACTAGAGTAGTTTAAGCTATATCTTACGGAGATATAAGCTAATAGCATAAGTACTACTAATTAGAAAGTGCGGTTTATATTCTTTAGTTAAGAAGGGTTTACGGAACAGCTAATATAGATATTTAGAGACCTAGAGGCAACAACTATAGCAGAAAAAAAGTTACAGAACTTATTATAAAGGGCTTTAGCAATTAAGTATATAATATAGTTTTAAACACTTATAATATAGGTTAAATAGAATAATAAGGCGCTTATAGCATAGTATAAGTAAGGGCTTAAAGCAAATGTACAGAATGTAATTATCTTAATAGAAGATACAGACACCTTATAAGAGTTAATAGATTAAGTAATAAAGATTAATAATAGGATCTACTAACGGGAACTAGCTAAGAAAGGGTAAGATAGAGTTCTATAGTTATATAAGGTATAGAGCACGTAATAACCAATATAGAGTTAAAAACTATAGAATAGTGGACTAGAGCTAATGGACCTAAGCGGTACTAAAAAATCTAAAAAGTGGAAATAACTATGGAAACCTAGAGGTTAAGAATTAAGTAATTATAGGACTATAGAGTATAGGCCAAACTAAGGATTTTAGTAGAAGAAGACGTTTAAGCGGACTCTATAGCAGAATAAATGGTTTAAAAACGGAGCTTGCATAAATTACGGAAAATAGGGTTATTTTACCAGGAACTATAAAGATGGTTAGAGATACTATACGGTAAAGGAAACTAGATTAGTAGAAGATATATACGTATAGAGGGACAATAGTATACTATAAGGAACAAAAGAATATTTAATTAGAAGCTTTACGTTTTGTTATAATAATATATACCTAATTTATAAGGACGCTAAGTATGGCATAAGCTATTAGCTATAAGAGCTAAAGTTAAGAGGACTTAGAGGAACTAATAAACTAACACACAGATTAGATATTAAGGACAATAAGTTTAATATAGGTAAAGCGTTTACTAACAACAAGGTAATAAGGGCGGTTTACTAAAAACATATAGGCCTTAGAGAAATTACATTAGAAGTAGAAATTATATCAGCTATAAAAACTAGGATAGTAGCGGAGATTAAAACTCCATTAAATACGATATCTATCGCTTTATAAGATAGCAGGAGTAGTATCTATACAGGATTAAGCAAGCTTAAGACAGAAGCTAGTACTAGCTTACCACTTAATAAAGGCAAAAGGCTACAGGTCTAAGACTTTTAAGACGAGATAAGGAAGGATTTAGACTCGTAAAACGCGACAAGGATAGCTTAAGAACCCACGACGGACGATAACTAATAGGAAAGGGTAATAGCTTAGTTTAAGTATATACAAATAAGCCAGGGATAAAGATTCCTAGGAAGCCAAGATTTCGAAGAATAAATAAGGTCTATAACAATTCTAGGTAAACGTAGTGTTTAGCCTAAAGATTAAAAAGTTAATACTATAATTAAGAAGTAAGAAGACTTTAAGGATCTAGCTATAAGACGCAAGCATTAAGAAACTATAGAAGAATTTAGAGTAAGAATTATAGTATAGTAAGAGGAGAAACTAGATATAAGATCTAGTACGCCAGAATATATAAGGGATAGAGCACCTATACAAAAAGTTATAAATAGGCTAAGGGTAGGAACACTAGGAGCTAAATAGTTAAACAAACTGGAAGAAGAGGAAGATATAGGAGTTCTAACTAGATTCGCAGAATGACATACTAAAGGTTATAACGATGTAGTAATAAAGAGATATTTCCTTATAGATAGGTTGTATACGCTTATAGAGCTATACCGCAAGTGGTATAGGCAGCGAAGAAATAACGAGTGGGAAGATTTTTGTATATGGCTAGATAAAAGAGCTATACTAAATTAAGTAATGTTAAAATAACAGATAGGTTATATTAAAGGAGCTTTAATTATAATAGCAAGAAATCTAAAAGAATAGGCTGTAGACTAGAGAGAAATAATATAGATATTAGTACTAGCGAATAATATAGTAATACCCAGATTAATACGGTATAGGTTTAAACTTAAAGACGAAGATAAGTTATAAGTTAACCTAAGACACTAAGCGTATTACACATTAGTATAGATTATATATGTAAATAATATATATAATATATATAGGGCACTAAAGGACAGAATCCGTAGATACCCTATAAGAATATATTAGGTACTAGATAAAAGAAAGTATAAAGATACTAAGTATATATATAGCTGGCATCTAGTAGAAGTTTAGGAGTTAGGTAACTTAATACTTTAACTAGGAAGATTCCTTACGGAAGAATACCTAGATAAATAATAGTGGTGGAAATACCTAGAGAATATATGTTTATAGTATATTAAGAAAAAGAAATAAACTAAGTATTAGCTAAAAGTGGACTAAGTATAAATAGGATCTAGTAGCTAATAGTTAGGAAAAGTAGAGGCCTACGGAACTAAAGGGAGCTAGTAGTAGAGCCTTAGACCCTTAAAGGAATTTAAGGATAACACCTAAATTTATAAGTTAAATAGTAAGATTAACAGTTTAAGGTATTGGTAGACAGTGGAGTAATAAGAAACTATATCTTACTAGTAGTAGTAAAAAGGATGGGGTTACTATATAAACAAAAAGAGCACCCTTATTTATTAGTTACAATTTTAGGAGATCTAATAGCCTATAAAGGAGGCATTATTAATCTTAAAATAGGACCTATTTAGATAACCATTAAAAGGAGACAAATTGAGATGTCCATTAATATCCTACTATTAGGACGGGATAAAGCAGTTTTAGGAATGCCTTAGTTATAGGAATATAATCTAAAGATTGATTGGATTATAGGTTAGGTCAATATTAGAGATACTTAACGCCGTAAGACGTAATAATAAGCCAAAATAGTATAGTATTAAGTAGGGGCGACCTATAAAGAAACAGATAAAGGACTAGGTTATATACCAAAAAGATACTATAAGTACGGCAAGAAATTATAGTCACTAGAAAGTGAAAAGCTATTAGAGTATATAGTATAGGATTATAAAATAGAGTTAAAACTAGAAATAAGTCTAAAGTTCTTTTTAATCTATAAGCTGACCGAAGAAGAGTTAAGAGCTTTAAAAGAGTTTGTCTAGGAAAATCTATAAAAGGGATACATCCGACCATTATAATTATTAGCAGGATATTTAGTACTGTTCGTACTAAAGAAAAATAGAAAACTTAGGCTATATATTAACTATAAACAGTTAAACAGCATTACCAGAAAGGATAGGTATCCTTTACCCTTAATTAGCGAAATCTAAGATAGAATAAGTAATGCGCAAATCTTTACGAAGATAGATCTAAGATGGGCGTATTATTAGATTAGAATTAAGGAAGGCGACAAATAAAAGACAGCCTTTAGGTTAAAGGAAGGACTATATAAACTATTAGTTATATAATTCGGGCTTATAAACACACTAGTGACGTTCTAAAAGCGGATTAATAGTATATTAGGAGAATACCGTAATAAGTTTATTATAGTATACCTTAATAATATTATTATCTACTTAATAAGTAAAGAAGAACACGAAGAACACGTTAAATAGGTCTTAAGGAGACTATAAGAAGAATAAATGCTAGTAGCAATTAAGAAATGCGAGTTCTCTACTAGGAAGACCAATTTTATAGGATTTATTATTAAACTAGGTTATATTAGTATGGACCTAAAGAAGATAGAAGCTATAGTAAGTTAGTAAGAACTAGAAAACGTTACGCAGTTAAGATTATTTTTAGGGTTTTGTAACTACTATAGGAGGTTTATAATATAATAGTTGAAGAATATTAAACCCTTTACTAGGCTTATGAAGAAGGAGAAACTATAGGTATAGGGAAAGAAGTAAAAAAGGCTATTTTAAGAACTTAAGGAATTGTTTACCTAGGAACCAATCCTTAAAATCTACTAATTAGGGTTAGACATAGTTGTAGAAATAGATATATTAGACTTTACACTAGGAGTATATTTACTATAGAGGTATAAGGACGTATGGCATCCAGTAGCATACTATAGTTAGAAGATAACACTACTAGAGTTAAACTATAACATCTATAATAAGGAGTTATTAGGTATAGTTACAGCACTTAAAGAATAAAGAGAATTCTTATAAGGTATAAAAAAGCTATTTATAGTTAAAACGGATTATAAGAACCTAATAGGGTTCCTAATAACAAAAGAACTTAATTAGAGATAGGTTAGATGGGCAGAGATGCTTATAGAATACTATTTTAAGATTTAGTATACTAAGGGTATAGAAAACATATAAGCAGACGCTTTTAGTAGAAAAGCTAAACTATAGAATAATAAGAAACTATTAGGGGTAATGTTACAAAAAGACAAAGACAGATTAATTAGATATAATTATCCCAAAATTACAGCAATAAGAGAAATTAGTTAGACCCATAAAGTATTAGAGAGTGTATAGTTATAAAGGATTTAAGAAGTATAGAGTAAGGATCTAGAAGCAGATTAATATAAGAACTAAAAGGCAACCTATATTTTAAGATCTATTATAGAGGAGTTTATTAAAGAGTTCTATAAGGGAATAATATAAGGACACAACGGAGCTATAGGCTTAGTGTTAAGACTCCAAAAGGAGTACATTATTAATAAAATCTAGAGACTAGCGAGATAAGTTATAAAGGAATATCTAGATTATTAAAGAAATAAACTAATAAGATATAAGCTATATAGAGGGCTATAACCAGTTAAAATACTAGAGAGACTATAGGAGGTTATATTATAGAACTTTATCGTAAAGTTACTAAAGTTAAGAGACCCTATTACTAGGTAAGATTATAACACAATTTTAGTAATAGTAGACAAGCTAATAAAGTGGGGATACTTTATAGCATGTATAGAAGAAATCTTAGTAGAGGATGTCGCTAGAATCTATGTTAAAGAAGTGTTTATAAGACATAGAGCACTAATAAAGATTATATTAGACAGAGATTTAAGATTTGTAATAGTATTTTAGGAGGTATTCTTAGCTGAATAAGGGGTTCGCGTAGTAACATTAATAGCGTATTATCTACAAACAGACGGTTAAACGGAAAGATTAAATTAGATACTAGAACAATACCTAAGGCATTATATTAACTATATACAGAATAATTAGGTATTACTATTACCAGTTATATAGTTTAAATATAATATAACACTATAGAAAGGGATAGGCATATTACCTTTTAAGGCGAATTATAGATACGAGCTAAGAACATTATTATTACCACATTAAGTAAAAAAGATGAGTAGTATAGCTAAATAAAGAATAGAGATATTAATAAATCTTTATGCATACCTTATAGATATAGCTAAGGTAGTATAGTAAAGAATAAAGAAATACTATAATGCTAAGAGATCTAAGGGACTAGATCTTAAGGAGGGAGATAAAGTATAGCTACTACACAAAAATTTTAAGAGTTAATAACTAAGTAAGAAATTGGACTACGTTAGACTAGGACCTTTTAAAATTATATAAAAATTTTTACCGGTTATATTTAAGTTAGACTTACTAGCTAAAATAAAGATCTACCCTATATAGCACATTGCAATACTAGAGCCAGTATACGGGAATATTAAGCTATTAGTTTACGAGGCAGATATATATAGAAGATAAAAGGAAGACAAATAGTAAGTTTTAAAGATTGTTAGTTATAAGGATATTGACGACAAAATATAGTATAAGGTAAAGTAGATAGGCTATAATAAGACTACCTAGGAGCTATTAGATAACCTAAAAAACGCTATAGAAAAGGTATAGGAGTATTAAAAGAGAATAGGTTAGGTAATATTAAGAAGGAGCTAAAGATAAAGGGATTAGTTAAGGGCGATAGACGAGCCGGATTATCTATAAAATCTATTACTGGCGTATAAACTGTTTCCGCCTCTTTTAGAACGAAATCTATTTTAGCCTTTTTAGCCTTAAGCTTACAAAGACCTTATTTAGTAAGCTTTAACTCCTTAAAATAGACTTTTTTACGAACCTACTTAAGCATTAAGGATCTGCAACTCCTTAAAACGTAAACGCTAAAACTTAGCTAAGGTACGATCTTATTTATCGCGTAAGGACTAAAGTTTATTACAGGTAGTAGAGAGTTAGTCTTTTAACTTCTTAGCAGCGGATTAAATCTAAGGCCCTATAATAAATTTAGTATAGTACTAGATGATTATAAAGAATTACAAGACGCGTATACTTAGCGTAGGAAGAAGGTTAGTAACCGGATAGAGCCGTAATCGCAATATATACTAACTTCTTCTCCGCATAATAAGAATAGGACGGCATAACTTTACCTAGTAAAAGTATAAGAGTTACTAGCTAGTTATAATGATTAGACATAGAGGATCTAATAGGAGGTATTAGGAATAATAAAGGTTATTAAATTAAAGACGGGAATGCCACACCTCTAATAGACGACTTAGAGATGTAGGATATCTTTAAGGATAAAGATAAAGAGGTGGGGGATAGTGTTACGGACCTTATATTAGCAGTAGTAGAACTACTAAGGAGAGATATAAATAGACTAGTGGTGGAAGCTTAAGAGGAGCTAGAATTAGTTAAACTATAGAATAAGGGGTAGCTGAGTTATATAATATATTACGTTACTAGTTTAGTATATAGGAACGTGGGAATGTAGAAACGTAGGCGATATACTAACGTACTAGCGTACTAACGTACTTAGTTATTACTATAGGAAGGAGTTATATATTTAAAGGACCACGGTCCCTACCTAGATAGTTCCTTTCTTTATAGTAAATCTTAGAATATAATTGGAGTTAATCTATTAGGTAACTACTCCACTAGTTATATTTAAGTTGTTAACTATTATTATTACCTATATACCTAGCCCATTAATAAGTCCACTGTAGTTCCTACTATAAGGCTTCGTTATATTTATATTATAGATTATTCTTTTATAAAAGACTTAGTTAAAGGCCCTAGAAATATTAAGGCTAAGTAATAAGGCTATTAGGTTTAGGTTACTCCTTTACACTATATATATCTGTTAGGTTAGCAGTTCTAGCGCTATCTATATTAAGCGCCTTAGCCTTACTCCTATCTAACTAGCTAGTAGTATACCCATCTCCTCCGCAATTCTAGATAGCTGGCCTACTACTATTCTCTTAAGTAGCTTCCTAATGGTGTTAAGCAGCGCAATTAGCTGGTAGGCCTTTACCGTAGTATAGGACGGCTTCTACGGTTTCCGGAGGACTACTATAATAGAGTCTTTAAACGGCTTTAGGTAATATCCAATTGCTATATAGCTGCTAAAGAGCTTAGCCAGCGCTAGGGCTAGCTGCTCTCCGCACGTCTTAAGGAATCAATTAGTGATCTTTTTTAGGCCTAGGGCCTTATTAGGGGCAAGCCCCTTTAGGGCTATAATGATGTCCTCCTCTTTAACTACTTCCTTTACCGTTTACGGCTCTAGGTATATAAAGCCTGGTTAGGTAGTTATATATTAGCTAGTAATATAGTAGAGTTTAATATACCTACTTATCTAGGCCTCTACCCTAGTTTTCTAGTACTTTAGTCCTAGTCTATAAGTAGTTAGCTGCTACTACCCATAACACGGGAAATTTCACCAGTTCTCTCGGGTATTTTATAATAGGATTGGCCTAAGTACTAGTCTGCCCCCTAGCAGTCTATATAAGAGTCTCCTCCTAAAGTTAGTATACTTTTACACGGCTTAAGAGCCTTCTATAGCCTCTAGTTTTACGCTTCTCTTTATTATTTCCGCTAGCGCGGGTATAAGCTACTATTTATAGGGGTCGTAACTCCCGTCTTACGCGCCTACTGGCGTAATCCTATAAGGGCGTTATGGCTGCATCCTGCAATATAGCTAGGTATACCTTTTATAGTCAAGGCCTAGCTAAAGCCTCTCCCGCCTAAGTAACTCCTATTTGCTTCTTAAGCGTACCTCACTAGTATACTACCCTAGCGAGCAGTCCCGTCTATTAGTACACTAATATACGTATCTATTCTCTTAAGCCGCGTAGTAGTCTCTCTAGCTAGGACGTAATTCTACCTACCTACTAGGTGCACTAGGGGTTAGAGCCTAGCTAAGGGGTAAGGTCCCTAGAGCTAGTAGTAGTACTACTAGTTCCCGTTTCGCGTTGCCTATAAAAGTCTCCTTATAATAGGCCGACCGTGTCTTATAGGAGGGGGCTATAGAGACGCTAGGTCCCGTGCCAGGTAACCTACTTCCCCCTCTCCTACTAACTAAGCTTATGTCCCCCCTTTATATAAGCTGGCCTATGTCTTTAACTATTAAGTCCTTATACGACTGGCCTGTGTTTCCTTAGAGCCTCCCCTATATATATGCGCAGGTTGCGTGCACCACGCCTATTAAGACCCTCCTGTAAGTCACCTATAGGTTAACCGTAAGTCGAACGCTATAGGGCCTTCGAAGCTGGCCTGTGTTTCCGCTGCCTAGAGCTTTGCCCGTGTTTCCACCTCGTTAAGCCGTCTGGTCGCCGTCGTGTCGCTATCGCGTCGCTATCGCGTCGCTATCCAGGTCGCGCGCACTACGCCTATTAAGACCCTCTTTTAAGTCACCTGGGTGTATCGGATACTAGATAGGCCCTTATAGAGGGGCCTTAATAAGTTCTCTAGGCAGGGCCTTAATAAGTTTCGTACAAGGTGCCTGCGACGCGTTAACCTTAACAAGTTCTTATAAAAAGAGGTTCCCTACGCCCTCGCCACGTTTCCTTTACGATCTCAGAGCTAGTGCAAGCCTAAGGGTGTCCTATTGTACGCCTAGGGCGCGTCTATATCAACTGGCTAAGTAAGGCCAGTTTCGGGCCTAGCTGCGAGCCAGGTAGTCGTATATTGGGTGGTTTTCATATCCTAGTTTCCCTTAATAGACCTCCCTAGATGGTAGAACAAGAGCTCTAAGCGGAGGCAGTAAGGCTCCTGGTGTCGTTGGGGGCGATACATTATACAATGCTTCGTACGCGCAGTATAGTTGTCAATAATTTATTATCAAGCGTATTATCGATATCGCTTATTAATAAGATCGATATCGATTAAATTTATTATCAATAATTCTTAACACCCATATAAATTTTAAAACCACTTCAAAAATCTACCTTTTTCCGGCATTACACGAAATATAGATTCTAAAGTTAATTTATCTTCTCTTACCCCTTTAACTACTTAAGACTCAATTAAAACTGTGTTAAAAAAGAGTAAAAAACGCACGCCTACGGCTACCAAGACTTGGGCCCACACACGCGAGCCAAAGAATGGAGAGCTAGAAGAACAAAGAAAAAACCATATTTTCTACTATAAATACTGTTTAGATCCACTATATACTACTCTTACTAGTAATAGCTTCCGAGCTTACCTTAATAGCAAATATAGAATTAAAGTTAAATTAACTCCAGGCCCCATTTAATTAGTAACTCTTAATTAATTATAATAGCTATATATTAGAGCAATATCTATAGGTTAAATATAACAGCTTAATATCTAAGTTCTTCAGAAAGTCTTAAATAAAGATATTATTAATAAGGCGCTAGTCACCATAATTATTATAGAAAATCTTCCGTTCTATATTATTAAATGGCCAGAGTTTTATACCTTATATTAAGTTCTTAACCCTAAAGTAAAAGGTAATATTATAACTGCACACTCTAAAGTTATAAAGAAGATTAGAAAATTATAGCTATCCTATAAAGACCTTATACAAAAGAAGCTTTAGTTAGCAATAGTAAGCGTTTATCTTTTATTTAATATCTAGACCTCTCTAAATAAACTTCTTCTTCTTCTTAGGATTTGCGCCCACTTTGTTAAAGTAATTAGTAAAAAGCTATTAAATATTCTTATTACGCTTCGTCTAGTTGCGAATTATAGTAGAAATAAGCAATTCTCTACTCTTCTTCTAGTCCTTTAAGAGTATAGGATTATATTAAAAAATTGGTGCTATTATTTCTAATAACGCTTCTTTAAACGATACTCTTTGCTAACAATTCAGTATCTACCTCCAGGAGGAAGAGGCAATTAAGTAGGATGCTTTATATTAACGGATTTAATGTATTAGGCATATTGTTAACCTAGCCGTATAAGCCTTTTTATTTTAGAATCTAATTAAAATAAAGTAAGTTAAATAGTATAATAAATAAGAAAGAATAGGAGAAGTTAGAAATAAAGAAGAGAAGCAGGTAACCATTTAAGTAATAGGTCTACTTAGAAAACTTTATAATATTATTATACACATCCGCAGTTCCGCTAATCGTATAAAGGAGTTTAAAGCTCTAGCAGGAAGGTTAATTCCCCTTAATAATTAAACAAGATGGAATAGCTAGTATTTAATACTACTTATAGCAATTAAAAAAGCAGGAGCTATTAACACCTATTTAAAGAATAACTTTACCACGCTTAAAAAGGACTATCTTTCTCCAAGCATCTATGTAACCGACTACCAGACCCTGTTTCACTAGCGTCAGCACTACCCTCGTATGTCTCGGATATAGTCAAAATGAGTCATGGACCTCGGAGTTCAGGGGTCTACTTTCATGTATTTATACCACTTGATTTCCATAGATTTATAATTAAGTCGCTCGTTTAATTCCCACACACTGCAAAGCTTACAGTTATGAGCCCGGCCTGCCTACCGTACTGCATCTGATCTGTACATTTAGCGCTTACTAAGCAATCAATTGCTACCTCGTTTAAGAAGTTACTACTTCTTCCACCTTTGCAAGTGTGAGAGCTTCTTCCGGGTACCTCTCTTGTACTCGTGATTACCTTTATTTACTAAACGGACGGACGATCGAACCGAACCGAACCTGACCGTACGAACCCGACCGTACGAACCCTAACCTCCTTCAACCCAGATACACAACCATTCGACAGAGTCGACCTATCTACCACAGCGTAACGACCTCATATGGCGTCCAAGGGAGAGCCCAGCTAGCGCAATAACTAGGATACAGCCAGAGCGAGATGCCAGAAGCACGGAGCCAAAAGAGCACGGAGCTAGAGCAAGACGCCAGAGCACGAAGCCAGTAAAAGCCAGATGCATAAGCTAGCTTGGACATACTGATGGTGAGACATAAGGATATCGGGTAGACACAAGGAAGGCACGACACCGACGGCAGCTAAAGGACCGTCGCAACCAGACAACCGTTCGAACGACCAGCTAGCGAACACCAGATCAAATCGAACACCAGATTAAATCGAACATTGATTAAACCAAACCAGAGCCTCGATATAGGCCTGTCGCCAAATCGAATCAAGGCCTCCTAGGGAGGCACCAACACTACAATCAGTCGCAGCCATTACGCTGTAGACGCCTTCCGTTATAACCAGTCGCAGCCATCACGCTGTAGACGCCCTTCCGAAACGCCAGCCTACATTGGCACCAGCCTCATCGGCACCAGTTGCAACGACCGCAACATCACCAAATTCGACGTCTTAACGTCACCAGAGTCACCAAGTGACTACTTCCAGATCTACCTCGATTACAGCTCATATGGCTACAGCTCAAATGACTACCTTGAACACAGATCGAATATCTACCTCGACTATAGATCAAAAAGATCTACCGCGAGCATAGATTAATTGACTGCCTCGAATGCAGATTAAATTACTACACCTGAATCAATCGATTCAGTAGAGCCTCCTATAAAGGATGCTGAACAGTTACTGATTCCGCGCAGGACTGTATCACCAACTCCTAGTAGAATGGTACCTCCAGATCTACTAGCGTTAAATACCACAAGGACTTCAAGACGATATCTTGGATACAATTGAAGCAATTCCTAACCAGCCTACATCGGCACCAGTTGCGACGACCGCAACGTCACCAGAGCATCGATATCGGCCCATTGGCGAATCGAATTAAGCTTCACCACTCCTAATTTGTATCTAAATTTCCTATATTTGGTACAATTTTTTACCTTTATTTGTCTTCTACAGCTTCGACTACACCGTCAAATCTGGGGGGGTGTGTAACCGACTACCAGACCCTGTTTCACTAGCGTTAGCACTACCCTCGTATGTCTCGGATATAGTCAAAATGAGTCATGGACCTCGGAGTTCAGGGGTCTACTTCATGTATTTATACCACTTGATTTCCATAGATTTACAATCAAGTCGCTCGTTTAATTCCCACACACTGCAAAGCTTACAATCTAGGATCGACTTTAGAAGATTAAGGCATTTCTTTAACCATTCCATCAAGCAACACTTAAAACTTAAGAACATAACGCAACAATTAATCATGTGCTATTCATAATAGATATCCTTATTTAATACTTTAAAAAGGCTCTCTCCAACTATACCGATAATAAAGAGTTTAGCTCCCGAATTAAAAAGGGATAGGAGGCCTTTAATAAGTACTATACTAAGACGGACAACTGCCCTCTTTACGCGGCCGCTCTTATTCTTTATCTAAACCGATATATAAAGTACATTCGCGTAAATTAGAAGGTAAAGTAGCAAAAGCCAGTTCTTAAGAAGGTAAAAGAGCTTTGGGAGTCCTATTGAGAAAAAAGCCCTTTCCCTTTTATGTCTTTATATAAAAGGAAGTCTACTTAAAGTAAAGATCTTAACGTGTTTAATTAGATTGCTTAGAACCTAGGAAAGTACACTTAACTAGTAAGTTAGGATAAGTATAAAACTATTCCAATGGAGAACTATACAATATTAGAAAAATTTCTACTCTTAAATAGTAGTATTAAAATTAACAAAGAAAGCGTTGGCTAAGGTTATCGTTTATTGTAATTAATATTTTATTAATTCTAACTATAAGTAATGCACCAAAGCAATCCTTTTTAGAAGGGCGTCGTACGATTTTATAGGAAAGGGCACAGCTAGGGGCTAAAAATATTAAAAGAGTAGAGTATTTAAAACATTATAAATAAAGTGGTATTATAAAGGATGAGCTTAGGATAGAGCCCGAGGCATAAGCCGATTAATACTGTTACGGCACAGGCAGAAAACGGCAGATTATAGTAGAACTTAGTAAACAGTTACGGTAGAACTTAGTAGATAGTTGTGGTGGAACTAGTAGAACTTAGTGGATAGTTACAGTGGGACTCAGTAAACAGTTACAGTAGAACTCGGTAGACAGTTACGGTGGAACTTAGTAAACAATTACGGTGAAACTTAGTAAACAGTTGCGGTAGAATTCGGTAGAGAGTTGTAGTGGAATTCGGTAGAGAGATACGGTGGAATTTAGTGGACAGTTGCGGTGGAACTTAGTAGATAGCTGTAGTTATATAACTAGAAGATTATATAAAACTTTAAGCGGCGCTACTTATCTTTTTCTCCTTTCTTTTCTTTAGCTTTAGATCTTCGTTAATAAACAATCCAATTATACAGGCTTATATACATCCTTTTTGCTATACTTATGCCTTAATTAACTAAGTCGCTAATAAATACTAAGTATTATTAACAGAGTTGGTAATAAGCAAGCCAATTAGGCTTGGGACTGAGCTTAAAGCCGTGCAAGTGCTATATAGTAGTAAAAGCTTAAGTGTAAGGTTATTAATATAGTCTATAGTATTATGCAAGGTGCTTATATTAACCCATACACGGCTTTTGTCACGGGAGTCACCCGCGTATGTGTTCCGAGACACCTACGCACGTTCGTCCCGTGACACCTACGCACGTACCATTGCAACCCCTATATCTTCGACCACGTTTCCTATTCCTGTTCTATATCGAACGTCTTGTATGCAACACGCAGTCAATGTACTTAGCACGGTCAATAGCTAGCAATCAAGCTTATTTGTAAACTGCTTTGTCGATTCCGTGATAGCTTTAAGCTCGGTCCTAAGCCGCTTAGCTTATTTATTATTAACTCTAATTATTAATAAGAAAAGTTGTTAATATTAATTAGTATTATAAAGAATAAGCTTAAGATAGAGTCTAAAGCGTAATACGGTAAATACTAAGCATTATTAACAAGCGTTGTCAATATTGATTGATATCGACGTTCAATAAGCAATATCGATTGAAGCCTTATTGACTTATCGAAAACCACACTGCGTACGCGTCGCGAGCTCAACACCACAGAGTCGCAACGGCAGCGCGCTGCACGCGCTGCGACGGCTCTCTACCATCGCCTCTGCACTTGGCCATCAAAAGGAACGGTTTCCTGATGATGTTTCCACCCGCGGCGACGTGGACGCGTGCAGTAGGGCTTCGCGGGCTTCTATACCTTATAAGAGAAGGCTAGGTCCCCCTTAAGAACTACTAATTAGATCTATATAATAAGCTAATAATCTGGCTATAAAAGAAGATTACTATAACCTTAAATGACCTACTAACTATAACAGACTTGCAACTTGTTGCCTATTATTAGATTTAGAACTAAAGTAAATTAACGCCTACCCTAATTGGTAGAAGCGACCCCAGAACAATTAAAACTTATTAGCCACACCTATAGAAGCTAAAGTAGGAAGATAAGCTATAACCGCTCTTATACTAAAAGCGGTTATATTTACGTATTAGCAAGCCTCGCCTAATTAGCTATATACTATACCCCTAACTAGTACTTATCGCAATACCCTAATTAACCCTATTTTGGCCACGTGCTATAACTGCAATAAAGAGGGTTACTTTACCTTATCTTGCCTAGAGCTAAAGGATATAGGCAATATTAAGGAGATAGAGGAAGGAGAAATATCCAATAAGTTAAAAAAAAGAGGAACCCTAGGGAAAAACTCCCCCCTAGGGTATCCTATTAATCTTAAAGAGATTAATTTAAGTTAGTTAATAGGTAGAAAATATTTTACGGTTCTATATATAGTATCTCAAAATAGATATAAAGTTAACTTAACTGCCCTTATTAATACTAGAGTAAATAGCTTTATATTTATAAATACTGCCTATATAATTAACGTTGCTAAGTTTCTAAATATAAAAGCTACCTAACTAGAGAAGCCTTTTTAAGTAAAAGGCTATAACGGTTAAGCTAGTAAGCCGGTTACCTACGTTTTAAAGTTATATATCTCCCTTAATAGACGACATTAATATAGTATTCCCTTTTGTATTCTAGACCTAGATTCCTATAATATAATCCTTAGCTAAAGATAGATATCTTACTTTAATATTTAGCTAAATATACGGTAAAGATAGTTCGTTTAGCCGGAGGATAGACTAAAATTACTATCCTTTATTAGAGAAATCCAAACCGACTACAAAATATTAGCCGCGAAGGCTAACCCTACCTATTAGTAGGATATAGCCGATTGTAACCTAGCCTTTGCCTAAGAAGATACCCATTATAAAGCTAGAAGGAATTCTTTTATACTAGTAAAGATACTTTTCTAAAGCGCTATAGTTAATAAAGACTCTATATACGGAAGCGGGATAGATAGTAACGTAAATAATATCTAAATCGCGCAGATCTAACCGGTATAAAAAAAATACTAATAAGATATAAGGGATAACCTCTAAAAGATATAATAGGAGCTAAAAAAAGTAATAATAGCGCTAGTACCCTAGAATCCCCTAAAGTTATATACGTCCTTATTATTATATAGCCCCCTTATAGTAGACATTACCGTAATTAGCACTATAGTATTCCACTTTAATATATACTAGAAGGACAATAAGGTCTTTATAATAAGCCTATATAAGATTAATTAAATTATTAATAATAGGGAGGAAAAGCTAGCTAAGGAAACTAATAAGGAACTAGTTAAACGCCTCCTTTTTACTATCTACGTAAATTATAAGGATATATTCTTAAAGACAGCTTTAAATATATTACTACCTTACCAGATATACAACTATAAGATTTAATTAGAGGCTAATAACTCGCTAGGCTTTAGCCCCCTCTACTAATAATTAATGGATAAGCTAAAAGCAATAAAGTAATACTTAATTAATAACCTTAATAAAGGGTTTATTAAGCCAAGTTAAGCCCCTTTTACTTTATTTATCCTATTTATAAAAAGGCCTAATAGAGGCCTACACTTCTATATTAACTATTAAAAGTTAAATACTATTACCTAAAAGAATTAGTACCCTCTCCCTTTAATTAATAAAACCCTCGCAAACTAATTATTATTTAAGATCGCATAATAAATTTCGTAAGGAGCTCTTGCTACACCCGGCCCAAAAAGACCAAAACCAACCAAAAGAACCCTAAAAAACACCCAGAGAATCCCCCTAAGATGCATGCATCGCAGGGGAGGCACACGTCAAACGACGGTAGCTCGCACTCGCGCGCGACCACTAGAACTACGCCTAGCAATAGCCCTCCACAATAAAGACAGGCGAATACTACACTATAAAGCGGAAATACCTCTATTAAGAAGGCATCTAACAAAATATAAAGCCTATTAGATGCGTCTAGTATCCAGAATTACGGGGGAGTAACCGTTAGCTATAATAAACTAATACAGCTAGCAGAATAGCTCCGCCAGTCCAGTGAACCTTAGGCGCCCCTCCAGCAAACCCTTAATTAAATCCTCCAACGGCTAAGTAAAATTAAAAATAAGTATAACCCCCCCTTACCGGCAAACCGCACCTAGGCCGCCGTAGCTACGCTTTTACAGTATAGGGAACCTACCCCCCTTAAGTTAATAACCGGGCATATAATTATAATATAACTAAACACAGAATAAGTAGAGGGGCTTAGAAGATAATTAGAAACAAAAGTCCTTATAGAGATATATAAAGAGGTCCACAACGCTATTATAGTCTAACACCTTAAGAGCGGAGACATTAGAGTTACCCTAAAGGACCAACAGGCAAAGGAACAAGCCGTAAGGGTAAGGGATAGGCTAGGAGAACATATTAGCATAAAAGTACTCCGCAAGGATTACCTAGTTAAAGTCCCAGCAGTTCCTATAAGCCTTAGGGTAAAAAAGGGACGCCAGGCGGACAATATAGCAATTATATAGGAAATAGTAAGATAAACGGAACGCCTTATACTAGGACTTAAAATCACCCAAATCTAATAGCTTTAACAGGAAAATACAAACTAAGTATATAATAAGAATAATAAGAGGATATAAGGGTTGCTAGAGACTTACTAGGGAGACGCCGGACGAATATATAGCTCCCTTATTATCAGCATATATATACTAGGAATACAAAAACTCCTTATCTAAAAAAGAATAATTATAAATGGCCTTATATATAACATAAGGCTCTATAACCACAGACTACGCCTAGAATAATACTATCGCTATACACAATAGGGACACACCTAATCTATATACGCAGTATAGGTATACTACGGCCACTATACAGGCCCCCATAATATAAGATATTACTTAAATTAAAACCAAATAAAATACGTGAACTACTACTAAAGCACATATAAGGCGTAGGAGAGAGAAGACTGCATTAAATATAGGAGACGGAAGGCAAGGGCTTAATAGCTATAGGAATAACTATACGCTAGGTTATATAAATAAAAACAACAGGTAATAAGCTAGGGGGACACAGGCGCCTTCTTAGCGTTTCCTACCTTTAATACTAGAGGGCTAGGCTAGCTATCCCAAGCCTTAATAAGCTAGAAGTGACACCGCGCGACATTACTAGACTAATTAGGGACATAAGGGCTATAGGGGACATAAGGGAGAGGATGCCCCGTAGGAAGACCCCTATAGATAGTAATAGCAGGCTTAAAACCAGGACAATTAAGAATTAGACTTAATACGGCAAATATAACATTTATAGCCAACCTATAAAGGGTATATAGCCAACTAGTAAGAACAGGGGAAGAACCAGTAATAATAACAGATTTAAATATAGAAGCGCTAACAGAAACACAAGACACGGGAATAAAAAGCTCTATATAAAATAAGTAGTAACTAGGGTGTAGATATAAGAGACAGAAGCTCTAAATATCCTAAAGAAAGTAAAAACAGAAGAAGTAAGGAATAAAGGAGAGTCAAAGGACCCTCGCCAGGGGTCCGCCACCTATCTATTATACAGTATAACTACAGTAACATAAACCACCGCCTTATAAGGCCCCTACTAGATAGTCTAGACCTAGAAAAACACTATATCCTTGCTATATAAGAACCGTATTATAATACCTTTACATAATTAATATACTGCCCCTAAGGATTCCAACTCCTATACAAACTAAAAGCAGCTATACGCGTGTACTTTATAATCAGCAAGGCTATTAGCCTATCCTTATAGTTATAGCAGGCAGTTAACCCAGATATTACAGTTATAACAATCTAAATATATAGGGGACCGGTACAAATTATTAATATATATAACCCTAGGGTCAAAGGGGTCCTATAAATAGAGAATATTATATCGGTAATAAGCTTACTAGAAACCGAAGGTATAGAGTCTATCCTACTAGGAGATATAAACCTCCACCACCTATAGTAGGGGGGTATCCATATTACTGCAGATTAACAGTTAGAGTGCCTACTAAGAGCTATAAATATCTAGGGCCTTAAGCTAGCCACCCCCCCAGGAGCAATTATATGGCAATAAGGTACCGCTAGAAGTATAATTAACCTCACATTTATAGACGAAGGCCTATACTAGAGACTCAAAAGGTACAACCCTAAAGAAGAATAGGCACTTACCCTAAACCATATTTCTATCCAGATATAGCTAGACCTAAATACTAAAGCGTAACTAAATAGAAAAAGATACGCAATAAGGAAGCTTAAGATAGACAGTTTCCTTAATACAGTTAAATAACAACTCTAAGACCTAGAAGAAATCCACCTAATACTAAATAAGCAAGGCTTATTGGCTACCCCCAAAGAAATTAACCAAAGACTAGAAAGGATCTAGGTAGCGATTAAAAATAGGCTAGAAGAGCACTGCCCGATCTTAAAACCGGGCCCCTATATGCAATACACATAGTCTATATAATGCGCAGTTCTAGTTACCAGCTAATAATGAGCAAGAAGGAAATATATAAGCAGCTATAACCCTAAAGACGAGAAACAATATAAAGACATAAGAAACCAGCTAAAGAATACCCTAAAAAAAGAAGCAAGGAATAACTAGAGATGGTTTATAAATAAGCATACTTCTAACCTAAGCCTCCCCTATAATAAGGGCCTTTAGGCTATAGCAAAATAGGCAAAAAAAAAGGCAGGGCGCCCAGCAGAAGACCTATACCTACCACCCCTATAAAGAGCAGAAAAATCACAGGCCATAAATAACAACAATAAAAAGGCAAAAATCCTTATAGAAAGGTTCTTCCCCTAACCAGCTCTAGCAGACCTTAGTAATATCACAGGCAAAACACCAGTAACTCGCCTATGGGTCAACAGCGATATAACAACAGAGGAAATGGCTAGAACTATTAGCCGCCTTTTAAACAATACAGCACTAGGACCAAATAGGATTCCAAATAAGGCCCTAAAAACCTATAGGCCACTTATAGTACCTTAGCTTGCAGATATAGCCAAAGCATACTTTACTATAGGCTACTACCCACAACTCAGAAGATCTATAATAACGGTTATCCTATAAAAAGAAGGCAAAGCAGATTACTTAATCCCAGGAAGCTACCGCCCTATTACCTTAAAAAACACCCTTAGTAAGATCTTAAAAAGGGTAATAGCAGAACGCATAGCAGATACGGTAGAAAAATATACCCTACTACCACAAAGCCAAATAGGGGCAAGAAAGAACCGCTTAACACTATTAGCACTTACGCTACTCACTACCACCATTAAATCTATATGGGCGATGCGAAAGGACTTCGTAGTATCAATGCTTAGCCTAGATATTAGTAGTACCTACAACAATATACCCCACAAGCGTCTCCTGCATATCCTTAGGGCAAAGGGCTTTCTAAAATAGATTATATAATTTGTCCAAGGGTTTACAGGCTAGAAAGAAACATCACTAGTCTTTAGCGGATACCAGAGCCCCCCCATCATAGTTACAATAGGAATACCACAAGAATCACCCCTCTTGCCTATACTCTTCCTTTTCTTTATAAGCAACCTGCTCAACTCCTTTAAGAAAAGGGCGACCTAGGGGATAGGTTTTATTAACAACATAAACCTAATTATATACGGGCCAACAGCCGCAAAGAATTGCAGAACACTAGAGAAAGCCTATAATACTTATATAGAATGGGCAAAACGTCATAGAATCCAATTCTCACCAGAGAAATACCAGCTAATCCATTTCATAAGAAAACGTAACCAATCTGCAGATCTCTAGTATATAATTTATATCTAAGGCTTTAGGGGTTAACCAGTTTAGGGCCTAAGGGTATTAGGAGTATAGGTAGANAGNAAGCTCNNGTANAGCGNATATACAGNNNAAGCNGCCCGTAAAGGCCAAGCACAGTTTATCGCTTTATCTAGGATTATTAATTCCACATAGGGTCCATGCTTCTAGAGGTCACGCCTACTATATATAGCAGTCATCCGGCCAACTATAATATATAAATCCAGTATTTGGGCCATTAGAGAAACTAAGAAGGGCCCCCCTAAATCACTCCTTAAACTACTTTAAAAGGTCCAAACAGCCTGCCTCTAAAGTATTACAGGCGGGTACAAGCGAACGGCTACAGCACTGCTTAAGAAGGAATCCAATATTCCCCCCCTACAGTTATATATTAAAGCCGCTGCAATATAAAGAACATAAAATAAACGCAACTCTAATATTATAAAGTATATTAAGACACGCCTAAGTAAACTATGGAGGGACCCTAGGGTGCCCCATAGGAGAATAAACCAACAACCCTAAAGTAGGGAAGAGATATTAGAGAAACAGGTAAAGAAAGCAGAAAAAAAATAGTGCCGCTTTAGGGCCCAGGCCTATATAGAGGAGGAAGGGAGACACATAAGAGGTTAGTAAAGACAACAGTAAGACAGAAAAAGGAGCCAAAGTAAAACACGTAAGAATGCTAGGAAACCATCTACCGCAATACAATACTAGTTAGACCAACGCTAAAGAGGCGAATAGAAGTCGAAGGTACAGAGGCTGACTCAGGTAAGACAAACCCAAGCTATAGCATAGTTAACGCTATAGGGGGTAAATACCTAAGGGCTCCGAGAAGGCCTAACAAAGGCAGAAAATACAATAGCAACACTCTTAAGAACAGGAATAATAGAACTAAAAGATTGGCTTTACTAGGTAGGTGTCCCAGTAGGTAGCCCAAGATATAAATATGGCTGGCCAAAACAGACACCAAAACACGTAATACTGCTATGCCCCCTACGCACCAATTAAGAAACAATGCTCTCAGCAGCTGGCACAGAGAACTATAATACACTACTCTTAACACAAAAAGGCCTTAAGGCGGTCACCCAGTAGCTTATTAGTTAAAATGTGCTAAATCAGTTCCGGGTTACAAGGGAAATAGTAATAAAAGGCAAGGGGGCGAGCAGCAGGTACCCCCTAGTAACTCTACAGTAGTAAAGTAATAGTTTGTGATACTAGCGCGTCCATAGGCTTGTTACGGCAGCAGTGGTTCCCAAAAAGGTCAAACAGTAAGGTAGTAGAGCACTATAGGCAACTCGCAGGCGCTAAGCAGGCGAGTCCCAAAAGGCGGGGAGATAGATTACGGGGTTTTCTCATTTTTCTTAAATAGAGTTTTCTCCCCACATGTAAATAAGGAGTAGTCCATATAGGCCCAATAAGGATCCAAATCGGACGTTAAGCAATAAATTATTATTAATAAGACCCTCACACGTCTAAGTTGGATAAAGATCTTTACTAAACTTAATATCCGTTAAGCTTTTTACTAAATTCGGATAAACCCTACTTTTAAAGACTTAATAACGTTCCATACCCGTTATAGGTTTTATAAATATAAAGTCCTTCCTTTTAAACTTATAAATAGGCCTACTACGTACTAAAAGTATATAAATAACGTCCTATTTAACTACCTTAACGAATTCTATACGGTATACCTAGACGATATTATTATATACTTAGACAATAAACTTAAGCACTAGGTTTATATTAAAAAGGGTTTAAAGAAACTACGGAATATAGGCTTATAAGTTAATATTAAGAAATATAAATTTAGGGTAAAGCGTATAAAGTATCTTAGGTTTATTATTACTATAAATAGAATTAAAGTTAATCTAGAGAAGGTTAAAGCAATCTATAACTAGAAAACCCCTTATACTTTAAAAGGGATCCAGTCCTTTCTTAGCTTTTATAACTTTTACTATTAGTTTATCTATAACTATAGAAGGGTAGTAAAGCCTCTTATATAACTTACCTAGAAAGATACGCCTTTTATCTTTAATAATAACTATATAAAAGCCTTTAGGAAGTTAAAAAATCGGCTTATCTCTACTTTAATTCTTTATTACTATAATCTAGACCTTAAATTAATGCTAGAAACGGACGCTTCTAATAGAGCTATAGCGGGAATCCTATTATAGCTACATCTAAACGGCGAATAGTACCCTATCGCCTTTTTTTTTTTTTAAAAATAATAGACCTGGCTAAGTATAACTATAAGGTATATAATAAAGAAATGTTAGCTATTATTTAATTATTATCCTAATAGCGCGTAGAGCTTAAAGGCACTAACTCTTAAATTAAAATATATACAGATTATAAAGCCCTAGAGTATTTTATAACTATAAAGCAACTTACTAAATAATAAGCCCACTAGGCTAAAATACTCTCCTAATTCTTCTTTATAATTATATATTATTTTAGTAAGCAAAATACTAGAGCTAATATATTAACCTAAGAGAAATAAGATATAGAACCCTAGTGTCACGGGACTCACTCATTCTCACATCTCTGCGCGTTTTAACATTCTTAACCCGTGCTCACGTTCGTCCCAAGACACCTACGCACGTTCCCCTACAACTCCTATTTATACCCGTACCTGGCATATAAAGACTCTTCTTCTTTATCTAATGTCTTTATATCAACCACGCATAGTTACGTGTACGTAGCCTTCTTAATTACTACCCCGTTTAGTATATTGTATTCCAGCTCGTGCCTACTCCGTAACACTACATTAGATCCCTTTTCTACGTACCTGGCGGGCCTAGGGCTACTGGTTACGGAGTATGCCTTTTTATACCTTGCGAGGGTAGGAACAAAGCTACTAGCTACAGGTAGACTAGGACGTTAGGGTTCTAATCTAGTACGACAAGACACTACGCCGATACGCCTTTGGTACGACAAGACACCGCGCCAATACGCCTACGACCCGACGGCTTGCACCCTACTGCTACCAATTTTAAACGAGCACGTTACTGCCCCTCTGGTTTAACCTCATATGGCTCGCATTCTACTGCACAATAACACGAACACGAACCCTAACGCTGGTATCGTACTGCTATCCTACCAAAGCTGCACATTACTGCCCTATGAATCCAACAAGCCTCGTGCCGATACGCATACGAACCGATAAGATCCCGTGCCAATATACCTACGGAACCTACGCTAGCACCGTACTGCCACCAACAAGAGCCTTATACGAACCGATACCGAACCGTACTAACCTGTACCACAACCATACTATACCATACCAACCGTACTATTCTGCCGAATATACCGAAAATACCGCCTAAAACGCCTATTTTGGACCAAAATCGCCTATTTTATACCAAAAATCGGGGCTATTTTTTAGGGGGACCTAGAGTAGGACGATAAGGGAAGGCCGTAGAGCTGCTAGAAGCGAGGAAGGGACTAGATAAGCTTTAGTAATACGTCTCTAAGCGGCGAGGACAGGAGTATAGCTGGCGACAGAGGCTGGGCTATGCTTCGGGCCTAATAAGTTAGTAGAGCGATAAAACATAGAAGGACCGAACCGGCGGAGCCTGCGCAGCGCAAGACGTAGAAGGGCGGAGAAGGGCTAACAAATTTTTTTCCCGTAATAGGTTTTTTTGTATACACGACACGCCTTACAGGAGCTCGGAAGTAAGGGGGGGGTACTATCACGGGACTCACTCGTTCTCACGTCTCTGCGCGTTTTGACGTTCTTAACCCGTGCTCACGTTCATCCCAAGACACCTACGCACGTTCCCCTACAACCCCTATTTATACCCGTACCTAGCACACAAAGACTCTTCTTTATCCAATGTCTTTGTATCAACCACGCATAGTTACGTGTACGTAGCCTTCTCAATTACTACCCCGTTTAGTATATTGTATTCCAGCTCGTGCCTACTCCGTAACACCTAGGATAAGCTAAAGACCTAATATTAAACGTGCGCCCTCCTCTATCCCAAATAGCTTAACCTATAAATTATTAAAGAACTAAACTCTAAACGGAATAAGTTAGCACCCTTAAAAGGAGAAGTCTTGGATAAACTAATAGGGCTAGTTAACTATATCCTAACTATAAACCGCACGGCTAACTTCCTAAAAGCCCTCTATAACTAAGCTATAAAAGGTAACCCTAATTTAAAAATAGAAGAATGACTAATTCTATACTAAGAACGGCTTATAGTCCTAGATATTAATAACCTATAGATAGAGCTAATCCGCGAAGCCTATTATTAAGTCTCTACGGTATACCCTAGTTAAGATAAGACCCACTAACTACTAGCGCCCTGTTACTACTAGTAAGGACTTCTATCTAATATAGAACGATTTATTAGAAACTACTACGCCTATAAACGCGTAGATACTTCTAGGGATTAAACCCTTAGGTAGTTATAACTACTGCCTATTCTAGAACGCCCTTAGCAACATATTATAATAGACTTTAAGTTATTTCTAAAGGACGCCTACGGCTATAATACGGCCTTTATAGTAATCAACCGGCTATATAAGTAATCCGTCTCCCTCTTTTATTTTAAGACTATAACTATAAAGGATATAGCCCGCCTCTACGTCAATAATATCTATTAATTCTATAGTACTCCTAAATTAATTATTTCTAATTATAGTCCCTAGTTTATATTAGATTTTTAAAATAAACTCTACTATATCCTTAAAATTAAGATTAAACTCTTTACTACATTCTACCCTTAACGGACGGCTAGACTAAGATTATAAACTAGTATCTTAACTAGCGACTACGTCCCTTTGTAGACTACTATTAGGATAACTAGTTGGAATTACTACCTATAATAGACTACGCGCAGCTTATACTCCTCTATAACAGTATAGGGATATCGCTATTTAAACTACTTAACAGGTATACACCCTAAACGTCCTTTAATTTGGATAGGCCTACTAAACCCACTACGGCTCGCGAACGCCTTAGCCGCAAAGAGGCCTAGGCATTCGCTAAGAGAATATATAGAGCCTAGAAGACCGCCTAAACAATTATAAAAAAGGCGTAAGAGAAGAAGGAGTCTAATATAAATTAATATTATCGCGAGGTAGACTTCTAAGTAGAAGATAAGGTATAGGTGTTAATAAAGAACTAGAAAACCTAAAGGCCGAGCTATAAGCTAGACTATTAAATAGCTGGCCTATATAAAATTCTTTAAAAAGTAGAACACTCTTTTAAGGTTAAGCTACTAGAATTAATAAAGATCTACCCTAAACCGGCTATAAAAAGCTGCGGATAATCTATTACCTAGGCAATATAATAACCCCCTACTACTAATCTAGATTATAGAGGACAAAGAATAGAAAGTTAAAGAAATTCTAGCGGTTAAAAAGGACTATAAGGTCTTAAAATACCGTATAAGCTAGGTAGGCCATAATAACGACCTAGAATAGTATCCTATATCTAACTTTAAGTACTCCCCCTATAAGCTGCGGGACTTCTACCTAGCCTACCCTAACCTCCCCATCAGGATTTTTTTTTGGGCACGTCTGCAAAACCTGCGTAAGTCGCAATTTTGGCGATTTGCGGCAATTTGCAGCAATTTGCTACAAACACATAGGCTACCTATACACGCGCCTGCCCTATCTATATGTCTATAGCAAATTGCTGCAAATTGCTGTAAAATTACTAAAATTACGACTTAAGCAAGTTAAGCAAACCCTAATTTTTGGCTGTAATAAAAATACCACAAAACTGCACAAGCTTTGCATGAAGCTCTGCACGAAGCTCTATATAAAGCTCTATACAAAGCCCTGCACGAAGCTCTACACAAAGCTTTGCACGAGGCTCTACACAAAGCTCTGCACGAAGCTCTGCACGAAGCACTACACGAAGCTCTACACGAAGCTCTACGTACAGAGGTTCTGCACGAGGCTCTGCGCGAAGCTCTGCGTACGGAGGCTCTACACGAAGCTCTACATCGGGTCCCCGCTATATTCCCGATAGCCTCTACACGTGCCTCTGCCAAGTATACCCCCTATATACNCCTAGGTAGCCACCTCATTTTTTACCCTTCCTTACATCCTCCCTACCTAGGAAGACACCAGAACGACAGCCAGCAGACGACCGTCGCCGGAGCCAGATGACCGTCGCCAGAGCTAGACGACCGTCAGAGCCAGACGACCGTCGTCATCGCCACACGACCGTCGTTATCGCCACACGACCGTCACCAGAGCCACACGACCGCTGCTAGAGCCACACGACAACCGTTCGAACGACCAGCCAGCGAACACGATAAACGATTCGATCGATCGATCGAATTAAGGTGACATAGACAGGTAGGCACAGACAGGTAGGCACAGATAGGTAGGCATAGACGGGTAGGTATAGACAGACAGACAGACAGACAGACAGACAGACAGACAGACAGACAGACAGACAGGTAGGCAGGCAGGCAGACAGGTAGGCAGGCAGGCAGGCAGGCCGGCAGGTAGGTAGGTAAATGATTTAAAGCCTCTGCGAGAGGCTTCCCCCTTAACGCCTAAAGTAGATAGCTCTATATTTTATATAGTTATAATATAAATATATTTAAAAGCATATTACAGAAATCTATAGGAATATGTAATAATTTGGTTATTATATAATATAATTATAATTTATATAGTTACAATTTATATAGTTGCAATTTGTACAGTTTTTACAATTTGTACAGTTTGCGCGCTATTTATTTATAGGGTAGCGTTTTGCCGTAATTTGCTATTAGATACTGCAATTTTGTTACAAAACATGCGTTTTGCGCAAATTGCTATCAACTATATACATCTGCCGCGATCGTATAGTTTGCGGCAATTTGCTGCAAACCGCAACAACTAGCCTAAATTTTTTTTCCTAATGCCTAGACTACTACGTAAATTGGATAACTAGATTAAGTGCTAGGAAGAAGGGTTAGATAACTATAACAATTTAGACAATAATAAGGAGCTTAAATAACGCCTAAGGGCAGGCTTTTTAGGAGGGGGGGGGGGTAATATAATAGTGCTAGAGCGTGTTACCTGCTAAGTTCTACTATATTCTGCTACCTATTATATTATCGCATACTATCTAGTACTGTTTCTTACTATTAGTCTCACAAGGTGATATTACGTATCCATAAGTTGTAGGTAGTATGATAGTTAATTATTATTGTTGTGTTCTCGAATAAGGAAGGGTAAAAAACCTAAGGTTCCTCACTACGCTAATGCCGCGGCGGCGCATAACGGCAAATTGCCTTACATGGCGGCAATATACCTTACGTAATAGCAATTTGCCTTATTCCCAATACTAGCAACTCTTCTTTTATAGTTGCCATTTAGATACTAGTACTATTTAACTAGTGTAATAAATATTAAGATACTAAGTTAAAGAGAAAAAAGGAAAGTAGGAAGAGCCGGTTAAAAGCAGTAGGTAAATATCCTATAAAAGCCGCCAAGGCGCTAGTGGTAAGTGAGCCAATAACGATTTTCCATTCTAGGGATAGAAAATCCTAATTAGTTAACTAAAGCCAGGGTCTATAAAGTAGCTCCTACTTCCTTTTAACCTAACCTTTAACTCGTATATATAGGGTATTTATATTAATAAATATCTCTAGTGCCTTGTTTAGGTTTGCCTTTATTATCACATCTATTAAGTTATCTTAGCCATTAATCTATTAAATCTTAGGGAGTTCTTACCGTTTATAGGACTGCTAAAGTGCTATAATATCGATTATAAGGCGCTTCTTCTTCGTTGTTAGGCCATAGAGACGCACTGGCCGTAACCGGCTTAGCGCAGGCGAGGCGCAGGCGAGGCGCCTACAAAACGTAGTCGCCCCGCATCAGAGAACAACAGAATTTAGTTCTACAGTTCTACTTCATTAAGAACCAGATACTTATTGCATTCCGTTATTATTATTACGTTACTATATACCCTAAGGACCTTGGCGACCTAACAGTACTAAATTCTCCTCCCTTTTTAGGGGTAGTGGCCTAATAACACAGTAGTCTGCTAAGGCCACGACTATATAGCGGCAACCCTCTGTCGAGAAGACGACTTATATTTATTAACTATATCGCAGCCTATTGACTTAATGGCGAGACGCGGGCGTACTAGCGCAGTGCGTACTACCGAGCCTAGGGATCGGCCCTAGGATGATATAGGTAAACCTATGTCGTCCTGGACAGAACCGGAAGCTATGGATGAAGGGGATATATAAGAAGAAATATAACGGCTAGAAAACGAGAAGCTATAACTCCTAGAGTAAAGAAAACTATACTTACTTAGGGAAGAGGTAGAAGTACTAAGACGGCGTTAACGCGGCGAGGCGACGTTGACTCCTGTTCCTGACCCAGATCTACAACCTTAAACTATCCTATTAAAGTACTTAGATGGTAGCCAGATACGTCTAAACCTTAAGCGGAAGGCTACTGATATAATAGGCGCTCTGTTAAAACAGGCCGTTAAAATAGAGAAGATTGCTCTATATTATAGTAAGACTATATAAGAGCACTAAGACTTCCGCAATAGCTTAAAGCTAGCGTTCTGCCTAGAGCACGACGGCTTCGCGGATAAGGATACTAAAGTCGCGTTTACTATGTAATATATAAAGGGGACTAACCAAACCCTTTGGCTGTAGTATAAAGATAACCACCTAGACACGTAGTTTACCTAGGAGGAGCTAATGGAATTCCTAATTAACTAAATTAAAAGTCCTATTAATTAAGAACTCTATGTAGCCCTAATATATATAAGGGCAATGTAATAAACCGATTAACCTGTAAACGAGTTTACTACTTACCTAACCTCCTTAGAAGTATAAATTAATCCTCCCTATAATATAAAGCATCTAATAATATACCTATTCGCGAAGCTACGGCTAAAGCTACGGCTTGCGGTTACTAACTATTAGGAGTTTTTATAAACTTAAAATTAGCTAGTTTCCCTAGTTACCCTATTAAAGGAAAACCAGAAGAGCGTAAGTGCCCCATAGGCTAGAAGTAATAGGCGCGCCGCGAACTTAAATATAAAGACCACCCTATTGGGTAACTTAGGGAAAGCGGACTTTAAAACCACCGCCAGCGATATAACGGCGGGGTAAAGTAGTACCGCTAGGGGTTTAACCTAACCTAAGGGGAACTATAAAAATTGTAGCAAGCTAGGATATTGGTGGCGATAGTGCCCGGAGCCATAATAGTACTAGCTGTAGTTAAGTAGCGTAAACGCCATCTTAACGCTAGGAAAAGGCAGGCGCCCTTAGAGCCCCTTATACCTATAGGGTGTAAGCTACTACTAAATTATAAGGAAGCTATTACTGTCTTAGAAGAAGTCCTATTTAAGTAAACCTAGAAGGAGACCTTAGTAATGCTTAATCTTAGCGCTAAAGTAAATGTAATTAATTAGCGATTTATAATAGAGTGTAACTTTAAAACACTAGACGCAGAATTGCCTACCTACTTCTAGTTAAATAAAACTTAGGTATATTACTATAAAGCCTATAAGGTACCATTAAGAATAAAGGACAGCTAGGGTAGGATAAGGGAAGTAACCCTTATCTGCTATAGAATGGCTAACGCATCCCCTACTGTTACCCTAGGTATGCTAGGGTTAAAGAAGGCCCAACTTCTTATTAACTATAAGGCAAAGATATGGTGATGGAAGCTAGATAGCTCGTCCCTATTACTATAAACCCCTAAGGGTTTTACGGAGTCTCTCTAAAGGGAATCTAGGGTCTTTGCCCTAGTGATTACTAGATTAATGCCTAGTAAATAAGATAACGGCAGCTTACTAGTTCTTTCCCCACAATTAAAAGAAGCTAGCGATATTTTCTTATATAAGGAAGCAGGAAAGCTACCCTAGTACTACTAGGGCGACTATACTATTAACCTAGAAGAGGGATAGGAGGTCCTGTATAGACCACTCTATAACCTCTTAGTTAAGGAGCTAGAGGTACTAAGGGAGTACTTAGATAACGCCTTAGCTAAAGGTTAAATCTAACTAAATACTAGTCCCATAGGGGCACCTATCCTATTTATACCTAAAAAAGATAGGAAGCTATGGCTCTATATAGACTATAAAGGCCTTAATAAGGTAATGATTAAGAATTGTCTTATACTACTATTAATTAGTAAGACCTTAGACCGCTTAGTAGGTTTTAAGATCTTTACTAAGTTAGACCTAATAAATGCGTACCACCGCCTTCGTATCCGTTGGGGCAATAAGTAAAAGACGGCGTTCCGCACGCGTTACGGCCACTTTAAGTATTTAGTTTTGCCTTTTAGGCTAACTAATAAACTAGTAACCTTTTAGGGCTATATTAATCGGGCCTTATTAAGACTAATAGACGTCTTCTATATAGTCTACCTTAATAATATTCTAATTTTCTCTAAAAATCTAGAGGAACACTAGCGCCACGTACTAGAAGTACTACGTAGGTTACGGTAATATTAACTATATATAAACCTTAAGAAGTGTAGGTTTAGCGTATAAGAGGTTAAGTTCCTAGGATATATTATTAGTCCTAAAGGCATAGCAATAGATCCTAGCTGGGTAGAAGCTATTACTAAGTAGGAGAGCCCTTAATCCTATAGGGATATTTAGGTTTTCCTAGGTTTTACTAACTTCTATTACTAGTTTATCTATAAGTACTCTACTATTGCGAAGCCTATTACTAATCTCCTTAAGGGAATAAAAAACGGCCGTAAAGCTAGGCCTCTTACTTAGCCTAAAGAGGCGGAGTAGGTAATACGCCAGCTCTACAACGCCTTTACGACGGCGCCGCTCCTGTAATACTATACGCTAGGCTTACTAACCTAGTTGGAGACTAATGCCTCTATATAAGGCCTAGTAGCAATTATATTATAGCTATTTAAAGATAGCCTTTAGTATCTAATAGCCTTCTAGTCTAGGAAGCTTTTACTAGTAAAGCGTAATTATAAGACCTATAATTAGGAGCTACTAGCTATTATAGAGGCTTTTAAGCATTAAAGACACTATATTAAGGGGCTATTAAGCCGCCTAAAAGTACTTATAGACTATAATAATCTAAAGGGTTTTATAAAAGTAAAAGCCCTTAATAGACGGCAAGCTAGATAGGCTATAGCATTAGCTACCTATAACTTTATTATTAAGCATAGGGCGGGAAAAATAAACCCTATAAACGCGCTATTAAGGCGACCCCTAGGCATAAGGGGTCTGCCAAAAGAAGATACTATACTACTATTACTCTAAAGGATTTTGGGAATATAGGGCCACTAACCTAAAATAAAAGTCCTATTAGGTATATAAGAAAGCGAGCCTTTTATAAAGGTATTGTTTCTATAGCTATAAGCCAGCAACCCAACGGCAGTACGCCTGGGCTATATAGTATTACGGTTTAACTAGGCAATCTATATATATGCTATTAAGTAGTATATAATAAGAACCTAAGTTAAAGAAGCTAGTACTTAAGAGAGTGCTTACAAGTCTAGTACGGAAACAGTTATTAAGCTTATTAAAGGACTTTAGACTAAAGATAACTTTATACTACAAAAGCGTAGTAACAGCGTAGATACTATAAGATGCCGTTAACGCGCCCGCTTAAAGCTAGTGTGGCAGTTTAATTCCGCTAGACTACTTTATTACTATAGGAGGCTATATATACCCCTAGACCTAGTAGTTTATATAGAACTCCTATAGATCTACTACGATAATGCCTTAGCTAGGCACTTTAGTAAGAAAAAGACTCTAAATCTACTCTCGCGTAAGTACTACTGGCCTAGTATAAATACGGACATTGTAAACTATATCTCTACCTATAATTTATACCAATATATATATACGCCTTAATATTGCCCTTACGGTAAACTCTAAGCGCTGCCTTGCCCGGACTAGCCGTAGTAGGAGATTACGATAGACTTTATTATAGGCCTACCGCCTAGCAAACGAGGCAATAAGGTATATAACGCAATATATATAATAGTTAACCGCTATACTAAGATGGCCTTATATTTACCTATAGTAAAAACTATTACTATAACCAAACTCGCAGATCTCTTTCTTAATGAAGTAGTACGCCGTTTTAGAGCCCCTAGGGGGATTATATCTAATCGCGGTAGTATCTTCACTAGTAAGTTTTAGTCGGAGCTATGCTTTACTACGAAGATAAAACGTAGGCTAAGTACAGCCTTTTATCCGCAAATGGATAGGCAAATAAAACGCTAGAACTAAACCCTAGAGTATTACCTCCGTATATTCTATAACGAAAAGCAGAGTAACTAGGCAGGCCTTTTATTACTAGCTAAATTCGCCTATAATAATACTAAATATAGCATAATAGGTATAAGCCCGTTTTATACCTACTATAGGTTTTACCTATATCTAGAATATAAGGTCTAGGCGGACGATAGTAGTTCTGTTCCAGCCACCTCTAAGAGGATTAAAAAAATATCCCTTAAACGCGAAGCGCTGGCGAAACGCTAGAAGCACGCCGCCGAGGTATAGGCGAAATACTATAATTATTGTTACCAACTATAGGCATATAAAGTAGGGGATTTAGTCTTACTATTAACTAAGAACCTTAAACTAAAAAGGCTAAGTAAGAAACTCATAGCACGCTTTATTGGACCTTTTAGTATAGCCAAACTAGTCAGAAAGTAAGCATACTGGCTATATCTACCTATGTCTTACTATATCTACCTAGTGTTTTATATTAGCTTGCTAGAGCTATATAAATAATATAAGGGCACTACTAGAGACCCTTTCCTAGGGCCTATTAAGCTAAACGATTAAGAGGACTAAGAGGACTAATATAAGATAGAAGAAGTATATAAAAGAAAGGGACGTAACTAAACCCTATAGTACCTAATTAAGTAAAAAGGCTAGCCAGAAGAGTATAATAAATAGGTCCTAGTAGAGGATATTAATAAGGACGCAAAGGAGACATATAATAGTTACTTTACCCTAAGGGGTAAATGGAAAAGAAAGTAGGCGGGAGAATAAAAAACTTTTAATTATAACTGGGATTATACCCTACTAGTAGGGCAACGACGGAACAACGGTAGAGTGATAGTAGTATGCCAATAGAAATATAGATACTTTACAGCTCTAATAAATCCTCCCTCTCCTCCCCTTCTTCCTCTTCCTCCTCCTCTCCCTCCTTATCTTCCTCCTCCCCCTCCTCCTTATCCTCCTTACCCTTATCCTCCTCTTTATCCCTTATAATAGGAGGCATATTAGCCTATAGGTACTATTAGTATACGCTATAATAGCAAAACACCTACGCTATAATACGTACTAAGGCACGCATTATGTTAAAAATTCCTTTAAGAGTATAACGGATGGCCTATAATTCCTATACTTAGAGTAGGGGAAAGTCTTCGCCCTTTGGGCGCTAGCGGAGACTATGCTTAGCGCTGGTGCGCACTAAGGCCTTAACATCCTTTATAAAGGACTTTTGGGCGGCAGTAACGCGAGCGTTAAGGTCAGCCGTGTCTCCGCCAGCAACCCACTGGCGCTTAGCCCTATTAATAAGGGCGAGTAGCTCGTTTAGGCGGCTATGGAAGGCCTTAGGGACCTAGTCTGTTAGCTATTAGAACCTAAACTAACGCACTTAGACTTACTGCTTGGTACGACTTATTTAGTTATTAGTAGTACCCGTAATTGCGGTTAGCCTACTTACCATAGGTGGCCTGCCTAGTGGTGGCTACGCGCTTGGCGTAGCGGAGGCAAATTAGTTTAAGTAAGGCTGGGGAAGTACCTTGCGAACGACGAGGAAGCTTAGACGGCGTTTAGTAGGGTTAGCGACAGCTATAAGCCAGTATAAAGAATACTTATGGAAGGCTCGCTAATAGGCGGACCGGCAGCGCTATGCTTGTGATTTATAATTAATTGGAAGTTAGGACGAAGGCAAGCCGCAGGCTAGACGAATTGAAATTAAATGGGAAGGGAAATCTGATGTCCTACCTTGGGGGGGATTCCTACCTTTATAGATCTCTATATAGTCCTAGCGTCTTATTATCCTATTATTCTATTATCCTATTATCTAATTTATATAAATTTTGTTAAACACTTTTTATTTAGCGAAGGATAATAATAGCGCTCCTATTATATAATAGCGTCGGCTAAGGACAGCCGCTTAAGAAGGGGGGGGCAATTGTTAGGCTATAGAGACGCACTGGCCGTAACCGGCTTAGCGCAGGCGAGGCGCAGGCGAGGCGCCTACAAAACGTAGTTGCCCCGCATTAGAGAACAACAGAATTTAGTTCTATAGTTCTACTTCATCAAGAACCAGATACTTATTGCATTCCGTTATTGTTATCACGTTACTATATACCCTAAGGACCTTGGCGACCTAATATTCGTGGTACTAAGTTTAACTAAGCATTTGTAGAGGGAATATAAATCGGTGCATATAATTATAAAGATAACGGGAAGTACAAGTCAATCTATAATTATCTTTAAGGTAGTTCCAATTATAATTGCTATATTAACTCCGCCAACTATTCCGTATATTTCTAACGCTAAAACGCTTTAAGTAACGCGCTTGCTTTTAGTTAAGAAGTTAATAACTTAGAGTACTGGCTTGCCGCTAAGATATATAATGTTAATAATAATACAGAAGTTAAAGTCGTAGTTATCTTTAAGGGTGAACTTAAATCGGCTAGGGGACTTCTGGTTTATTTAACAGTAATAGCAGTACTTTATAAAATACTTAATTGCCTTAACCTTAACCTTATAACCTACTTGCTAAAGAACCTTAAGCAGTTAGTAAACAGATAGGTAGCTAAAACGGCGGTGTAGTTAACGTAGCTCTAACTCGGTCAAATAGCTTTAAGTAACGCTCCTTTTTAGTTATTAAAGGAGTAACTAAGGGTAACCCTACTTGCGTATAACGGGCACCTAATTATCTCCCTAAATAAGTATATTCTTAAGATTATCGAGCTTAACGCCTAATTTATTTATATTTTAGATGTAGAATAGAAACGGGGTGTTCGTGGGAATAATGTGGAAAGTAATATATCCTAACGGGGTTTGGACCTTAATTATACTAAAAGAGATCGCAGTACCCTTACTAAAGCGAATTATATGTTAACCTGCCGTTAATTAGTTAATCTAAACAGAGCTATTAAGCTACTAAAGAGCTTGAACTTAAGGTTCTCCTACTATAAATACTCCTGCGGCTCTAGTATCTAGCATAATACTATAAAAGACGTTCGCCAAGTATCTGTCGTTAAAGGAGAACACAGAACTTTCCTTTAGCTTATTAAAGATATTAAATTTTATAATAAAATAGAACGTAGATTAGTCATTAAGAATAGCAATGGTTAGTGTGTTATTTACCTCGCTATACTTAGTAAAGTATTTGTCGGGAGAATAGTCCTTAATTTCTATATCCATAAGGAGCTGTTCGGCCTTATTAACCTTATCCTTAAAGTTTTCTACGCCTTTATATTAAACTAAAAAGCTTTAGAAGTAGGCCGTAGTGACCTTATAATTTCTAACGTTTCTTATACTCTATTAAAACTTATTATATGCCTCCTTTTACTCGTTAAAAGAGTGCCTAGTTAACTAGTAATTTAGCTTCTTATAAACGTAGCACTTTTTCTAACAATCGCTCTAAAATAAACCTCCTTAATTACCTTATAGGTAACGTTAATTATACCCTCTATTATATTCCCTACCGTAGCCACTATATATTTAATTAGTCTAGTTATAATTATATTAGTCTAGAATCCCGGTTTAAATAGGGTTTTTGGTATAGAATTATTAGGATTTTTATATTCGCATTACAGTACCTACGGCAAAGCATAGTTTAGTATATACTTCTTTAAACGTATCTATAGGTTTATATAGCGCCAAATTACACTTAGAAACGCTATGGCAGGCTAAGATAACCTAGTCCCTTAGGCTATTCTCATTTTAGTAAGTTTTAGTAAGGCTATATTAGATTTTCTAAAGTTTATTAAAGAGTAGTTAAAGGCACTCTAAACAAGTCTTTGTTAAGTTAGAAGCAATAACTCTTTAGAATATAGTCTCCTGCTATTCGGACATATAAAGCTAGCAATTCTTATTAGTCTTAAAGTAGGCTCTAGTAAGCTAAAGTATTATATTAAAGCTATAGTTTCTACCCGCAATATAGTTATAATAAAATGTCGCTATCTGTCCCTTTAATATAACAGAGAAAGCGTAATAGAACTAATGGCGTTAAATTCCGACCTTATTACAACAGTTATAAAAAACCTATAGTTTTACTCCGAGTATGTCGTACAGTTCTCCTCTAAACTTCTTCTCTTCGTCCAAATATACCTTTATTAGATTCGTAACTTCTTAAGATAAAGGCTTACCGTTTGGCTAGAATAAAGAAGTTAGAGGTAGTAGAGGAGGTAAAAAAAAAAGCAACTCTAGATAGGAGAGCACCTCTAGGTAGGGGAGCACCTCTAGGTAGGGGAGCACCCCTAGGTAAGAGAGTACCTCTAGGTAAAAGATTAGCGTTCTAGGGGTTTTAATATAAATTAAAGTTGCCTTCCAAAGAATATGGGTTAGTTTTAGGTTTCCGTAGTTAACGTATAATCTTAGCTTCTATCTATTCTAGTTCTTTTATACCAATAATAACGGCCTAAATATTACTTATAATTGGGTTACCGTTCTTAGTAACGTATACCCCATTTCTACAGAGGAAGTCTTAAAAATCCTAAACAATATTAACATTACTAAGTGCCTAGGTGTCGGCGGTCCATCCTATAAAATCCTCCTTAAAATACCCCTATAGCTATAAATCGGCGTAGTATCTATCTTAGTAAAATAAAATATAGTATAAAAAAAAGCTATTAACTTATTTTATAGTATAAGTTGTTATATTAAAGGCAAATTTATCCTAATCTTTATCAATAAGTTTCGCGTACGTGGCTACCCCTAGTAGTAAGGAGTCTCTCTAGTCGTTTATAGCCATATTTTCAAAGGGAGGGAAGTATTATTTAGTACGCGTTTGTGACATATATTTATTATTTAGTACGCGTTTATAATATATATTTGTAATTATAGGGCTTAGGACTAGTTTTAGCCTTAAATTATAAAGACTTATAAAGCGTATTATTCTGCGTAATAGAAGTAAGAATTTATAATCTAGGGAAGGCTTAGGACCAGTTCTAGCCTTTAAATCCTTAGATTTGTAGAAAAATTCTATTTAAAGTTTAGGACCAGTTCTAACCTTAAAAGGCAACTTCCTCTAGCACGAGTAGCACTGGTATAGTGGCTTATCTCTTCTTAGTAAAATACCTAGCTATTCTATAGTATAACTATAAAGTTAACCACTAATCAGTGTTGGTCTTATAAGGTAATATCACATATCCACAAGTTATAGGTAGTATAATAGTTAATTATTGTTATTATATTCTCAAATAAGGAAGGGTAAGGAACCTAAGGTTCCTCACCACGCTAGTGCCGCGGCGGCGCGTGACGGCAAATTGCCTTACATGGCGGCAATATACCTCATATAATAGCAATTTGCCTTATTCCCAACACTTACTGTTAGCTCACCTACTATTAGCTCGTCTACTACTAGCGCCTTGGCGGCTCGCGCTACCTATTTATTAACACCAGCCCTCGCAACCCCCTTTTCTTCTCCTTAGCTTAATATCTTTATTAGATAGCAATCTACAAGCTTTAGTTTAGAGGCATTTATGCGAGCCGTTATAATGTCCCTATCTAAATATAGCTAGATTTAGACATTAAGGCGCAACTAAATAGTAAAAGATATATAATAAGGAAGCTTAAGATAAATAGCTTTTTTAATATAGTTAAATAATAACTTTAAAACCTAGAAGAAATCCACCTAATACTAAACAAGCAAGGCTTACTAGCTACCCCTAAGGAAATTAACTAAAGACTAGAAAGGATCTAGGCAGCAATTAAAAATAGGCTAAAAAAGTACTACCTAGTCTTAAAACTGGGCCCTTATACACGATATATATAGTCTATATAATATATAGTTCTTATTACTAGCTAATAGTAAGTATGAAGAAAATATATAAGTAGCTATAACCCTAAAGATAAGAGATAATATAAAGACACAAGAAACTAGTTAAAGAATACCCTAAAAAAAGAAGTAAGGAATAACTAAAGATGGTTTATAAATAAGCATACCTTTAACCTAAGCCTCCCCTATAATAAGGGCCTCTAGGCTATAGCAAAATAGGTAAAGAAAAAGGTAGAATACCTAGTAAAAAACTTACATTTACTGCCTCTTTAAAGAGTAGGGGAATTATAGGCCACTAATAACAATAATAAGATAAAGATCCTTATAGAAAGGTTCTTTCCTTAACTAGCCCTAGTAGACCTTAGTAATATTACAGGTAAAACACTAAAGGCTTGCCTATAGGTCGACAGCGATATAATAATAAAGGAAATAGCTAGAACTATTAGCTGCCTTTTAAAAAATATAGTACTAGGACTAGATAGGATTTTAAATAAGGCCTTAAAGACCTATAGACCACTTATAGTACCTTAGCTTATAGATATAGCTAGAGCATACTTTACTATAGGCTACTACCTATAACTTAAAAGATCTATAATAATGGTTATCTTATAAAAAGAAGGTAAAGTAGACTACTTAATCTTAGGAAGCTACCGTCCTATTGCCCTAGAAAATACCCTTAGTAAAATCTTAGAAAGGGTAATAGCGGACCATATAGCAGACACGGCTAAGAAATACGCCTTATTACTATAAAGCTAAATAGGGGCAAGAAAGAACCGCTTAATACTATTAGCACTTACGCTACTTGCTACCACAATTAAATCTATATAGGCGATGCGAAGGGACTTTATAATATTAATACTTAGCCTAAATATTAGTAGCGCTTACAACAATATACTCTATAGGGTCTCCTATATATCCTTAGGGTAAAGGGCTTTCTAGAATAGATTATATAATTTATTTAAGGGTTTATAGGCTAAAAAGAAATATTACTAGTCTTTAGCGGATACTGGAGCCCCCCTATTATAGTTGTAATAGGAATACTATAAGAATTACCTCTTTTATCTATACTCTTCCTCTTCTTTATAAGTAACCTACTTAATACCTTTAAAAAAGGGGCGACCTAGGAAATAGGCTTTATTAATAATATAAACCTAATTATATATGGGCTAATAGCCGTAAAGAATTGTAGAATACTAGAGAAAGCCTATAATACCCATATAGAATAGGCAAGATAATATAGAGTCTAATTCTTACTAGAGAAATACCAGCCAATCTATTTTATAAAAAAACGTAACTAATCTATAGATCTTTAGCATTTAATTTATATTTAAGGGGTTAACTAGTTTAAGGCCTAAGGGTATTAGAAGTATAAGTAAACAGTAAGCTTTAGTAGAGCGTATATACGGTATAAGTGGCCTATAAGGGCTAAGTATAGTATATTATAATATCTAGGATTGTTAATTCTATATAAGGTCTATACTTTTAGAGGTTACGTCTACTATATATAGCAGTTGTCCGGCTAACTATAATATATAGATTTAGTATTTAGGCTATTAGAGAAACTAAGAAAGGCCCACCTAAATTACTCCTTAAACCACTTTAAAAGGTCTAAATAGCCTGCCTTTAAAGTATAATAGACGGGTATAAGCGAACGGCTATAGTACTACTTAAAAAGGAAGCTGATATTCCCCCCTATAACTATATATTAAAGCCGCTATAATATAAAGGGCGTAAAAGGAATGCAACTTAAATATTATAAAGTATATTAAGATACGCCTAAATAAACTATAAAGGGATTTTAGGGTGCCTTATAGGAGAATAAACTAATAACCCTAAAGTAGGAAAGATATAATAGAGAAATAGGTAGAGAAAGTAAAAGAAAAATAGTACTAGATTAGGGCCTAGGCCTATATAGAGGAGGAAGGGAGACGTATAAGAGGCTAGTAAAGATAATAGTAAGAGAGAGAAAGGAGCTAAAGTAGAGTATAAAAGAACGCTAGAAAACCGACTACTATAATATAATACTAGTTAGACTAACGCTAGAGAGGTATATAAGAGTTAAAGGTATAGAGGCTAACTTAGATAAGAGGAACCTAAGTTATAGTATAGTTAATACTATAGGGGGTAAATACCTAAGGGCTTTAAGAAGGCCTATTAAAGGCAGAAAATATAATAGTAAAACTCTTAAGAATAGGAATAATAGGACTAAAAGACTAGCTCTACTAGGTAGGTATTCTAGTAGATAGCCTAAGATACGAATATAGCTCGCTAAGACAGACACCAAAATATAGAATACTGTTATGCCCCTTACGCACTAACTAAGAAATAATACTCTTAGTAGCTAGCATAGAGAACTATAATATACTACTTTTAATATAAAAAGGTCTTAAGGCGGTTACCTAGTAGTTTATTAGCTAAAATATACTAGACTAGTTCTAAGTTATAAAGAGGATAATAATAAAAGGCAAAGGGGCGAGTAACAGGCGCCCTTTAATAACTCTATAGTAGTAAAATAAAGTTTATAATACTAGCGCGTCTATAAACTCATTACGGCAGCAGTAGTTCCTAAAAAGGTTAAAAAGTAAGGTAGTAGAGCACTATAGGTAACTTATAGGCGCTAAGTAGGCAAGTCCTAAAAGGCGGGGAGATAAATTACAGGGTTTTCTTAAATAGAGTTTTCTCCCTATATATAAATAAGGAGTAGTCCATGTGGGCCTAATAGGGATTTAAATCAGACGTTAAGTAACAAATAATTATTAATTATTCCTATTAGCCTCCCTCCCTATTTATCTTATATTACTTAACCTATTTTTTTTAACATTTAATTACGCTGTTGCGGCTCCTGTTAGGATCTATATAGGTATATATAAGAGGGAAACTGTACAGCTAGGGCTGGATAAAACCTCTCCTTTTCTTATTATATGGCCTATATAGCCTCTCTTCTAATTAGTAACTACTAAGCATAAGTAGACATCTCTTTAAGGCGCTATAGAAAAGCCATCTTAATGCGTACTCCTAGGTCTATCCGGTAGGGTATATAGCTAAGGCCTAGGTTCCGTTCCTAGCTGCTTTAGTTATTTAGGTAGGGCATAGGCTAGTAGCCTATAAGGCTAGTAGTAGTATAGAAGGTTCCGTTATCTATATCTACGTTAATATACGTAGCTCTATAACTTACTAAGTTTTACTAACTTCTACTAAAATATTAACTTCTACTAAATTCTACCAGGTTACTAAATTCTGCCAAATTCTACCAGGTTGCTAAAGTTCTGCTAAATTCTATTAGGTTGTTAAATTCTATTAAATTCTGCTAGGTTACTAAGTTCTACCAAATTCTACTAAATTCTACTAGGTTACTAAATTCTGCCAAATTCTATTAGGTTGCTAAAATTCTACTAAATTCTACCAGGTTGCTAGAGTTCGCTAGAGTTTTACTAAATTCTATTAGGTTGCTAAGTCCTACTAGATTTTACCAAGTTACCGAAATTCTACCAAATTCTGTTAGGTTGCCAAAACTCTGCCAAATTCTATTAGGTTGCTAAAACTCTACCAAATTCTATTAGGTTGCTAAAACTCTATTAAATTCTATTAGGTTACTAAAATTCTACTAAATTCTATTAGGTTGCCACCTATAAAATTCTACTATATTCTACTATCATTACAGTATTTATCCTCTGCCTCTTAAAGTACTTCCTAGCTTTCTCCCTTCGCCCTAGCCAGCTCTCTAGCAAATAAAAGGTACGGTAAGAGGTTTATCTATATAAACTAGTCCGTAACTACCTTAGTAGCCTTTAGCTTAGTTAGGAGCTCTTTATATAAGGATATTCTAGTATAGTAATATACTTCCGCCTAGTTAGTAACGTACCTAGGGCAGAACACTACTACGTACATTATTAATTATTGGCCGTGGCCGCATAGGTAGGCCGGAGTTAGGTACCCTAGTACTTTTTAGTAGTAAAGGTATCTATTAAGCCCTATATACTCAGTTCTAAGCAGTATATTAATTATACTCTCTACCTTTATAAGCCTTACGTAGCGTTTAAAGACTTCCTTATTCTATAGCTTGGCCTAGGCCGTTATATAGTAAGTAAGCGTATTTTAATACTTTTTCTATTCCCTTTTCCACTACTCCTTAAACGCCTCTTATACCCTAGTCCTTTTACTTCTCTTATACTACGCTTTAGATAAGTTTATTAGTTATATATCTATCCCTAAGATAGCGGCCGCTATCCTCTTAAGCTTATCCTGTCTAGTAGGCTATATTAGTAGCTTTATTCTAGCCGGAGTTAGTAGGCTATTATAGCCCGTATAGTGTTACACTCCCTCTTAATATATTCTCTTGCTAGTCCTTTCTATATCCTCTCTATATAGGCTATAGCTAGTTCTTTAAGGTATATCTAAAGCGGCGGAAACTGTTACGAACGCTTTAAGTACAATATTACGACTACTTAGAGAGGAGTCGGAAGAAGCTAGTTAGTTAATAGCAGTACGGTCTAGGATAGAACCCGTGGAACTATATAATAAGGAATAGTAAGCGAGTTACATAATAGTTAAACGTATTAGCTATATTAAACGTAGGGAACGCCACGTTTAATACAGATAACACGCACCTTACATAGTAAAGGGATTTCTTAGGAGTATGGATGTGTATTTAAAGGACCATAGTCCCTACTTGGGTAGTTCTCTCTTTGTAGTAAATCTTAGAATATAATTAGAGTTAATCTATTAGGTAACTACTCCACTAGTTATATTTATATTATTAACTATTGTTCTTTACCTATACACCTAGCCTATTAATAAGTCCACCGTAGTTTCTACNACAAGGCTTCGTTATATATTTACTACCTAGTTACAGTATTAATAAAAGAGAGTTAAATAACATGCTACTAAAAGCAGTAGTTATAACGCCATTAACGGAAGTAACTACCTTAAGGATGAGTGGAGATACAAGTATAGAAGACACTAATTCGCAACTAGTTACGGTTAAATAGTTACAGGAAATGGTTAATTAATTAAATAATAATAATAAGATACTTAAAGAAAGACTTAATACGGTTAGGATAGTAAAGATTAAGTTACTATTAATTAAGAGATTCTTAGGTAAGAAGTTAAGGCTTAAGGGATTTCTAATATAGATGTACTTTAAGGTTATATAAGAAGTAGTAAAGCTACTAATACTTATAGACTAAGTAGTGTATATGGGACTATTCCTAATAGGATAAGCACTAGAGTGGTTTAAGCTATATTTTATAGAAATATAAGCTAACAGCATAAGCACCACTAATTAGGAAGTGCGATTTATATTCTTAAGCTAGAAAGGGTTCGCGGAACAGCTAATATAAATATTTAGAGATTTAGAAGCAACAACTATAATAAAAAGAAAGTTACAGAACTTACTATAGAGGGGTTTAGTAATTAAGTACACGATATAGTTTTAAACACTTACTATATAGGTTAAATAGAATAATAAGGCGCTTATAGTATAGTATAAGTAAGGGCTTAAAGTAAAAGTATAGGATATAATTATCCTAATAGAAGATGTAGACACCTTATAAGAGTTAATAGATTAAGTAATAAAGATTAATAATAGGATCTACTAACGGGAACTAGCTAGGAAAGGGTAAGATAGAGTTCTATAGTCGTATATAGCGTAAAGTACGCAATAACTAATATAGAGTTAAAAACTATAGCATAGCGCAGAGCTAATAGACCTAAGCGGTACTAAAGAATCTAAAAGATAGAAACAACTATAGAAACCTAAAGGTTAAGGATTAAGTAATTACAGGATTATAAAGTATAGGCTAAACTAAGGATCTTAGAAGAAGAAGATATTTAAACGGACTCTATAGCAGAATAAATAGTTTAAAAATAAAGCTTATATAAATTACGGAAAATAGGGTTATTTTGCTAGAGATTATAAAGATAGTTAGAGACACTATATAGTAAAGGGAACTAGACTAGTAGAAGACACATACGTATAGAGGGGTAATAGTGTACTGTAAGGAATAAGAGAATATTTAATTAGAAGTTTTGCATTTTATTATAATAACGTATACCTAATTTATAGGGACGCTAAGTATAGCATAAGCTATTAGCTATAAGAGCTAGAGTTAAGGGGACTTAAGGGAACTATAGAGTTAGATAAAGAATAAGATTGACTTTATAAGCTAAATTAAGATATTACAGTAACGTGCGGATAAAGATTAGTAGAAATAATAATAAAGTTAGAATACTTATTACTTAACAGTAATAAGAAAGAAAAAGGAACTAACTAGGGGTATTTAAACCTTAATAATGTAATAAAAGTAGAGACTAAAACTACTACGGAATACGGTTTAGTAACAGGCATTATAATACCGTTAGATACGGCATCCATCACTTTATAAGATAGAAGGAGTAATATCCTAAGAAGATTAAGTAAGTAGATAACTGCTAGTGCTAGCTTACTACTTAATAAAGGTAAAAGGCCACAGGCTTAAGATTCTTAGGATAAGATAAAAGACAACTAAGATTTTTAAGACAAGATAAGGCACGCTTAAGGACCTATAATAGATAAAAACCGATAGAGTAGAGCAGCGGCTTAGTTTAAAAACATATAAATAAGCATAGGATAGAGATTTTTAGGGCACTAAGATTTTAAAGAATAAATAAGGGCACCTATAAGTAAGAAGTAAAAGACTTCTATATAGATTAGAGAATCCATAGCATAAATAGTAACTAGGCTAGGAGATCTATATATAGACCTAGAAGATTTACTAGCTAAACATAGTGTTTAGCCTAAAGATTAAAGAGTTAATACTATAATTAAGAAGTAAGAAGACTTTAAGGATCTAGCTATAAGATATAAGCATTAAGAAACTATAAAAGAATTTAGAGCAAGAATTATAGTATAGTAAGAGCAGAAACTAAATATAAGGTCTAATATATTAGGATATATAAGGGATAGAGCACCTATACGGAAAATTATAAATAGGTTAAGAATAGGAACGCTAAGAGCTAAATAGTTAGATAAACTGGAATAAGAGGAAGATATAGAAATTCTAATTAGATTTATAGAATAACATACTAAAGGTTATAATGACGTAGTAATAAAGAGATATTTCCTTATAAATAAGTTATATACGCTTATAGAGCTATACCGTGGGTAGTATAGGTAGTAAAGAAATAATAAGTGGGAAGATTTTTATATATAGCTAGACAAAAAGGCTATACTAGATTAAGCATGTTAGAATAATAGATAGGTTATATTAAAGGAGCCTTAATTATAATAGTAAGAAATCTAAAGAAATAGGCTGTAGACTAGAGAGAAATAATATAGATATTAGTACTAGTAAATAATATAGGTTTAAACTTAAAGATAAAGATAAGTTATAAGTTAACCTAAGACACTAAGCGTATTATATATTGTTATAGATTATATATATAGATAATATATATAATATATATAGAGTACTAAAAGATAGAATCTATAGATACCCTATAAGAATATATTAGATACTAGATAAAAAAAAGTATAGGGATGCTAAGTATATACATAGCTAGCATCTAGTAGAAGTTTAGGAGTTAGGCGACTTAATACTTTAACTAAGAAGATTCCTTACGGAAGAATACCTAAATAGATAATAGTAGTGGGAATGCCTAAAGAATATATATCTATAGTATATAGAAGAGAAAAAGCGAACTAAGTATTGGCTAAAGGTAGACTAAGTATAAATAGGATCTAGTAGCTAATAGTTAGGAAAAGTAAAGGCCTATAAAACTAGAGGGAGCTAGTAGTAGAGCCTTAGACCCTTAAAGGAATTTAAGGATAATACCTAAATATACAAGATAAATAGTAAGATTAATAGTTTAAAGTATTAGTGAATAGTGGAGTAATAAGGAACCACATTTTGCTAATAGTAGTAGAAAGCATAGGGCTACCGCATAGATAGAAAAAGTACCTTTACCTACTAGTTATAATTTTAGGAGATCTAATAGCCTATAAAGGAGGCATTATTAATCTTAAAATAGGACCTATTTAGATAACTATTAAAGGGAGATAGATTAAGATATCTTTTAATATCCTACTATTAGGGCAGGATGAGGCAGTATTAAGAATGCTTTAGTTATAGGAATATAATCTAAAGATTAATTAGATTATAGGTTAGGCCAATATTAGAAATACTTAATGCCATAAGACGTAATAACAAGCTAAGATAGTATAGTACTAAGTTAGAGTAATATATAAGGAGACTAAGTAAGGCTTAAGTTATATACTAAAGAGATACTATAAGTATAGTAAAAAGTTATAGTTACTAGAAAGTAAAAAGCTATTAGAATATATAGTATAGGACTATAAGATAGAATTGGAATTGGGAATAAGTTTAAGGTTTTTTCTAATCTATAAGCTTACCGAGAAAGAAGGGAGAGTATTAAAGGAGTTTATCTAGGAAAATCTATAAAAGGGATATATCTAACTATTACAGTTATTAGCGGGATATCCAGTACTATTTGTACCAAAGAAAAACGGGAAACTTAGGCTATGTATTAACTATAGATAGTTAAATAGTATTACTAGAAAGGATAGGTATCCTTTACCCTTAATTAGTGAAATCTAAGATAGGATAGGTAATACGTAAATCTTTATAAAGATAGATCTAAGATAGGCGTACTATTAGATTAGGATTAAGGAAGGAAATAAATAAAAAGCAGCCTTTAGGTTAAAGGAAGGACTATATAAACTATTAGTTATATAATTTGGGCTTATAAATACACTAATAATGTTTTAGAAACGTATTAATAATATATTAAGAAAATACTTAGATAAATTTGTTATGGTATACCTTAATAATATTATTATCTACTTAATAAGCGAAGAAGAGCACGGGGAATACGTTAAATAGGTTTTAAAGAGACTATAGGAAGAATAGATGCTAGTAGCAATTAAGAAATACGAGCTCTTTATTAGGAAGACAGATTTTATTAGATTTATTATTAAACTAGGCTAACTTAGTATAGATCTAAAAAAAGATAGAGGCTATAGTAAATTGGTAAGAACTAGAAAATGTTACGCAATTAAGGTTATTTCTAGGGTTTTACAATTACTGTAAAAGGTTTATAGCTTAATAGTTAAAGGATATTAAGCTATTTATAAGGTTAATAAAAAAAGAAAAACCTTAGGTATAGGGAGAAGAATAAAGGAAACTATTTAAGGAGGTTAAGGAGTTATTTACTTAAAACCTAATTCTTAAAATCTACTAACTAAAACTAGAGATAGTGGTTAAAATAAACGCATTAGACTTTATACTAAGGGTATACTTTCTATAGAAATATAAGGATAGATGGCACCTAGTGGTATACTATAATTAGAAAATAACACTACTAAAACTAAACTATAACATCTATAATAAGGAGTTATTAGGTATAGTTATAGTACTATAGAAATAGAGGGCTTCTTATAAGGCATAGAGAAACTATTTATAATTAAGATAGATTATAAGAACCTAACGGGGTTCCTAATAACAAAAGAACTTAATTAGAGGTAAGTTAGATAGGCAGAAATGCTTATAGAATACTATTTTAAGATTTAGTATACTAAGGGTATAGATAATACACAAGCGGATACTCTAAGTAGAAAGGCTAAACTGCAGAATAATAAGAAGCTATTAGGGGCTTTACTATAAAAAGATATAGACGGACTAATTAGGTATAATTATCCGAAGATTATAGTAATAAGAGAAATTAGTTAGATTTATAAATTACTAAAGAGTAACTAAATAAGGAAAATCTAAGACGTATAGGCGGAGGATTTAAACTTAGAGTAGTATAAAAACTAAGAAGCAATATATATACTAAGGGTTATTACAAAAGAGTTTATTAAGTTATTTTATAAGGAACTAACTTAAGGACATAACAGAGCTATAGGCTTAGTGTTAAGACTTTAAGAGGAGTATATTGTTAATAAAATTTAGGGCTTAGTAAGACAAGTTATAAAGGAATATTTAAATTACTAAAGAAATAAACTAATAAGACATAAGCTATATGGAGGGCTATAACTAGTTAAAATACCAAAAAAACTATAGGAAGTTATATTATAGAACTTTATTATAAAGTTACTAAGGTTAAGAAACCCTATTACTAGGTAAGATTATAACGTAATTTTAGTAATAGTAGATAAGCTAATAAAGTGGGGATACTTTATAGTATATATAAAAGAGATCTTAGCGTAGGATATTACTAGAATTTATATTAAGGAAGTGTTTATAAGATATAGAGCACTAAGTAAAATTATATTAAATAGAGATCTAAGATTTATAGTAGTATTTTAGGAGGTATTCTTAGCAGAATAAGGGGTTAGAGCAGCAACTTCCACTATATATTATCTATAGACAGAGGGTTAAATAGAAAGATTAAATTAGACACTAGAATAGTATCTAAAACACTATATTAATTATATATAAAATAATTAGGTATTATTATTACTAGTTATATAGTTTGCATATAATGCGACACCTTAAGAAGGAATAGGAATATTACTATTTAAGGCGAATTACGGATATAAGCTAAGAACATCGCTATTACTACATTAAGTAAAGAAGATAAGTAGCACAGCTAAGCAAAGAATAAAGATATTAATAAATCTTTATATAAACCTTATGGAAATAGCAAAGGTAGTATAGTAAAGAATGAAAAGGTACTACGACGCTAAGAGATCTAAGAGACTAGATGTTAAGGAGGGAGATAAAGTGTAGCTACTATACAAAATTTTTAAGAATTAATGACCAAGTAAAAAATTGGACTATATTAAACTAGGACCTTTTAAAATTATATAAAGGATTTTATTAGTTATATTTAAGTTAAACCTACTAGCTAAAATAAGAACCTACCCTATATAGCATATTATAATACTAGAGCTAGCGTATAGGAATATTAAGCTACTAGTCTATAAGGCAGACATGTATAGAGGATAGGAGGAAGACAAATGGTAAGTTTTAAAGATTATTAGTTATAAGGACATTAATAACAAAATATAGTATAAGGTAAAGTAGATAGGCTATAATAAGATTACCTAAAAACCACTAGAAAACCTAAAGAACGCTACAGGAAAGGTATAGGAGTATTAAAAGAGATTAGGTTAGGTAGTATTAATAAAAAAGAATTACTAAAGAATAAGTTACCTAAGAGGGACCTAAGAGGAGCACCTACCGAGGTATTTAGAGCTGTTTCCCTCTCTATTAGAGGAAAATCCGTTCTTTTATTACTAAGTTCCTGTAAACCTTATTCTATAAGCTTCCACTCCTTTAAATAAACTTTCTTGCGAATATGTTCTAAATATTAAAAATAGGCGTAAGCTAGACGCTAAGTTTTAAGAATATATGCGGACTCTTCTAAGGCATGTTAAACCTTAAGCAGCGTAGAGGCCAGCTTACCGTTAAGCTTTGCAGCAGTAGATTAAACCTAAAACCCTAATTAAAGAAATTAACAAGGGGACTTAAAGACTATTAAGAGTAATAGGACGCGTATATTTAGCATTAAATATAGAATAAACGTTATAGAATAAACGTATATTAGTGCAAGTGTATTTAAAATAAGAGGAAGGTTAGCAACTAAAAGGGTTCGCGATTATAATATAACTTAACTCCTCTTTTATATAACAGGAGTAAGGAATTACTATTACCTTACCTAGTAATAGTATCGAGGAAATAGTATAAAGGCGACGCTTAACCTAAGAAGAGAAGAAATTGCTTTAGGTATTATAAGCAAGAATATTAACTAAATTAATTAAACGGATATTATACCTCTAGTGAACAACTTAGAGATACTAGGAATCTTTAAGGACAAAAATAAAAAGGAGGGAAATAGTATTACGAACGCTTTAAGTATAATATTATAACTACTTAAAGAGGAGTTGAAAGAAGCTAGTTAGTTAATAGCAGTACAGTTTAAGATAGAACCCATGAAACTATATAACGAGGAATAATAAGTAAGTTATATAATAGTTAAACGTATTAGCCGTATTAAATATAGGGAACGCTATATTTAATATAGACAACACGTACCTTACGTAATAAAGGGATTTCTTAGGAGTATAGATGTGTATTTAAAGGACCACAGTCCCTACTTGGGTAGTTCTCTCTTTATAGTAAATCTTAGAATACAATTAGAGTTAATCTGTTAGGTAACCACTCCACCAGTTATATTTACGTTGTTAACTATTATTCTTTACCTATACACCTAGCCTATTAACAAGTTTACCGTAGTTCCTACTACAAGGCTTCGTTACAGAAACCCCGTCTTGTACTCTAGTACTACTATTAGCGTTAATTTATATACCCCCGCAATAGTGCGGAGGTATAGGTTCTATACTACGCCCAGCTAGCGCAGCTTAGTTTTACTTATCTCCTTAGGCTTTATCTACTCTAGTAGCGAGTACTAGGTACTATATCTATATAAAACTATTAGCCGGACCACGGTAGAGTATACTATCCGCGCCTTTTAAAAGGAGGCGCCCTATATAGAGGCCGTAAGCCAGATTAGTACAGCTATTTAGGTAATTACCTTCGTCTTAATAATGTTAACATACGGTCCCTATTTAAGCTTTAAGTTAACCTATACCCCTAATACGCGTAGGTTACTAACTAGGCCTTCCGTAAAGCTATATATATTAACTATAGCCTTTATATTAAACTTCTTGTGGCTCCTTATAAAATAGATAAGGTGGTACTTTTTAGGGGCAAACACTACTCCATGCTGGCGTGCCTACGCCGTATATACCTTATACGTCCTTTTTATAGTTCTACAGTTCTCCTCCGTAGTCTTACTATATATTAGTATATTAGAGTTATTAACAAATCCGAATGCCGTAGTAGTTCCCCCTTATAGCTTTAGTAGGAGTATATAGGCAAAAAAGAGAAACAGGATTAGCGACAGCGCTAAGCCTTAAGGTATACCGGTGTTTGTTTATATTGTTTATGCTATATATCCTCCAATTAAGAGCCTCGTTGTTCGGTCCTTAAGGAAGGACTTTATAAACTATACTATCTAGTGGGGCACGGCTTGGGCCTTTATATAGTTAACCTATTAATATTAAGTTTTTTTAACTTATTAAAACAGGTACTAAATTATAAAATCAAACTATTTATTAAGGCTTATATTAACTATATTACTAAAGTTATATTCCTTCTTATATATTATATTATAAGGGCGCGAAGAGACTTCGGGGAAGATTTAAAGGAACGATATAAATTCTATCTAAATCTAAGGGTATATAGCTCTCGTTAAGAACAAGACGTTGCGTAAAGAAGAGAAGGGAATAACAAGAGAATTATATAATTAAATAGTCAGGGGCTTGGTGGTCGATGCGTGCGCATATACGCACGCGGTCTTCGACGGACTTCGGTAGAATTTGGTCAAAGCGTCGGAATTCATCTGTCGAGTGTTTCACCGAGACATTCCTACTGTAACTGGGCTAGTCCCGTTACATATATAACCTATTAAGTATTTATAGCCAAATTTAATATTAAGGGTTTTTTTTAAAAGGCTGGTTTTATCCTATTTAATTAAAAAATCTTTATTTTTAAACTAGATATTAAGTTATAAATATTAATATTTATTAGCCCCTCTATAGTTAATGCTAACTCTTAAGTCTCCTAAACGCTATATAACCTAATTAAAACCCTTTTTTAGTCTATACTAATTGAATTTTAAATTATTAATTATTGCTAATCTTAATTTTATAGTTTTAAATAAATAGTAAAGGGATTAAAGGCAATTGTCTATTTAGGAACCATTTTTATAATTAAAAACTATAACTTTTAAAAGGCTAATAACGTACTAAATAAACGCAGAAAGGCTAAAAAGGCATATATTGTTAAAGAGGTGTACTTACTATAAAGGATATATATAATCTTTTGGCCTAAAAGGAGGCGGAAAAGCGAGAAAAGTGGGAGAGGTGCGAAAATGGTGGTGGTGACGGAAAGAGGCCAGTAACTATTCGGTGTTATAGTAATTGCGGCAAGCCTAGCTATAATATACGAATGTGCCAGCTAGAGGTAGAAATGTCTAATATATATAGTTTCGAGTGGTTTTAATTAATTTGGCCCATTTTGGTTATGCAATTGGTTTTAGAAGCAATGTCGCGTTAGTAAAGTATATAGGGTCCTAATATGTATAGGGTACTAATAAACCACATTAAGTATATCCTGCTTTTATTTAATATTTAAATTATTAATATTTAAATTAAAAAATAGTTAGTTTATAATCCCTTAAGCTAATAACCCACTTTTATTTAATAATATAACTTATTATATTTATAAGATTTTTATATTAATAATTAATATTATATTTTAAGACGACCAAAAGGTAAAGCTTTTAGCAATGTTTATAAAACTGTAATTTTAAATATTTAATAATTATTTAGTTATTAATATGAAAAATATTTTAATATATAGCGCTTAAATTAAAACATATCCAAAGCTAATACTTAAAGAGTTTTTAAAATAAAATTGTCTGTACGAGTAGAGGGTATAAATAGTGTTATTAGATGAATGGCGCAGAGCGTATGCGGTAGGGCCGCATACGCTCTGCGCCATTCATCTAATAACACTATTTATACCCTCTACTCGTACAGACAAAAATAAAAATTTATAAAAAATTTATTAAAAGGCTAGGAATTTTTAAAATTATATTAGGATAGCCAAAAATATAACTACAATATTATAATATTTGAATTTTTTGGACCAAACCCTAAAAATTTATTTAACCATTGTAATTAATGATTCCCATTTAAGACGGTGTTAATACTAATAAATTAGCTTATTTGCCGGTCTTAGTACATTTATTTTAAGGAATTTATTTACCGCAATATAAAGTCAGAAAATCTACTTATAGGCTGTGGCATATAAGGTAATATAATTTATATTACATATAGGTCTCATAGAGGATTTTATAGACAATAACTAAATAATATAATTGGCGTCCAAAGCGGGACGGACCTATTCTTAGTACTACGTGGTATATTAGCATTAATGTTCACCGTAATATAGGTAAGTAACTAATTGCTATAATACTGAGATATATAAATGGCAGCGTTGACATTTTATAGAGCAATCGCCCGCAGATGATATAGAAGCACTTGGATACATTTTCATGTACTTTCTTTAATAAGGCAATTTTCCTTAGAAAGGGCTCTGAGCTAGACGCTGGTCGGAAAAAGAACTGGCCATTTTACAAAAAAAAATAGTCGACATTATCTGAAGAGCTGTGCGAGGGCTTGCCGGATGAGTTTGTGAAATATTTCAATCATATCAAGATGTCTCGCGATGATGATCAGGGTGTTAATTATAAGTATCCGCTCCGCCTGTTCCGCAGTCTCCTCCAGCACCATAGTTTCAAGTACGACAACATCTACAACTGGACGGTCTTGAAATACATAGAACATCTAGAGAAACAGGGGGTTACATTGGAAGATGAGATAACGGATACTAGAATGTCTGATCCAGCTAAGTGATGTGTAGACGGCTGCGCTTCTTCCTTACCCTAACGCTTCCGTGGATTGCCAAGTTATTGTGGTCCAGATATATAGCAATAGTCGGCAACAGCATCGCCAGATGTCTCAAGGGTATATGGTGTCCGGGACTCCAGCAACAGCTGGAAGTGGCCCGTCGGAGCGGGCCTGGGGAAGCATGCAAGAATAAGTTAGGGGCCGGTAGTCAATCATTAATAACCAACCATTTACCAGGGCGCCTAGTCCATAATATAACACAGCTTAGGTAACTAGATGAGATGTTGAGAGCCAATTGTTTGTAGCTAGCAGTAGAAATCAAGGGCAATACCGCAGGTGACTGACAGCGATGAGTCATTGCATTATAAGGCCCGCAAGCCAATCAAACATAGTACGATAACAAGGGCAATACCAAATGTACCTTATATCCAAAAATCATTTAGGTAGTAAACAACAAGATTAAAGGAATAAAACATTAAAATTGAATTCTCATTCGCTTGGTTAATTCCAGTAAGGCAAACCCCTGCAGCTAGCTAGTATATTGTCTGACATTCCCCATATATCGCCATTTAGAGCGTTAGAAGGTCGCGGGATATATATAAGTGGCGCCAGTTGCCCCCATCATTAGGAGCTTTGCCCCCTTAGCCTCTTACTTTAACTGTCTTAGCTTCTGTCATTTTAACCAGCAAGGAAGGATTAAAAGATAAACATAGAGGCTCCTACTAGGGAGTCTCTTAAGTTCATCAACGGAAACCTAGATGAGGTATTTGTGCCAGAATCCACTGGCTACTGCCTATTAAGCAAGGAATCGGAATATTGAAAGGTGTCCAAAGGTCAGTGCGCGCTAACATAAAAGCCACCCAGTCGGGCCACCCTCAGGCTCCACACCACTGGATTTCATCCCGTGTCAACTCCTTCAATAAGCCCAGACGCTNCATGCCTTCGTCTTTCTAAACCTACTATAAAAGGCTACCTTTACCACTCTTTCTCTAAAGAGCAGACATCAAGCTCGGGCGCAAAGCTTTCGCGGAACGCAACACCCTCATTGGACGACAATGGGACCGCTAACCCGAAGATGGCTCAGTGTATGAGGCCCAGTGCAACAGCACAGATCTGCGCTAACAAAATAAGACGGTGGATTCTCGCCAGTTGATCCATATCAAAGATATGGGACAAAAAGGCCTCGGCGTGTTTGCGATAGCCAATATTCTTCGAGGCACACGAATTATCACAGAGCCTCCGCTACTAAAATTTGACCAAGTCGGAAACACCATGACGATTTGGAAGTCTTTCAAGAAGCTCAAGCCTTCTGAAAAGAAGAAGTATCTCGAATTGCACCACCTCGAATGTGACAGGGACTACGAGCTCACGAATCCGGCTCTAGAGAATAATCGACACAAAGCTCAGATTGCAAAAGTGCTTGCTATCTACCGGTTAAACAAGAGCATTTGCCATACAGGAACAATTGTTGTGCCCTTCCTCCCTTCCCGATTCAACCACTCGTGTCTCGCAAACACAAAATGCGCTGAGAATCCGAATTTAGGCGAAGGTTTTTTGACCATTCATGCCGTGAGGGATATTAAAAAGGGCGAAGAGCTCACATACCCATACATACCCGACTACAATAGGCCCCAAAATCAGCGCCAGGAAACACTCTACCGGCAAGGCGGCTTTCTATGTCTTTGTGAGGCATGTGCGGATTCGGATTCTGCGAGGTCGATGGATCACAAAAGACAGGAACTTTCCAGTCTGAACCATCGATTATCCGACCAGGAGCAGTATCCCTGGGCAAAGGTAGTGGACTGGGCCAGTACCTTGAAGGATTTTCAGCAAATGGAGGCATTGCAAAAGGATCTTGGTCTGCACGAAGCTCTCAGTCTCACGTAAACGCGAATCACACCCCTACCCACATTCGAGGATGCTAATTCCTTCAAGTTATGAGCGGGCTGCTCGCTACTGCTGTTCTCGCTTGCAGGATAGTCAACTAACGCTTGAGTGGGCTTCGAAGACATTGGCGAACTATAGCGTGTCCCTTGGAGATGACCATCCGATTTGCGAGGATTTGGTCGAGATGGTGGGCCTGCTGGACTCAGCAGTCAAAACGTCAGGCCCTTTCCCAAGCGCTGTAGCTGAATTCTATTCTCTGCCGCTTGGGGACATGTAGCGCGCTTCTGCAAGTGGGTTGGGGTCGATATCTATCACATATCGGGGGGGCTAATTTGGCGCGGTTACGACCCGGGTTAATACGAGGTTAGGGCTACCCCTGCTAATAACGCGCCCGAACCCCGTACGAGGTCGCGTAGTGACCGCCCCCAAGTACTTTCGCACGCGATTTTGGGCGAAAAGGTATATAATTTATGTTAGATCGGTACTTCTGGACGGTCGCGTAATATTGCTCTAAATTTATAACACCTAAACGGGCTCTATTCCTATATTAAGGCGTCTCAGTTACTATAGTACAGTCCTATATTAAGACGTCCCGGTCACTATAGTATAGTCCTATATTAAGGCGTTTCGGTCACTATAATATAGTCATATATTAAGGCGTCTTAGTCACTGCAGTGCAGTCCTATATTAAGACGTCTCGGTCACTAGTATAGTCCTATATCAAGACGTCTTAGTTACTGCAGTGCAGTTATGCATTAAGGCGTCTCGGTTACTACAGTGCAATCGTATATAGAGGCGTCTTAGTCACTATAGTAAAATAACTATTTAGATATTCTTATAAAGCTAATCTAAAGAACGCTAACCTCGTAGCTGTTCTAGCTGGTTAATAGCCTATCTCTTGTCTCTTGCCGTACCGTCTTCTACGCGCCGTCTTACATCCTTAATTATTCTACGGCGACGGCTATAGAATATAGCCTCGCTGTTAACCTACTAGTATACCCCCTAGCAGAAATTAAGAGCTTTAATTAATGGCCTACCTACTAGCCCTAAAGTCCACTTGGCCTAGAGCTGAAATACTAAATTACTACCCTAAAGCATCTTATATTTCCTTAGCGGCGCCTATAGGTTAAAAATAAATAGAAAAGGCTAAGTGTTAGCCTACAGCAGCTGCGGCGGGGGTATAGTAGACGTTATAGTAGATAGCTAAGTAGGCTTTACGGTAGGCTCCACGGTAGGCTCTACGGCAGTAAATAGTTAAGGACCCCTTAGTATCTCTATAGAGGTTAAATATACGGGAGAGGGTTTATCTAAAGACGGAATCTAGCTATTAACGCGTTTAGGAACAGACCTAAATATAGGTATAGGGCCGTCTAAAGACGGACGTACGGACTTTATAGGCCCTATTTAGATACCCATCTTCCCTTACTAGATTTATATAGGTACGAATAATGCTAATAACCTTTTTATCTCGCTAAGGCGTTCTAAGATTATTTACACGCGTAATTAAACCCCCTTTATTTTAGAGATCGCGGCCTTATATCTTAGCTTAGCTACAGCCTTATAGGCGGGCTAATATTTCTATATTATTAGCTTATTTAGCGTAACTACGTTAGCTAGCGAGCTTTCTACCTATGTAGTAAACCTCTAATACTCCTTATAGCTAAAAAGGGGGTCCTTCTATAGGGGGTAGAGTGGGAACTACTTACGTAGGATTACTAAGTCCTATAACAGGATTACCCTAAGTACGTAGAGGAGGCGTAGAAATCCTAAGCCTATAAGGTTAAGCCGTATAACCTTATTATTAGCCCTACCTAGGTAGTAGGCCTCTATGCGTTTTAGCTAGGCGTTAGTCTTAGGCTATATCTTTAAATAAAGGGCCTCCTCTAGTACCTCTTGTATGTAGGGGAGAAAGTAGCCCTTTCCTTCCTTTAGAAAGCTAGTAATTGGCCGCATAAACGCATAAGGTAGGTAGCCAAGGTAGGCTCCTATTATCGCGTCTATATTTTAGTGTCCAGCCTATCTAATTTAGGTCTCCTTAACGCCGCTAAGCTTAGTATATCTGTTACGGACGCTTTAAGTACAATACTACGACTACTTAAAGAAGAGTTGGAGGAAGCTAGTTGGTTAATACAAGCACGGTCTAGGATAGAGCCCGTGGAACCATATAACGAGAAATAGTAAGTAAGTCACATAATGTTATACGCAGAGTACGCGGTATACGGACGGGACGTACGTATAATACGTATAACACGTACCTTACGTATAAGAAGGATTCTTAGGAGTACGGATGTGTATTTAAAGGACTATAGTCCCTACCTAGATAGTTCCCTTCCTTATGGTAAATCTTAGAGTTAATCTATTAGGTAACCACTCCACTAGTTATATTTAAGTTGTTAACTATTATTCCTTACCTATATACCTAGCCTATTAACAAGTCTACCGTAGTTCCTACTATAAGGCTTTGTTATACATTTACTACCTAGTTACGGTATTAATAAAAGAGAGTTAAACAACATACCACTAAAAGTAGCAGTTATAACGCTATTAATAGTAGCAACTACCTTAAGGACAAGTGGAGATATAAGTATAAAAGACACTAATTCGTAATTAGTTACGGTTGGATAGTTACAGGAAATAGTTAATTAATTAAACAATAATAACAAGATACTTAAAGAAAGACTTAATGCGGTTAGCATAGTAAAAATTAAGTTACTATTAATTAAGAGATTCTTAGGTAAGAAGTTAAAGCTTAAGGGATTTCTAATATAGATGCATTTTAAGGTTATGTAAGAGGTAGTAAAGCTACTAATGTTTATAGACTAAGTAGCGTATACGGGACTATTCCTAACAGGATAAGCACTAAAGTAGTTTAAGCTATATCTTATGGAGATATAAGCTAACAGCATAAGCACCACTAATTAGAAAGTGAGGTTTATATTCTTTAGTTAGGAAGGGTTTATAGAACGGCTAACATAGATATTTAGAGACCTAAAAGTAACAACTATAGCGGGAAAAAAGCTATAGAACTTATTATAAAGGGCTTTAGCAATTAAATACATAATATAGTTTTAAATACTTATAATATAGGTTAAATAGAATAATAAGGAGCTTATGGTATAGTATAAGCAAGGGCTTAAGGCAAAAGTATAGGACGTAATTATTCTAATAGAAGATACGGACACCTTACGAGAGTTAATAGATTAAGTAATAAAGATTAATAATAGGATCTACTAACGGGAACTAGCTAGGAAAGGGTAAGATAAAGTTCTATAGTTATATAAGGCGTAAAGCACGCAATAACTAATATAGAGTTAAAAACTATAGAATAGGCTGGAGCTAATAGACTTAAGCGGCACTAAAGAATCTAAAAGGTGGAAACAACTATAGAAACCTAGAGGTTAAGGATTAAGTAATTATAGGACTACGGAGTATAGGCCAAACCAAGGATCTTAGTAGAAGAAGACGTTAAAGCGGACTCTATAATAAAATTAATAGTTTAAAAATAGAGCTTATATAAATTATGGAAAATAAGGTTATTTTGCTAGGAACTATAAAGATAGTTAAAGACACTATATAGTAAAGGGAACCAGACTAGTAAAAGATATATATATATAAAGGGACGATAGTATACTATAAGGAATAAAAGAGTGTTTAATTAAAAGCTTTACATTTTATTATAATAACATATGCCTAATTTATAAAGACGCTAAATACGGTATAAGCTATTAGCTATAAGAGCTAGAGTTAAAAGGACTTAAAGGAACTATAGAGTTAGATAAAGAATAAGATTAACTTTATAAGCTAGATTAAGATATTACAGCAATATACGGATAAAGATTAGTAGAAATAATAATAAAGTTAGAGTACTTATTAATTAATAGTAATAAGGAAGAAAAGGAAACTAACTAGGGGTATCTAAACCTTAATATCACGATAGAAGTAGAGACTAAAACCACTATAAAATGCAGTTTAGTAACGGGTATTATAACACCATTAAATACGGCATCCATCGCTTTATAAGACGGAAGGAGTAATATTATTAAAGGACTAAGCAAGCAGACAACTGCTAGTGCTAGCTTACCACTTAATAAAGGTAAAAGGCTATAGGCTTAAGATTCTTAAGACAAGATAAGAGATAACTAAGATTTGTAAGATAAGATAAGGTATGCTTAAAGACCTATAACGGATAAAAACTAATAGAGTAGAGCAGCGGCTTAGTTTAGAAATAAATAAATAAGCTAGGGATAAAGATTCCTAGGGAGCTAAGATTTTAAAGAATAAATAAGGATATCTATAAGTGAGAAGTAAGAGACTTCTATATGGATTAGAGAATCCGCAGCACAAATAGTAACTAGGCTAGGAAATCCACACAGAGACCTAGAAGACTTACTAGTAGAATAAATAGTTTAGACTAAAGATTAAAAAGTTAATACTATAATTAAGAAGAAGACATTAAGGATCTAGCTGTAAGACGTAAGCATTAAGAAACTATAGAAGAATTTAGAGCAAAAATTATAGTAGGAAGAGTAGAAACTAGATATAAGATCTAGTACGCTAAAATATATAAGAGACAGAGCACCTATATAAAAAGTTATAAATAGGCCAAGGGTAGGAACGCTAAGAGCTAAATAGTTAGATAAACTAGAATAGGAAGAAGATATAGGGATTCTAACTAGATTCGCAGAACGATATATTAAAGGTTATAACAATATAGTAATAAAGAGATATTAGCTTATGGATAAATCGTATACGCTTATAGAGCTATATTATAAGTAGTACAGGCAGCAAAAAACCAATAAGTGGGAAGACTTTTGTATATAGCTAGATAAAAAAGCTATGCTAAATTAAGTAATGTTAGAACGACAGATAGGTTATATTAAAGGAGCTTTAATTATAATAGTAAGAAATCTAGAAGAATAGGCTGTTGTCACGTAACTTGTATTAAGCTATTCATTAATAAAATGGGTTAATTAATTAATGATCTTATCTTAAGGTTGTCTGTTTTAATTAACGTTAAACCTAGGGCCCTCGGGCTTAGATAAAGAGGTTTACAATGTACGTAACTCGTGTACGGTCTACGCCTTTAGAGAATATAGATTATCTAACACACCCCCTTAGCTTAGAGCTCTTTGAGGTTAAAGCTAACCACCTTCTTATGTCCGTCAATGAGTTAATTAAACCATAATCTTATCTAAATCCTTCCATCTTGCTCTAATACTGTCCCTTAGGTCCTCTAGTTGCTTCTCTTTATTTAGCCGCTCCTTAATATCCACTATTTTAATTATATTAACAAAGCTTTAAAACCTCTGCTTGGGCAGGGCCTTCGTAAGTCTATTAACAATTATCTCCTTTATCGCGGTCCATTGAAATTATACTTGTCTCATTATGTATTCCTAACATAGCCAGTATTAATAAATGTTAACGTATTAGAGCTTTGTGATTAGCTTTACCGTATCTTCTATAATTAGTTGGAGTATTTAGGTATTATTATAGTTAATAATTAAGGGCTCATTTAGCCTTAACGTTATTACTTTAAGCAACCTACTAATAAAGATAGCTTCCTTTACTATCTATAATAGGGCTAACAACTTAGCTTCTATACTTAACGTCGTAACTATATCTTACTTATTTACTCTTTAGGCGATTGGCCCCCTAAATAGCTTTATAATATATCCTTATAAGCTCTTTCTATTAATAGAGTTATTTGTAAATAATACGTCGCTAGTATAAATAAATAATTGCGCTTCACTTCTACTGTCTCCATCGTCTCGTCCTTTATCACGTATTTCTTTATCTCTCCCTTTACCGTTTATTCCTTCCTTATCTCCTCTATAGCAGATTACTCTACTTCTCGTGCTATATAGGTATTAGATAACTCTATCTGCCGCTTAATAATACTCTTAGCTTAAGTTTTAATTAAATCTTACTAGCCGTAATACTATAAAGGTAATATCCGGACGCGTTGTAGTGGCTATATAGAGTACTAAACCTAATTTTCTCTAATATAGCATTATAGAGGCTAGTAGGGATATAGGACGGACTAATAGGTCTATATTAGGGGACGGACGCGTTAGACGGATTATACGGTAATTAGTAGGGAGGAGTTCCGTTTCTGCCATAGGAGTATCTAAAAGACGCCCTTTAAGATCTATCTTATATTAGTTAGCTATCTTCTTAATATAGGCTTCCTAGGATAGCCATAGGAGCCTCTAGCTACAATTACGTAGTATATAGATTCCTAGGAACTATTTTAGCTCGTCAAGGGTACTCATCTAGTATTCCTTACTTAGCTCCTTAATTGCTTCTTAAGCTTTCTTTTTATCTATCTTTTGGTAGCAGAAGACAATATCGTTAACATAGAAGAAGACGACTATTCTACCTTTTAGCATAACGCACGGCTCTTAAGGTACCTCTTTAAAACCCAATTCTATTAGCGAGCTCATGAGATTCTTCTGCTATAATAGTAGTAATCGTTATAGTCCGTAAAGAGCTTTTCTTAAGCGCAGTACTTTATCTGTCTTTCCTTTATTAAATCCTAGCAGTAGCTTTATATAGACAACCTCGTCAAGATCGCAATGGATAAACGCATTAACTATATCTATCTATGTCGTCTCTAGGTCGAATTTTGCGGTGATTGCTATAAGGGTTCGGAAGGTCATACTAGCCAATATAGTAGCTCTCGTAGGTAGGTCTCCTGGGGCCTATTAATTTCCGCATACTACTAAGCGTGCCTTACATTTCTAGAGGAATCCGTACTTGTCCATTTTATAGATAAACACCTACATTAAGCTAAGGACCTACTATCCCTTTACATACTTCTTTTCTGTTTCTTAAAATAACCTCATTTAATAATGGGATTAGAGGTAGGCTTATTAAGCTTCTTAGAACTAATCTTAAAAAGGATACGTATTAAGGTCGCGGATTAACTAAGGTAGCGGAGGTAAGTTCTTCCTATATAATCTAACATTACGTATTCTACCTAATTTTAGCTTGCTATCGTTAAGTTAACTATTAAGGTTAAACTTCCTTTCTACTAAGAAGGCGCCGTAATAGGCTAAAGTGATCCTTTTAGTAATAAAGTCTTCAAACCTATTATCGTAGGCTTCCTTAAATAAGTCTTTAACCAAGTTATTAAATACCCCCTAAGTATAAAACCTATCTCCTACTTGGCTAATGATGTCCTAATTAGTACCTTATATATCTAACTTTGTAGGATATTTAACGTAAAAGGTATATAGAGATTCTTCATCTTCTTTTATTAGAGATAGCGTATAATATATATCTTTAAGAGCTCTTACAAGCTTAAGATCTGCTAACTTATTAAAGGTTTAAACTAGCTTATTAACGTTATCATCTTCCTCTTAAATTAACGGTTTAAATACTTCTTTATTGTCTTCTAGAAGAACCTCGTTCTTAGTTAAGGTATTAGGAAGTTAAATCTTCTTAATTAGCGTGTCTAATTTAGCGTATAGGTCCTTTAAGATATCCGTTCGCTTACTATTAAAGAACGTCTTTTTGTCGAAGATGACGTCCCTAGTAGAGATAACGATACCTTTATATAGGATCTAGATCCTATAGATATTAGTAGAGTTATAGCTAATAAGGTAGCCAATATAGGCTTATAGATCTAGCTTACTTAGCCTTTTCTTCTTCAGCTAGGCGTCCGTCATTATTGCGTATACCCTACAGCCGTAGGCTTTTAGGTACGCTAGTTGCGGCTTTCTTAATCTCCTATTAGCTAGGAAGGTATAGAACCTCTTATATAGCGATTTCTAACCGTTACTTTCCCGTAGCGTTTAATCTCGAAGGTAGACTATATAGTTAACTATCTCGTTCTATAAGTCGCGTGGTAGATTAATAGTAATTCTTATTACTTATGCTCTCTTAATAATTATACCCCCTAAGCGTTTGGCGGTACTATTCTAAGTTTAGGTATATAGCGCTAAAGGCTTAAATATAATCCCTTACGTTTATAGCCATTTAAGGGTTCTTCTTCTCCCTAGCTTGTTATCTAACCTAATAGTATTAACTTTAAGGTTATACCTTAGACGAATCCATTAAATAAAATCTTTAAGTACTTGTAGTGTCTCCTTCTCCTTACTATACGTCGTTATAAAATACGGGAAGGATCTTCCTAAGAAGGTATTGTGGATAAGCATAACTTATACAAATCCAGTATATACTTCCTTAAGGTCTATTTAGTTAATATAGAGGTTAAAATAGGGTTTATTAATATTTTATTTTAAGAACCTTCTTAAGACCTAACGCTTAATTTTGGCTAGACTACAATATTAACATTCCGTTATCTTTAGGCCTTAAAGCTTAACTCCTAGGGCGTTAAGACCTAAATAGTAAAGGCTTATAGGTCCTAGATATCCTAGACGCAGATACTAAAGTTATATATTACCTTTTAAATCTAGATAAGCGTCTCTTAACAATATCCGCTTCCGTTAATGGCGCGTTAGACGGCTAATATTAAATGCGGATTTTAAGTTTCCTAATTAGACGTATTTAATAGTCTATTATCCGTAACGTTCTTCTATTTAACATAGGATTGTATTATCCTTTTAAATAAGAAGATTGTTATCTCCTTTATTGTCCTAGTAGTACTCTTATTTTTAAAGTAGACGGAATAACACTAGATTCGTATTAAAGTCTATATAAAAGGCAACGTCCTTAAGACGTAGAATTCCCTTACTCTTATCTGGTTTTATAACTTAGACAGTAATATTACCGTAGCCTAGTATAGGTACTTGTAAGCTGCCAGCGATAATATATTTATATCTTAGAGCTTTCCTAAAGTTATAGAAATAAGAGAAGTTATTAAAGATATAGAGAGTGGTTCCTAAGTTAAGAATAGTCAATAGCTTTAGTGGATAGAGTTAACTAGTATAGTACAATTCTAGGAATATTGTATTAGCTTCTCCCTTAATCTTAACTGTCTCCTATTATAAGGGATATTATTGCGGACACCTCGGGTTGCCCTTAGGACAACCCCCAGACGCCCCTTAGATAGTCGCCGGTTACGTGCTAGAGGTACGTGCCCGTAGTATATAGTCTCTACAATCCTAGAGGCCTTACCTCCTTAAGGATTTATCTCTCTTACCAATCTATCCTATTCCAATCGTATTCTTATAGCCCCCTGTCTATAAGATCCCCTTACATTCAAATCCTTCCTACTCTTTTTTGGAAGGGTAGTCGGCTTTAAGGACCAGATTGTTTGTTTATATCTTTTATTAACAACTACTATTTTCCCTTAAAATCTCGCGACGACCTAAACGGAAACTCTATAGATACCTTATGGAAAGCCATTGCGTAAAGGCAGGAAGGTCCCTCTAATAGCGAGAGATTGCGACAATATAACCCTTTAGGTAAGACGGCCGAATAAGCCCTAATACCCAGATGCTCTAGGAGCTCGAAGACTCTCACACACCTATAGTTACCGCTAAGGAAAACGTAGATACCCTCTATAACGGTCGCAACGCTACCAAAAAGCAACTAAAACCCCTTTAGCCCTACCCAGGCTAATTAGAAGATTAAGCGCTAGAGGCAACTCTAAGATCTTCCCCTAAGCTAGAAATGCTAGAGAAATACACTAATATATCTAACTAGGGAACTAACCAGAACCCTCTTAGAAGACCACTAGCCTATAATTAGTATAATGGCGGTGTACAGACTACTTACAAGCCAAGCGGGCCTACCCCTTTAGGTAATCTAAGCTAATTACTAACTTAGGACCTAAGCCTCGTTAGGAAGCCTACACTAGCTACTAGTATTAACACTACCTCTATAGTAGGAGCCTCCCTAAGCCCGAGTTTAGAAGGTTAAGAGCCCTATACTAATCTCCTTTAAGATAAATATTAGGAAGCTATCGCAAGGCTCTCGGAAGCTATATAGGAGGAAGCTACTAATAAATATATTAGAACCCTTTAAGGGCAAATCTAGATCTAGTAGGGTCTAATTTAAGTTAGGCAAATTCTTTTATAACTTAGTTAAGGCTAAGGGCTTCCTAGAAGCTACCTAGTACCTACCTAAAAAGGTATAGAAGACTTAGAGAGTTATCTACGCTATAAATGGAAAAAGGACATAGACTAACTGGCTAAGGCCTTTAGTAGTTTAGAACTCCGCTATAAACCTAACGCCTAATAGTTGGACGATTGGGTTTGTGAGGTAGATAACTTCTTTAAGATGCTGATAATACGAGATAATACCAAAGAGCGTATATACTAGATTATTAGTAAGATTAAAGACTAATTGCTAAACCAGATTGTACTTAATTAGCTTAATAAAGAGCAAATTACTATATGGCTATAGCTGTAAACCTTCCTAAAGAAATAGACTTAAGATCCGTATGTTATATAATATAATAATATAGAGCTATTCTAGAATAGGATATAGCTAGACCGCTATAACTTCCGCTAGTTTATAAACTTTGTGGAAACTTATGCTTAATAGATAAATCTAGAGCTCTTTAAAAACAAGGACGGTAGCATCTATAAGAAGGAGAAGATCGGGTTTATTTGGGCTAGAATTAAGCTAGTAATTTATAACGAAATGAAGCGCATAGGAGCTTTATCGCGGATTACTATATATGCGGATTTTAAATAAGTAGTTCTAAATGCTAAAGACGCGGTAAGGAACTAGACCTCTTTTAATAGAAAGCCGGGGGGTCACTAAAAGCGCGGGCACTTTAGTAGTAATATAGGGTAGACCCAACCTTTAAAGAAGCCGTTCTTAAAGAGAACTTTAGAAGGGTTAAAGTTAGGAACCTTAAATAACGGGAAAGACTCCTAGGGCTAACCTAATACCTATCTGGCACCTTTACGGGAATACTCTAAGAAGTTAAGAGAAAACTCCGAAGGTAGATTTTATTGGAAAAACAAGCAGGGCAATAACCGTACTAATAATCTAAAAAAAGAAAAGCCCTAGTTATAGACCTCTCCCGGCTATAACTAGGGCAAGATATAAAAGGAGAGACTTTCTATATTGCTATTAAGCTAGAAATAACACTCCCTATAGGTGAGGTATAACAGTTCTAAGTACTATATAACAGCGGCGCCGAAATTAATTTTATACGATATAATTTAGCAAAAGAGTATAAACTTATCCTATTGTAAAGGTGGCGGAAACCTATTATAGGCTTCCTAGATAAGCATTAGATTAAGCTATATAGTGCCTATAAGCTTATAGTATTAGTGGCCGATATGCATAACTGTACTAAGGTAGTTAGCCCGCAACCCTTTTGGGCGGCTGACTTTGTAGGTTATAACCTTATCCTTAGATACCCTTAGCTTATAGAAGTAGATCTTAAGATACACTTTAAGACAGGAGCCTTTAAATAGTAGAACGATAAAGATTTAAAAGGGCGTATATTACTAATAAGCCTAAAGGATATCCTAGAGAATATAGCCTTAGGCGAAATAGTGTACGCTCTATACCTAAAGGAGTATCAGATTTAACCCCTATTTAATAGCAAGATGGGTATAGAGCTTAGTATAGGTAATAACCCCTCTATAATAGAGACCTTATAGGGAACTGCCGGATAGGTTACAGAGATATTATAGGGAGGCGGCGATCTTAAGGATTTTATAAGATACTTTAACCGCTATAGGTTACTCTAGCTTAAGCAATATACGGAGAGTATACTACGGTACCTCAAACGCTGCGTTAAGGAGTTCCCTACCCTTTATTAGCTACCGTATAAAACGGTTTAATATATAGTAGCAACTATATATAAGTAACTACTATAGCGCATAATGCTACCCGTAAGCATTTTAAGGGAGCTTTAGGACCTACCTGATAATAATATGGAGGATGAACGCAACCCTAATTTGTTAAATATTCTAGCAGGCCTAAGGGACTTACTAAGGGTATTTTTGGGTAGGAGAGCTAAAGTCCTACCGCAGAACTTGGAGTATAATTACGTAATTAATCTAGAAGAAGGTAAATAATTGCTAAACCTTCCTATCTATAACCTTTTGCGTAAAGAGCTTGAGATCCTATAGGAGTACCTTAATGGCTTACTAGAAAAGGGATGGATCTAGCCTAGTAAGTCACTATTAGGCGCGCCGATCCTCTTTATTCTAAAACTAGATAGAACTATAAGGCTATATATAGACTATCGCGGTCTTAATAAGATTATAATTAAGAACCGTTACCTACTACTACTGGTTAGTGAAATGCTGGATCAACTATCTAGGGCGAAGATCTTCACGAAGTTAGATCTATAAGACGCCTATTATAGGCTCCGTATTAAAGAAGGGGATAAGTAAAAGACCGCTTTTAAGACCCAATACGGCCACTTTAAGTATTTAGTAATGCCTTTCGGGCTAGCTAATACGCCTGCGATATTCCAATTATATATTTACAGAGCCTTAGGGGGACTAGTTAACCGCATATGCGTTATCTATTTAGATAACATCTTAATCTACTTAGAAGACGAGGATTAACACGAGCAACACGTCCGCGAAGTGCTGGAACGTTTAAATAATTAGGGCCTCTACGCTAAAGCGTTAAAGTATATCTTTAATACTAAGTAGGTCGAGTTCCTGGGTTATATCATAACGCCTATAGGTATAGTTATGGACCTAGTATAGGTATAGATAATCTAGGAGTGGCCAGAGCTAGAGAGCTACTAGGATGTTTAAGTGTTCTTAGGCTTTACCAATTTCTATAGGCGCTTTATCTATAACTACTTAGACGTCGCCTAATACCTATTTAACTATATTGCGAAAGCTTCCTAAGACCCAACCTAAGGAGCAAAAAGCTTAAAGGCGGTAAGGAAGAAAACTAAAAAGGGACTAACTAAATAGTATAAGCTATGGTTATGGCCCGGAAAGGTTTAAAAGGCCTTTTAGGAACTTCGCGCAAAGTTTACGGAAGCTTTATTACTGCAGCATTTCAACCTAGATTAGCTATTAATAATAATCACTAATATATCGAATTTTGCCCTTACTGGTATTCTGCTGCAACCTAATAGGCATCCGGACGCTACCTAGCTCTATTAGAGACTAGTAGCATTTTATAGCAGAAAATTCCAGGGACCTAAAGTTAGGTATTATACCCATAATAAGGAACTGCTGGCTATAGTTGACTGCTTTAAACAGTAGCGACATTACCTTAAGTACGCGAGCTATACCACTCGTGTACTCTTAGATTACCATAATCTACGCTACTTTATAACTACAAAGGAGCTTATACTTTAATAAGCTAAATAGGTAGAGGAGCTTACGCAATTTAATTTTAAGATTAAATATAAGCTAGGGGAAAATAACCCTACTAATAGACCGTTACGACGGCTAGACTATGCTAAAGGCTTTAAAACGGGAGAAGGAAAATAGATAATAGATATCTTACTCCCTATATTGCAGAATAAGCTCTAGGTATAAGATGCTCGAGTACCCACAGCTCTATACACTAAGTCTTAGGCGGTATAAGCCCTATCGGTTTCCACTGACGTTCTAGCTAGTACCCGGTCCGTTGCTAATAAGGGTCCAAATATACCTAGATAGGACGTCCCTAATATATTCTTAGAACCTAGTAATACACTATCCCTAATTACTAAGCTATCCCCTTAAACTAATAGTAAAGCTATAGAGCAATCGGAACTTGGAGCCCTATAATAACTAAAGGACTTCAACCTTATAGCGGCCTTTCTGACATACACGCATTAAAGAGTTATAAGATCTATAGTACTATCTAGTCTTGTACTTAAAGCAGTATAGGACGAAACAGCTTTTACCTGGGAACTATCTAAAGGGTTAACGGATCTTATCCGTGAGGTATAATGGAAGGACGCTTCCTATACCATTCTTAATACGGAAATAAACCAAAAATATAACGGAAAGAAAGCTGCTAGGCGCTACTATTGGGAACTAGACCTAATGGGCCTACTACGTAAAGGTGGTAAGGTTTGGGTGCTATAAAAAGCAAATTTACAATAGAAGATTCTTATAAAGAATTACGATAATCCTCTAGGCGGCCACTATAGTTAAGCAAAGACAGTGGAATTACTTTAGCGTAAATACTATTGGCTAAGGCTTAATTAGGAAGTAAAGGAGTACATCAGCTATTGTAAGAAGTGTTAAGTATATAAGATCCGCAGGTACAAGCTATAGGGTTTACTTAAATTAGTTCCCCCCGCCAGTAAGCTATGGCGATATTACGCTATAGACTTTATTACAGATCTCCCGCCATCTAAAGATGGCTAAGGACGAACATATAATTCGGTCCTTATACTTATTAATAGGTTTTCAAAGTACGTCCAATACCTTCCTATTAATAAGACGATTAACGTATAAGAGCTCGCCAACCTAATTAAGGAGAAATACTTTCTTAAAGTAGATTAGCCGCACTCTATTATCACTAATAGGGGCAGCGTCTTTATAAGCTAGTACTGGTCGGATCTATGCTTCTATTTAAAGATAGACTACCATTATAGTATAGCTTTCTACCTGTAGACGGATGGGTAAACGGAACGCTAGAACTAGGAACTGGAGTCTTACCTATAGATATATTTAAACTATTAGTAAGACAACTGGTGCGAGCTACTTCTGTACGCGGAGTACGCTTACAATTTAAAGCAATATATATTATATAAGTATGCACCAATCCAGATTGCCTATAGCGTCCAACTATTTAGGTTTAATAGTATACCTAATAATCACTAGCTAAGGCCGTATAATTAGTTATAGGATCCTACCGGGAAGTATAAGAATATCTACCGGAGAGTATAAGGATACCTCTAGAAATAGGAGGAGTAATAGAAGTATGCAAAGTAGAGCCTATAAGATGCCCAAGAGTAGTAGAGATTTTGGTATAACTAGTGTAAGAGATATATGGATTGGATCTAGATCCAAATCCAGTTAGCCTCAAATCCATTAAATCCATTGGATCTGGATCAAGATCCAAACTTTATCCATGCCCAGGCTTTAATTTTGCCGTATATCAAGCCAATTCTAGCAATTTTTGCCACTCACGTAACATAAGTTAACGGCCCAGTGTGGTTTTCAGTATAATCTGACTACAGCTGTTTGCTAAGCTCCACCGCAGCTATCTACTAAGTTCCACCGCAACTGTCTACTAAGTTCCACCGCCACTGTCCACCAAGTTCTACCGTAACTGTCTACTAAGTTCCACCGTAACTGTCTACTAAGTTCTACCGTAACTGTCTACTAAGTTCTACCGTAACTGTCTACCACAACTATCTACTAAGTTCTACTGCAATTTACGGACCCTAACTTCTACCAACTAATTAGGATTTTCTATGCCCGGTATAGAAAATCGCACTTACGAGGATTGCTTAAATTAATAACCTCCGCCTCTTAGACCTAATTAACTCTAGAGGAGTTAACTTTATAGGCTTAAGTAGAGTTATATTAAGTCTTAAATTAATAATCTTATTCTTATCCTAGGAGTAAAGATATAAAGTTGCCTGGATCGTACTCTGCTTAAGGTAGTTGCGGCGTTTTATAATTATCTAGCTAAGACGGCTAAAGATACGTTTTAGCTTATCGTTTATAGCTAAAATTAATAGGAGATTAATGGCCATTTGAGTAAGGTGCGGGTACTATTTACAGCCGATAGTTCTCTACTACTTAATTAGGGTCTCGCAATCTTTAACTTAATTCTGCGTATAATAGCAATTATATTTATCCTGCACGGCAGTAGAATGACATTAATAGCCGCTTTTCTAAAGACCTTTTATCCTATAGGCCTCTATAATATTAAGCTTACGCCTAGGCTTCTTTTTTTCTAGGGATAGAGCTTCTGGGATAGGCTGTTGCTTATAGTCTGTAAGCTATAAATATTTAACTAATTTACGGGCAGACGTAATCTAAGTCTTCTTATGCTCCTACTGAGCTTCTATATACTGCCAATTGTATCTAGGATAGAGGACGACTGCGGTAATATAGGCTGCTAACTTATTAATCTTTGCATAGTACCGTTAAGCCTTATTAAGTGCAAACTTAATTTGTATAGTAAAATGCCATTCTCCTTTAATTAACAAGGGTAGTGCGGATTTAAAGCGTTTATACGCGAAGGTAAGTTCTTTAATAATATATTTAATGTCCTGCTAAATATTAACTAGCCTATATAACTTGCTATCACCTAGTTGGCCTTATAGGTCCATAGTTGCAACCTAGTATAGTTTAAGTAAATTTTTATACTGTGTTAGAACCTCCTAATTGTCCGCAGTAAGTGTATCTTTAAATATTATATTCTAAGCGCTGTCCTAGTCTTCTAGCTAAGTAAATTTTAGCCTCTCTTTTAGTTATCTTGCGCGTTACTGTTTTAACTATATAAAGTCTTTAAATAGCGCGCGAAGCTGATTTAGTGTACAGAATTCCTTATAAGTACTATTTTAGCAGGTAGCGTTAAATCAGGAGAGGTCTTGGGTTGTTATTATGTCTTATTAGTCCTCTAGGAGGATGCTCTAGAGATATGTCTTCTAACCTAATAATTTGTTAGCACTATTAACTAATTTATACTTTTAGAACTACTTACTTTTATACCACCGATGTCTTCTCTAAGGGCTCGTATACACCTATATAATTAAGTTATAAGCTTTACCAACTAGTCCTTACTTTCTCCACGTCTGTAATTACGCCTTTATATTCTTAGGTACTATATCCTCCGCTTTAAATAAATCTGGGTTATACCCGTATAAGAGGTGGCGGGTAATAATGTTAATAATATAGCCTGAACAACGTAGCCGGCGCTTAATTAGATTAAAGTCAAACTCCTTTACAATGGCCGTTATCGCTATATTATTATTAGTCGCATTATCTAGTATAAAATACCTAATCTGCTTATTCTTAATGCTAAAGTCTTTAATTACGGTAATTACACCTTCTATAATATTAACGCTAGCATATAAGCTAGTCTACTCTGGAATAGTAAGAAGAGTTGCTTAAGGCTCGAAATCTTTGTTAAGAAAGTGGGCAATAACGCTATTAAGCAAAAGAAGGTTACCCGACGTTTATAGGTTAAAAGATAAATAGATCTTATTAACCGCGCGTTATAGCTCTCTCTTTATTACCGCCTTATGGTAAGTATAGCCCTTGATAATTTAAGATCTGACTAACTATCTACTAGGTATATATTCTGCTGCTTAAGGCAATAGATATTTAATGAACTTATAAAAGACTGGCCTATTAACTTGCCTAAAAGACATATTATTATAGACGATTTATTGAAGAAGAAGTCGCCTAAACGTCTTCTTATTAAATATACGCGCTAACTTATTAAGAACCTACTGCTCCCGGGGATTATTTATATTAAGACCTTTAAGTACGGAGATTAACTTTAACGCGTACGGCACCTCCTTACCCTTCTTATTAAATATACAACCATAAACTACTTAAATATACTTTATAATATTAGAGCTTCCTTTATAGGTGTTCTAGGAGTAGGCCTTAATACTATACTTACAATAATACTCCTTACAGAGCCACCACCGGTCGCTAGTTTTATGGTTCTCCATTAGTACGCCTAACCGCCAGATTAGGGAGGAGAGCTTACTGTTACCTTTAGAGATTAGAATAATATAGCCAGGTAATCTGTTCTAGTTAACCTAGGACTAATTAAACTAACTCTTATCTTTAGGAGGAGCCTCGCTAGCGCGTGCTTTAGTAGACTAATTAGCGCTAAACGTACTAAATATTAGAGCTATTATAAGAGTTAAGATCTTAGGTATATTGGGATTAGGCGTTGGCGTTGTTTAAATTATAGTAGATTAATTGGGCTTAGTTATATTAGAGACTTAATCTTCTAGCCTTACTACTATATTTAATAAGTTGGGAGACCAGGCAGTACGGCGGTAAGGCTGCTAAGTAGGGCTATCTTATGGCTAGAGGTGTGGAGGTACGTTTAAGGGAGGTGGTGGAGGTAGAGGTAGTAAAGGTGGTTTAGTAACAGCCTTCTTCTTTCTTAGCTTTGGAGGCATAGTTAATAGTAATAATAAGAATGAGAGGTAAGAGACTTTATTATTTTTACTGCTATATACCAGTTCACCCCTTTTACGCCATCTAATGGTTAGTGCAGTGATTAATGCATTACGGCGTTGCCTTAACAACGCTATAAATGGATAACTATTGGATCTAGATTCATATCCACGCCACCAATGGATAAGGCGTGGATTAGTGGATTGATGGATGCCGATCCAATCTCGATCCATCCATCTCTTACACTGGGTATAACCGTAAGCACTAAAATAAGCATTTCGGAGTAGGCGATAAGGTTCTATTATATTTAACAAATATTAAGACCTGTTAACTATTAAAGAAGCTTAATATAAGATACCTAGGTCCTTTTTAAGTTAAGGAACGAATTAGTATATCAGCATTTTGTTGGGGTGCCAAGATCCTGGAGGCCTCCTGCTAGGATTTTGATTTTCCTAATCGTCCTGGTTGTTCTGATAGGCTCCTGCTAGGAGCCTATTAGGATCTTGATCGTCCTGATTGTCCTGACAGGCTCCTGATAGGAAACTAGTATTTCCTGATCGTCCTGTCAGGTTCCTGGCAGGATACCCCCCCAAAGTAATACCCTATGCACACCCCTCAAGCAACACTACTAAGGCTCTGCATGAGGCTCTGCACGAAGCTCTACACGAAGCTCTGCACAAAGCTCTACACGAAGCTCTGCACGAAGCTCTGCACGAAGCTCTACACGAAGCTCTACACGAAGCTCTGCACGAAGCTCTACACGAAGCTCTGCACGAAGCTCTGCACGAAGCTCTACACGAAGCTCTGCACGAAGCTCTGCACGAAGCTCTACACGAAGCTCTGCACGAAGCTCTGCACGAAGCTCTGCACGAAGCTCTACAGAAGCTCTGCACGAAGCTCTGCACGAAGCTCTGCACGAAGCTCTGCACGAAGCTCTGCACGAAGCTTTGCATGAGGCTCTACACGAGGCTCTACACGAAGCTCTACGTATAGAGGCTCTGCACGAGCTTCTGCACGAAGCTCTACACGAAGCTCTACACGAAGCTCTACACGAAGCTCTACACGAAGCTCTACACGAAGCTCTGCGCAAAGCTCTATACAAAGCTCTACACGAAGCTCTACGTATAAAGGCTCTGCACAAGGCTCTGCGCAAAGCTCTGCGTACAAAGGCTCTATATGAAGCCCCGCATGACACACATTACTCTTGGGTCCCCGCTATATTCCTAATAGCCTACACGTGCCTCTACCAGGTCACCCCTTTATAGCCACCTTATTTTTTACCCTTCCTTACATCCTCCCTACCTTAGGAGGCACTAGAACGGCAGCCAGTAGAGAACCGTCGCTAGAACTAGACGACCGTTGCCAGAACTAGACGACGACCGTTTAAATAACCAGCTAGTATACACTATAAACGATTTAATCAATTAATCAATCGAATTGAACCAGAGCTTTAATATCGGCCTGTCACCGAATCGAAACAAGGCCTCCTAGGGAGGCACCCTAGACGACTACTGTTTGAATGTACAGCTAGCGAACGGCCATAGAGAACGATTTGAATTAATTAGGGCCTTCGATTAGGCCGACCTCCCCCCCCCGAATTAAACTAGATACTGACGTAGACAGGCAGATAGGCAGGCAGGCGGGTAGGTAGGTAGGTAGGCAGACAGGTAGGTAGGTAGGTAGGTAAGAGAGGACCGTCGCCAGAACCCGACGACCGTCGCTAGAGCCAGATAATAATCGTTTAAACGACCAGCCAGCGAATACCACGATTAATTTAATCGATCGATCAAATCAAACTAGAGCCTTAATATTATTCTATTACCGAATTAAATCGAATCAAGGCCTCTTAGGGAGGCACCCTAGATAACCACCGTTTAAACGTATAGCCAGCGAACGCCTATAGAGAACGATTTAAATTAATATAATTTATCGCAATTAAATTAAGTAGAGCCTTTGATCGGGCCGACTTCTCCCCCAAATTATAGATATAGATAGGTAGGCATAGACAAGTAGGTACGACAGGTAGGCACAGACAGGCAGGTATAGATAGGTAGGCACGAACAGGTAGGACGGTTAGATAGGTAGGATAGGTAGGACAGGTAGGATAGGCAGGATAGGCAGGACAGGCAGGCACTAGGTCTAGTTAGGAAATCAGTACACGGCTGGCGGATTATCGGGAACACCGCCAATCGACGGTTTGGAGCCTTTGCGAGAGCCTTACCCCTCGTCTCCTTAATTAATCGCTTGACGCCCGAGTAGATATAGACACAGATATAGACATAGGTGGTAGGTAGGAAGGATCGATTTAGATTATTTAAATTGCTTAAAGCATCGTGTATATAGAATAGGGCCTAAAATTAAACCTAATTTTTATATTTTAACTGCTATAAATACTAGAGTATTAATATACCTCATTTTGAAATCTAGAATTTTAATTATTTTAATTATTTTAATTATCCTAATTATCCTAATTGTCCTAATTGTCCTAATTGTCCTAATGGTCCTAATAGTCCTGGAGGTCCTGGAGGTCCGTTTGGTCCGGGCGGCCTCCTAATAGGCTCCTAACAGGCTCCTGATAGGAAACCGAGTGTGAGGGTCTCCTGGAGATCCTGGCAGCCCTAACAGGAGCTGTTAGGAGCCTGTTAGTACTGTCAGGAGGCATAAACATTTTCCTGATGTAAGCTAGCCTATTGTCTTTAGCTACCCCTATCTATGGCCTATATACATCTAGTGTTTTACATAAATTTACTAGAGCTATGGCATAGACCACCGTCGGAAAAGAACTTCTGTCTAGGCCTAATTGAACACCCTAAGGTAGTGGGCGAGCGGTACGAGGTTGAAGCTATACTATACTATAAGTCTGTTAAGAACAAGCTTTAATTTAAAGTCAAATGGCTAGGCTGGCCCGCTAAGAACTCTATATAGGAACTAGAGGATCACCTTAATTATTATAAAGATATTCTAAAAGAATATTAGGACCAAGGTCTATAATCTATAAATCGCAGAAAGCGCTCTAATACTATAGTGTTATCGCGACCTATAAAGAAAGCTTGCGAAAAGAGTAAATAGGTTAAATCGGATATGGAACGGACAAGCTCCGGAAACTATAAGGATTAGGGCTATATAGCCTAAGGTAGGACGGGTCCTTAACCTTTTTACGTATATAGCATAGAGTTAATAGGGCATTTTGCTAGAATTGTATTCCTATTTATTAATTTATACTAGGAATATTGTTCCTAGGGCTTCTAAGCCCTTCCTAAGCACTTAATTAAGGTCCTTAATTGCTACTATATATAAGAACGAATCCTAAAAGTCTAAACTATAAATGCCTAATCTAAAAAGCTACTACGCCCCATTATTATCAGGAGTAGGATTAGTATCTATTGGGCCATTAAGTAATGGCTAACAAGAATGGGATCTAGATGCCTTGGTAGGCGTATGAGTAGGTATAAAAACAGGGGTAGGACAATGAGGTGTAGCTAGAGCAGAGACTCTTAAACGCTTAATACTAATATTAGGTCCAAACTAATACTAATAAAGCTCTTACGGCGTAAGCTTATAGTTAATAAAGACACGCTTAAGCCTAGAATGAATAGAGACGTTAGCTGGCTAGTATAGTCTAGAACTACCGAGACCTTGCTATAGTAACCGTTAGTTACCTATCTACTAGGTACCTAAAGGGTAACCTACCTAATACCGTATTATATTATGCTCTTTCAAAACTTAACGCGTATACGCGAACTCCTTTTTATAGTAAACGGCAACCTTCTTCTTATTACCCCTATCCTTTACCCTATCCTTAGTATACCAACCTTACTCTCGTATTAGGCGTTGCTAGCTAGCTTACTAGGAATTATGGGTAGTATAGATGGCCGTAGTATAGTCTTAAATTCGGCTAAGTCGTTTAACATTTACGCTAGAATAAGAGAGAGCCCGGGCGATATAGTAGTTAAGGATATTAAAGGAACGTCGCCACTTAGGCCTAGGCTATTATTAAAGCTTAAAGTCAGTAATGGAAATCTATTAAGGATAGAAAAACTTACCTTAACATAATTGCCGCTCTTAGTACGCATACATCAATTATAAGGACTAAAGGTATTAGATCTAACGCAGTACGTCTTATTACAAGCCTCCAGAATCCTATCATTAGATTTCTAGTCTTTTAAAAACGTATAGGCAAAATTATTTAGGTAGGACTAGCACTAGTTGCGGGTCAGTAGGGGTTAGGGTTCTATATGTAAAGGCAGGGCCAGGATACGCTATAGAATTTGCTTAGAAGAGCAGTCAGTAGGAGAACGAAGAGGTATATTAAATTATTAATAAAAAAAAAGAAAATCTTAATAATATATTAAAGATACGTCCAAAATTAGACAATAGTTAATGGCGAGAAGTAAGGTGTTTAAGAAAAGGAGCAGCTTAATAAGTAAGGTGTCTTTATACTTTACCTTCTAATACCCTTTTAGTGAATAACCGCAACCTTGCCGATATAACTCCGTTATAATAGCGCTATTTAGAAGGAAGGAAACACGCGTATAAGTTATTTAACTATTACTTCCTTATAAAAACTAACTACGTAGCTAGGGGAAGGCAATTAAGACGTTAAATTAAAGACGTATATGGGTTAAATTAGACCTAAAACGATACTATAGTATTAAAGAATAACGTTATAGACGTTCTTAACAATCGTATAATAGCTACAATTGCTATTACAAAATATTCCTATTTGCTAGGTAGTAGAGCTACGCCAAATATACGGCATAAAACTACTAGATTTAAAACTATATACACCAAATCTTAAGAGATAAGTCTCTTTAACTAACTAATTAATACCTTAACCGCATCTAATAACCTAAGGGCAAATATAGGAGTAATGCGTTAGTAACGCAGGGGATTATAAGAAAAGGATTATAAGAAAAGATCATAGACTATATCTTAGCAGTTAAAGACAACGGTAAGCTAAGGCTCTGTACGTTAAATCCTATACTAAAGGTTCTATAGAACTATACTAGAACACTAAATTGCCTATAATACTTATAATTAATTATAGACTAATATAAAGGCTTAGAAGCAGAGTTATATAAAAATCCCTATATTAGCCTAGGTAGTCACCAGCATGCTTCCAGTAGGCTTTTAATAGGTCTCTTAGCAATCCTTACATCTTTTCTCCAGTTATATTTTTTCCTTATTAAGGTTTTTCAGGAGTTTAAAGCAGGGGTTAGATAGATAGATAATATACAGCGGTATACTAACACCTCTCCAATATCTCTCTAAACCTCTTCCGGGACAAGCCCTTATAATCTCCCTACTATAAGGTAATAGCGATCGGGGGCCAACTATAAGAAGGGGGGGGGCAATATAAGGGATATTATTGCGGACACCTCGGGTTGCCCTTAGGACAACCCCTAGACGCCCCTTAGATAGTCGCTGGTTATATGCCGGAGGCATGTACCCGTAGTATATAGTCTCCACAATTCTAAAGGCCTTACCTCCTTAAGGATTCGTCTCTCTTACTAATCTATCCTGTTCCAATCGTGTCCTTATAGCCCCTTATCTACAAGATCCCCTTACACCTAACTCTTATCCTGTTATTATTAAGCTTTATTAGCATTTATTTCCTTAAGCCTAAGTTATTCTACTTGGCCAGCTAAATCCTTATCCTACTTTACCTTTATAAGCACTCTTTTTATATATATACCTACGGCTTTAAATCCCTTAGGCCTTTTACACTTAAATAGGTACTAACAGTTAGGAAGGGTATACCCCCTTATATCACATGCCAGGCATTTAAGGTTCTTTAACTTTTTAGAAAAAGATATCTCTTCTTTAATCAAATTTATCCCTACCCTTTTTTAGCTGCAAGGTAAGCTTTTTCTTTTCCCTTTTAGACCTTTAGTAGCGGAGGTATCCTCTTTAAATCCTCCTGTAAAGTCTACGTTAAATACACTCCCTCTTACCATTGTAGGTACGGCTTTAGAAAGGTTTTAGAATGCTTCTTATAGCTCTATTACTACTTTACGGTATCCTAATAAGTAAGCCTTTTTGGTATTATTTGCCTACTTTGTATACAGAACAAAATAGGTTTCGCTTATAGGTTGTATTGCATTCGCAAGGTCTATTAACTAGATCCTATTAATTATCTATAAAAGATCGTACTTCTCAGCCATCTTTATCGCATGCTCCCATCGGTTAAGCTATTAGGTGATTTTTGCCTACTTAAGACCCTTAAGCAAGTCTATATATTGCAGCTATACCTTCCTTATTATAAAGTTCTTTAAGGGCTTAGTATCTTCTTTTAACTAAGTTAGCCATTCTTTAACTATAAGGGAAGAGTTAAGCAGTAGCTTCTTCTAAATTAATACTATAGACGTAATTTAGGTGTGGATTTATTAGAGATAATCTTCCTATCTTAGGAAATACTTTATATCCTAGTTATAGTATTATCTATTATTCTTATACGCTTTCTATTAATTCGTTAAGAGCTATATATATAAGGTTGCATTCTCATTAAAATCTATAACCTTTAGATAAGGTAGTTTCTTAAGTAGACCTTCTTAAGGTGCTTCTATAGCTAGGTTAACGTAGGCCTAAATTTGCTAATTTATAAGGGCTTGTAGTTGCTAGATTTATTACTTCTAGTCTTCTAGCTTATTAAGGATAATCGTAGTTAATAAACTTAACGGTGGAGTTATTTGACTAATAGGCAAAGGAGGAATTAAGATAGTATTTTGTCGTTAGGATCGTCCTTATCGTTAGGATCGTCCTTATTGTCAGGATCGTCCTAGTCGTTAGGATCGTCCTATGACGATTGAGGTGGAATCTCGTGGAATCTCGTCCTGTGACAATTGAGGTAGGATTTCTGTCAGAGTCTGCGTCGTTGACAATGAGGTAGAATTTTGTCGTTAGGATCGTCCTGTCGTCAGGATCGTCCTTTGACGATGAGGATGCTCGTGTCAGGATCGTCCTTTGACCGATATTCGTGTCAGGGTCGTCCTGTAACCGGTATTCGTGTCAGGATCGTCCTGTGAGGATAAGGTAGAATTTCTTCAAATAATTGAGTAATAGCTAAGGAGCTTCTAGAGTCGGCGGACCGGGCTTATAACTGTCACGTAACTCGTATTGAGCTGTTCATTGATGAAATGGGTTAATTGATTGATGATCTTGTCTTGAGGTTGTCTGTCTTGATTGACGTTGAACCTAGGGCCCTTGGGCTTAGATGAAGAGGTTTACAATGCACGTGACTCGTGCACGGTCTACGCCTCTAGAGAATACAGATTATCTGACAGCTGTAGACTAAAGAAAAATAATGCGGATATTAGTACTAGCGAATAATATAGTAATATCTAGAATAACATAATATAGGTTTAAACTTAAAGATAAAAATAAGTTATAAGTTAACCTAAGACACTAAGCATATTATATATTAGTAGAGATTATATATATAGATAATATATATAATATATACAGAGCACTAAAGGATAGAATCTATAGATACCTTATAAGAATATATTAAGTACTAGATAAAAGAAAGTATAGAGATACTAAGTATATATATAGCTAGCATCTAGTAGAAGTTTAGGAGTTAGGCAACTTAATACTTTAACTAGGAAGATTCCTTATGGAAGAATGCTTAGATAGATAATAGTAGTAGGAATGCCTAGAAAATACGTATCTATAGTATATAGAAGAGAAAAAGCAAACTAAGTATTAGCTAAAAGTAGACTAAGTATAAATAGGATCTAGCAGCTAGCAGTTAGGAAAAGTGGAGGCCTATAGGACTAAAGGGAGCTAGTAGTAGAGCCTTAGACCCTTAAAGGAATTTAAGGATAACACCTAAATTTATAAGTTAATTGGCAAGATTAACAGTTTAAAGCATTAGTAGATAGTAGAGCAATAAGGAACTATATCTTACTAGTAGTAGTAAGAAGGATAGGGCTACTATATAGACAAAAAGAGCACCCTTATCTATTAGTTACAATTTTAGGAGATTTAATAGCCTACGGAGGAGGCATTATCAATCTTAAAATAGGACCTATTTAGATAACTATTAAAGGGAGATAGATTAAGATGTCTTTTAATATCCTACTATTGGGACGGGATAAGGCAGTATTAGGAATGCCTTAGTTATAGGAATACAATCTAAAGATCGATTGGGTTATAGGTTAGGTCGATATTAAAAATACTTAACGCCGTAGGACGCGATAATAAGCTATGATAGTATAGTACTAAGTAAGGGCGACCTATAAAGAGATAGACAAAGGACTAGGTTATATACTAAAAAGATATTAAAAGTATAGTAAGAAATTATAGTTACTAGAAAGTAAAAGGCTGTTAAAGCATATAGTATAGGACTATAAGATAGAATTAAAACTAGAAATAAGTTTAAAGTTCTTTCTAATCTATAAGCTAACTAAAGAAGAGTTAAGAGCTTTAAAGGAGTTTATCTAGGAAAATCTACAAAAGGGATATATCTAACTATTATAGTTATTAGCGGGATATCTAGTACTGTTTATACTAAAGAAAAACGGGAAACTTAGACTATGCATTAACTATAAATAGTTAAATAGTATTACTAGAAAGGATAGGTATCCTTTACCCTTAATTAGTAAGATTTAGGATAGGATTGGTAATATGCAAATCTTTACGAAAATAGATCTAAGATAAGCGTACTATTGTGGTGGTATAATTTGGCCTCCTGGATTTAACATCTAGATTAGGCGTAGCTTTAGGAGAGCCTAGGCCTTCTATAGTTATATAGATCGGTCTAAAGCCCTAAAGTCTTTAATAACTTGGACAGGGCTAATAGATATACACTTTTCCTTTAATATACTCTTTTCTTCTCTTCTTACTAACCGTTTTCCTACTGGCTAACTATGGCTAACTAACTGACCTACTGACCACACCGTGACTTCCTGTCTAAAAGAGGTCGTACCCTCCTATATATTTTATGGCATTCCACATAGGGATAATAGCAAGCTCTTTAGATTAGAAGTCTGGTGCTCTATATATAGGAAATATATAGGAACGATCTAGAACGATCTAGAACTGCGAACTAAAAGGACGTGTAAAAAGGGAGGCGAAGAAGTACGGACATATTAGCGACCGGTGCGTAGCCGCCTCTATAAAAATAAACCAACGACACCTACTAAGTTCTCTATGCGGGAATAGTAGTTGGCAAAGAGTAATAGGAAGGCGAGTACGTAGTACTACAAGATGGAGGATAAAAGGGAGGACTATAGCACACCAGGAACAGCAGAGAAAAGTCTTCTATATTTTATTTACTATATTTATAATAGCCTATACTATTATTCTCACATTTATAGGAGCTACCTTTAAATTTATAGGAATAATAGCGACAGTACTAGTAAAGGGATTATTAGGGATGTTAAGACCATTTTACGATAACGGCGAAGGCGCTAGAAAGGGAGAGGAAGGAAAGTAGCCTATTAAACCGCAAAGCTCTTCTAAACTAGGGCCTACGATACTAACCCCAACTCCTATAATATTAGGGACTAATAACTCTTAGTAGGTAGAGGATAAGGGTTATAAGGTCTACCTACCTATCCTTAGAGAAACCATAGGTTTACTGCCTCCTACTAGACCACTAATAGAACGAGATAAGGTATATATTATGGCCCAGTCTATACCGGCTCTAGGAACTCTTAAGACCCCTTACTTTACGGGATAAAATATATCGCAATTTATTAAACAGTATAAGCGACTATATATCCGATATTATATTACGGATAATAAGAAATATTAAGGACTTCTGGAGTATTATGACTATTAAATAAGGATATAGATCTAAAGCCTGCCTAAGTTTATAATTAGTAACTAGATAGAACTTATAAGGAAGCTTAAGACAGACTACTAAGGAAGTAACTACTTTTAATAAGTCGAAATAGTAGAGTTTTTAGAAGCTTATATACTATAATACAGGAATAATCTACCCAATAGTATACGTAAATACTATAGGTAGTTTATATTAATCTCCTAAAAGGTTACTAAGGCTAGTAATTTAGAAAACCATAAACGAGGGTACTGGTTTGCAAGGGGACTCCTATTTAAATATTAAAGACATACTATAACTAAAATAGGAGCCAACCTAGATAGACGAAAGTTCTTTAACTTTTATCTAATAAAGAGAGCTATAGAAGACAGGCTTAATTCGCATAAAGGCGTAGATTAGTTATTAATAATAAATCTTAAGGAGTAAGGCCTTTATTAGCTAGTTAGACAATTCTATAATTAGTAACCAGCTATAACCAACTAAAGGAATACTGCCCTTTAACCACCTATAGTCTCTTAGCTAAATAAGTTAGCAAGCACCTATTAAGCAACTTAAGAAATAGACCCTAAACTAGAGAAACTTACTAATTAACTCTGGAAGCTTAATCTTAGGACAGTTAAATTAGTAGGCGTTGCGTCTTTAATACCGTTCTTAGATAGGATTCGCTAGGATCTAATATGGTATATACAGCTCCTAAATAGAGCGTTAATGTAATAAGAATAAATAGGTTTATAACTAGCACTAAGTAATAACAGACCGCAGCTACCCTATAAGGGAGCGCTATAAGAATAATATAAGCTAGGCCTAGGAAGGGATAGAGGGTTAGGAAACTTTAGCGCATAACTAGTATAAGCTTAGGCGTGTTATAGATGCAGGGATTCCCACCATTTTATTAATTAATATCCACAGCTCTAGGAACTAGTTTATCGCGGTTTTCTATATATAAATAAGAATAACCAAATCTATACTGGAATACGTAAGCGCCTAGGAAATATAATTCTATATTTACTAAGCGACAATTAGATCTAGTTTCTTAAAGACTAGCTAAAGTAGAACGCGAATATTAATCCTAATGCTTTAGTAATAGGCGTCTAACTAAAGACATCTTTAGTAGAGCTTATAGATAGAAGTGACGCTAAAAGTAAGGAGGAACTTAGTGAGTCCTAGGAGGATATATACTAAGTGGAGTTAATATACATTAATTTGGTAAGAGCCGTAACCCAGTTGCAGCCTATGCTAAGGTCATATAATCTTAGGAGACCGTAAGGGGAAGTAAGAGTGGCGAAACCGCCTCTAAAACCATCTAGTTAGCGACTAGTAGTAGTTTAAAATATATAACTAGGAGGACATGTCCAAATCGTACTATAGTCCTAGTAGCAGGCTCCTTAACCACTGTTAAGTAATAATAAGATTAATAAAATGGACTATACTAAACAGCTAAGACAAATGGAGTAAATAGTGGATATAATAATAATAGCTAAAGCATCACAACTAAAGCTAGTTAGGATAATAGATATACTAAAGGGAAACGTCCTAAGCCTAATAGTAATGGCGGACAAAATCTTATTAAAAACCATTAAAGTTACTATTAGTAACTGCCTTGTATATATACCTAAGGTTATAAGACTATTCTTTAAGCCTCTCCTATTACCCCTTACGGAGCCTTACCAACAAAAGTAAGAGGATATTAAAGTATCCGTATTATCGGCACGTTTAGCGTTCCATACTAACTAAGCTGGTTTAATAACTACTAAAGTAAACCAGATTAAACAGAAGGTAGAATTTATTTAGTTTTAAAGACAATGCCTAAAGGTAGAAGCATAGATAGGAGATAAAAGGGCTAAGTACTTAATTAACTCTAGAGCGGAGCTTAACCTTATTAGGGAAAGCGTAGCTCTATAATATGGTTTACTAATATTAAGCCTACCCCTATAACTATAAGGTGCACGCCTAACGTTTGCTAATAGGACTTAGTCTAAGTTTATTAGATTGGTGTATGCGGTCCCTATAGTAATAGGTAATATCTTAATATCTATAACGTTTATTACTGTAGGGGAAATATTATATAAGGTAATACTTAGTAAGCTATAGTTAGTAAGGGCTAGACTAGCAATAAAACAAACTATAATAGGTTAGGTATCTTATATTATTTAATTAAAAGATAGTAGAGTTAAAATAAGGTTCTTAACGTCCTATAAGGATGCGATATTCTTTAAACTAGATAAAGGCATTAATATAAATAATGGTTTAGGAAATGTATAACTAGTGCGACTACTAGGATTATATCCAGAGTTACTTGTAACCCAGCGTATTAAGATAAGGAGGACGCTAAAATTAAAGAGAAAGGAAATAAGATATGTCTCTAATATAGACGCTTACCGTTTTAGATATCCGCTAGGCAAAGTTATTAGCAGAAAGAAGAATATAATATTAAATAGAGAGAGCTTAACAATAAAACGTTAAGGGAAGTCCTAAAGAGATACTTAAGAAAGAATTAGAAGCTAGTATTTAAGGTAAAGGCTAGGTCCCTTATATATTAAATATTAAGGACAATAGATCTATTTATAATATAAACAGAAAACTGCCGGAGTAAGGCCTAATAAAATGCTATAAATGTAGCAACTGCGTATAAACAAAAGGCAGATAAAGTCTACTTAGTTAATTCGTTAGCACTAGATAAAACAGTTATGGGAGGTATAGTGGAATAGTAAGAGGTGGCCTTACATTAACAGAAGGCGTCTATCTAAGGGCTGCCTCTTAGTCTATATAATTATTTCCTTAAACTATAATATACTAAGCTAGCCTATAGGGCACGACTAAAACTAGAACAATTAGAGCATATAATTGTGGGAGACATTTACCTAAGAGAACAAGAGATCCTTAAGGCTATGCTGTTTAACTAAGAAGAGGCTTTAGCATAGAAGTTCTATAAGATAGGTTGTATTAGTAGAGATATAACTCTATCATTAAAGATTAAAACCGTGCTGTATAAAGTATAGTAAGTACCAAACTTTCCTGTTCTAAGGGCCCTATAAGGAGAAGTAATAAATATATTATAAGAATAACTAGCTTAAGGGACTCTAGAATATTATAAAAGTTTATATAGGAATCTATGGTTTCTTATAAGTAAGAAAAAAAGTAAGAACTACTAATTAATTAATATGGCAATAAATATTAACTAAGTAACTATTAGGGACGTAAATCTGCCGCTGTATACTAATGAGTTTTTTAAGGAGTTTACGGGGTGCAAGGTTATATCTTTAGTAGACTTCTTCTCTAGCTATAACTAATTAGAGCTTAATATAGAAAGTAGGAATCTAATAGCTTTTATAATACCTTTAGGACTTCTATAATAAATGATGGTACCTATAGGAGGTATAAATTTAGTAGCCTAGTTTGTAAGGACAATTACTAAGATTCTGGAATAACACATCCTATACTATACCTTGCCGTTTCTAGATAACATTATAGTAAAAGGTCTATAGATAGTGTATAATAGAGAAGAGAGTCTTCTAGGCGTGCGTAAATATATACTAGAGTATATTATATAGCTAAATAGAGTGCTTACAGATTTGGAACAAGCTAGGTATATAATCTTAGGCGTAAAGTCTTACTTCTATAAAGATAAGATTATAGTAGTTAGTTACCGCTATAATAGGAAGGGATAATATCTAGAAGAGTTAAAGGTTGCAAAGATTATTCACTAGAGAGACTATAAAGTTATATCCGCCTAAGCATTCCTAGGAGTTGTTATATATTACTAAATATAGGTAGAAGACTTCGTAATTAAGGCAGAGCTAATCTTCCAACTACTATAAGTAAATGTTCCGTTTATATAGGGTATAGAGTAGATTACCGCTATAAAGACTTTAAAGTATATAATTACTACTATACCCGCATTACTTTAGCTAGATTATACTAAGGGGGCTAGGCTAATTATTTTTGCTGTTAACGGATACAAAAATAGATAGGGGTACGGCCTTATGTAACTAAATGTGTAAGGTTATCGTTACCCGTATTAATATAAGAGCGGCATCTAGTCTTAAGCGGAACAAAAATATAACTTAGGAAAACTTAAATATTAGGCGTTACTATATATGTTAAAGAAGTGTTACATATACTTATACGGCGTTTACTTTACAGTTAAGACGGATATAAATACCTTAGTTATATAACTAAATTATCCTACTACTAATTTACCTAAAGCCTTAATAATAAGATAGCTAGCATAGATTTAGCTATGGGACTTTAATATTAGATATATGCTAGGGAAAAAGAATAGCCTAGCTAATAGACTTTTATAATAGCTGCCTAATAGTAAACAACCTAATAAGCCAACTAAGGATATTAAAGAGTTTATTAACTATAAGCTAAGTGCCTTAGAATATACGGCGAGCCCTTTTAAAATAGAAGTAGATCTATTATTAGAAGATTTATACTTAGAGGAGTTTTAGAAGATTGCGAAATAGCTAGTTACCCTATGGCGTCTAGAAGAGATAAATACTAAGGAATTTAAAAGGTTTAAGCGGTATATGCTAAAGTTCTTAGTATGTAATTAATAGCTCTTCTAGTAATAGTTTAAGAATGTACTAATATAAAGAGTAGTTAATAACAAGCCTACTTAATAAGAGATTATTAAAAGTCTTTACGATTAGAGTAAATATCGCGGATAGAAGGGAATGTACTAGAGGGTCTTAAATTAATATTAGTGGCTAGGGCTATAGGATCAGATATTATAGCATATTAAGTCTTATCTATAGTGCTAGGAGCGCTAGTTAGGATAAAAAGAAGAAGTAATATACCTAATATAGGAGTCCACCTTATAGCAATAAGTAATAGTAGATATTACATTTATACTGCTAAACCGACTTAGATTCCGGTACTTAGCTATTACTTAAGAATATATATCTAAATAGGTGGAGGCTAGGGCCCTTTAGAATAAAGATGCAAAGAGTATAGCAAAGTTCCTCTATAAAGATATTATCTGCCAATAGGGAGTATTTAGACAGCTCTCTATAGATAGTAGAGGAGAGAATGCTAATATTATTACTATACTTATAGAGCTCTATAATATTAAAAGGGTTATAGCTTCTGTATATTACCCGCAGGCGCAAGGCTTTATAGAATAAGGCTATAAGCCTATAGTAGACGCTTTAGCTAAGATAGATGGCTTGTAGTTAGATAATCTTTATGCTGCCTTATAGGCGGATAGAACGACTATTAAGTGGTCTATAGAAATGACGCCGGTAAGAGTTATATGCGGATATAAGTATGTCCTTTTTATTAAACTCTATATATCTACCTAGTAGACGCTGCCTTAGGAAACAGTTCGGACCACTATAGAGCTATTAGTGCTTCGCGTAAAGCAGTTTGATTAAAGAGACGCAGATATATAAGAGGCTATCGCGCGTATAAGATAGCTAAGAATAGCAAATAAAGAGTATTTTAATAATACCTATCGCATTCGCCAGGACGGGTTTAAGGTTGGAGATATAGTTATACTCTATAACACGCAGCTTAAGTAGGATTATTTTAGTAGTCGCAAGTTAGACCTAAAACGGCTTGGCCCATTCCGTGTACGCAAGAGTTACCCTTATAAAGGATAGTACTTAATTAAGGATTTTAATAGTACACTATTCTATAACTGTATAATTACAGCACCTACTGTACCAAACGCGTACTTACGCGTTTAGTGCACTAACCACTTGTGTGCTGACTAATTAGGGGGGGAGGCGCGTTAGTATATAGACTACGTAGTCTACCTTAATAGAATCGACAGTTACCACCATCCAAAAGAGTATACAATACTATACGTATTTCGTGCCCCTGGATATGACTTAATTATATTATTAAGTTGATACAAACACTGATTAGTAAGCGCGTACAGATTAGCAATCACTTAATACCTCCCCCCGAGCGATATATATGACAGCAACTACCCGTTTAGAATCCTAGTACGACCTACTAGAAGGTCGGAAGTTGGGGATTACGGACTTATCACTAACTCTATATACTTATTTAAGTCTTAGTACGGTTTACTAGAAGTTTATAAACGCGAATACAGACCTTTACGGAACCTCTTACCCTCCTATAAACCACTATGGACCTGCTAATTGCCTTTACGGACCGTTATAAGACCTTATGGAAACCCCCTACCCTCCTACAAACCGTTATGGACCTATTAATTGATTTTATAGACCACTACAAGACCTCTTCCACCCACTACGTACTATACTATACTATACAGTATCGCAGACCTAAGGAAGCAAGTTAATAAAGGCTAAGAAAAGTGGAGGTAGGGAGTCGACCTTACGTCTATAACCGATGTTAATAACTATATTAAATTTAAAGTTCTTAAATATAAATATTTTAAGCTTATAAATGACGACCTATAGGAGTAATACTAGGAAGACTTTGTGGACTTTACGAAAGCTATTTTTAAGGCCTGCAACCCTACTACTATCCGTAACCTATAAACCCTTTTACATCACTAAGGCGTATAGGTTAAAAGGGATAAACGAGTTACTGTTATATAGTCCTTATACAATATAATATATAAGAAGGACCAAATAGAATAGACTAAAGAGGAAATCCTAGACCAGGTTAAAGCCATTAAAGAACTCTTTGCTTTTTCCAAACTTAATAGGATTGCTAGCTTTATACCTAACCCACTTAATTAAATTCGCCCTATAAACCTAAGCGGCTTTAGAATTAACCTTACTAGCTAAAATATACCCTACTTTTAAGTTACGGACCACGCTACGGATTATAATACCCCTATAACCTAAAATACGGACCGTAATACCCCTATAAACTAAAATACGGATTAAAACCTTCCCGCTATTATCTAAGTTATAAATCTGTAACCTACCTAAGTAAAGACCTATGGTAAGGAGCTAGCTAACCTAGCTAAGCTTTATACCAACAAATTGAAGTATAGTAGTAAAAACAATAATTTTAACTTTAAACTAACTATCTTTACGAACCTCTATTAGAAGGCTACTATTCCTAAATAGGAGTTTAGCTAAGCCTACTTTACCATACTACGCGGCCTAGTACTTAACCACTACTACACTAACCTTAAGAGTAACCCCCTTGGCGTTCCCTTTAATAGGCTATATAAAGCTACACGTAATTACTTTAAAGGGCTAGAATATAAACGCGATATCCTTACCTAATAGAATATAACTAAGTTACGGACCGTAATTAACAAGAATACCAAAAAATTAACTATAGAGTGCCTATAAATTCTTATTAAAGACCTTCGGCACTTATAGCACGGCCTTAACGCTAAGCTTTAAATAGACGACTTCCTATACAACAAACTTATTACGGCTTACTAGGAAGTAAAGCCCTACAAGTACGCCTATTATAAGCCTATAGATACCTTAGCTGGCCTTATTAATAATCTACGCTCCTCTATTATAATATATAAAGTTTTAAATCCACTAGGTAGTACTTAAGCTTTTATTACAGATACTTAATATCCATAAATAGACTTAGACGTCTACTTTATGGACCGCCGCTACTGTTAGCAGCACCTATACCGACTAAGTCCTACCTATAACCCTTATAGCAACTCCTATATAAAAGCATACCCCCGTAGATAAACCAATCAGAGGTGCTTTATATGTGGTAAAGAAGGATATTAGTCTACAAGGCATACCTAGGAAGAACGCAATAAGTCTAAAAAGAGATTTAACAGACGGATTAACTAGTTTATCTTAGACTATAAAGGAGAGGAAGTAGAAGAGTCTCTTAACAAGTTAATAGAAGCCCTTATAATTAACTTTAACTTAGACATTTAGGAATAGGAGACCTTAGAGACGTTCCTAACCACTTTCGGACCTTTTATAGATAGCTAAGCCTTTAATATTACGACCATATTAGCCAACCGTTCCTTTATACACTTAATTACGCCCAAAAACTAATCCGTAAATACCCCTATTATAGACGTTATAGACTACAAACAAGACCTATTTGTATATATTACTATAGAACGCTATACCCCCAAGGAATTATATAGCGTTATAATTAATATAGGTGCCTTTAAGAAGTCTACTATAGGTTACGGACAATACCTTGTATATAAGACCACTATAAATAACAATACGGATATTAATACTATGTAAACTGGGGCCGTAAACGTCTAATTCGGCATTAGCTTAACCATATTAATTAGATTAGTTGCAGTTAAGACCCTAATTAGCCTAGTTAACTTCCACGTAGTAAAAGCGGACACCCCTTTTCTACTCTGTCTTGCGGATATAAATAGGTTATAGGTTTACTACAATAATATTACAGACACCGTAATTAGCCCCGTAACTGCCCTAGGAAGTAAGCATATTACCCTACTAATTATACAACAATTTAGACACCCGTTCCTTATATAGGGAGAGACTTTACGGGCCTATATTTAGGAATCTTTTAACTATAACCCGTGCTACCTTACTAGTACTAAAATCCACCGCCTATACCGCCGTTTTGGCTACCTATTAGCCGAAAAGCTATATAGAGTCCTTAAACGCTCTAAATACAACAACGTTAATAAGAAGGCAATCGACTATCTAACTAAATACTGTTCCTTCTACTAGAAATACAGACGTTCCCTAGGCCGATTTAAGTTTACCCTTTATAAGGATCTTAACTTTAACCACTTAGTATACGTGGACATTATATATATTAACGGCAGCCTAGTATTATATATAATTAACAAGGCAACCCGCTATTAAGCCGCCTATTAGTTATAAAATATATCTATAAAATATACTTAGGATATTTTACGGACCTACTAGATTAATATATATGTTAGACCCCCTAAGTATATTACCTATAACGCTAATAGGAACTTTATTAGTAAGGAATTCCAATAGTACGCTACGGCTATAGCTATTTTAATAAAAGCTGTTCTAGTTAAGGCGTACTAGTCTATTAAACTTATTAAGTAAGCTTATTTAGCTTTATAGAGAGCTTACCAGATTATTACGGACGAGTGTAAGGACATCTAAAAGAAACTGGCTTTATAGATGGCCGTAAAAGCCGTTAATAATACCACTAGCCCTAACGGATTAGTACCTACCCTTTTAGTTTACGGAACTTACCTAAGGATAAGCAACCTAGGCCCTTTTACCCCGTCTATTACGGAACGAGCAGCTATAATACGGAAGGCAATAGCCGAAATAGTTAAATTACGGGCTAAATAAGCTGTTAACAGCGCCCTATATTACTATAACGGACCTAATATAACCTTAGTTTATGTGAGGTGACAAGCTCCGCACTACTCAGCCACGGCACAAACCCCAAAAGGTAAGCGAGTGACTGGCTTAACGCCAGGCACGGCTGTGCGGAACAATACATATAGGCGAGGTGACCTCGTCACCTGACAGTTTATGATCTCCCGCTTAATTCTAAAGTCCTTATATAGCATAAGAGCGGTAATTAGACTGGACCTTATTATTTACTAGCTATAGAAGACGAAACTTATTATATATAACTTCCTAGCGGACCGACTAGCTTTAGAAGCACGTCCATAAAACCCTAATTTTGGTCCGAAAACACCCGTAACGCTAAACTAGACGAATGGGAAGCACCTACTAAACTAGACGAACTGGAAGTACCCCTACCTACTTTAGAAGCCCCCTAGGAACTTACTAAACCTACTAAACCTACTATAAAGCGTAGTTAAGGACGCCCCCAAAAGTACCCTATAACGGAGAATTACCTAACCTCCGCAGGCACGTCTATAAGGTAATCCCCGCCTGCGGATATATTAGTTCTAGTATAGAAAACCCCTTTTACGGACTTACGACGTAAAGAGATTAATAGACTACTTAAAAAGGGCGTCTTTGTAGTTATAACAGAGAAAGATATTCCATAAGGCGTCCGTATATTTAACTTACGCTTTATTAACGAAATTAAGCACCCTAGTACTAATAAAGCCTTTAAGAAATTAAGGCTTGTTATATAAGCTTATAACAACTAGGGAAAGGACTTAATCCTTATATAATCGCCTATAATTTAACAAATTAGTTAACGGATTATACTTGCACTTATGCCTAAACCATAGCAAATTAAACCTACAGCCCTTTACTTACGGGATATCTTATAAGCCTACGTACAGTCCAACACCTACCTAAGTAGAGACATCTTTATACGACTACGCCTTAAGCTTAACTTGTAACTAGAAACAATTTTATAGATTATAAAACCTCTTTATGGAGTACTAGAAGCTAGAAACCACTAGTTTAAAACGTATTACCAGTATTACGTTAGCAAACTTAAAATAGAACAGTTAACCTATAACCCCTGCCTCCTATACACCCTATTAAACGGCCTCGGTATTATCGGACTCTAAATAGATAATACCCTCTTCTTAGCAAACCGGACTTTTGCGGACGCTAAAGAGACTAAACTATAAGAGGTAAAGTTCTTAGCAAAGACGCGAGAATAGTTAACTAAGTAGACTCTAATTAAGTTTAATAGAGGCTTAATTATATAAAAGGGTAACCTAATCTAGCTAACTTAGGAACGCTAAGCTTAAAACCTAAGGCTTATTATAGCAAAGCCTACGGACCTTACTAGTTTCCGCGGAGAGACCTATAAGACCGTAAATATAAAGGACTAATATATTGCATAGCGTGCAAGAGGCGCCTATATTACTATAGTCTGTTAACCTAAATCTGCCTATAATTTATCCTTTATGGCCTAGGTAACAGATCCACAAGAGGAAAATATTAAGTAGCTTAATAAGCGTATTTAGTGGCAAATTAATAATGCAATAAGAGGACTTACTTTTATACTACTAGACCTAAATTCCCTTAGCGTACTAGTATTTATAGACGCCTCCTTCGCTAATAATAGAGACCTATTATTACAAATCGGCTGTATAATTATACTTATGGACCGTAATTAGGACGCAAATATACTATATTAGTCTTTTATTAAATGCAAACAAGTAACCCGTAGTGTATTAGCTTCTAAACTATACGTACTAGCTTACGGCTTTAACATAGAAGCCGTAATTAAGTTAATAATCCAGAAGATTTTATAATTAAAGCAATTACCCCTAGTTCTATACACCAATTTAAAGTCCCTCTATAACTGCCTAGTTAAACTAGGTATAATATAAGAGAAGAGGCTTATAGTTAACCTAATGTGCTTACGTTAGGCCTATAAACGACGTGAGATTACGGAGGTTAAATGGATTAGCAGCGGAGATAACCTAGCGGACGCTATAACTAAGGCAAAGCCGTGTTAAGCTCTAAAAACCCTAATTAATACAAATAAGCTTAATCTAAAGGTTATAGAATGGGTGGAACGTAACTAACGGAGCACTTATAGTTTATTTACAGTCGGTTAGAAGGCCGTACGGTTCATTTTATAGGCCGTAAGTAGGACTTACGGCTAGCTTAAAGTACCGTTTAGAAGGCAGCCTAGAAGGCACCTTAGGAGGGATTTCCTATGTATTTCTTTTGTGTTTTACGGTTTTATTAAAAGTAATTACGGAGGTTATATACAAGTAGGTCTATCTTTAAGTACCGCTAGTGTATAATTACAGCACCTACTGTACCAAACGCGTACTTACGCGTTTGGTGCACTAACCACTTATATACTAACTAATTAGGGGGGGAGGCGCGTCAGTATATAGACCACGTAGTCTACCTTAATAGAATTGACAGTTACCACCATCTAAAAGAGCATACAATACTATACGTATTTCGTGCCCCTGGATATGACTTAATTATATTATTAAGTTAATACAAACAATAACTAAACCCTAGAAAATAGATTAAAGAAGTTTTATTAATAATAGATATCTAAAGTCCGCTAAAAGGACCGACTTAATTAGTTAGGCGGAACTATACTATAAGAAATAACAGCAGAGCTAGAGCCTAAGGAAAATATTATATAAATCCCACTAGTATTGCAATACTGCGTAGTTTAAGAAGTACGCGTTTTAGAAAGATTATTTAATAGAACTAAGTATAAAACGTTTAATTAGGGGACAGTTAAGTTTTAAGGTAGGGGGGGAGACGCAGATAACAGCTATGTAATCTATTTATTCGCCGTATTTCCTAAAGCTCTTTTTATTATATATTCTTATTTACCTTTTAGCTATAGGAATCTAATGCATATTAATAGTAAGGTAAGGATAGAGGAATATCGCGTATAACTACCTAGATTCTTTTACTGTAAATATATTAGTTTAGCTTACCGCTCTTACTAAGCTAATAGCGATTTTCTATACTAGGTATGGAAAATTATAATTAGTTTATTTAACAATTAGAGCTAGCAGAACTCTATACTACCACCTAGATTTAGTAGACTATTTAGATTAGGAAACTCTATTTAGAAATTTACCTTCTTGCCTTTAATAGACCTTTAGGATAGCTATAATTAACTAAGGTATAGACTAAGTAGAATTAAAAGCAATAGCTTACCTATTATGTCTTTATCTAATAAACTAGTGGTCCTCTATAAAGGAGCTAAGCGATAGATTAGTAACGTCCTTATGGAAGTTAGAGGCTTCGCGGTTAATTAGCGTTGTGTAGTGCTTATCTAAATCTATAATAAGATTTTGCTCTTTTAGGAAAGCTACGCAGATGCTACTGGTGTAGTAGTTAATTTTATTAACTAGGATAGCGGACTATAAGTATCTTTAGGAAAGAACGCATTCTTATTAATCTTTAGAGATATCTCTAACATTAGCAAGATAGCTAAAGATTAAAGAAACCGGTATAATAAGGCTAAAGAGACTATCCAAAAGGCCTAGGGATAGGAGGTTCTAAACAGGCCGCTTAAATACATAGTCTCCTATAACTTCCTCTCCGCTATTTAAAAGCTTATAGCCTACCCACTTTCTAAAGTTATAATAAGAGTTAATAAGGCGCTAATTAAAAGGCTTAATTATCTAGGACGCGGTATTAAGAATACCACCTGACTATAACTAGCCGATTTTATACTTATACCTACGAAGTTAGAAAGGGTAATATTAGACTAGGTAGTGAATAAGTATAGTTTAAAGAGATATTTAACTAGCTTCCTTATTTTGAATAAGGACCTATCGCTAAGAAGTAAAAGACTAAGTACTATAGGACTAGAGGTTACTAATGTTAGAATTAGGTAAGTAGGAGAGAGCTTAGCTCTTATACTGCAAATATATTTATAATATGCTTCTAACATAATTAATTTATTAACCTTTTAGCCGTTAACACCTATTTAAGGAGGAGGCGTTAGTATTATACTAAGCCTGTTCTAACAGGGATCACCTATATTAGTTAACTCGCCTTTATTATCTATAAACGAAAGTATTCTTGTAGCTAAAACGCCTATTAGCTTACCCTTATAGCTGCTAGTATCTTCTTTAAGAAGGAATCTAAGGAGAAGGCTTGTGGTTGCTTACCTAAAAGTAAAAGGGCTAGGAGTAAAGGTAATATTTAATAAAAATGTTATAGAGCTAGGAGAGGATAAGGAGTATATTAAGGAGGCCGCAGATACTATGGCGATACTCCGTTTAAAACGAGGGTGTGACTATAAGGATAATATGCCGGCTTATCTTAAGGCGTCCCTAAACTAAACCACTAAAATTAAACCTACTAAGGTTATAAAGCTCTTGCGTAGTTAGTATAGGGCGGCTAGTTCTAATCTAGAGATATATATAGTCTGCTAGATGCACACGTAAGCTATAAAAGGACGTATAGGTTTAGCAATAAAGGGTCTAAACTATGCCGCACTATATTATAGACTCTAGCTAATATATTACGCTTATAACTAACTTAAGACTATAAAAATAGATCTAACTACGTACTTCTAGTTTAGAAAAACTTATAGACCTCTAGTTCCGTCTAACTCCTTAGGGCTATATAAGTTTATCCATAACTCTATACTAAGGTTTTCCTATAACTAAGAGGTTTTACTTAATTAGATACTATTACCGGACGACTAAGATATATAGCAGCGAGAAGGATCCGTGGTTTTAAACGTATTTAGATAGTAGTAGGATTTTAGCATCTTAGCTATAATTAATAAGGATATATATATATACCGTCATTATTAGCGTCTAATTAATAGGCGGCTAAATTACAGCTAGTTAAGAACGATGGTTTATAGTCTTTGCTAATAGCTTATAAGATAAGATCCTTAGTATTACTGTCTTTATTACGCTCTTAGGTCTAACAGTTAATAGCGACTTATCTCCTATCCTTATTATATAAAGTTCGCGGTTAAGGGAGATTCTATAGCTTTCCGCTATATTAATGTAAATATTCCTTCTCTTATAGAGGGCGGACGCGGTATAGACATAATTTAAGAAAGCGTTTCTCTAGATAACGAAACTAAGGATAATTATATAGTTATCCTACCTAGTATGCATTATTACTTAAAGTTATAGTGGGTAGATCTTAAAGCACGAGGGTTAACTAAGGGTAATGGATTTATATATAAGATCTCGGACTAAGACTGGACCACTAAGGATGTAGAGAAGTATATAACCAACTAGGTGGCTTAGCTGTGTCAGAAAGGAGACGTTTATATCACTATACCTTACCTTCCTTATAGGGTAAAAGGACCTTCAACTAGGATCCGGCGAACGATACTGCTATAGTTTATTAGTATTTAAGACAATTATAATAACCTTAAAGTCACTAAAGGAGGAACCTAGGCAGAGCTAGCAAATACTTACTAAGACTTAAAGGCGCTACCCCACACGCCATCTAGACATGCTAATCTTTACGGCGTAATCCTATATCGCTTCCCCGCTGCAGTTAAGCTTATAGCTACCAGCGCCGTATCTAACGCCCTTCTAGGTAGACAACGGTGGGATTCTCTAGTGGTAGTTCGCGATTATAACCTTTTTTTACTAGCAATGGGAACAAAGTTAGGAAATAGATGCATTCCTACCGTCTTAAGGCTGATAAAAACTACAAGGATATATTTTAGCTTATACGCGTAACGGAAATAGAGCGCTTTAATAGCCGCTTATGCTTCTATTACGTTAATAATAAAATTAATCCTTTAACTGTTTCGGTAGACCTAAGTAGGGTGCCCCCTATTATTATAAAAGGACAGAGTTATACGGAGCTGCCTAAAGAATTATAAAACAGAACTAAATATATAGAAAGACGTAAGAGAGTAATATTATTTAAGAGTCACTAGTCTAAAGCCTCTTGTGCTACTTAGTTAGGCGGATAAAAGCGGTCTTACTTAGCCAGAACGGAGTCTCCTTACTTACCGTCTTGGGTCTATAGCAAGGGCAAAAAGCGTATACAGTTACCTGCTACGCCTTCGTTTCAAAGATAAGGAGTTTTAAAGTTTTGGAAGTTGTTAGGGAATAATAACTTAGGTAGTTACAGACCAAAACTCCCCTTAGCGGAATCCGACTTGGTTAGTCAGCATTGCCGCTATACTTAGGCGCCAAGCACCCGCGACTTACCCGCTGCTTAGGCTGCTTACCCTCTTGCTTAGGTTATGCTTAGGCTGCTTAGTTACGTTGCTGCTCCTTTATCTTATTAACTAATTATACCTTAAAAGTGCTACGTCCTTACCGTGTAAATTAACAACTCTACATAATAATCTCAAGTGCCGCGTTTTGGGCCCACAGGGCTCCTAAAACTAGGTCCCCTTTAAAATAGAGTATTCGCCCGTCCTAAGCTGCGCCTATATATAACATGGCGTCCCTAAAGGTGTTGGGTAAAGAGGAGGTGCCTTATCTCTTGCTATGAGATCTCCTCTAGTCGCGTTTATTCGCTCCATTCTACCTACCTACCGCTTAATTTCCATCCTATCTTCTCTCTTTCCCTCTTTCCTTTTACCTGCTGTTCTGTAGCTCGCCCGTCCGTTCCTATAAGCTCGTTTTTATATTCACCTTCCCTTCCTTTTTCACCTTAGCTTCTGCTTACCTTGTCTGTTTCTCTATAAAATGCCAAGAAAGAAGAACCCTTATAAGTTCCTCGCCGTAGTAAGGGTAAAGGGCTCTAACTAAAGTAGGGAGGGTATAAATAGCATTAAAGTTCGAAAGCGTCTTAAGCCAAAGATAGAGAAAGCTTATCTTAGAAAGGTAGAGCTATGGTACTAGTAAGTTATAATTAGTATACCATAGCGGTTGGATTCCATCCCGTTTTAACCCTTTACTAAATAAATTCGCTAAAGAATATCCTAGTTCTTCTCTATATAATTTAGCATCCTTAAAAGATTTCGTTAAGAATATAGTATATAGTATTAATGGCGTTAAGGATAATCTAACGGCAGCCTTAGATACCATTAGCTAGTACTAAAAGGATTTTATAGCTAGCTAGCGTTATATTAATACCGCAATACCCGTAAATATAACCCTCTCTATTACAAATATATGTTCCATCTATATTTCCCTATTTTCTCCTTATTAGAGTCTAATCTTATTTAGTTTATTAAAGGCCCGCTAGCCAATAAACTAGAAATGCCTAGGAAAAAAAGGCCGAGAAGGTTTATAACTAAGAACCACTTTATTTATTTAGGAAGGCAGCTGTAGATGGTAGATTAGGTTGCGTATAAATAACCAGTAATAAGAGTAAACAATTAGGCGGACCTTATGGCTATTATTTATTCTTCCGCGTGAGTTGGCGAGTATATTAAGTCTAGCTATTAAGCGGGTTCCGACTAGGGTTTGCACTATAAGGTAAGGAAACCCCCCCCCCCNCCCTAATATGTATATATATATAGCGTAGCAGGCAAATAGGTTAACTTAGTTATAATATAGGATATAACTTTTGTAGTATTTTATAATAAGTACGGAAACGCAGAGTTTGCTATTTAAATTGTTTAAGATGCTAAGAATATAACTATAACACTAGATAAGAGGTAAGCGCTAGGTTACTTAGCCTATTAAGTTAAGCAGCGGTTCTAATTCTTATATTAGTAGGCTAAAACACTCTCTATACAAGGGCATAATACTAATGCCTCTTATTTACAACCCTATACTTCTAATACTGGCTATGCTTGTTGTAATAAAGGCATTTAGGGACTACGACACTATTAAAGAGCTCCTTAACATAGTACCACTAGAGGGGGAGATGCTTTATTTACAATGGAAAGAAAGTATACTTAACACGCCTTTTTTTAAGAGCATATCCGTAAGATAGAAAATCGAGAAGGTAAACGCATTTAGCTTCCGCCTTAGAGCACTAGGTATCCGCACGGGATACCCTTAGCCGCTTATAATTTACGATTTTAGAGCGGAGGGCTTATACTAGATTGGTATATATACAGTTATTCCTTCTATCTTTAGGCTACTTACTAATTAATTTCTAGTAAAGATAAGCTATATTTAGCTATTTAAAGAATAAAGCACGCTAGGCAGAGAGATTTAAATACATTTAATAATTATTATATGCCCAATAATAGTGGTATAGATGGCTAGGCGAGCTACTTCGGCACCGAGCTATGCAGTATTATTAATAACCTCTTCCACGGTTTATCTCTCCCTTATAACCTAAAACTATAGCAATCTCTCCTAGCAGAGAAGTAGTATAAATTTAAAAATAGCTCGAAATATATTAATATAGAGGAGGAGACCGCCGCTCTAAAAGGGAAGAAGGACGTAAACTCTATAACCCGTTAAAAGGAGCTTTATACGCAAAAACGTAAGCTAATTACTAAAGAACTTTATAAGTAGTAGAAGGTGCAGCCGTATAGACCAGGTGTTAATAATAAGGATAATACCTTATTATACTATTACCGGACTATATTTAACTAAACTTGATTTCTTATACCTAAACGGGACCGCCTTATATCTATTCTTTTCGATATTAATGCCTTATAGAGCCCTATAGGTCTCCACGCTCTCCACGACATAGTTACGCTATATTAAAAGGATGCTGAAGTAGAGTTTTAACCGGGCTTAGAGCCAGAAAAGTGCTATTGCTCTAACTTAGCGGGCCAGTAGAAGACAGCTTAATCTCCGCTTAGCAATATAAAGACAAAGACCACTTATAATTAGAGGTATATATATAACTGCTATAAAAAGAGTTACAATGGCTTTTTTAAGCTATGCTTCCAATATAATAAGTGGATTTTTAGGGAGGCATAATAAAGCAACTACTGCTAAGCGCATCTGGACGACTATAAGACACTTCCTATTTAATGTAACCCTCTTATATACAATAGGGTGCTCGCTACTACCGGCTACTATCCTTTCTGCCTTAGTAGTACTGCGCTAGCTGCGGTGCGGATGCATTAATTTCTAAAACGGGCTATATAGAAAGAGCATATCTATAGGCATATAGAAACCCTAGACGAGAGTAAACCACTAAATTACCCTTACCTAGGTTTATAATGCACGGCAATATTTAATTTAGTTAGGAAGCTAAAATTCTATCTCTAGGATATTTATTGCCTTAACTTTATTAAGAAACTAAAATTACTAAAAAGATTAAAAGAAGACTATAAGGTAGAAATATAGCCGGCTAAAGTTAAAAGGCAGAGGTCCAGCTATAAGAAGGAATTAAGTATAGGTAATAAAGCTCCAGCTAAAGTAGGATACGGTTTTATTAACAAGATAATAGAAAGCATTAGCTAATACCTATCTAACAGATCTATAACACCCTTAAGCCGTTTAATATTAGATTTCGGCAATTATATAAGTAGTGGCTAAACTAGGAACGGAAGCTTTCCCACTACTAACACCCCACCGCCATCTATGTGCAGTAGGATACTTAAGAAAATTAACCCTAAACTTCTTACTTAAGTGGCGGCCCGGGGTAGTATAATATCTAAGTATAATACAATTATATAGTAGACCTTATAACCCCTAATAAAGACAGAACGCTTGCTCTAAATTAAAAAGATTCTAATATAACTTTAACTTCGCGTACGTATTAATAACTAACGGCTAAGATTATCGCGTCTAACTAGGGTATAGATTGTCTTATATACATAAGAGATATAGAGGACTATTTAACTATTAAAGCCTTATTTTACGGCGTAATACTAGAGGACTTAACTAATGCTACTTTAAGCCTAGAATGTATAGAGATTGGGAAATAGGAGTATAGCGCTCTAAACGCTCTAGTTGTTCTTAATAGTGCTAATCTACTTAGCCCTAGGTATATTAATTTTAGTATAACCCCTTATAACGTATACTTAGGACATACCTCTACTTCCAATCTACGGATTAATAGCCTACTATTACTAGCTAAGTACACTAAAGGCAATATTAGAGAATCAACCTCTATACAAGCTATTTAAGATATTGGTCTACTTACTTTTGTAGATATAAAGGATAACCAGTTCACTATTAAACGGCTAGTTAAAAAGCACGTCCGCCAAGTTAGTAAATATAGGAAAGTCTAGTATCTAGTTAAGTGGAAAGGGTATCCTAATAGTAAAAACACTTAGGAAGATAAGATAGATATATATAATAATCTAATTAAGGCCTTTAAAGCCCGGAAGAGCCTTAGCGTCTTAGAATGACCGTAGTCGAGGTTTAAAAGATTACCGTTTAATTACTACTCTTACTCCCTACTAGGTTTAAGGTCGAGCCTATAACTCTATAATTAGACTAATATATTAGGCACTATTTTCTATTATAATTTTTTTTCCTTTTCCTTTAACTTTTAAATTTATTAAGGATACTTTAAGAATACCTTTAATAGTTATAGTTATAGTTTACTAATAGAGATTTACGCCCCTAACTATGTCCCTACTATATAGACTAAAGTTCTTAAATTCTAAGTAATAAGGATTAATGTAGTAACATAGACCTACGCTAATTTTGGTATTGCTACCACTTACCTCTTAAAAAGGTTGCACTATTGTCTTTCCTATCCCTTATACCGATAATTTAGGTGTTTAAAGTTGTGGCCTATACGCACTAACCAAATCACAGGCGGTCAATAGCGACAATTTTATAATTTTCTCGCATAGACTACTATTTTAAACACCTTATCGGTGTAAGGGATAGTGTATATTAGTTATACTATAAATAAAAGGTTCCTAGAAAAGGGACCTAACCTAAAATAGGTATCCTAGGACTAGTTCTAGGGCCCTAAATTACATCCTATTAGAACCTATATTATTTTTATACTAAGCTAAGCAGCCTTATATTACTTAGTTTAAATAAATAAATAAATCTTTTATTCGTATTTTCGCGGATCATAGAGGTATAAACTAAAATAGCTCTAATATAATTAAGTAATATTAAACGCGGAAAGTCGAGGAACAAGTGCTAAGAGTAATTATTAAAACATATACGTAAGACCGAGTAAGCTCTATTTAATTATAACTAACGCTTCTATAGGGAGCAAGTTAGGAATTATAATAAAGCCGTTGTAAGTTTGTCTTATTCCTAGCCCAGACAATCCTTATATTTAGAAAGTGCTGCTAAAAAAGGAGGAGCTATTCTTAAAAAAAAATTTGAAAAATATAAGCAATTATTCTATTAGTGCTTATAAGGAATTATATAAAGGAGTTAGTATAACGTTTAAGGCTATATAGGTTACAATTACCGTAAAAATAAACTCTATAAAAGCATAAGGCGTTATAATATCGGTAAATATATATAAGATATTTTAAATTATTAGGTTTCCTAACTTCTTATAAATACTAAACTACCCAAAAGTTAGCTTTAGTATAAAAATTAACAAGTTACGAACGGAAAATGCTAGGTTAGCTTAAGAGTTAAGTAAATTAAAAGATGAGATATCTATAGAGATAGAGCTTAGGTAGTAGGCAGAGGAAGAAGTAAATTAGCTTAGAAATACTAACCAGCAACTTTAACGGGAGGCTTAGGATAGCGTAATAAAGTATATTTAAGGGCTTAATTTAATTAGGCTCCTATTAGAGGAGTTAAAGACCTAAGCGCCTCTAGGAGGTTGCGAGGTCTTTTATTAGGTTAAATACCCAATCTAAGCCAGTAATTTAGATAGTTAAAAATTTTAAGTATTTAAAATTCGCTATAAGAATAAGAGGTATCTGGAAGGTTATAAAAGTGAGCAAGCAAGCATATAAAGTGGGAATGAAAGAGTAACGTCCGTCCCTACGTCGAGAGACGCACCCCGTCCCGAGACGAATCCACAGTTTAGATATCTTAAGTCTCTCCCTTATAAGTCTGCGAAGTTGTTGTCAATATATCACTATTCTTCAGCTATTTCTCCCCTAGAAAACTAGTCTGCAACGAGAATTACTACAGTCTTAGTTATACTATTAATCGTTTCGTTAACGCTATCAATTGCCACTTCAGCTATTCCCCCCTGCTTAATCGCGACTGTTAAAGTCTCTTTAAAATTCGGAGTACTTAGGGGGAAGTTCTATTAAGAATAAATATAGCTCTAAGTTTTAAAGATACACTTCCCTAAGGAACGTATATTCCGGGAGTTTCGCTAGGTAAAAGTAGGGGCCTTAACAGCTTCCCGCTTTAGCGTGGTATTTTAGTATACATTAGCGTACACTAACGTATACTAGCCTGTATATATTATATTATATTTAGCCGTATTCTACAGCGTTTTAGAATAACTATAGCGCATTACATTAGGTTTTTTAGAAAGTTTCTATTAGCGGCTATATGGCCCGTTTATTGTTGCCTAGCACTACTATAAGAAGAGAACGCCGTCGTAGCTTTTTAAAAAGTGATTAGCTATTTATACAGTAGTAAAGAGGTCTAATATACCTTTTATTGTATAATAGCAAGAATCTAGATACTGTACGTAGTAATAGTGCTATAAAGTGGGACCGGATTTCTAACCACGGCCTACTTACTTTATAGTTATAGCTAACTATCCTGCACAGTATCCATAAAATGCCTATTCCCACTTCTAGAGAGCAATCCTCTAATATTACATTAGATTAACATAAATAAGAGAGGTAATAATATATTCTCTAGCTCTCTAGCTTTATTAATAACACTAAGTTAATAAGCTGGCTTAGTATTAAGAAGACTATAAAAATCCTTAATAACATCAAAAGAGTACGTTAGGTTAGAGCCTATAAGATATAATTTTAACAGGTAAAGGCTAAAATAGCAGTAGTGGTCTATCTCCCAGACGCTATTTTTAAGGATCCTATAGTTGCCTTAAATCTCGCTTTAATTAAACCTACACTCCCTACGCCGTATAACTGTATCTAATATCCCAACGTAATATAGATATACAAAAACTCTCTGTTAAACTAGATTGGATTTCCTTACTACTATCTTAACACTGGCTTTAAGTCTAGAACCCTATGTCTTAATACCCCGCTCCTTACCTTATATATCCCTCGTATATCTCTTATATGTCTTATATGTCTTATTAAATGTCTTATTAAATGTTTTATCAAATATCTAAATACCTGTTTCCATCACCAAATAACAACGTAGTTATTATTCTATTTATAACCTATTTATTACCTATCTAGTATATATATAGAGGCTCTAGAGCTCTCTTTAATAGACAGAGTTCTTATACCTAGTTATCCGTTCAATACTCTCCAATAAACAAAGAATCTTTTTAGATTGCTATCGGAACGTTTAAGGAAATATATTAGCTAATATAGCGAAAGGGAACGCACCCAGTTAAGGTATTTAATAGAATAATTTACTTCTTTTACGACAACAAATGGAACACAATTCTCCCTATTAGTATAGCTTCTTTCCTAGATAAAGCAATTAAAATTCTAAAATGGAATAAACTAAGCGTAGGCTTCCTTTCTACGTTTATATAATGGCTTAAAAACTTATAAAAGTATTTATCTAATATAAAGCATAATTTCTAGTTTATTTAAGGTTTTAATATTATTAAGGGATAATACCACCTAATACTTGTTTATTAATCTTTTACTACTTAGTAGAGAAGATAGAAGAGCTCTAGAAGAGTCGTAAGATGGTATTTATAAGGGGGTGTTTAGAGCGCATTACTAGGAAAAGGCTACTATGCAAAACAGTAGCGCGACTATTAGAGATATTCCGTATAGTGTAGGTAGAAGTTACTAGCCGAATTATACCTAATTAAATAAGATACTTATATAATTGATAAGCTAAGCAAATATCGCCTATAGACGCTGATTAACGTCGCCTAAAAATCCTTTACTAAGTATATATCAAATTGGATTGGATTTCCTTACCACTATCTTAATACTGGCTTCAAGTCTAAAACCCTATATCTCAATACCCCGCTCCTCACCTCGTATGTCTCCTTATATATCTTATCAAATATCTAAATACCTGTTTTTATTACCGAATAACGACATAGTTGTCATTCTATTTACAACTTATTTATTACCTATCTAGTATATATATAGAGGCTCTAGAGCCCTCTTTAATAGACAGAGTTCTTATACCTAGTTGTCCGTTTAATAGTATATAAGTTAACTCCTATTCTAGTAGAACAATAAAGGGAATTAAAGCGCGATGCGGAAGAAGCTGTAGTAGTTAATAGTAAGCCTAGTTAGAAGCGCAAAGCCTCTACATTAGAAGTGCCGCAGGCTATAAGAATATAGAAGAGTGAATTAAAAGTCACCCTTTTAGCTCCGCAGATGCGTTGGTTAGAAGAAGTAAGAAAACGCGCAGCCACAGGCCTAAAGCTATAAGGGAAATCGCGTATATTATCTAAAGTAAAATACCCTATAATTAATTTTGCGATATATACTAGGTTATCTCACTCTAACTAGGGATCCTTAACTACTTAATTAAAGGTACTAACCGATATAGTGACGTCGTATATTATAGCACGCCACGGCCGCTATAAGGCTAATAATGACTTCTTAGGTTTATATGGGACTCTTAGGCTTAGATAAGGGTTACTTATAAGTTTTGTCAGCGGTATAAGCTTAATAGTAGTGCTATAGAGGAGAGCTGTTTTATATAAAAAGATGGCTCTTAGCAAATTAGGAAGGCAGTAATAATATAACTATAATTTTCAGGTAGCCAAGGTTAAGTGTGTTTAGGATTAGTTATAAGGCACGACTGAAGCGGAATAACGCAAATATCAAGACGCTATTAGAGTTTCTGTTGCTTTAAACTCAAAGTACCTATAGTTTATCTTGTTATAGTATGTGTTTTAGGACCTAGGGATGGACATTATAGAACAAAAAGCGTTCTTTTAGTTAAACTAAATGTCCGTTTACTTTCGTCCTAGTTATACTAAGCATAGGAACTGCTTTAAAAATGTAATAAGTGATTAGGCGTTAAGCTTTACGCTCCAACTTAAGAAAGAGATAGATCCTCAACTTTAGACTAGTAAGTAGTTATAATTTATAAAGATTTCTAGCTACTAACGCTTTACTTAAGTAAGTACTTCCTAGGGCTTAACAACCTAAGCAAAACTCTTTCCTCGGAACTGCCGTTATTATACAGTAATGCTAATAACTCGCTACCTAAATTGATATTATTATATAGACGTATAGTAATGTTTAGGAATACACCGTCTGCGTTATTCCTGTTATTAAGCATTAAGTATTGCGGTGGAGGTTCTTAGGTTAAGTCACTTAATTCCATTAGTTGTTATTTATAGGCCCAATTAAAAACCTAATAAGAAAAACAATAGATATAGGTTTTTAAACGGTTTTAGAATATAGGCTGAGACCTAGTAAAGGCTGTAGCCCGTAGTAGGCGTTTAATAATAATAAAAATATATATACTAATAATTACAGATATTATTAGTTAATAAGGAGATAAGATAGTATAATATATACATATTCCTAGTATGGATTTTGTAAAATTATCTAATAATATTAATTTATAAATAAAAAAAAAGGGCCTAATTCTGGGCCCCCGTTACATCGCTATAGGTTAGCTATTTTTATATCGCTTAGGACTATTTTTAGGACTTAAAGTTCTTATATAAGTATTAAAAGAATTTATATAGAAACTGGCCTATTCTTATTTTAATACAACTAGTTTTAAAGCATTCTCTTAAAGTTTATTATCCTCTTACTATAGTAAAGGGAAGAATATAGCTAAAGCAAGGTGTCTTAGTCACCTTTATGCTTACCGCTATCTGTTATATAGTTTTAGCGCTATAGGTACTATATAAGGAAAGCAACATAAAGGCAGGTATTACAACCTTAAGTATAAGACATTACTCTCTATCCGGATTTATATAAGTGGCTTTAACTAATAGGTTCTTAAATTTAGTTTAATTTTACTATTAAACCTCTAGATAATCCCTTTGTTATACCACACGCCCTTCTAAAGCGAGATATCCTTCAATCTTTTTAGACCGAAGTTGTAAGTATTACTAATAGCGTTACGACGGCTATCCCTAGTACTATTAGCTAAGTACAAAGCGCCTTAAACGCTGCGGCTATAGCCATTTCTAAAGCCATTAAGGAATTAATTTCTAAAAATTACTTACTAGGCACGAAACAATTCTGTATCGGATTTACTTATAATATAATATGCAATAACTTGACATTAACTCTCTCTAATATAGTGCTAGAAGAGGTTAAAAGCTTTTTTAAAGATTAACTTAATAACCTTTAATCTCTAGAAGGGATTTTAATGAAAGTCACTTCTGTATATATTTAGGACTGCTTAATTATAGGGCTGGTTTTAATGCTTATCTTAGCCACTATATTCTTTTATTTAATATTCGGCCGCTTATTTTATATCGCGGCTATTCTTTTAAGTCTTAGCGTTTAATCGAAGGTAGTAATTTATTTAGTATTGGGTATAGTATATTACATCCCTCTCTTTATACCTACTATTGTTTTGTATATTTTCCAGTTAAAGACTAAAGAACTATTATCTAAGGTTAAGATAGAAAAAGGCGAGGTAAGTGGATTATGTTTAAGAGCTCTCTGCTGCGCTATTATAATAACACTACTAACTGCTCTTATACCGGCTGTTATTTAAAAATATATTGCAAGAACGAAGGATAGGCGATAGAGGCGGAAATTAGGGGTGCTAAAGGTCGTATTTAGAGATTATAATAGCTATTTATAAAAAAACTTTAATTAAGAACTGGGAGTACAACCGGCGTTAATAAGTAAAAGCGTTAATTCGTTCCTTAATATAACGTCTAGCCACTAACGCTTTTACTAGCAATTTAAGTTAAGCCCTATAGCCTAAAAGATTAAAGTATACTTTACTATCCTTTTACGGAGTAGTATAGGTAACTTACGCTTAGGCTAGATAATAATTAGTTACCTAAGTAAAATCCAGCTAGAAGAAAAGTAGCCCTAACCGCGTAAATACCTTTTTAGGGATCTTAGACGTTTAAATAAGAACTAGTATAATGTTAGTTTAGCTATTAGTATTTGCAATTACCGTCATTTTATATATAGTAGCTAATATAGCTAAGCGTCCTGATTGGGTTACTCTATAGGTATTAATAGGCCACGTAAGCTGGACGAGACCGCGGAACTAAAGATATTTCCCTATTACTATTTACGTTAAGGGGACTATATTTGGCCCCCTTAGCATCCCTAAAATACTTCTCCATTTTAAGATATATTTTATAGCTATGCTTAAAATTAGTTGTCCTTCCTATTATTTAATCCCTATATCCTATCCATAAATAGATACTGTCCGTTTTTAACTTATTAGTAATTACATAAAATCCCCCTCCCTAAAAGAAAAACATGCAAACCCGAGATTTACTACCTTCTATCCTATAACGTATTTATAATCCTAGCAATATATCCCTTACAAACTTTTAGCTCCGCTCTCCTTCTTAGTATTACCTCTTAACTCGTCTCCTTATCCCCTATTACTCGAACCCTCGCATAATATTAAGACACCGTCTTAGCTGGCTTCTAACTCCTAGGCTTAGACGCCAATTACTTTAATTTTAGCTTTAAGGGTAATATATTTAGCGCCACGTGCGTATTAGTTAATGCCGCGCCTATGTCTTTAAGTGTAAATTTAGATTAATGCATTGTAAATGCTATAGGGAATATAGGGTATATATTTAAGTAAGTCTCTAATCCACTACTTGAGAGGGGACACTTAAGGGAAAGAAAGGAAAGAAGTAAACTAGAAATACGTGCTAATACGGGGCAGTGGCGGTGCCTTTAGCTCCTGTTTACACTATACCTTAAAAAGCGATATATTGAAATTAACTTGCAATTGTGTAATGGGTGCTTATAATATGTCTTAAATGTCTACTATTAATCTTAGTAAGTAGAAGTATAAAATGTCTGTATGCTCCACAAAACTAATAGAGAAGATAGATAGCATAGCGGAAGATAATAGAAACGGTGTGTTCGTACGCAATAACGGAAGGGTCGATTGCCGAGCTCCTAGTACTGCTTAAATTTAAGATTATAAGTATATTACAGTCTATACGAGCTTTGGTTTCTCCCCCCCCTATATACGCGCAACATATATATAGCAATTTCGCTTTTAATATAACGCCAAGAACCTCATTTTAACTATTAAGTAGTAGGGAGAGCTAGGACCAAAGGGACTAATTAGGTGTGGAGAAAGTAATATAGGCTTTTAGTAAAGCTAGTCTGTGGTGGGAAAGTAATAGAAAGTATAACGTCCTGCTAGGGTGGAAGCTAAGATGGTGTAGGCTGGAGGCGATTTACGGCTTAGAGCTTTAAAGCTTTAGACGTAGAGTGACGTAAGGGCATAGGCCTATGGGAAGCCAGAAATAACCTAGGAAGGCGTTTAGAACTTAGCTAAGTAGTAGGGAGAGCTGGGAGTAAAGGAACTAATTAGGTATAGAGAAAGTAATATAGGCTTTTAGTGAAGCTAGTCTATGGTGGGAGAAGTATAGAAGTAATAGAAAGTATAATATCCCGCCAGGGTAGAGGCTGAGATGGTATAGGCTAGAGGCGATTTACGGCTTAGAGCTTTGGAGCTTTAGACGCAGAAATCCTTAATAACGTATTTTTTTTTAACGAAAATGATTATAAGGCCTGAAAATACCTAAGTAATAAAAATGATATATTTTAAAAGCCTAGGTTCTATTATATAATCGATTAACTTTAGGAAAGGATATAAAATACTAGTGTTAAGTTATTTTAATATCCGCAACCTCCGCAACGCGGATATTATTGAAAAACATATATAGTCTAAGCTTGCTAAGGTAAGCGGGGCACGTGGGGGCTGCGGAAATGCTTAGTATATCTTAGTACGACTCTATAAAAATACCTAATAAGTACCTTCTAAACTCACTTGCTCTTATAAGGGTCTGGCTAAAGCGGGTCGGCCGCCCTCCCTACTAGTAGTGGTAAAGCGCAACCTGCACTAGGTTAAATACGCCCCTAGCAAGTCTAGATAGGATAATAGCGCCATATAGCTATGTTATAATCTAACTAAGTACCTTACGGTTTCGTCTCTTTAAGACCGCTATCCCTTCGTATAGTAAGACAAAGTACGTAAATACGATCTGGGTCGATAGATAGTAGTATAATAATGGTAAGGAAATCCGATTCAGTTTAATAAGGGGGGGAGAAGAATTTAGTTTAACTACTACCTAACATTCGGAGATTTAGTATAGGAATAATTCTAATAGTCGCCAGAACTGAGGACTATAATTAGGTTTTATACGGACCTAAAACTGGTCTGCTTATTAGTTGGTGTAGTGTTTAAACCTATAGAGCCCGTTTCTGGGTCCCCTATTTTTAGCCGTTGGGGGTAGGGATAGCGTGGCCAGATATAAATACATCGTTTTTTTTAATTAGTCTCTTTAAGTTCCAGCCCTATTTTAGAGTTTATATATAAAATATTCCTAGCCTTCTAAAAGAAAGCAATTTAAATATATAAAACTATGTTCTAGAGTTTAGAGTAGGTCGAGCCCTATAATATAGAAGTGTATTCTAAATAGAAAGTAGGTATAATATTCTTATAAGAGGACGAAAAGCTTTTAAATACTTGTCTTCTAAACCTCTAAGAGGCGGGGGAGTTGCGGGTATAGTAATCGCCGGTACTATGTTTATTATTATACTGCTTGCTCTCTATATATATTTACGTTATCGGAAGCGCGCTATACGCGATGGAAGCCTTAAAGTTAGTCCTAGTATAGTTTCGCAGCAAGCCTAGCAACGGACAGCTCATCTATAAATATTATTAGTGGTGAAATACTAATCCTGTATATATTCTTACCTGCTATAAATATACAGTTGTCCCTAATTTAAGAAAAAAAGTTATTAAGCCCTAAATATACACCTCTCTTTAACCTTGTATTGGAATACTTATCTACTATTACTTTTTAGCGACCAGCCCAGCCGCCTAGATCTATCCTACTACTTCCTACTATCACTCTGGCGCTAACTCTCTTAAATCTTAAGCGGACGGCTTAGCCTCATATTAATAGGGCTGGCTAGATAATACTGACATTAAAAGGGTTAATTGTAGCGGAGTGGTGAAAAATTATTACTAAGGCAGACTATAAAAAGACTAACTATGCTATAGATAGATTAGGCTAAGGGGCGCCGATCTATACGAAGACGAGCTACTATAAGCCGCCTAGCCGAACTATCCCGTTTATTAACGACCTATAAGGCCTAGTTTATTTAATCGTTGCCTTATAATTACCAACTCTACTAAACTACGCTCTTTTTAAAGTCACTAGCCGACGGAACTAGGCCGATCAATAGTAAGATCTCCTAAACAAGATACACTTTTAATAAATGGCCCTTTACGTACCTCGGGCTAAGCCTATATTCCAACTATTGTATCTAAGGTGACCTTAGTCGGACAGGATCCGGGTAGTAACTCTTAGCAGTAACTTTACTGCCCAAATCTTCTGCCAAGTTTTATTCTGCCAGTAGAGGTACCTCTACGCCTCTACGCCTCTCCCTACGCCTCTACGCCTTTATATCTCCGCGTCTTTACGTCTTTATATCTGCGTCTATCTTTACACCTCTCTACCTACCCCCTATAAGACGTGTAAGAAATATATAAGAAGATATAAGAAGACACGGGTAGAGATACGGGTAGAGACACGGGTAGAGACACAAGTAGAGCCACAAGTAGAGCCACGAGTAAAGCTATAAGTAGAGCTACAAGTAGAGCCACGAGTAGAGGGAGGAGTAGAGGGAGGAGTAAAGAGAGAAGTAAAGAGAGAAGTAAAGGGGGCAGTTTAGGGTCTAGATAAATAGTGCGCAGTTAATCTATAGGGGTAAATTAAGGCTTAGCTTTAACATTCCCTTTCTAGACACCCCTGTTTACCTCTACGCCTCGCACCTCTACTTATAGCTCTACTTACGCCTCTACTCATATCTCTACTCGTGCCTCTACTTATGCCTCTTTTATATAAAAAGGGAGACGTATAGAAAGAGATATGTAGAGAGAGACGCGTAGAAAGAGACGCGTAGAGAGAGACGTGTAGAGAAAGAGAGAGACGCGTAGGGGAAAACGCGTAAAGTATAAGAAAAAGTAAAAATAGATAATAAAAGTACGTACACCTTTATTTAATCGTGCAGCAGCTTGCGGGGCATACAGGGGTAGGGGAGTATTGGTAAACATTGCATTTATATGGCTTTTACTAGTAAAATAGGTGCCTATATAGTGCCTTGGCTACCCTTACTGCCTGCTAAACCGCCGCTAATTAAAAGATTTAGGTAGTAAAGTTACTGCTAAGAGTTACTGCCCGGATCCTGTCCGGACCTTAGTAACGAATATTCTATAGCTTAGATTGCTAGGGTATTCTAGAGTAAGTGCTTAATAAATATAAGAATTAAAGGTTGACTACTGATAGCAAAACTATAGTAGTGGTAGGAATGGCGAGAAAGTATCTATATATACTAGCGGGCGTTCCGGCATCCTAGGATATTGAAACAATTACGCCGCTATATAGTAACTAAAGCCTATAGGATGGCAAACCCAGTGGCATCACACGACCGTTTTAAAGACGTTAACTGTTATATGGTTAAGAGAGATAAGGAATATAAAATGCGTATCTCGGAGGTTGCTTAGCTGGTAGCGGTATATATAGTCTCGATCTCTATATCGGCTTATATAACTGCCTAATTACTAGTAACGTAATAGGCCACATATTTGCTTAAGCTATAGATCCGGCTTAAGGGCTCTACTTTCTTAGAATCTCTATTAATATATACTACCGCTAATATATAGGCGACTCTGATCCTATAACGTATAAGGGATTACCGCATTATATCTTACCTGTATATGAGAAGAATATAAAGGATAAAGGATTTATGTCATTTGCTTTTGTCTAAGGCAGTCTAAAATAAAAGCTTATCTATTTATAGTAGGCCTATAGTTAGTAGTTCTATCTAGCTAAAGTAGTATTACCGGTTAGCGCCCTAATATTATTAAAAGATGCTATTGGCGCTGCACAGTTTAGTTTCATTAGCCCTAGGTTGTATTTTTTGCCAATTATAACCTAACGATTTCTCGCTCTTAGATCTAAAGGATTTAGTTACGCCTATAAGCAAGGAACCTCATACTAAGCCCCTATAAACGGCTTAGGCGGCACCATTTAGCTTATTAGGCTACTAATATACTCTCTTTCTAACCTAGTAGTAGTGCCACTCCTAAAGGATATAAGCTAAGCGACAAGATTTAAAGGGATTGCGATGACCTTATTCCTTTACTTTTAAGTTAAACTATAAAACTATTCTAATTATCTCTACGTACAAAAATCGGATCCCGCCGATAATAGGTACTAAGTAAGCAAAATAGAATATACTCTAAAGGCACCCGTAAGTAAAGATTAAACGCGCGAACCCTAATAGGAGAATAAAGTAAACACGTAGAAGAACAAACAATTAAAGGAAACTGAGGGAGCCCGGATAAAACAACTATACTAATTTAAACTCCCTTATCTATCTACCCTTGTATTAAAAGCTAGTCTATAATAAGTAACGTTTAGGAGCGGATTACAGGCAGCCCTAGAACCCTAGCCATGAGCGCGCTACGCATTTAGTAATTCTGCAATTATCACTTTAAGATATAAAAGTCGTTCTTTAATAGTAGATCCTCTTATAGCTGGATTAGTAGCCTATAGAGGAGGTTAATGGTTATTATCTAGTAGGGGAGTTAGGTAGGAAGGCGGAGGAGTTGGGTTTATTAGGTTAACGGGCGGTAGCGCAGCATAGCTAGTTAGTAGAAGAGCGTAGGGAGGCAAAGGAGTTTCGTTAGTAGGCTAAGGAGCTCCCGTAGCTCCTGCGTTTGCGGTTCTAGAGGTGGCTCCTATATTTATAGTTCCAGTGGTGGTTCCAAAGGCCCCACGTTTACGTCTTAGTCTTATAGCTCTTTACCGCGTTTCTAAAGGAACAAAATCCATAGGGGGAATTCCAGATGCTGCGTATTGCCCTTTTAATAAACTTTTAACCTAGGGACGATTATAGTAGCCCTTTAGCGTGCTTTTAGCGTACTAATACACTCTAGGCTTGTCCATAAATACTAGCTTTAAATATTATATTAGCGCGTTTAAATACCCTCTAGCTAGAGGAGTGCTATAATGTCTAAAAATGCTTTAGCCCGTAATCCGTATCTACTCTTTTCCTTTAGTTCTTAGGAGGTTAATACTAGCGTTAGCCAAGATAGGTGGCTCCTCCCCTTGATCTTGCATCGCCTCTATATAGGCGTTAACTACTGCCTCCCCTCCTATAAGATATGATGCAACTAGTTTATAATCTAAGAACCCCCCTTAAGGAGTGGGAGTCTGTAGAAGTACTTAATATCCGTTATTAAATGGCCTATAGCCTACTATCTCTTTTTTAACCCTATTGTTATAAACCCATCCTTTACGCGGATACAGTATGGGTCTGGCAGTTAGTATTACGCCATTTAAGGTTTAATTTCCGCCTATATTATTAGCTGCTCCTACACTTAAAATTCCGCCTAGATTATTACCGGCTCCTAAAAAAGGAGTTCCGCCTAGATTATTATTAGCTCTTATAAAAGGAGTTCCGCCTAGATTATTATTGGCTCCTATAGGAGGAGTTCCGCCTAAATTATTATTGGCTCCTACAGAAGGAGTTCTACCTACATTATTATTGGCTCCTATAGGAGGAGGAGTTCCGCCTAGATTATTATTGGCTTCTATAGAAGGAGGAGTTCCGCCTAGATTATTATTGGCTCCTATAAGAGGAGGAGTTCCGCCTAGATTATTATTGGCTTCTATAGGAGGAGGATTTCCGCCTAGATTATTATTGGCTCCTATAGGAGGAGGAGTTCCGCCTAGATTATTATTAGCTCCTATAGGAGGAGGAGTTCTACCTAGATTATTATTAGCTCCTATAAAAGGAGTTCTACTTACATTATTATTAGCTCCTATAGGAGGAGGAGTTCCGCCTAGATTATTATTAGCTTCTATAGGAGGAGTTCCACCTATATTATTATTGGCTTCTATAGGAGGAGTTCCACCTAGATTATTATTGGCTCCTATAGGAGGAGGATTTCCGCCTAGATTATTATTGGCTCCTATAGGAGAAGGAGTTCCGCTTAGATTATTAGTAGCTCCTTAAGGAGGCTGATTTCCGCCTAGATTATTATTAGCTCCTTAAGGAGGCTAGTTTCCGCCTAGATTAGTAGTATTATCGCCTAGCCAATTCCAATTAGGCGGAGATTTAGACTGTAGGCTAACTTCACGCCAGCATCCGTAAGTTGGGACCGAAAGGCTACACTTTAGACACCTAGCTATTAAGCCACTAAGTAAAATATAGTCTTAGTGGAACTCATGGTTACAAGGTAAGACTGCTATTTAAGCTCTTCGTGTTAGCACATCTTAGCATATAAGGCATTCCATTCTATCCCTAATAAAATCCTGGTCTCTATTTGGGAAACAAGTCTAAAATCTAGTAATCTAGGTGGGATAGACTGGACATCCGTTATTAAGGCCGCCGCGCTAAATATAGTCCTAGTGTATAACATGGCTACAGCGTATATATCCATTTTGTATGTCTATAGGCTAACCATTCTTAACCTCATTTCTTATAACCTGATAATAAGAGCCACATTAGGAAAAGTCACTACTAGATCCTATTAGTTCTGCTAAACGAAACACTTGTTTTAATATATCCTCTAAAAGTTATAATGGAAGCTTATTCCAATCTTCTTTTAGTACTTCTTTCCACCTTATATAGATCTCCTGTAAAGGGCTAACTTATAGGGGGGGCGAAGCGGAAGACATATTGGGCTCGGCAGCTTCTTTAGGGCTTAGTAGTTAAGATCGGGTTTTAGGTTACTGTGAAGGTAAAAAAAGTAAAAAAAGTAGCGTTTTTACCAGAGAATTCCCCCTATAGATTTGATAAGGAGGAAGAAGACTTACTAGGCTCTAGTGGCTGTTATAAGTTCTTAGGCGCAGTGGCTACAGCAGTAGGAACGGAAGTAGGCCCCATATGCTGTTATGGTGGATTAAAAGGCGGTGGCGGAAAGAGAGATGGTGGCAGTACGCCTCTTCTAGTTACGGCACTTGTATTTGTAAGAGTTTAGTAAGTACGCTCCTTATAAAAAGGTAAAGTACCCCTGGTATCCCTACTTCCTAGAGAGAATATAGAACCGATAAAGAAACTAATGTCGGTTTGGTTCCCGTTTCGGTTCCTAGTTTAGTTCCCAGTTTGGTTCCCGGCTTAACTTCCGGTTTAGTTCCTAGCTTAACTTCCAGTTTAAGATTTCTCTCGGTTTCCTCTCCTTAGACTTCTTGCTATTAAGTTTCTTCTACTAGGCGGGATAACCTACGGGTTAGGAGGAGCCTCCTATTTACTTAAACGTCCGCTTTGTCGTTTAGGACTTAAGGCTTATAATCGGTTAGTATTAATTAGTCGCGGCCAAAGAGGCATGCTCTAGAGAAGCTAGCTATAGTAATATTAGGCCAGCTAATAGAACGCTATAAGTAAGATAATTTTAGAGCAAATATATAGGATATAATCACCGTAGTTAATAAAGCATTATTCCTTTTATATCCCTTTTTCTATATTATTAGGAATTTAGAGAACGAAAGTAGTTACCCGGTTTAAGGCCCATTTTCAGGCTCTATAAGTGGCTAAAATACAAATCCCGTTGGCTAAAATTAGTTACCTACACTTAGGTGTCCGCTTCGTTACCTTATACAAGGACGTATTTTAGGCCCTCTTTGTACCTATAATCCTTGTAAGGGGACAAACTAAGTGCCTAAAAACTGGAACCCGGTAAGGAACCGAAATATAGCCCTTTTAGATAAGGAAAGACCTATAGATAGCCAAGAGGAATAGGGCCCAAATTAAACTTCCTTTATTTAGTAAGAGTGGTCGAGAACTTATATAAACTTGAGCTATTTTAAGAAGTGATTAGTGACGTTAAATGGCTTGACGATTTTAGGTATAGCGTCTAGGTATAGGAGGCTAGGATCTCTTAGTAAAGGACAGCACAAGACTTAGTGTTTCCCTACTACTCCCGCGCCATAACATCTACCATTTTTTAAATTTCTAAAATATTTAGTAACCATTTTAGAACCTGAGGAGGTTTAAGTAATTACTAATCCTAGCTAGTGTAAAACGACCCTATACGCATTACATAATTATTACGGTGTAATTTATATCAATTAGGTAAGCCTAGCATATAGCTATTAGGTTTATAGCTCTGCGGAGTCTTTCCCTCTTAGGCCGGCCCTTAGCCGGCCTACTCCTCAACCCTAGTTATAACAGCAAGATTGATTAATTTGCATATAAAATCTACCTACTAAGATAAACAATAGGGTAGAAGTTCTAAATTGCCCGAATTATATATATTATAAGGTATCCCTATTATAAATCCAAGATTTTAAGATCCTTTCCTTCTTTTCCTAAGCACCGCCAAAGGCCAAAAGGCTTTAAATATTAATTCTTAAATATGTAGATGGTTGTGGTGGAGTAGGGGTATAAAGTTAATGCGGGTCCGCATGCTGTGAACGGAACGATTAACAGCATAACTAAGACTGTTGTATTTTTCTCGCCATAGACTGGTTTTGGAAGGAGAAATATCTAGAGAACTTTTATATATTAATTATAACTTTATAGACTTACGAGGTAAAGATTTAAGGTGCCTAAATAATGGATTCATTTTGGCGCGGGAGGTTTTTCGCCCCTTAGGGAGGGACGTTACTAACTAAGACACTTTAGAATAATAAAAATATTTTATAACAAATTATAAGTTTCCTTAGTGGTGGCATAAGAAAGTGCTATTAACTTTAACGCCGTTTTACGTGTAACGATTAAACGAACCAAGCCTTACTATTTATGCTCCCTATTCTATAGTTTAAATGTCAAAATATTAGGAAAATAAAAAAAACCTAAACTTTGTATAACGACATAATAAGACCTTTCTACTTTCTTCTAGGAAGGTAACACAATAACCGGCCCTGCTATTGTTGTAAGAGTTAGATTATTAACATTATTAGACTGCTGCACTATTATCACGGCGAAAGCTACTCCGTTTATTTCTTATGGTATATAAGCGGTCCCCCTCCCACAGGCGGTAATATTTAGAGGTGTATACACTAGTATATTAAGCTGATTAACCCATCTAATAAAAAGTTGCTTACCTTCTTTAGCAACGAATAGCATTTGCATTAGATCCCACGTAAACTCCCTCTCTAATAGTCTGTTAGTGCTATTACTAAACGCTCCGCTAGTTAATTGTGCAACAGTTAATCTCGGTAAAATAGGTAATAAGACTTTAACCGGGTAAGATCCAGGAACAATAAATGAAAGAGCGAGATTATACGCCCATATATCGCTAATCCTAATATTAAATGGAGCCGGATTAGGTACTTCGTCCTAGATATAACGAAAGAATGTATTATAGCGGGATTTAATAGTAAGTATTAATAATACCGATCTTAAAAGCAAAGGATTAGTAGCTGCGAGTTATTTAGTAAGTCTAATAGTGGCTCTAATACTTACTAAGGTTATAAGATAGGCAAGTTTAAAGAACCCCTTAGTTAAATTCATTAGAAAGGAGTAATTATAAGGAGAGATTAATGGTGCGTTATAGGCCTTAAGCAAGTTTACAAGGCTTTTAAGGTGGACCTCTTCTTGCTATAAGGGTGTTAGGTAATATTTCTAGACTTTAAAGTGGTAGTATACTTATAGTAGCAATTTTACTAACAACATTAATAGCATCGTTAGGATATTTATTTATCCCCCACTTTGTAATTTCCGTTAAGCTAGTATTAAAAAAGGACACCTTTAAATTTTTAAGGAAGTGCGCTAATTAAAGTTCTTTAATCGCACCCGCAGATATTATAGTTGGTACTCTACTGTTCGGCGGACCACTACCTACTATAGCTGTAGTATTAAAATTAAGGGGTGTCGCGGTAGCAAAGCTTTCTAAAGCGATGGAAGTTATATAAAGGAGAGTATTAATATTTATAAAAGGGTATATAGTTGCGGTTGAAATAACTATAGAGTGTAACTTGCAACTCTAAAACCTACTAGATTTGTAGGATATATAGTAAGAGATCCCTTTACTATTTCTAATTTCTATTTTAACCCTTAAACTTTAAATTATAGGGGTTTGCTTTAGGGCACCCCAAGGAGTTATTTATGGTAGGGTCCCCATTTTAGGACCCTTAAATTGACTTAAGCAGCTTGGCAAAGTACATCGCCTTAATATAATAGTTATTAATGGGGGTAATACTTTAAATTAAATTGTGTCTAATAGACACTTTATTACCTATTGCTTTATTATACTAACTATTCTATTGTTTTACCTATTCTAAGGATTGGGTTTTGTTTATCCGTTAGTTACTAATATTGCGTAATTATAAGCATGTTATTAGCTAACTCAGAATCTGCCATATACACAATTTGTAAGCCACCGGCCCGTCCGCCTATTTATAGTAAGTCTATTTACCTTACTGGTAGCATTAATATGGGTTCTGCTACTAACTGGCAAGCTAAGGTAACGTCGTCCCTCTCATATCTTCCTATTACTTTTTTTTAACCCGCGCCGTAATAACTGGTGTAAAGATTAGATGTAGGAAATTTCTAATTTATAGTTCCGTAAGCATGTCAAATAGGAGCTTAATTATTTAGACCGCGCTAACGTTATCGCAATGTTCTTTAATAAGAATAGCATATCACTAATTAGCCTTCATAAGCTTAGTCTATATGCTCTTAGTTATAAGATGGTTGTTTACTGCCCTAAGGGTTACTAAAGACGCGGTAATATATAGATTATTTGTAATAGGTTCGGTATCTAGCTCGTAGAGAATTTAGAAGAGTTTATTAGAGAGACTAAAAAGATATTAGAGATCTAACTAAATATACTACTAGAGATATCCTTAGTTTTATAATAATTAGGATAGCAATAATAAGATAGATTAGATTTATTTATTAGCTTAATATATTTGGTATTTTTTCTAACCCCTAAAGCTTATTTAATCTAATTACGGTATTTATTTATTATAAATACCTAATACTTAAGGATTTGCAAAGAAGAGGCCTGGTAGAACGTAGTAGAGCCTAAAGGGGGGAATTATAAGACTAAAGCAGTAAATATAACCCCTTTATTAGACAAGCGATAATACCCTAGCTCCACAAGGCTGCCCTTAATAAACACTTCGTCCTATATTTGGCTTAATTAAGGAGTACTAGCGCACCTGTTAAATATTTATAAAGGTAATATCGTAGCCCGAATTATTATACAAGTGGATAAGTATAAGTGTTAGAGCGCAACACTCTGCCTAAGCGGGAAGGGGCGGGAGGAGTAGCACTTATCGTGTTAGTTATATATGGCACTAATAATACTATATATATGTTGGTAAAGGATCTGTCGTATACGCTGCCGTTAAAGCATAAGTTAAAAACGAGGGTAAGTGACGTATGGGATTGAAAGTGAAATAGGGAGGGTAGGTAGCGCAGTAAGAAGAGGGCAAAGCACGCAACTAAGGTAAGTAGTAAGATAGGGGTGCGTGATAAGGGGCTAGGCGATAGGAAATAATTAGCGATCTATATTATAATGGTAATAGTGATATAAATCTAAATAAGGTAAATATAGAGGAGACAGAAGACAGGAGGATTAGAGGTGTGGTATTAGTGGGTAAAAGGTTGATTTTTAATAGCTAAGATATTAAAGAACTGGTCTATTTCACTTATTCTATTACTAACGTACTACTCCTCTTACATTTCTTTCACTTTGTAACAATCCACTAGGGTAGGTTACTTTAGTCTTAGGCATAGAAGCGGTAACCACCACTTTATAATTATAGATAAATTGCTAATAAGGAAATTCCAACCTCTTAACGGTACCTATAATAAGAAGAAAGAAAGCGAGATCTAATATTAACTCCGAACACTAATTAGACGCACCCTCTTATAAGCGGCTCTTATAATTACGCCAGCTAATATTCTAGTTCGAGGAGCCTTACTTTATTATCTAAGTAGCCATATATAAGGTCCTATAGACAATCTCATAGCTTATCGCTTCCTAATACTATAAACGGTCAGCAGCTTAAGAGTGGTATAAGGTAGGAAATATTACCCATAACTAGCATTTCTCCTTACTTCCCTGCCTCGTCTTACACCCTTTTAATATATTTTTCTACGCTCTCTTCTTAGAGGATCATCTCTAGGTTCGCAGAGCCTTTATATACTATAGCACGTTTGCTAAATAATACCCTATCTATTCTTTCTAATCTAATATAGATTAAGATGCCGAGGATCTATTTTAAGTTAGCGTAAGCTATAATAATAATATTATTTAAGCTACTAACATAACCATTATCTAAGGTGTCGTTAGTTAGAGCATTATTAAGTAAAGACTACACTGCGATCCCAATGTCTATATATTATGAGTTTTAAATTTATAACAATTTAGGGCTTACTAATAGTCTCCAATTACCACACTAAATGGACTCGCCGGGTGCGAGTCCTATAAGCATTATACCTATATATTAGCTAAGTAAGGTAAGGCAACTACGCGGCTATACCGAAACCGCTTAATATTATAAGAACAGTTTTGTAATCGCCTACTAGTGCGCTAATCCCGTATAGCCCGCTAAACAGAGCTAGACAGGGCGGTCCGCCGTAGTAGGTCTTGCTCTAATATAGTAATCTCTAGGTTAAGCCTCTACGAGGCTCTATAAACAGATTTAAAGAATTCTGTTCCCCTTTTAATTAGGACATTATAGTAAAAGAATAAGTTTACAGAAAGGACTAAAAACTTACTACTGGAATCTATAGACCTATATACTGCCCTACTTTAATTCTTAACAGTTAAGATAAACTTAGATATATCTTAACAATATTATTAATATAACTAATATAAGCTTAAGAACAGCCGGAGCCTATAGCCCTATTTTAGTAAATAAGGAATCCGGACTACAGAAAAAGGGTTAAAAGGAATATTATCGCAAAGATATAGATATATAGCCGAGGAGGGAGCGGCTTTAATGTTAAGTGCCGCTAAATAAAATAGGCAGAAAGGATTACTAATACTTAGTGCACGCGGATAAATATTTCATATAATAGCCTATAGAGAAAAGGATAAGAGAGTAGGAGAAGAAAGCATAGTGATGATCCCCCCTATACAGTATTGGATACGATTAGTAAGGTATTAGTCCTATAAAAAGGGGGAAGAGGGGATAAGGCTTATAATAACTCCCTATATATTCTCCGCTATATATAAAGGGAAAGAGTTTCGGCTAGCCATTACTATAAGAACGTAAAAGAGTAGAAGGACGAATATTATTATTTTAACTAAGCGATAAACTCGTTAGTATGTATTTAGAGAAACCCTAAGTATATCTACAAGAAAGTTAAGATAAGGACTAGCGAAAAGTGGAATTATATTAATTAATAAAAGATTTGCAGCTCGTAAACCGGCAATCTAAATATTCTAGACTTTAAAGCTAATATAGAACGCATTTACCGTAATATAAAATAACTGTAAAAGGATATTAGCCCAACTCTATAGACCTAAATATCGATAGCAGCGGATTAGCTGCGGATAGGTAAGATATTAAGATACTAGAAGAAAAGTGGTTTTTAAAAATAACTATATATAGAGACGGAAGTAAATAAGGATAAGAAAAGTAAAGATGCCACCTATAGCTATAGCATACACTTAGGTAATTTCCATAATAATACAGACTATTATTTAAGGGCGGAAGAAAAGGAATCAGCGAAGTATAGTAAAAATTAGTAGAAAACTCGTTAATTTAAGGGATGCCTAAAGATCCGTTAAAGGTAAAAATAGAAAGGGACTAGAATTAGGAACCTAGTAAAAGGTCTAGAACTAGGAACCTAATAATAAACCTAGTAATAGAATCCTAGTCACTAGCTAGAATTAAGTAAAAACATTACTACTTTATTAGCTATTAATACAGGTAATCTAGCAAAATTTCTGAATATGCTCGCGAGATGGAAAACGTTTAAGAAGAGCTACCTATTCTGGTAGATACTTATAACTTATACGCGCCCCAATAGTAGCGAAAGATACTAATCCCGTAAGCACTTCTTTTCGCTAAGGAAGTTGCAATAACGGATACTAGAGAATATTAGTAAATAATAGTACGGGAAATAAAGCTCTAACGTACCTTTATTAACTTAATAACTAAAATAGCAAAGGTTGTTTTAGAGAGGAATTTAGCGGCGTTAGAGTTGGGCGGCTAATGACGCAGGTTATTTACGCTAATAGCTCGCTCCTCTTTAACGTATCCCTGTATTAGTTTTATAATAATATTACTTAGCGCTCTAATATCTCTAGGTTTAGCGTTTTGTAATAGGCGGGTATAGCAATATTCTTAATACGCTGTAATATTTTATTAGTAAAGGCGGTTTTAAAACCAAGCTAATTACTAACCGATTTTTACATCTTTATATAGATAAATAAGTATATTTAAATAACTTAGCAAACCATACTCTAATCCTTTCGTTGCGAGGTACGCAAGCCCATTAAGTATTTGCTATAGTTAGTGCCATACTTAGTTATTACGCTATTGGGTTTTTACCTATCTAAGTATTATAGCCAAGTGAATTTCGTTAAGGAGAGGATTGCCAGCAACATAGTATAGAGAGTAGGCTATAAACTCAAAAATAATATAAGAAGTCTTATTAAATCTAAAAACCTTAAGAGCAGAGACGAAGTTGGCGTATTATATCTATTAAAACTTACAGAGCTTTTCTTTAACATTAGGTCCTAAAAAACTCCACACTATAATAAGATTTAATAGGGGATCTTTCCGCTTAGCCCAACAGCTACAGGACCTAATAACTAGCCTCCACATTTAAACGTACCCCCTTAGCCTTCCTATATAGCTCCTCTACCAGATACTAGTAATCAACCTCCTTTATAGGCTACTAATCTAGCTAGTTTAAGAGGATCTACTATTAAAGAACGGCTTTTACGTCTTAAAGCGATAATTAAAGAATTATTAAATGCGTAGCGTAGAGAGAATAGGTAGATACGTAACTCTAAAAAGCACGCGTAGCTAGAGTTATAGGGCTACCTTTAATCCGCTCTAAATATTACTTACTATAAACTAGCTTTAATATAAGGACAAATAGATAAAGAAAATAACAAAATTGCCTGGTAAGATTTGCGTCGACTACCTATATGCACTAAGGCCTTATATTAGAATTAGTTTTATTCTATTTAAGCTCTCTCAATTTTCTTTAAGGGGTTTATACAAAATCTACCTCCAAAGTTTCGTTTATTTCAATATCCACCTCCTACCAATTAAGGCTTACCCGGCGCTTTCAACCCCCCTACTATATAGGGGGCCGCCACCTCAAACGCACTATATACTTAAGCACACTAACACTCTATATAAAAAAGAGGTTAAGGTTTAGAATATAATGCACGCGTACTAAGCCAGTTTTTACACGTCTGTAAAAGCTATAGCGCTTAGTTATAACGCAAAGCCATTACGCGTTTAAGGTTAATTAAATGGCCAATAGTTAAAGGGAGAGTGACTAGGTACTAATAAGCTCCTAAAAAAAAGACAAAAGGCAGAATACGCTATTACTATTACTTATAGGCAAGCAATAAGGCAGGCTAATAAAGCCTTAGGAATTAAGACACTAAGGTTTAGAAAAAATAGTTAATAATTTAATAATATACTATTTGGTACGCTTAAGCATATAATGCGTTTAAGGTAGCGGCCCCCCTACACAGTAGGGGGGTTAAAAGCGCCAGGTAAGCCTTAATTAGCAGGAAGTAGATATTGAAATAAACGAAACTTTGGAGGTGGATTTTGTATAAACCCCTTTCTTTAATCAATTAACTAATTCTCGCTTCATACCCCATTAAAATTCGCGCGTTTAATTTTTTTCTTGCGGGTCCTTCGAGCTATTCTATTTACCTTACTTAATACCTATTATTAGTAGGATCCTATTTTTATACGTAACTTAGAGAGAAATAGAATATTTATTTATAGTTTAACTTAAAAGCAGAGAACCAATGTCATTATAATCCCCTTAAATATTCATTTTCCAAGAATAGAGGTATAGGTATATTTGCCTAAAAAGCCGGCCGAGGAAATCTTATATTGCTAACGTTTACGCGGAATATAGGGTTTAGGCTAGGCCGCCTTCCCTAATCTAACTTCCTTCCTCATTATAGAATACACTCTCGTCGCTCGGCTTATATCCTTTAGGCGTAACTCTACCGCTAGCTACTTACGTTTACGATTAGGGGTATAGCTAAATAACTAGTTTAGTGGACCCGTAAACGTCTATAGTTTAATTAGGCTAAGGTGGGGGTGCATATAGGAATGCTAACCAGGTCGTTCTTGCATAAAGTTAAGGGTAGCTTATACGCTCTTAGCCCAAGGAATAAATATACTATAGATACCAGTTAGTCTGCTTTAACCCCCCCTAAGGTAAGCAGTTAAATTTGGTTTATACTATATAAGATAATAAGTTGTAAGGGAGTATGCCGGAAAGATTGTAGAAACGCCCCTAATGTATACTAGTAATGCGTAAGTCCGTAACACTAAAAGGAAGAGAGGATATTACTATAATTTAATAAGCTAAGCGGTGCCGCCTTAACCGTCTATAGGGGCTTGATTTAAGGTTACTTATTTATAGGCATAAATATATACTTAGGATCTAAGTGTGAGAGGTTGCCGTATTATTGTAGCGCTAATGGCGTCGGAATACGGATCGCCTTATTACCGCTCCTTAAGCTATAAAATAATTTCACTAATATTAAGGCGCTAACTGGTAATACTCTTTCGGCTAGACGGGCTCTGCATAATCTAGTAACCATGCTATAAATGGTTAGGTTTCTTAAGACTACATCTCAGGGGACTTTAGGAAGGATTAGATAATATAGATTATTTATCTTTCTCATATATAGGTATACGATGCGGTGATCCCTTAGGTTGCCTGTCCGTTAGTAGTAGCAGTATACATTAATAGCGATGCTAAGAGAGCAGGGCTCTTAAGTAAAATATACGGCTTTATGCGCCCTATTGCGTTATATTATAGGTAATAGGACGCTAAGCTCCTAAAGGGCATTTAATAGTACAGCTTACAAAATTCCCTTACCTAAGATGGCGCTTTAAACTGTTAGTTAGCACTAGGAGATCTAAGTAATAGGACGCGTATCGGACTTATAGCTCTTCTAGATCCTAGTAATTAGATACTTATATAAGCTAACAAAAATCGAGACTATATACACTACTATTAGCTCAGCAACCCCAAGATCCGCATTTCGTATTTCCTATCTCTATTAACTATATAACAGCTAATAATCCTTGTTTCTAAAACGGTCGTATTAGGGTATCTGGCCGGCTTTAGTTGCCATATAGCGGCGTAATCGTTTATAATAACTTTTAGTGGAGCATTTCGATATCCTAGGATGCCGGAATACCCGTAAGATTTATATATATATATATACGCGTCCTCTCAATCAGATCCTTTCTTGCTATTCTTATTACTATTACAGTTTTGCAATAATTAATTAGCCTTTAATGCGTTTTTAAGCACCACATTAGGATAACCTAGAAATTCGAGCCGTAATGGAATTTGACAATTTAGGCGCATCTATAAGTGTAAAGCTAATAGATATTTAAAAAGAGACTCTAAGCCAGGAGGTAGGAGCAGACTACTAAGAGACGGTTGCCGTATAAATAACGAGCTGATTATTAATTAGGGTGCGAGAGCGTTAATTAGTAAAAGTAAAGTACTGCTAATGCTCTTTAATAAATTCGTTACTAAGGTCACCTAAGACGCAATAGTTAGAATGTAGGTTTAGCCTAAGGTATATAAAAGGGCCATTTATTAAGAGCGTATCCCGTTCAGAGGATCTTACTACTAATTGGCCTAGTTCCCTTAGCTCGTACGCAGTCTATATAAGAAAGCCCCTAAGGCTACTTAATCTCTAGCTAATATAATCCTAGAGTACAGCGATATAAATAGCGGCATATAGGATATAACCAAAGGGCTATAGCAGCTCTAGGAGGACGTAGAGGATAAAGCTACAAAGTCTATAAGATATAAGGATTATTCCTATTGGTCTCTAAAATCCGCTAAGGCTAAGGTAAAGAAAGACGACTCTCTGGGCAAGCTCGATCTATAGTAAAGTAGAAGTAGCCTTAGTATTAATCGCTTAGCTTAACTAGCTACTTTAATATTTAGGGATATGCTAGTCTATTAGGATAAACGCGGAGTTCTTAAAGATAGTAATAGATATAGTAAGATTAGGAAAGATAATACTGCATTACCAGAACCGGATAAAGGTATATATAATAGCAAGGTTAAAGTACACTACCTTAAATTAGGCAACGGTGTTAATGCTACTAAAGAGGATTTTGTAAGAGTAGAATTGGCAATAGGTCGCTAATAGATTAGCGGTGCACCCGCGAAGAAAGGAATCCCAAAATCTAAAACCACCTTAGCGTTAAATAAAGATTAAAATTAATAACTAGAGCCTATGGAATCGGGGAGGCGTACTACCCTACCTTAAGCACTATCGCTAAGCATAGTAGCCCTAGCTACACCGGCGCAACAAACGGAAAGAAATATATTTACCTTACCTTAGACGGAAGAGATCCACAGAAAGAAGATACCAATATCGGTTAAGAGTATTTCCTTATTACCTAGCCCTACTATAGGCTCGCCTTCTATAGAGGTCACTATAGTAAGGGATATGGTCCTTAAGGCAGTTCGGATTATTTATAGATTTAGCTAGTATTAGTAAGGGGTTCCGAAGGCGGTTTACTTAAGGATCCTATAAACGTTATAGGTAGATAGTAAGGAGCTTTTAAGCCTGCCAAATTTAGGCAAGTGGTTAGATGGCTCTATATAGATATATATACTAAAAGCGGGATTGTCTAAGACCTAAAGAGTTATAATATTTAACATGCTGGAGTATATAGGAGCTTAGGAGTGGTATAATAAGCAGGTTAAATTAGTATAAGTTATAATCTGCACTAAGAGGAATAAGCTAGTAGACCGTAGGGGCGTATTAATTTACGTACTAGATAGAATATAAGGTTGGCAGACAAGAACTAAGCAACCTAAAAAGTAGGTTAGAGGCGTTAGGAGACTAACTATAGGAGAAGACTATAGTAGATCTAATAACTTAATAGATATTAGTATTGTAAAGAGAAATAGATAGTTATAAAGGAAGCGAATTAATATATAGCTTAATAGAGGGCATAAGCTAAGCATAAAGCTTGTAAAAGAACTTGGCCTAGAAATACTCTTTAGCCTAAATATCTAGTAAGCGGCCTGCCCCCTAAATACCCATCAGCTGCTAAGAAATTAATTTTAAGTAGGGAGTATACCAAAAAAGATATAGAGCAACTTAATATCCTAATTAAAGACATTTAGGTAGACTTAAAGCGTATATAACTGCTCTAAATTTTAAGTTAATAGTTAGAGCTGTTAATAAACAAAGGAAAGCCTAACCTTTACTTACTATTTACTTCGCTAATAGTAGAGAGTCTCGTATTAGAAAAAGAGTGTAGGGAATTAATGGCTACTTTTGCGCTAAAGGCGGTAAGTTATTTATTTAAAGAGAGAAGCTTACGGACTAACGCAGATATTTTTAGCACAAAAGGCAATACTAAAGGAATCCTTAAATGCTACTATTGACCGCCTAATAGAGAATATTAGTACTAAAGTCCTAGGCAAGCGGAAGCTTAAAGAAGACAATAGTATTACTATAGAGGACGGAATAGAGCTACCGTGTAATATATTTAATAGGCTTCGCTAAAGTAAATAGTTTAACGGATAGCTTTTAATAGCTAGTATAATAATGTCCAACAAACCATTTTTTGTAAGATATGGTTACAGTATCCCACTAGACCAATTTAAGAAATTCGGTAAAAACGGTAAGATAAAACGCGTCGCCAGGCCTCTAATAGGTTAAAGAAAAAAAGTTAAAGCGTTCTATAAAGAAGCCCGGGAAGAGTATAGAGAGAAATCTTGTCTAGTATACTTTTGCCCATTAAACTACAAAGGCAGCTATTTTATATTGCTTAAGATAAATGGGCAAGAGGAAAAGATCTATTACTATAATTCGATAGTAAATAGAGATGTTATTAATAGTATATTAGAATTAACTCGAGTTAGGAAGCTTATATAAGTAAGTTAGGGTTTAGCTAAATAATTAAAGATATAGCTAATATTATAGTAGGAGAAGTTTGGCTACTTAAAGTTCGAATATATTGAGGCGGTACGTACTAAAACCCTAGGTAATATTATTACCGATAGGCTAATCTTAGACTTTAGTAAGCAGCCTACCCCCTAATAGAAAGATAGGTCTAGCTGCGGCCTAATAGTTGTGAGAAACTTAGCGCTTCGGATGAATGGTTTTTCGGTTAGCAGTTAGCACGACATATTAGATCCTAAACGCTTAAGGATAGATATCGTAGAGGCTTTTAAGACTTATATCTTGGAAAAGGCTCTATAGTAAACCAGATATGCTTAAAACTTAGGGTAACTCTCCAACGAATCTAAGTAAAATAACTAAATAGGTTCGGCTATAGGATCCAATAGGCCTAGCACAGTCTCTATAAATAACTTAATAAAGGTTAGTAGATATATAACTAGAGGTATAAAATGGTTAAAAGTTTAGAGAAAGGCCGTATAGATCTAGCCCCCGATTTAGGTAGAATAAAATAAGAGAAGGGTTACTAGGGAGGCTTTAAGAGGCGTAGACATAGTATATTCTTTTAGTGCTTTGTAATAAGTTTTAATATAAATTACTTCGCGTTTTAACTATTATAGGTTGGAGTTAATTAAATAAAGTTTATCAGCTGCGAAGTAAGCGAGCTTAGTAGTCTTAGTAGCTAATCTAAAGCTCTACTAGTAATATGTAATTAAAGAAATCTAAGGGCCGTTTCCTTAGCGCTTACCTCACGACGGCGTAGTGGTTACGACGGTTCTATCTCAGTGTGCTAACAAGTGTCTTTATATATAATAGTTAGAAACTCCTAAGAAATCTATACGCTTATTATATAATTCTTATAATCCTTAGCCATTAAAGAATTTAATACTTTAAGCCGCCTTCTAACCGTACCTTTTAGTCCTTAACTTAAGCCGCCTTTTTCCTTAATTATTAGTCTAACTTGTTTGTAGTTATATATAATTACTTCTATAAGATTAGTACTATGCTTTCTAATTATAGGTACTGTGGAATAGCGAGAGCCCCATTTCTCTATGCGCCTTCTTTTATATAACTAAAGCTTTTTAATCGCCACTTTACGGCTAGCGTTGTCTATAATGCTAAGTACTTCCATTTGTTTAGATTCTTCTATTAAGGAGAGAGTAGATACTTACTTCTTTATTACCACCAGTTGGATAATTCTTAGATAATCTGCAACGTTTATACTCTTAAGGACGGCTTTAAGGACCTTTTTTGGCGTAAGTAATAGTGTATATATACTAGTAGGCTCGTCTGCTAAATACTTATAGAAGGTATAGAGGGAGGGTATACTTATACTACTTAGAAGGGATCTCTGACCCTCTTTATCTAGGTTGCTAAATGCCGTTAATAGAGGTTCTGTAGACATATTAAAGACCTTACTTAGTATATATATTTATTAAAGCGAGATAGAAGGCATATTATATAGGAGGAAGCTATAGAGAGTATTTAGAACCGTTTTAAGGAACCCTTAAATTTAGAAGCGTGCCTGTCTAGGCCTATAAGTGGGCCTATCTTCCTTAATATGCCTAGAGTCCAACCTATCTTTATAGGAGAATTAATAGACGTCTTATTAAAAATATTACTACCTATTGTTTCAATATTAATCTTAGTGCATGTCCTCGCATTTTTATTTATAGGGGGTCTCTATTATCTTATTAGAAATTCTAGTTAATAAAATCTAGAATAATAATACTCCTGTCGACCTAAATTAGGTTATCTTACTACCCTAACTTAGCTACCTACCTATTAACTTAGTTATTGACTTAGTTACTTACCCCTTGTTTCCATTACTACCCCCTACCCCCCTTATCTTTCCTATTTCCTATACCTTTCTTATATATATATAGAGGTCTTAGAACCACATTTTAATAGATAAAATCCTTATTCTTTTCTTATAATTAGTGTATAGATTATTAATTAATAGCTCCTTATACCTTAATTAGCCTAAGTATTAATATAATTTTCTATTAAACTACTTTACGATTCACTATACTTGGCTACTTCTCTATTATAATGCGTCTTAATTCTATCTAGCTTCCCTAAGTTTTACGCTAGAGTTAGCGCCGATAAAGCTATATACGAACCGATTATTCTAATTATAAATTTAGCCGTTACGGACTAGTGTCTACTTTGCGTAATATAGACACTAATAAGCGTTATAAATAAGCTAGTAAACGAATTAAGTAGACCGGGCCTTTATCCAATAAGTTAATACACATTCTCTATATAGCTACGAATGACTTACAAGCATATTTGAGTAATTAGCCATATATAATTCTTCTACTACTTCTACCACAACCAATATGTGCTAACTATTCTAACGATATAGCAAACGCCTACTATAGGTAGAAGCGGCACATTCTTAACAGTATATTGGACGAATTTCCCTCTTTCACTATTATTAAGACTATTAGAATTTTAAAGAGAGGTGAATATGCCGGGGAACACAATATATCCTATAAGGATGAGCTAGGAAAAAATTGCAGTAAGGGCATTATGCTAAGTGGAAGCTTTATTCGCCTAGACAGACATTACTATATAAGGTATTTATATAGTAGGTGCTTTATAAGGTATATATTTCTTATCTTAATTTAAGGCTTTAGGGTTTCTAAAAATAGGTTAAGGTTAGGTATATTAGGCGGCAGAAGGAACACTAACTAGCACACTTATTATAGATATTATATGGTAGCAGAGCTAGTTTAACTTAATAAGCCGTACTTAGTGCTATAGAGGGCCTTTTTATAATTATAATTTATAAGGGGCCCAATTCCGGTCCCTTTGTATCTATAAATAAACTTCGGCTATATCCGGACCTAAATAACTAAAGGAAACGAGCTTATTTATAGTGGAGGGTACCCGTTTTAGGGCACTTATAAAAGTCTTAAACAATAGTAGTTAACAAGCTGTGTATATTCTTAGCAGTAGCTTAGCAAACGTTAGGTATACCATGTTCCCACCTTATCGAATTTAATACTTAGCCTTTTAGTAGTAAACTAATTTCTAAGGCCATACCTACTCCCTCGCCGCCTTTACTATCTTATTAATAAGGTTTAAGCTTTCCCCACAATAGCTACTATTAATTTCTCACATTTGACTATAAATTACTACTATAGCTAATAGACATTTTAGAGAGCTAATATGTTCTCTAGGGAGTATAATAAGCATAGGAGAAATATAGTCCAATATAATTAAATATACTTATACTCTAGATATTGGCGCTTAGGACGGATTAGAAAGGAACAAGGGAGATATAGCTAGGAAACACTGTAACGATTTAGATATTTTCCTTAGTTTTATATTTTAGGACTTTGTAGTTATACGGAAACTCCTAGTAGAAGCTAACGCGGTATTATAAGGCCTAGGGATTAATAGATTTATTAGTGAGGTTAGATCTAGTGCTTCGCCAGCCGTAGGGAGGCCTATAGTAGGTAAGGATGTATATATATTTATACTATAGGCACTTACGTTACGCCGTAGATTTAATAACACCCTATCTATACTTCTGCGCTTAGAAGGTTATAAGCATTACCTCTTAGAACCTATATGGACTCTAAATACTTAGAAAGAGTGCAACGTTCTAGAATTTAGGGAAGGAGTAGAAAGAGTAAGATATAGTTCTCCTTGCTTTACTACCCTTACTAATACGCAAGTAAATATACTAGTGTATAACAATTTAACAACTTCTTAACTCTAAAACTGTATTCTAGGAGCTTCGGTGTGCTATTTTAGTCTTATAGTACTATCTAAACCTAATACTTAATTAGAAGTATTTCCCCGGGATTTTATGCTAGTGGAGTGGGAGCGATATTCTACCGTAAAAGGGTTATATACTAAACACTTAAGCATTATACGCACCACCCGCGTTAATCTTAGTATAGTTAGTATAAGTATAGGCTGTAACGAAAACAGCTCTTCCTTAAGTTTTGCTATACTGTTAAATTTGTATTTATTATAGATAAGGGAAATAGTAAATTATCTACACCCTATATAAAGGCGTGAATAAGTATATAGAAATTTAGAATCTATGCTTAAGAGGCTAAATTGTAGGAGAACCGTTGTGTCCTAAAGGTTTTATAGTATATATATCTTACAAACCTTGGTTTACTTATAACTACCATATTTAATCTCTATTTAGTACTTAATTGGGAAAATAAAGGGTTAATACTTTAGATAAGTAGGCTAACGGTACACCTAATATTGTTTACTATGGCGTTAAAAGCTTCTTCTAGGCATAAATTAGTAATGTTAAAGGTTAGGTTAGATTTTAAAAATAAAGCTAAAACTAATCTAAAATATAATTTTAAGGCTTAAACCGGTTACAGAACTGGTTAAACCAGATTAACCAGATAACACGTCTTAAAAGTGTTTATTTACGTATTTTAGCATATTTTTTTAGCCTTAAGGCTAGCCTTATTTAGGTATAGCGCTTATTCTCTTAAAATAAGGCTTAGTAGGGGCTTATATAGAGGCTCGTACAGAGGCTCGTGTTTATATTATAGCCAGAGCTATTTAGTTTTATTAGATACTAACTATTAACATCATTAGTATAAACCTCGTCCGTCCTTATTATAGGGATAAAAACCTCCCCTCTAATAGAGAACGGTTTATTAGATCCTATATTCTAAACCAGTTATAGCTACTACTAAGATAAACTAAGCATACTAAAGAAATGGGCTTAGTGTAAATTGTAAGTCATCCCGACATAAGGGAAAGGTCAATAGCGTCCCTCTCTAATTCCGAAATTAAAAGTATAGTGTTTATCCTATTAGCTATGACGTCCTTAAAATATATTTAAGGGTTTAGTATACGTTTATTCGTGTTATATATCTTTATCCTTTCTCTCTTTCTTATATACTCTACCGCTACTTACCTTACCTCTAATAGCTTAGAGGGATTAACTAGGAGGCTATATACTAAACTCTAAGTACCGTGTTCTATAATCTTAAAGTCTATTTAAATTTTTTAGGTCTCTGTCTTCTGGTTAGAAGAAGAAGTTAAGTTAGCGGTATCTATTACTGCGGAATCTATATTATCCTATATAATATAGGTATTTTTACTAACTTCTATTTAGTTTTACTGTGTTTAATAGTCGTTTTAAGGTGTAGTTTTTAATACCTAATCTTCTTCTACTAGTTCTTGTCTAGCTAGTTCTATAAATTTATTTAGGTTAATCTAGGTAATTTGTTTTCGGTCCTGCCCCGCTGTTAATAGAGGCTTTTATCCTCTTACTAGTCTCTCCTACTCTTCCCTTACGGTCTTTTCTTTTCTCTTTACTTATATCTCCTATATCTGTCTTTCTTGCTTAAACGTAAGCCTCTCTTATTTAGCCTACCGCTACCTCTCCTACTCCATCCTTTCCTATTTTAGCCTCTCCTACTTAAGCCTTTCCTATTCCAGCCTCTCCTGCTTAAGCCTCTCCTATTCTAGCCTCTCTTATTTAAGCCTCTCTTATTTAAGCCTCTCTTATTTAAGCCTCTCTTATTTAAGTCTCTCTTATTTAAGCCTCTCTCGTTTAAGCGTCTCTTGTTTAAGCGTCTTTTGTTTAAGCCTCTCCTACTTAAGCCTCTCCTACTTAAGCCTCTTCTGTTTAAGCCTCTCTTACTTAAGCCTCTCCTATTTAAGCCTCTCCTACCTCTCTTATTTAAGCCTCTTGTATTTAAGCCTTTTATATTTAAGCCTCTCTAGGTTAAGCGTCTCTTATTTAGCCTACTACTACCTCTCCCACTTAAGCCTCTCTTACTTAAGCCTTACCTATTTAGGGATCTGTGCTTGCCTATAAATTATACCACCGTTAATATTAGTACGGTTTAGCTTTCTAAAAAAGGCGAGGTATACAGATCTTTAGACGAAGAATAACGTTATCTTATTAGATTATACCCCATTAGTATATAGCTTATCTAAAAATAGTAAAAGCTTATCTTATTTATAATCGTAAATTTTTAAAATCCTATATCTCTTTAGTAACCTATTAGAATAATTAACATTAACTATAGCTCTCGTTTCCTCTTCTATTATCTCTTAAGCGGTAAAAAAGAAATCTACTATTTGCTCTATAAAGCCCTTAAAGGCGACAAGATTATATTACCAGCGGCCTAGTTTTCTGGCTTCCCGTAGAGCTATATAGGCGATCTCCCTATTAGTAAACCGCTAAATTAAACTATAGATCTAGTCGGACTTAAATCCTAATTAATAGGCAAGAGCGGCAAACTCACATAGGGCAGTCTTGCTTAGATTATTAGTTGGCTTTGCTAATAAATTATTTCTTACCTTTTTACGCTGCGCTGGGATCTTAAGGTAATCGTATATAGCACTTATTTATATCTATCGGCGTCCAAGGTCTATTTAATCTGCTTAACTTCCCGGCCTAAATACGAACCTAGATTTAGACTTTTAGATTATACATTAATCGGTCTACTAGTTTATATTAAAGAACATTTACTACAGGATATAGGATAAGGAGTCCTTACCTAATAGCGGTATTAGTCGTTTTACGCAGTTAGCTGGGCCTTATAGGTAATTAAGATCCTTAAAAAAACTAAAGAAAGAAGGGATTAAGCAATCGGTGGAGATAGAGAGCACTTCACTCCATATAACTTTACGATCTTACTTATTAAAATTACTGAAGATCTAGCCGCGCCATAACTAGCTATATAAAGCTTTAGTATCCGCGCTGTACACTCTAGGAGTAGTAAGCTTTAATGCTATTATAGTAGCTCTATCTACCTTTTGCATTACCTATCTATCACTACTAAAGATCTTTAACTAGATATACCTAATATAATTAAAATAACAGAGAATTAGCTATTTAAATATTATTAGTAACTTATAGCGCCTAAATATAAATACTTACCTTATCGCATCCTATATTAAACTATATATATATAATGCCTAGTCTTATGCCTTCTCTAAGCCTAGGAACATCTAGTTATAAGTTAAATACCGCTCTATATTCTAGGCAATTTAATATATACTTTAGATTCTACTTTTTCCGGTTAAATATAGCGGCCAAATAAGCCCACCATTGTTCCTTAAAGTACGCATTCCCTAACAATTGGTACTAGCGAATTTTATAGTAGATTTCACCATTATTAGGCTTCTTCTCATAAGAGTACTCTTTAATTATAGTCGTTTTTAGTTCGTGGTTAATGTCTAGATATAATTAGAGTTAGAGCCTGCTATGTATATAAAACGGGAATTTCCTACCTATAAGATATAGATCTATAATCCAGCGTTTATCTCCTAAAGGAAGAAACTTAGCAGCTGCTTAAACCTAGTGTAGGCCGTAGAGACACTCTAAACGGAAATTAGGAGGAAAGCTTAGCTCTATATACTTATTACGTAAATAACCTATTGGTTATATAGGGTAACTCACCAATAACAACTACTCGAGTAGGGTTATAGTAATGTTGGTTAATAAAGCTTATTGATTGGAATGAGGAAGGGCGAGGAACGTAAGGCTCCTCGCCACGCTAGTGCCGCGGCGACACGTGATGGCAACTTGCCATCACGTGACGGCAGTTTGCCGTACGTGACGGCAACTTGCCTTATTCCCGATACTGGCAACTCTTCTTTTATAGTTGCTATCTATAGATAAATACTACTTGACTATTATAACAAATATAAATCCTCCTTACTTACTATTGCCATTATAATATAAGTCTCGCTATCCTAAAATTTGCCTCTTAGCACGTAGCTCTCTTACTTAGGAGTTATAGGTAGGTATCTTGTTTAAAAGGCCGCTAAGGCGCTAGTAGTAAGCGAGCTAATAGCGATTTTCTATCCCGGGGATAGAAAATCCTAATTAGCTAGGTTAAGTTAGGGTCTGCAGAATCCCCCCTCCTAAAAAGTTTTGGTAAGAAAATCTAACTAATTAAACAACTTCGACCACCGGTCGAAGTTCTTAGACATCTTAAGACCTTACGTAACTAAGAAATTTCTAGGGACTCCCTTTTAACTTAACCTTTAACTTATACACGCAGAGTATTTATATTAATAAACGTCTCTAGTACCTTATTTAGGTTCGCCTTTATTATTACATCTACTAGGTTATCTTAGCTATTAATCTATTAAATTTTAAAGAGTTTTTAACGCTTATAGGATTGCTAAAGTGCTATAATATTAATTATAAGGCGTTTCTTCTTTGTGGTATTAAGCTTAACTAAACACTTATAAAGGGAATATAAGTCGGTGTATATAATTATAGGAATAATAGGAAGTTTGAATTAATCTATAATTATCTTTAGGGTAGTTCCAATTGCAATTACTATATTAACTCCGCCAACTATTTTATATATCTCTAACGCTAAAACACTTTAGGTAACGCGCTTACTCTTAGTTAAGCTCTAATAGATAAGATTACTATAGATTGTAAAGTTATTCTCTTTTATAAATTTATTTATAATAATAATCTTATATCCTAACTAGAAGCTAAAATCTTTGTTATTTATAAACGATCTATTAATAAATATAAAGAGCTTGGCGGTAGGAAGATTAATAAGCACGTAGAGTAGTCCCTAATTGAGATAGTTTATTTACTAGGAAAGACGTTTATTTAGGGCAAGAACGTTATCCTTAGTTAGTTTTTGGTGTTAGGCGGTAACAAAGAGATTAAATAAAGCCTTAGGTTAATAGATAGAAGCAATATAAGCTCCACGAGCGCGTTGCTCCATATATCCTTACTTTAGGGAATTAATATTAATAACGTTAATCTTCTTACCTTAACCCTTCTAGCGTAAAGCAATAGAATCCTTATTTAGGGAGAGGATGCATTTATTAAAAAGTAATAGTGTTATTAAATTAAGCTTTTCCTTNNGCTTTNCTATNAGATTTNCCTTTACTAGCTTATCCTCTTTAAGAGCTAAGAATTGGTCGTCTCCTAAGATAATTATATTATTAGTTTATATACCAACGATTCCAAATAGGGTTCCCGTAGTTATAATAAGGAAGTAGGGATTAAATATAGAAGTAGTTATTAAAAGCTTCTCTTTATAGTACTTGCTATAGGTAGCCTACTAGTAAATTCCTACCTCTGCGATTTTATATAATGGCTTAAGCACAACTATAATTATATCTTTAGGATACTGGTGGCGAATTTACTCTAAAAGGTATACTAATATTAAGCGCTAAAAGTGCGTCTCTAATTAGGTATAGGCTTAAGTAATATCTTATAAATAAACCGCCATTCTATTCTTTATTAAGGAGGGAGCTAATATAATAATAACTCGCTAACTAGCTCGTTAAATTATAAGAAATTGTATAAGAATTATCTCTTTGCTATTATTGTTATAACCTTAGATAACAAGCCTTAATTTTTTAAATAGGGCGTTAGTAGCTTTACCCTTAATCTTATTAACTATCCTTAACTTAAAGATACGAACTTTATTAAACTTAGTAGGGTTATACTTCTTAAATTTAAAGACTCCTCTTATAATAAGACTATTAATCTCCTACTTATTAGATGCTTGGAAAGGAGCTCCTAGAGTTATAATATAACCTTCCTTTTAGAGCTATTTTGCGAGTTTAAAGTTAGCCTTCCCCTTAGCTGTTATAAAGGCCATTAATAGCTTAACTCTATTCTTAATAGCGGTAACAAATTACTCTTCGAAATTAATAAGATGTTAGTAATTTTATAATCCCTTTAGGCGACCTCTACCGCGTCGTGGTTACGGCGCATCTACTATAATTATATTAGAATTGTAGTCGCCTTCTAGAGCATATTAATTGTAGTTCTTCTCTAGGGCCTCTTCTAGGGTATTCTGTAAAGGCTTAGAACTATTATCTTTATAATAAGGCTTAATAATAGTTAAACGGAATTAAGTGGGTCCGTAAGGCATCAAAATAGTATAAGTTTAACCATTAATTATAATAAGTTAATATAGGCCTAACTACCCTCCCTTTTTACGCCATATACGTACCTTAGACTAGAGTGGTAGATTAAGCATAGTTAAGGTATTTGGGCTATTTCTTATTTCTAGTGCGTTGTTAACCTAGCGTGTGGCGTAGAGATGTTATACCTTCTTTATTACCTTATAAATAGCCTCAGCTCGTTACACAATAGAGGGAGATAGTGGAGAATTGTTAGTTATTTAAGGGTAGGCGCTAAAGACTAGCAATATGGGTACGAGTCTATCCGGGCTAGCGGAATTGTTAATAGCTTTAACAGCTATTTATAAGGTAAGTTCTTTGCTAGCGTCCTCTAGTTTTAAAAAGATAATCTTATATACGCGGTATAATAGCGCGTAATATTACTCTACTTTTCTAACGCTATTATGTGCCTTAATAGGGACTTCCTTAACCTTAATCGCCATTGCCTTTATTTGTTATTAAAACTCTATAGATAAGAAGTTCTTTCCTATATTATAGACGATTTAATTAAGGGGTCCTAGGTAGATATTAATCTAGCATAATTAAAGGATATCCTATGTATTCTTAGCTAATATATCCTTTAAGAATCGTGCGGCTTAGAAGGAGGTTAAAAAGTTAACGACTTAGAGTACTAGCTTACCGCTAAGATATATAACGTTAATAATAATATAGAAGTTAAAGTTGTAGTTATTTTTAAGGGTAAACTTAAATCGGCTAGGGGACTTCTGGTTCATTTGGTAGTAATAGTAGTACTTTATAAGATGCTTAATTGCCTTAACCTTAACTTTATAGCCTACTTACTAAAGAACCCTAAGTAATTAATGAACGGATAGGTAGCTAAAACGACGGTGTAGTTGATATAACTCTAACTTAATTAGGTGGCTCTAAGTAACACTCTTTTCTAGTTAATAAAGGAGTAATTAAGGGTAACCCTACTTACGCACAACGGGTACCCGATTATCTCCTTAAATGAGTATATTTTTAAGGTTATTAAGCTTAACGCCTAATTTATTTATATCTCTAATATAAAATAGAAACGGGGTATTTATAAGAACGACGTAAAAGGTAATATACCCTAAGGGGGTTTAGACCCTAATTGTGCTAAAAGAGATTGTAGTACCCTTGCCAAAACAAATCGTATATTAGTTTGCCGTTAACTGGTTAATCTAAACAGAGCTATTAAGCTGCTAAAGGGCTCGAACTTAAGGTTCTCCTACTATAAATACTCCTGCGGCTTTAGTATCTGGTATAATACTATAAAAGACGTTCACTAAGTATCTGTTGTTAAAGGAGAACGCGGAACTCTCCCTTGGCTTATTAAAGATATCTAACTTTGTAGTAAAATGGAGCGTAGATTGGTTATTAAGAATAGTAATGGTTTGTATGCCATCTACCTTACTATACTTAGTAAAGTATTAGTTAGGTAAGTACTCCTTAATTTCTATATTTATAAGGAGCTGTTTAGCCTTATTAACCTTACCCTTAAAATTTTCTACGCCTTTATATTAAACTAGGAAGCTTTAGAAGTAGGCCGTAATAACCTCGCAATTTCTAACATTTCTTATACTTTGGCGAAACTTATTATATACCTCCTTTCGCTTATTAAGAGAATGCCTAGTTAACTAGTAATTTGGTTTCTTATAAATATAGCACTTCTTCTAGCAATTACTTTAAAATAAACCTCCATAAGGGCCTCTACCTTTACCTTATAGTTGTTAATTGTACCCTCTACCGTATTACCTACCCCGGCTATTATATATTCGATTAGTCCAGTTATAATTATATTAGTTAGGCGGGTTAATTAAAGTAGGTTAGAGTTAGGCGTTAAATTGCTATACTTTTTAAAAGCGTAGAGCGGTGCTAATAAAAGATCTTAATTAAGTATATACTCCTTTATAAGTATTTATAGGATTAAAGAGAGTAAGGTTATATTCTTTAATACCTTAGTATGCGTTAATAACTTAATTACATAGGCTAAAGTCCTCTTAATATAATTTGGATAATCTATACTAAATTATTTAAAGTTAATTAAAGAGCTTTTAAAGATAATTAAGCCAAGGGACACCTAGGTTTGTAGTAATAATCCTTAGGAAGGTAGTCTCTCTCTATTCTAATATATACTACTACTTATTCTCTTTTATTTTAAAGTGGCATCTTAACTTATATATTATGCGGTTAAAATTGTATCCTTTTCCTACTAAATAATTATAATAGAAGGTACTAGCTTGGCCCTTAAGCATAACGGAATAGGCGTTGTGGTATTAATTAGACTCTATTCCTACCTTCTAGCAATAGTTATAAAAGATATGTAGTTTCGAATTAAGAATATTATATAATTCTCTACTAAACTTCTTCTCCTAATCTAAATAGAGCTTTATAAGCTTTATAAGCAATTTTAAACTACCTCTAATTTAAGATTAAGATGGAGGAGGTAGGGGTTGTATTATAGGCTATAGTAGGGATGTAGGTCTGGTTAGTAGAGTCCAAAGGTTATTAAATCGCGAAGCAATGGGATCCTGTGCCTACTCTCGTTGGGGTATAGTATTTAACGTTAAGGTTACGGGTTAAATTAGATATAGAGGAGTTGAAGGCAAAGGTAGGTTTGTCTTTAGAGGTATATTACTTAAGTTCTATTATAAGTTAAGCTTCCTTATAGTGCGTAGTTAGTGCTTAATCTCTTATAGAGTCTATTTATGCTCTTCTTTTATATTAATAACCTACTCCTAAATATTATCTTTAATAGTACCCCCGTCCTTAAGGATAAATACTCTATTCTCCTAAAGGAAGTTACGGAAGTCCTATATAATATCCTTGTTCATAGGGGCCTATATTTCCTTTATCTATCTAATAAAGTCCTCCTTTATATATTCCTATAGCGCAGTATTATTGTATTTATTGTCCTTATAATATACTATACGGTGTAATAAAAATCCATTTAAGTCTTATTTATTAGCGTTTGCAAGGTTAATTATAGCTTTATTCTATATCTTTAGGTTAATATCTTCCTTATACTTCTTTAGGTAGGTTAACGCTATAGTAGGTATAAAATTAACGGGGTGTCGTACGTTAAAGGTAGGTAGGATTTTCGGTTTTATAGGATCTTATAGGTTTGCTGTTAAAAGGTAGGCAATTTAAGATATTATTTAACGCGTTTTAGACATTAACTTAGGACCCTAGGTTTAGTAATACTTCTAACCTAAAGTACTCAACTAAATCTTTATAAACGCGGTTGTTCTACATAATAGATATAACTTGGTATCTCCTAGTACTTAGTAATACTTCTATTACTAGTTTTTCGCAAGTCTAAGGTAGTATAGTATCGCCGGGATCCATTCCATATGAGCGTATATAGCACCCCTATATAAGACTATCTCTTCTATTCAAAAACCTAGCTGCTCTATAGTTAACTATATATTTAACCACTAATCAGTATTGGTTATATAGGGTAACTCACCAATAACAACTACTCAAGTAGGGTTATAGTGATATTGGTTAATAAAGCTTATTAATTGGAATAAGGAAGGGTGAGGAACGTAAGGCTCCTCGCTACGCTAGTGCCGCGGCGACACGTGACGGCAGTTTGCCGTACGTGACGGCAACTTGCCTCATTCCCGACATAACCTATTAGCGCCTCGGCGGAAGTTTCTAAAAGTTAAATAGTAGCGTTAAGCTACTCCTAATCGATAACGGCAGGAAGATAATTTTAAATATTTAGGCGATCGCAACCATTCTTCCGGAAGAAATTCTTAAGTCTTACTATATTTGCCTTGTCCTTTTCGCATATAAAATGTAGCACTTTAAGATTAACACTAGCAGTACCTTTATACTTAATCCTCCTTTCTATTACGAATCTTTGTTCATACTTAAGGAATTATGCCTTTTATATATTTATATAGCTTATTTAATAGTATTTGCTACGGGAGAATAGGTTATTTATTATAACTAGCATAAGTTTTTAGCCGCGCTTTAAATATCATCCTTAAAACCCAATTTTAGGACCCTCTATTTTTAGCTAACCGTAGTTAGGGGATCCTGATCACGTCTGGAGAACAGCTATATCTAGAGAATTATTGGATTGGCCTAAAATGACGGTCCTCTTAGCAGCGCTAAATAGGACACTACGTTTGGAGAATAGCCACGTCTTAAGAATAGCTACGTCCGGAGATTGGATGTCTAATTAGCCTAAAATGACGGTCCTCTTAGCAGCGCAAAATAGGAAACCACGTCTAGAGAACACCACGTTTTAAGAACAGCCACGTCTAGAGATTAGATGTCTAATTGGCCCAAAATGACCGGTCCTCTTAGCAGCGCTAAATAGGAAACCATGTTTAGAGAACAGCTACGTCTAGAGAATTATCGGATGCCTAATTGGCCTAAAATAACGGTCCTCTTAGCAGCGCTAAATAGGACACTATATTTAGAGAACAGCTATATCTTAAGAATAGCTACGTCCAGAGATCGGATATCTAATTGGCCTAAAATGACGGTCCTCTTAGCAGCGCTAAATAGGACACCACGTCTAGAGAACAGCTACGTCTTAAGAATAGCTACGTCCGGAAATCGGATGTCTAATTGGCCTAAAATGACGGTCCTCTTAGTAGCGCTAAATAGGACACCACGTCTAGAGAACAGCCACGTCTTAAGAATAGCTATATCCGGAGATCGGATATCTAATTAGCCTAAAATGACGGTCCTTTTAGCAGCGTAAAATAGGAAACTACGTCTAGAGAACAGCTATGTCTTAAATAGCCACGTTTAGAGAATTACTGGATACCCAATTAGCTTAAAATGATAAGAATAACTAATCTAACGAATAGTTATATCCGAATAATAGTCTATAGAAAGTTATAACTAGTTTAAGTCTTACCTGTTTTGCCTTCTTTTTACCGCGCCTAATATATCTTATTACTATGGATTTAAACGCGGTACTTTTGTTAATATAGCCTTAAGAAGAAGTTTATAAAGCGCCTCTAAACGTAAAACGTAAGTGTAATATAAAATCTATAATCTAATATAATTAAAATAGTAGAGGTTTTGTACGGAATATAATTAGTAATTTAAAACACCTATAGATAAAACCTTTACCTTATAGCATCTAGAGCTGCCTTGGCACTCTCTTTTATAGTTAAGCTCTTCTAGAGAAAGGACTTCTACGGCTATTATAACTTAATATCTTCCGTTCTAAACGGAAATCGGCTAAAAAATCTAGCTTTAGGTAGCCATCACGTGGATCTAACAGCCGCCTCTTAATAGATTGACAGGAACAATTAACGGCAATTATTTTCCTCCTAAACTTCTTAAGTCTCTTAATATTGTCATTGCTAGCTCCCTTAAACCTTTAAATGGAAAGTATAGCAACTTAATCTTAATGCTAGCCGCGCCTCTTCAACTAATACTCCTCTCCGTCGCGAGTCTTCGCTCCTATTAAAGGAACTTACTATTCTAAATCTGTTACCCGCTATAAGTTCCTTTTATGCCTTAAATAGAAACCTAGGGGTCTAATTCCGGACCCCTATTATATTTATCGCTCTTTTCCTTTAGCAAATTATAAGAGGCATAAATCTGTCCTTCGCACCTATTTTTTAGCTAATAATAATATTGGAAAATAGACTTTCCCATTATTATATACCGCTTAGGATAATCTCTACGCCTGAAAAACGCTATATATAGATCGATTTGGAAACACTAGGAGGACTTATAATACGTTCCTAAACCGGCTTCCTTAATCGACTTATAGAAGGTAATACCCCTTATAATCGCAATGCTTCGGCCAGGAAAAGACTCTACTCCCTAGATAGGGATGATGTGGATTCTAAAACTGGCCTATAGCGTTTTAGACTCCCTAAAGCTATTAAATCTGGGGTTAGGGTATATAAATACGTAAGAATAAAACATAGATCTCTATAGAGGATCTATAAGAAGACCTATTAGCTATGACTTGGTATTAAAGATTGGGTCGCAGTGGCTAAGAGGAGAGATCTCCTATCTAATGTCGTTATAGTAAGAAGTAATAGGTACAGTATAGCTAGTATTTAGTAGAGGGGTTGCGTAGTAAGGCAGAGGGGCTCCTATTATTCCAGTGGTGGTATTCTAATATCTACGTCTTATAACTTTCTCCCGCGTTTTAGAAGGAGTAAACACTAGAGGCGAAATTCTAGATTTGCGGTAGAGGCCTTATAGGAGACTCTTAACTTAGGGACGATTATAATATCTCTTTAGTGTGCCTTTAGCATACTAATATGTTTTAGGCTTGCCTAAAAATTTTAGCCTTAAATATTGCATTAGTGCGTTTAAATATCCTCTAGATAGAGGAGTAGTATAGTGTCTAAAAACGCTTCGGTCCGCAATAGTTATCTCCGCTTTAGTTTTAGTTCTTAGGAGGTCAATACTACTCTCCTTAAAAAGAAATGGCTGTTCTCCTTAATTGGTTATATATTCTTTATATTCTTTAATAATAGCGTCCCCTCCTAGAAGATATGCTGCAACTAATTTATAATCTAAGTAACCCCCTTAGGGAGTGGGGGTCTGTAGAAGCAATTAATATCCACTAGCGTAAGGTCTATAGCCTACAATCTCCTTTTTAACTCCATTGTTATATACCTATCCTCTAAACGTATGCAGTTTGGGCCTAGTAAATAGAATATCCGGGGGTTAATTAGCTCCTATAGATGGAATTTCGTTGCCTCCTATAGGTAGGACTGTGCTATTAGGGGGCTGGTTTCCGCCTCTCCGCTTCCTTCTATAGGTAAATTAGTATTACTAGCATTCCCTAAGGTTCTATTACCGCTACGCTGCTCTTAGCTGCCGTTTTCTTATAGTGTTGGCTTAAGCGTGCTATAAAGCGTTTCCATAATGGGATAATTGTAGAATTTATAAATATATTTAACTATATACGATCGAACTTTCTGCCAATTGTTATCTGTGGTGGCTCTCCTATATATCCTTTTATGGGGCAACTAAAAGTTAGGATAAAATATATTACTAGTATCTTAAGACCTAGTTTAGTTCGCGTTATAAAATGTAAGCCTCGCGCTACCTTTATCCGTATTACCATTTATTAAGGAGGTGACCGCGGTAACGATTGCGTTATAGAAAGTAGTATTACGCTAGTCTCTCCCCATATCCTAGACTTAAGAATCCTATATATTAAGATCTGGGTTATAATTAGAAAAATGCTATTATATTAAAATGCTGCTTATACTACTTTTAGGATCTATATAATTAGTATGGAAATCATTTAGCTATCTATCTAGATTAAAGTTAGCTATATTTTAAATTTCTTACAATCTCCGTTTCTCTTCTTTAAAGATATACTAAATTTTAGGATAAATGTAGAATAACTTGCTAAGTAACCTATCCCTATCCTAATTCCTCATCGTAGCACTTTTTCCGCGAGGAGGTGGTGGGGGAGTGCCTCCTATGCTAGGAGGTAGTGGAGTGCCTACTCTAGTAGGAGGTGGGGATGGTATATAAACTTCGCGCCAACTTCCATACGTTGGAACCGAATATCTGCATTTAGGACACCTATTTGCTAAGCCGCCGTCTTTAATACAGTCTTGGTGGAACCTATAGTCATATAGTAAGACTACTAATTAAGTACTTTGCGTTAGTCTATCTCTATATATAAAGCACTCCATCTTATTTTTATTTAATATTATATAATCCTTCTCTTCTAACTTTAGTGGACGACTTATAAAGCTTATAGACTAAGTAGGATAGACTAGGCATCTATTATTAAGACCGCTACGTTTAATACAGTTCTAGTGCATAGTATGGCTACATTATATATATCCAAAATCTCCGTCTATTAATAGCGAATCTCTATTTAATACTAAATCCCTTATAGCCTAATAATAAAAGCTATATCTTAATTCTATATTGCGAAAAGCCTCCGATTTTTCTGCTAAGTAAAATACTCCTATTAGTATATACCAGGAAAGCTATAACGAAGGCTTATTCCAATCTTCTTTTAGTACTTCTTACCACCTTATATAGACTTTCTATAAAGGGCCAAGTGCCTGCTATAAAGGTGAATTAAAAGGTTGGTTTAATATATTAGGTAGCTGGTTTGTAGTTTCCTCTCTAGGGGTTAGTAGCTAAGATTGAGTTTCTACTAACACTAGCTGCTGAGGTTATTAGGGAATCGAAGTAGACTTAATTAATTTTACGGGTTATTACTATAGAGTTGATGGAGATAAGGGGATATTAGGAGACTCTCTAAAAATAGGATTTTCCTCTTTAGGGGTTACTGGCTAAGATTGGGTCTCTGGTAACACTGACTACTAAGGTTATTTAGGAATTAAAGTAAACTTAATTAATTCTATGGGTTGTTGCTATAAAGTTAACGGAGATAAGGGGATACTCTAGGAATAGGATCCCTAGAAGGCGATTACTATTCACGCGCTATAGTGAACGAGGTAGTAACTTCCTCTTTAGGGGCTGGTGACTAAAATCGGGTCTCTGGTAACACTAACCGCTAAAGTTATTTAGGAATTAAAGTAGACTTAATTAATTCTATAGGTTGTTACTATAAAGTTAACGGAGATAAAGGAGAGATATTAGGAGACCCTTTAGAAATTAAATCTCTAAGAGGCGATTGCTATTTACCCACTAAAGTGGACAAGGTGCTAGATTTTATAGGTTGCAATAACTGTTCTTACTACTAGCTTAAAGGAGTCGGAGTAGAGTTTTTACTAGAGAAAGGCCCACTACAAGGTAGTGGTGGTATATTTCCTGCGGTTGTGGCACTTATATATATAGGAGTTTAACCAGTACGCTCCTTATAAATTAGTAAATCACTTTCTTTTAGGGATAGTATAGAGTTAAAATAAGAAGTAATTAGATTGACGACCTCGCGCCTAGGGCACTAAACCTCTTCTTAGTAGTAGATCGTGGCCCTATGGCAGCCGCGAAACAGGCCCCTATTAAGACGTGCGCTTTAACGTCCACTAGTTTATTTACTGGCGGATTGCGTAGCAAACAAGTTTAAGGCTTATACTTGCTTAATATTAAGTAGTAGGGGATATAAAGAACGACTTAAAGCAGAATATAAACCATAATATAAATAAGGCATGCCCTAGACTATCTAGTTTATATAATTAGGCTAGCTAATTAAGCAATTTAAGTAAAAGAACGTAAAACGATTTTAGGGCACGTAGGGTATAATTACCGTAAAGCACCATCCTTTTATACTTCTTTTTAGCATTTAGAACTTTAAAGACCGGAAAGGGGCCACCTAGTCTAAGGCCCATTTTTAGGCTCTATATAAGAGGGACCGAAAAACGGCTTCTATTAGCTATAATTAGTTGCCTATACTTTAAGGGTTAGCTTTATTATCCTACGCAAGGACTATATTCTAGACCCCTTCCATATTCTTAGGACATCTAGGGCAATTATATAAATGCGGTCACTCCCGCACTTATATTAGTAAGTTCTATAATAATAAAAAAGGCTATATATTTACTTGCTATTATATAAGTTTTTATATTTTCTGCTAGGCTTAGTCTAGCTTAAAATTAAAGCCTTAGTAGCATCGCCCTAGCTATAACTACATTCGCTAGTAAACCCACACTAACTCCTTTTTATCTCTTGCCCTTAGTAAATAGCTTATACCCTTATATAGAGGCAACTGTTTAAATCTAGATTAGTAATTTATTAGGCTCTAGTATTATTAACCTTACTAATTTCGCCATTATATCTAGCTTTTATAGGCCCAAAAGTACCTCTTTCTTAAACTTAACCTTAATAGTGCATTATAGTCCTTATTAAACGGATAGATCTCCTACTACGTACTCCACAACCTCTTAGTCTAATATCACTATAATCCTACTAAACGCTGCCAACTTATCCTTTAACTTTAATGCAACTGCTAGACCTTTAGTTTAACTGTTTATAACGCCCACGCTAACAAACCCTAGCATTCTTACTAGAGTAAGTGTCCTATCTAAGTAGGGTTTCCTAAATATTTCTATGCTTTTATTTACTATCTTTATTTAGATAGCTATAGTCCTAATCTAGCGCTAATATAGTTTCTTACTTTACTACTTTAGATATAGATATATAGTAAAGGCAATAATGCAATCAATTAGAATTATTTATTAGTACTTACTTTACGCTAGAAGATTACTATTAAACTTATTAGTTATTAACTTAGTAAAGTACCACTCTATTTATATTATAAGCGACGCCGTTATAGATATATTATCTAAGCAGTAATCTTATTAAATTGGATTTAGCCTTAGATCCACTCTAGTCTAAATTAATTTAGGCTTAGTATCTTCCTATATTAGCTAGATATCTGCCTAGGGAAGTATAACTTTATATTAGATCTAATATAAGGTAAAGATAAATCTAGTCTAACAAGATCACTATATCTAAGCAATATAGTTTAGGAATAATCCTTAGATTTATAAATAAAGAATTAATAGATATTTAGCGCACTATATAAGGCTAATCCCCTTAACCTATAAGGAGATATTCTTCTTACTCTTCCCCAGTATTGCCAGCTAGATCTTTTATCACTATAGGTTCCGGTAACAGCATAGCAGGTCTTCTAAAATAGATTTAACTAGGCTTATAAAAGCGCACCATAGTTGCCTTCTCTCTATTAGTAGAAGACTTCTACATTCCTTTTATAATGCAAGGGGAGTAAATTAGCTTATCCTCTAATATAGGCCCACAAGAGCTCTTTTTAGGCCATATTAGCGTATAACCGCATCCACAGAACATACTAATTTGTTTAATTTCCAGTTAAAGTAGTAATTAATCTTCTAGATCGAAATAGCTTGGATTAACTTAGTAGTATTTCTAAAGATACAAAAATTAATTATAATAAGAGCACGCTTAAATAGACCATTAAGGGGCAGAGGCGCCTTATAAATAATAGTTACCGTTCTAGAAATGGACCTAATATAGAAGGCATATTGCTAGGAGCACTATTGTTCCGTATATTAACAGTCCCAAAACCAGGTCCTTGGCCAGAAGTAGGTCCTAAATAATAATAGTAAAAGGGACACATTCTGGGTCCCTAAGTTTCCCGCCTAAAAACTGGCACTTAGTAATGTTTTCCGCTATATTACCATTAAAGTGTACCCCTACTTATCCTATAAACGACAATATAGACACTAACTCCAGCTATAAAACTAAGATTTTAACTATATAACCCTCCACCCTAAATAAAACTTTCTCCATTAAAACCTTAATAAAAAGGGTAGAAGAGTTTTAAAAAAGGGACTAACTAGAGACTCTTAAAAGGCTTATAAGGAAGAATTTCCTCTTACAGCGACGTCTTATACGCTATTAGGAATACTAGTGTTCTATACTTAATCTACTATAGAAGGCCTATAAAGCTCTTTAGTCAATATATAATACGCTTAAAAAACACTCTTATAAGGAAATAGCGGCTAAGTAAAACTGGCTTACATTCTAGGGAATTAGGATAGAATCTACTAAAGATTTAGGATATAGTCTAGGTGGATAGATTTAGCTATATTAATATTACTTTAAGGGTTAGCAACTTTTATCTCTTTATTAGTAATTGCTTTAATAGTTTATAGGTATACTTCCGATATATTACATTATAAAGGCCTAAAACTTTAAATCTCTTTAATCTAGATTTCTTATATACTCCTCTAACTACTTTAGAGAGATAAGTAGAGACGCTAGGCAGCCCTTTTTCTTTTTCTAATAAAGGCTCTTCTAAGCAGCCGCAATGTAGGTAAAATATAGTACATTATATAAGAAATTAATATAGTGCGCATACTTGCAAATTCTAAAAGGTGCTAAATAGTAACCGAGTAATAATAGGGGTAAGAAAAGGTGGGTTATTATTTAAGCTATATACGTTTTAGCAGCTAGTTATATAGGGCCTAAAGCTTAATTATATAAAAATGGCCTATTCTACTCCTAAAAATAAGCGGTTTTAAAAATGGACTTCTTATAACTAAGAACATTGCCTATATATTCCTGCTAGAGTTAGGTAGTTAAGTACCTTATTAAAATGGAAAAGGGATATAGTAGATATATTCCTCTATCTCTACAGAGTCCTATACTAATAAATAGTCGCTTACTATACAAATTCCACTTAAAGTAACTAACGAACTATTAGCCAGTAACAGCGTAAACTATCCCTAAATAACCCAGCTACTTTAACTTTATGCTACATCGGCAAAATATAGTACCCTTTCAATGGCCTCAATGGTTGGTGGTTGACGCAATTAGCGCGCAGTTAAGGTCATTTGGCAACTCGACCGACTAGCCTATATCGTGTTTTTTTGACACGCAGCCTGCGCGCAGCCTGCGCGCAACCTACGCGCAACCTACGCACAACCTGCCAGCAATCTGCGCATTTGGCAACCATAATTATATTTACCTCTTTTATACTAATAGCATATTTTAAATAAATAAAAGCTATTTTAAAGCTATTTATAAGGCTAGCAAAATAAATATTATTATTTTAGATAATTTAATATAATATAGCGATGGTTCTNTTNTACCTATNTANTNTACCTATTNACTTACCTACCTNCCTNNATNGCCTANCTATNTNNATCTACCTACCTATCTACATCGCCTACCTATCTATATCTACCTGTCTGCATTTACCTACCTATCTGCATCTACCTACCTATCTATATTTACCTACCCGTTAGCATCTACTTACCTATTTACATCTGCTTACCTATCTGCATCTACTTACCTATCTGCATCTACCTGCCTATCTATATCTGCTTACCTATCTACATCTACCTACCTATCTACATCTACCTACCCATTAACATCTACCTATTTGTGCCTACCTGTCTGTGCTACCTTAATTCAATCAATCAATCGAATCGTTTATAGTGTTGGCTAGCTAGTCGTTGTCGTCTGGCTCTAGCAACGGTCGTCTGGTTCTAGCGACGGTCGTCTGGCTCTGGCAACAGTCGTCTAGTTCTGGTAACAGTCGTCTAGCTAGCGACGGTCGTCTAGTTCTGGCGACGGTCGTCTAGCNCTGGCAACGGTTGTCTGGTTCTGGCGACGGTCGTCTAGCTCTAGCAACGGTCGTCTAGTTCTAGTAACGGTCGTCTGGCTGGCGACGGTCGTCTAGTTCTAGCAACGGTCGTCTAGTTCTAGCGACGGTCGTCTGGCTCTGGCAACGGTCGTCTGGTTCTAGTAACGGTCGTCTGGCTAGCGACGGTCGTCTAGTTCTAGCGACGGTCGTCTAGTTCTAGCGACGGTCGTCTAACTCTGGCAACAGTCGTCTGGTTCTGGTAACGGTCGTCTAGCTGGCAACGGTCGTCTGGTTCTAGCGACGGTCGTCTAGCGCTGGCAACGGTTGTCTGGTTCTGGCGACGGTCGTCTAGCTCTGGCAACGGTTGTCTGGTTCTAGTAACGGTCGTCTAGCTGGCGACGGTCGTCTAGTTCTAGCAACAGTCGTCTGGTTCTGGCGACGGTCGTCTGGTTCTAGCAACGGTCGTCTGGCTCTGGCAACGGTCGTCTAGTTCTGGTAACGGTCGTCTGGCTAGCAACAGTCATCTAGTTCTGGCGACGGTCGTCTGGCGCTAGCAACGGTTGTCTAATTCTGGCGACGGTCGTCTGGCTCTAGCAACGGTCGTCTGGTTCTGGTAACGGTCGTCTGGCTAGCAACGGTCGTCTAGTTCTAGCGACGGTCGTCTAGCTCTAGCAACAGTCGTCTGGTTCTAATAACGGTCGTCTAGCTAGCGACAGTCGTCTGGTTCTAGCGACGGTCGTCTAGCGCTAGCAACGGTTGTCTGGTTCTGGCGACGGTCGTCTAGCTCTGGCAACGGTCGTCTGGTTCTAGTAACAGTCATCTGGCTAGCGACGGTCGTCTGGTTCTAGCAACGGTCGTCTAGTTCTGGCGACGGTCGTCTAACTCTAGCAACGGTCGTCTGGTTCTGGTAACGGTCGTCTAGCTAGCAACAGTCGTCTAGTTCTAGCGACAGTCGTCTAGTTCTGGCGACGGTCGTCTGGCTGGCAATGGTCGTCTAGTTCTAGTAACGGTCATCTGGTTCTGGCGACGGTCGTCTAGTTCTAGCAACGGTCCTCTGCTAGCTGCCGTTCTGGTGCCTCCCTAGGTAGGAAGGATATAAAGAAGAAAGGAAGGGTAAAAAATAAGGTGGTTACATAGGGTAGAGGCACGTGTAGAGGCTATCGGGAATATAGCGGGGACCCGATGCAGAGCTTCGTGTAGAGCCTCTGTACGCAGAGCTTCGCGCAGAGCCTCGTGCAGAGCCTCTATACGCAGAGCCTCGTGCAGAGCCTCTGTACGCAGAGCTCTCGCAGAGCCTCGTGCAGAGCCTCTATACGCAGAGCTTCGCGCAGAGCCTCGCGCAGAGCCTCGTGCAGAGCCTCGTGCAGAGCTTCGTGCAGAGCTTCGTGCAGAGCTTCGTGCAGAGCTTCGTGCAGAGCTTCGTGCAGAGCTTCGTGCAGAGCTTCGTGCAGAGCTTCGTGCAGAGCCTCTGTACGCAGAGCTTCGTGTAGAGCCTCGTGAAGAGCCTTATGCGAAGCTTCGTGCAGAGCTTTGTGCAGAGCCTCTATGCGCAGAGCTTCGTGCAGAGCCTCTGTACGCAGAGCTTCGTGTAGAGCCTCGTGCAGAGCCTCCAAGTAATAAGACTATAAGATTGTATGAGATTGTATAAGATTATATAAGATTATATAGGATTATATATAATAGTTAAATATATAGTATATAACTTTACCTTAATCGCACGTTAAGAAATATACAGTTAGCTTTTAAAGTTGTTAAGTAGGTTAACTACATNTTAAGTTAGTTAAATTATATNTTAAGTAGGTCAATTGCGTATTAAGTTAGTTAAATTGCATATTAAGTAGGTCAACTGCGTATCGAGTTAGTTAAATTGCATATTAAGTAGGTCAACTGCGTGTTGAGTTAGTTAAATTACATGTCAAATAGGTCAACTGCGTGTTAAGTTAGTTAAATTGCATGTCAAGTAGGTCAACTACGTGTTAAGTTAGTTAAATTGCATGTTAAGTAGGTTAACTGCGTGTTAAGTTAGTTAAATTGCATGTTAAGTAGGTCAACTGCGTGTCGAGTTGGTCAAATTGTATGTTAAGTTGGTTAATTGCGTATTAAGTTGGTTAATTGCGTGTCGAGTTGGTCAAATTGCATGTCAATTACGCGAAACGCGAAAACCAAAGTCTACTTGAATCTCATCCTGCGAATATTTTCCCGATGTATCTTTAAGCTCTCCTACTATGCTATCTATAGTCCGCTTAAGTTCTACTATCTATACCTTTAACTTTTTAATAAAAGTATCGATTTCCTAATAAAACCTATTACATTATTAGAAATTAAACTATTATTAGGTTCTGAACTATTACCTTATCTTCTATTCCTCTAATCTATAAGCATATATTAGCTACGTTTAAAAACTTCCCACCTATATAGAGACTTACTTATTCTGCTAGTTTCTAAAATCATTCTAAAAGTTTCTAAAGTTATTCTATAGGTTTATAAAAAGCCCTTTAAGTTTCTCTACTCTATTTTAAAGCCCTAAAACAGCTTACTTAAGTTTCTTAAGTCCCTCTTCCTTACTTAATAGCTCGAATAAAACATTTTAATCTTTAATAGTAGGCTGTATCTATAGCAGCGAATCGTTTAGGATTATAGCCGGAAGACTAGACAGATTATCCTATACGGGCCATCCCTAGGCAATTGTTAGCAGACTAGCTATGCTAGTCGAATTACATAATACGTTTATAGATAGTTGCGAATAGTGCTTATTAGGAAGCCATAGCGGAAAATCGCACGATTTATAGTAAGGGTAGCTTTCTAAATAGGTAAAGTCCTGCTATAATATCTTAGTAACTACCTAGTTAGCGGCTAACTAAGAGACTTACTATGTACTTTGTGTAGATATAGTGGCATATAAACGCTCATATTGTCGTTAGTTTCGAGCGTTAATCGCTCCCTTAAGTATTACGCTTTTACCTTCTACTACTACGGAGTAAAGAATTAATGGAAATAGTCTATGCTTGGTGGCTTAGACCTATTCCTATTTTACCATTATAGCTTAGACTAGTCTCTCCCCTTAAAACCAAGGTTTCGGATTTAATGTCTTATTGCTACGCCTTATCCTAACTCCTAATCCGCATCTCCCCACTTTATTCCCCATAGGTTAGTTACAAATAACTATAGATTTATACTATCTTCCAGCATTAAAGACGAGAGTCTATTAGTACTAAAATGCATAGTAATCCTGTCCTTAAGGATTATCATCCCTTTATACTATCCGCCTTAAAGCCAGTCCCGCGCCTCTTCCATAGCTAGATCTACGGCTTCCTCACTCCTTAATAACCTCTTATTAGCATCTACTATAAATAACTAAAGTCTTATATGCAATCATTAGTGTGCTAGAAACTTTTAGAGATAGCCTCTATTCTTATAAAGCTTTTTATTAATTAAAGTTTAAAGATAAAGCTCCTATGCATTAGATATATTTATTTATAATAGCTATATCCCATTTAAGAGTGCATAGTAGATTTTAAAATTATAGTTAAGGCCTTTTTACTATAATTCTTATAAGAGGGTATACTAAGTGCCTAAAAACTGGAACCCCGTAAGGAACCGAAATATAGTCCCTCTAGGTTAAAAAGGGCCCCTAAGGCAGCGAAAAAGAATACGGCTTATATTAAACTTCCTTTATTTAGCAAGAGTGGTTAAGAACTAACACTAGTTTCTTTAGCTATTCTAAAAGGTAATTAGTAACGTTAGTATAGTGTTAGGTAGGGATAAAATAGTACAATAATTTAAGGCATGGCGCCTTTCTAGGTATTAGTGGCTTAGAGTAGGGGTATACCCCTAGCGAAGGAGTTTGCCGCCTACTACTTACGCGCCCCCTACGCCGTAATATAGGGTATACCCCTTAGCAAACGACTATCCCTTCGACCGTCGGCGTCTTGCCTTATTAATAAGATAATGGGTCCGTGCGTGTAATACTAAAAGTTCGTTAATCTAGGGCTCCTCATTAGCTAAAATCTTATCAATAATGTTGGATATAACTCGACGGTCAAAGATAGGGCTAGGAATTTATCTACTACTTATACGCGCTCCCCCGCGCCGCAGTATAGGGCATCCTCCTCCGCGCCGCAATATGGGGTATATCTCTTAGCGAACGACTATAGGGCTAGGAATTTGCCTATCACTTACGCGTCCTCCTCTTAGCAGTATAGGGCGTCCTCCTCTTAGCGGCATAGGGCGTCCTCCTCCGCGTTATAATATGGGGTATATCTCTTGGCGAAGGACTATAGGGCTAGGAGTTTGCCTATTACTTACGCGTCCTCCATCCGCGCCGTAACATATACTATTTCTAGGCTCAGTAATAGTCATTTTGGCTTTAGATAAGACTTTAAAGTACAGATATAGCGCTTAAACTTTATTTTAGAGCTTATCCTCTCCTAAGAGGTATAAATAGTAATATTTGCACTAAACGGCACCGCCCGCTTAGGCTCTATATAGCTCTAACTTTTCTTCTTTTTATAGATATAAGGCATTCCATCTATTAAGCTAGAAGACACTAATTTAAGCTAGAGTCCACCGATTTAAGCCAGAGCCCGCCAATATACGCCGTCCTTTAGTTAAAACATGGCCCCTTAACAGCCCGGACGTTGTATTAAACGTAGTAATATAGTCTAGGTAAGACCTAAGAGTCTTAGGTACCAGTTTTATCTAATCTATTAGGTAACTATTAATACGAAAAGAGAACCACCGAGTTCTCGCATCGACGCTCGACCTTAGTCTCTTCCTATTAACTAGTAACTTCTCGCTATTAATAATAGGCTTTACAATACTTTATAGATTATAAGTATCTCTTATATAAACCTATATAACTTCCGAGCCGCACTTACTGCCTACGAGAATGCGTTTAAAAAAGAATAGTAGACCCGTCTTTAGTGCGCTAATATATACAAATCCCTATATACGCAGTATAAGAAAGCGATTACGGAACTTAGCGACATGGTAAATAAGTGTCTGTCCCTATATTAGGAACTAAAAAGTATATAAGAAACTATTTACACCTATAAGTCTAGGATTTAGGAATATAAGCGACATCTAGGTAGTAAGACCATTCTAGGTAATAATAAGGACTATAATATAAGTAAGGCAGACTAGGATACGGTAGAAAATGCCACTATAATAAAGGTGGTACTTAAAGGTAGAATCGAGGAGCTCCTAAATAAGGAGGCTAAGATAATACGAGAATATGCGAACGAAAAGTCTAAAATAATACAAGATTATAAAAATGAGAAGTCTAAGATAATGCGAGATTATCTAAACAAAAAGTCTAAGATGATACAAGATTATTAGAATGTATTAATTAATACTACTAATTATATTAGTGCTGCTAAAAGCAAAATCAATAAATTTAAGCAGATGTAATTGGAATTAGTAGGCCCAAAGTCATCTCCGGAACCAATCCGGTCCCTAAGTGTTAGGAAAAGACCACATAGAGAGAGCTTAAAGCAGCAGGTAATGCCCCTTAGGAAAAAGCATATGTAGGTAGCAAGGAAGTATAATATGGGGATATAAAAGTATAATAGAGTTAAAGAATAGCACTAGCATTCTTTTGTTTCTAGAGCGTATAGTAGGCATATAGTTATACTTGTTTATATATTAGTTGGTTTCAATTTCATCTTTAAATAGCGTCTCTCCCTAATGCCAACATTTAACTAAGTGTAAACTTTGGACGGTTAAATACTAATAACTATATAAAGGGTTTAAGAACTAATACCCTATATCTAGCGCAAGCTAGAAAAGTAGCCGTTAAATTAATTAGCGAGAAGTTACTATCGACCTAAATTAGGTGGTCTTGCCACCTAACTCTATTAGAATTAGCGCTAGGGGTGCTAACTAAGCTCTAGATATATTGCAAGGTTGGGCTTTATATATCAATCTATATAGACATTAACCGCATCTACTGTATTACGAATTAATTAATATTTATTATCTGCATCATCTCTACCATTAATTAACCCCTTAAGACAGCTCCGCTGTGACCTTATAACCTTATAATTCTAAAATAAAATTAATTAAGCATTAATTAAAACCCTAGTTACCCTATACTATTACAATAGCAGTATATATTACTAGAAGTAATACCGATAGTTACCTACCCCTTAACTTAGTCACTACCCCCCGCTTAACTCGATCACCTACTCCCTATTACGTCCCCCGTCAATCCTACACTAACATTATATATATATAGTCTCTTTTCTTTTATAGATCAATTAATACATATTAGACGACGCGCTAATTACAATCATTATCTTATTTTCTTTAAGGGTATAGACTAGGGGTGTCTTGGTCGTTTAACTTAACTATATATATTAAGGCTTAATAGCCTATATTAATTTAACAGAGTTCTCCTTTTAACTACTTCTTTTAATAATATACGAGTTCTTCTTTCCTAATATCTGCGCACGGACTTCAGATCGACAGTTACTAAAAATATTCTCCTATATTACTGGAACTTTTATATCTCCTTATAGAAAGGATATAGCTTACGCTAGGTATAAGCTTTTCTAAGCTCCACAGACCCTAGTATTACGGCAGGAGCCATAAACTAGGACCCTATAATTTCTAAATCTAATACGGACTAAAAGTAGGCCCTAAGCATTTATAGCAAACAATTCTCACCCTTAGCGTAATGCTATAAAGATGCAAATCTATAGCCGTAAGCATAAACCTATAGATAACTCTTAATATAAGAATTATGCTCAGATATAAGCGAACAAAAATCCGTCTTCTTCCCCCTACTTCTAATAGACCTCTAACGCCCACCACTGCTAATATAGAAATTAGCTGCAACAATAAGTTATCTATAGTAATTAAAGAGACTAAAGACAAATTGCAAATATTTAAGGAAATGCCAACTTCTAATTTTTAATAGATGCTTAAGTAGGCGGCGTGGGAGAAGGGCTAGCTCACGCTAGAGCTTTAGCGTCTACGGCAAAAGTACTATAGAGGTATATATGTTATAGTAGAAGCAAGGCTTGTTATTAAATCCCTTTAGTAGGTACTTAATAATTGCCAAAAGTTGCAGAAGGAAATTAAGGATGAAATTGTGTAGGAGTTAAGTTAAAATAATTGCCAAAATTGTATTGCCAATATATCGTCAACTAACGATCTTTAGTACTGGCTCTCTTACTATGTATATATAAAGGTTCCAGAGCCTGTTTTTAAAGTTAGAATCTTCAATTTATCCCTATCTGTAGACCCTCCTAATTAACAAAATGTTAGTTCCTTTAGATGTGCTCTAATAACTTTCTAACCTACTTTCTATCTAGCTAAGTAATTACAATTACTGTATAACTAAGCGACTATAAAAGAGCCTTTGTCTTTATCGACTTCGTAGCAAATTATAAGAGGACTCTGGAGACTCTTAGGTATCTAAGAAAATCTACCCCTCTAAATCTATTATATTAAGCGAACCTACACACTTCCTCTAATATCCTTTAATCTCTTAAGATTAAACATACTCTTTAGCCGCCTATTATATCCTCTAGGCGAGTATAGACGAAAGTCTAGTTTTTTTTTTAAATAAATGTCCTTATCTAACATGCGTCGAACAATCTTACGAATATTGTTACTTGTCTTATTATTTATGTATACTATTTTTATATTCAGCAGTAATTAAAAGGCGGACTAGTTGTTATAACTTATAAGAAACCACTATACGACCCTTTCGACCTTTAATTTTAGATCTAATTAGACTTTCAGCGTTTATAACGGTGTATGCCGTACTAATACGCTCTCTAAGGTGAATAATATCTCCCCGCTTTATTTCGCTAGAAAGATAGTTACCTAAGATAAAAAGCTAAATATCTAGAATCTAACACCTAATTAATACGTATACCTTATATTATATCTAGAAGTAGACAAACCCTATTAATGTCTCTACTAAGTAGCTTTACTATTATGTTAGCGACCTAAGCCGTATGCACTTTAGAGAGGTTATTAGTAAGTCATTCCTATAAAAGTGTAAGAGGGCTTATGTTTAGAGTCTAATTCCCAAAATAGAGCGATCCTTTAGGTTTTTACTTTATAATTATAGTATCTTTTTAGAAGCTATATAATATACGGAAGCTAACCTACTATTTTAATCCCTATAGCAAATAGTAAGACCGTCCCGTATAATTCGAGGTTAAGTTTATTCCTATACGGTCCCTTAATTACAGCTCTTATTTCAGAATTATAGGCGAGATCATTATTAGCGTGTAAGAATAGGCTCCTAGTAAATCTACTCCTTTTCTAAACAATTAAAACCATAACATTATTGCCCTCGGTATTGCGATACCACTAAAATACATAAAAGGGATGTAACTGCGTAAACGAGGTATAGCTTACTTTTAGAATGCAGAGGTATATATACTGGCCAGCTCGAGGCTTTTAAGGTCTTAATAGTTGGATATATATATGGACTATATTCGGAATAGGTATCTCCCTCCTATAAGGTATCTTAAAAGCTATTTATTGTATTCTTACTCAATTTAGCGGCTTTCTATACTTAACGTTATGGTATAGCACTTAACCAAATTGTAGGACAGCTATAAATATCTAAAGGTATATTGTTGCGAATAAATATACCGCTGGCGGCGCTAATAACTCTTTAGATGGACTATAAAGATATATCGCAGCTATAACTATAGCGCTAAGTATTAGGTGGAGCTTCGAGAAGATTTTATAGGCGTATTGACGTATACTAGCGACTAAAGAGAGCAGTATAATAGCTATAGTAATAGTAGCTTAAAAAGCTTTATTAGCTTATATTTGCTTCCTAGGACTAAATTTAGCTTACTATTAGCGCCGCTACATCTAAATATGTACGCAGGTTAGGCTTCCGCAAAGATATAGCCGCCGCCGTATAAATAAGGCCTTTAACTATAGCTATTCTTCCTAACCATTAGTATATCCGGGCGTAGGTACTCAGCCTAATTTTATAGTAGCTAGCAATAAGATTTATCTAGGCCCCTAATAACAGTGGCGTAAGATTAATCGTAGATATTAGTCTAGGGCGTCTTATTAGCTTAGAAATATCTTTAACCTAGACAGTAATGTAAAGAACGTTTGCTACTAAGAATGCTAGAATTAAAACCGCGTTAAATAGCGTTATCTTTCTAGAACCTCTTAAACATTAATAGATCTGTGGATAAAATACGTACTTATAAAAATAAAATATTGCGTGGGTACGGGTAAATTTAATAGTTTTTAATAGTGGAGAAGCGGTAATAAATAAAGCTAGAAGGCCTAAGCCCACTAAATACCATTATATAATATCTATAGTAAGTAAGAACGGTGATTTGCAAAGTCTATAAGCGCGATATACGCTTACCATCCGTGCTTTATATTTAACCGACTTTAGCTTAGAATATACTAATATTAGTTACACTTTAAAAAGGTAGGATAATGGAAATAGGTCCTCTGCCAAGAGCAGTAATATTATTAGATTGGCGGCAATTTGGCGTGCTAGATGGAGCCAACTTATTCTAGCGGTGGATTAAGTACTTTTGTTAGTAGCGTTAAGTGGATTTAGGAGCTTTAGTGCTCCTAAAGTGCCAATACTATACCTAAAATAGAAGTCCTTAAGTAGTAATAGGTACGTGTATAGGGGGAAGTAGTTAGGGCAGTAAGGGGCACAAGCTTATATAATAATAAGATAATTACGTGCTATGCACAGGCCTATTACATTTTCCTATAGTATACTTTAATTGGACACAAGTTTGATATAGTCTAAAATTATATATATTTTCTTTCTTCTAATGCCTAAAATATACTAAGACTTACTATAAATAGTATATGTTAAAACTGGAGCGCTACGACGCTTAGTAGATGGAGTGGATTTTGCCTTAGATCTACGCCATGCTAATCCAACAAGATTACCGGCTAAGAGCCTTAAGCTTTTTTTAGAAATAGAATTTTCGCTAATATATGGCCGGCGATCCAAGACTGGAGGATTAGGAATATTTATATGCTTTATAGTGTATACTATAGCAAAGCAAAAGCAGTTGGTTAAACTTTATAATAAGTAACTAAAGAGATGGTTAGATGGCCTAAAAAGTAAATACTACTAGTATGGAAAGCTAGAAAATATTAATTTGGTATTAATTATTTAGAACCGCAAAAAAAAAGATATCTATATATATATATTAATAGATTAAGAGTTATAGTGGCTGTCTAAGGAGCAAGTTATAAGTAGGTAGCTAAGTTATAGGTATCTTCACTTCTAACGTCTAATAAGCAGCTAGCGTATTCTAAGTCTATAAACGAGCTACCTACAGATATAAAGAGAATTGGGTTAGGAAAGTATTTAAGGCCTATAAGTACGGCTAGGAAGAAGAGATTAAAAAAGGTTAGGGAAGCGATTGTATCTAGGGAATTAATATCTAAAGAAGGGCAGATATCGGAAACAAATCTACCCAAAAGATTAGTTATAAAAGACGCACTAATCTTTCCAGAACTGCCATTATTTAATTTAACTATACTAAAGAGGAGAAACGTGTAAGCGGGTTTCCTTTAGCGTCTTTTATATTGGGACCGTGGTTATTAGGGGTTAAATAAAGGAGGTAATAGTGAGGGTGTAGCCTTAGGCTTAATAGATTAGAGGGAAGTAAGAAAGTGCACTATTAAAGTCGTAAGACAAGTTAGAAATTAGTATATAATAAGACGTAAAAGTATCTATTACGACTTAGGTTTATAGGTAAGAGAATATAGTTGCACTAAGTAGGTAGTACCTTTTGTATTCTGCTATAGGGAACTTTATAGTATATATAATAAGATAACTACTACCTAACTCCACTATTACTATTATTAATAATAACAATAACGTTATTTTTAAGTTGTAAGCTAATATAGCACCATCCGCCTAAGTATTTAAACCCTTATATACCGCGTTAAAAGCCCCGCATTAGACGGTTTATAAACGCTCCGCCTGCCTTAGTTAATCTCATTCTACCTATATAATCTTAAAACGTTAAAACTAAACTAAACCCTTATTATACGGCGCAATTAGCCTATTAAGCACCTCGATATCCTGTATAATAACCCCCTAGGGTACTAAGGTATTAGAGGTTATAAAGGGCATAGATATAGTTAATATAAAGATAAATAGATTTAAAGGGAAAGATAGGACAATTTAAGGGCTAGTTGATTTGGCTCTAAAGGCTATAAATAGAGTTAATACTAAAACTTAAAGGGGACGTTAAAGGTGCCACGAAATCACTTAATAAACGCCTCCAGAGCTAGGTTAATGAGGTTAGAAGTACATTAATATAATATAGCAATTTAAAAATACCTAGACGATCCCATCTAACCTATTATAGCGCCTATTTGAAATCGGAAACAGCTAGAGAGTGTTTTAGGTTTTAGCAACGTGGGGCTTATAGTGTAGTAACCTCTAACGTCCGGGCGATTTTATATAGTAGAACGTAAGGTAGAGATAAATAATAGGTCTAAGTCAAGAGGAATTAAGAGAAGAGAATAATTTACAATAATATAGTGGAATCGCTTATTTCGTAAGATAAAGGTAGTGAGATGTTTAGGTAGAACAGGATAACGCGGGTAAAGCTATAAGCGACGTTTATTTCTAAGAGGACTTAGGGAGAGGTTTTAGAACAACGTACCGCTATATTAGGACGAAGGATGTCTTTTATAGTGTAGTGCTTAGATAGAGGGCTGCTTTAGATTTAACGGACCACTAGCGTGTCCGCGATTTTTCCCAAAAGCGGTCCCGTTAAAGGGCTAAAATTAAACCCTAAACATAACGCAGTATAAATAAGTTATGCTTAGATGGTAATAGATCCACTTTATATACGCTATAACTTATAAGAACCTAAATATTAATTTATTCTATCCTTTATCTTATAGTATTTCGCTATATTACTAATACATATATTTTACTTCCTTTTAATAGCTTCTTTATGCTACTATGGTCTTACCCATACTTAGAATAAACAGCTTATAGTTATTAAAAACGGGATCTTTATAGGGGCTAATAGTTACCCTTATAGATATATCTCTCGAACTAATTCTAGTTTTAATAATAATATAATAACTTATCTATTACCGTTATTAGCCTTAAGAAGGATAAGGGTAAATAGCTTAGATCTTCTATATGCTCTAACACAGAGGATCGCTAACTAAATAGTAAATTTTTTACGACTTTAGGTCTCGCTAGGGGCTTACATAGCCATAAAGTATCTTAAGAATAGATATATTACCCTACTGTAAAACTAGCCGGGTAAACTAATAGCGGCTAGGACGGTTTATATTTTTAGAATAACCTAGCTAAGTAATAGCAAAGTATTAATAGACGTACTGTAGTGGATAGTAAACGGCGCTGGCGGTGACTAGAGAGGGAAACTCTTAACTACTTAGAACTTTAACGATAACAGATACTATTAAATTAATAATAGTAACCTCTCTATAGTACGTTAGAAGAAGTTTCCTAACCTAACTCTTAGTTAGCCCGGATTTACTAATAAATAGTAGTATAAGACTAATCTTGTTATCCCTACGGATCTACAACCCGATTCTACGTATATAGTATACTGGGTGTAGTAATAGCTAATAGAATCCGGCGCTCTGGGACTGCCTAACGGGAAAAATAAGTACTATACAACCTGCTTTAATCTTAACATTGTTACCGGTCCTATCTAAGGGGAGCTGTTGAACCCGCTTCCACAGCAGGACCCCTAAACTGCTATTATTTCCGACTTTTAATCCCGTACCGCATACTACTAATCCTCTTTTAACCAGTAGCATCGCCTCTTTTCTGTCTTAGCTAGTAGGTTGTAGATAATTTTAAAGGCTAGAGTAGGTAATTATAAATATAGCAAATAGTACAACTAACAGATAGCAATTATCCCTTTGCACGGTGATTTAAGTCCATTTATTATCGATAAGAACTGGCTAATTAAATCAACTAAATTAAATCGTTTGTGCTTAGAAATTCTGGTGTTCCTATACAGACCAACTTAGAGATAAACGTAGTTTCCGTGATTCTACAGTCGTCTTATTTCCGTTTATAATCGTTAAATATACTACTTTACTTTAGGATCTAGTAACCTAAGAAGCCGGCAGCTGTTAGAAATTTTCTTATTAACTTATATCTAAAAATAGTAGCGAAAATTAGCCCTTATAGCTAGGGTAAACTATTTTTATTATATAAGGGACCAATTATAGTCCCGTCCGGCCTCGTATAGAAGTTTTAGGAGTCTTCCCATCCATAAAGAAGCTGTCGGCCTATTTTACATCTTACTCTGTAGATTAATCGCTATCTAAGATATAGCTCCTTCTGTTATTTATCGCTCTAATAGCTCCAATTGTTCTAGGGTCCTAGGATTAGTATAATTACTCTACTAATAGACTTTTAAATATTATTATAGATGCTAGTTAAGGAGCTAGTAACCCGGTAGTAGAATTTTTCTTACCGCTATTCGCTAACTACGTTAACGTTTAACCTAAATTTCTATTACTAGGAGGTACTAAAGGATATACCCCCTATTCCACCTAATAACTTTTTAAGCTAATAAGCTCTTAGAGCCGCTCCTTATAGGCCTAAATATTTCTAATTCTGCCAGTGACCTTATAATTACTAGAGTATCTAATTAGAATGGGTTTACTAAAACCAATACTACTTTTCGCATAGCGAAGTCCTTTCCCCTTAACAGAGTTAGCTGCCAAGTAATTGTATCTAAAGGAGAGTTAATAGATCTTTTTAGTGCAATACCCGTAGATCTAGGTGTAGATAGTAGGGTTATACCTATTGAGTTTATAACTTGTATATATCTCCTCTGTGTTAAGCTAGTTATCCCCTAAGCATCTTGTTGTTAAGAACGTTGGTAGATATCTTAAACTTTTCTACCTAACGAACCGCTTCTTTTAAGAGACTAGTACTCTTATTTTAATTACTATTAGAGCTAATAGAATGCCCAAAGATGGTTTAAATAGTCTTTCTCTATTAAAATTAATTGTATTAATTGCTTAATTCTCTAATCTATTAAGAAATGCGGGGATAATACTATTAATCTATAGCATTGTCTAAACGTTAAGGAGTTTAAAGAACTAATGGAACATTATTATAGTTGCCCTAATAAAATACCTATACTAAGTTTATATAAAGACTATTATTAAAGGCACTTCTAGGCTAAAGATATAGAGGTAATATGTAAGCTACTTATCTATCTAATAAACACTAAATGTGGAGAGTAGGTTTAGTAGAAGTAGTAACTAGGGGAGGTAATTCTTCTCTTATAGGAGAGAGTCGCCCCGTGCCGTACTCCTATGGGAAATCTCTAGGCATTTCAACTCTATTGTCTAAGGATCTCTTTTTAAGGAGCTTAACTATGTGAACTAATACGTGAGTAACTTCTAAGCTCGCACTGGTGTTGTAATAGTGATAAATCTATATAACAGACTTAGGGTAATAAAACCCCGTTACTTTTATTATACTTTTAAATTTTTTACAATTAGGTCTTAAGCAAATATACTCTTTTACATTTTAGCTAGGTGCTATAGTATAACCTTTCTAGTATCTTTGTAATCGACATTTATTATAAAAAGAGCATTGCGGAATGGTTGAATTTCCGATCTTAAAACATTCCGGGTTGCTAAGTTTATTACTAGGTACATTTAGCATTAGTTGTTTTTAAATAAATAAGGTGGACCTAGTTAAAGGTTATTTGGACCCTTTATATTGGCTAGGTAACTTACTTAATCTTATAATTAGGTTAGGTAGAACTGTGCTTACAATCTATTCTAAATATAGAGCTCTATATATAAAGTAAAGAAATTATAGGTTCTTACACCGTTTTCATTAGCTATTAGAATATGTATTAACTAGTAAAGGAACTATAGGGACCAGTTTTAGGTACCCTTAAAAGAGCCCTATCTTAGTCCCCCGCTACTAAAAATAGAGGTCCCGAAATTGCTACTTCTAACTTTATAGAAGCCCGTTTTTGGGCCTTATTAGAATAATATTTATTGCGTATAGATTCTAAGGGCTGTATATCTAGCTACGTCTTTCTACTACAACTTTATTAATACTTAAAATAGCTAGTCTGCTCTCTTAATTATAAAGCGTTATTACTATACCTATTAGCTAAGTCTCTGCACCTAAGGTAATGAAATTACTCTTTTAGAATTGGATAGGCTCTAGACTCTTACTAATTATATTCCTAATCCTAATATATAACCTAGTCTATTTATACTAATTAGTAATATAGCGAAATCGGTCGCCCTCTAAAAGCTATTTGGGGTAAAGAGGGCGTAAAAGTTTATAAATAAGCGAAGTATAGGCAAGATATATCTCCACCTTAACCTATCTAGCATTTCTTACGGCAGACCAGTACTTCTTATAGATGGCGATTTTCCTAAATAGAGTTTTAGGGGAAAGATAGTTATAGCTAATAAGTGCTATAAAACAATATAGCGAACTATTTAGAGAACCTAAGCTAGGTTATCCAGCCTTTCTCTAAATAAAATTGTAGATAGTATCTACACCTGCCTGCTTTTTTCTTTTATAGATATCTTCTACTTCTTTTATGCTAATCTTAGTTCTTTTTAATAGATTGCCTGCCACATTGCTATATAGTTAGAGAAAGGCTACTTATTAACCCTTCCAAAGAGTACGTACCTAAGAGTAGTAATTATAACTAAGAAGATACCTTTGGGAGCAAAAAGCTAGGCTAAAAAGGCCTTTTTATAGTTGTTAGGAGAGGAAATAATAAAGGATCTGTCTAAGCTAATATCAGCAATTAATATAGTCGCTCTTTTCCCAAACGGTATAATATCTGTTAATGCTCGCTATAGACGCCTAAAAGAGCGTCTAATGGATAATTTAGATTAAGTGTGAAAGAGTAGAGAAGATATACGAACTTTATTCTCTATAACTCATTTCGCCGCCTTTTTTAAGTACGCCTATAGGCACTTTTTAAAAACTGTTAATAAACCCTTTAATTTTATTAGACCGTTAAGGATCTATAATCCCGTTGCTCCTAATATGGCGGAATATTTATTAAATTTTCTAAAATATATTAAGTTAACTAATAAGCTAACGGAGTTTATAGTTCTAATAACTGCTTTTAGTCTCTTTCTAGATAGTTACCCGCCTAAAGTATATAGTAAGTATTACCCCACTAGAAAATTAAGTTATGCTAACTTTAATATAGCGTTTAAACCTAAAACTGTATTTAATATAATTTATAAGGACGTCTTCTGCTAGGTAAGTAAGGCTCGAGTTATAGCCTTTAAGTAGTCTAACTATATTATTCTATAAAGTGGCTTTATTAATATGGTCGAAAACTAATTCGTCCGCTACTTTTAATAATTCGCTTATAATAATGTAACTACTATAGAAATTTATAAGAGTAACCTTACATAATTTCGAGATAGATAGCGCCATATATGGAGCAGCAATATATATCTGTCTTATTTGCGTAGGAGACCGTAATATTACTTACCCTACGGGCACTATATTTACGAGAATTGCATTATAGTATTTAGTAATCGCTGTAAGGACAACCCCTAGATCTTTAAAGTGCGCCACTACTTTCTCTATAGAGAAGAGATGCCGAATAATATAATTGTAAAAGTATACCCTCCAACTGTAGTAGTAGGAGTCTTATATATTAATAGAGGAGGTATATAGGGTATTATACTATTAATGCTAATAAAATAAATATAAGATCGTGTCGGTCTACTAATTCCCTTTTAGCGGTTTATTAAAGTTACTTTTAGGGTTAGTATAGGTAAGAGCTTAATATACTTTAAAGAAAAGAAATTAATACTTATAACTTAAGGAGCGGTAATCGCCATAGATCATTACATTAAGGGACGGCCCCTTAAAGAGTCCATCTAGATATTCCTAGAGATCGCAAAACGTGTCTTTAAACGGCGGAAGGCTTTTAATATCCCATTTATTTCCCGTATATTTAAGTTAATAGTGTTATATTTTACTAACGGTTTATACTTAGCCTAAAATATTAAGTCCGTCCTAAAAGAAGTCTTTGGTATAGATAAAAGCATTCTAAACTACTTCTATATAACGTCTATAGGAATAAAGATTAGCTTGCCAGTCGCTACAGTTAATAGTTATCCGTTATATTATATATTCACTAACTATAACAGGGTGGGCATACGGGACGAAGATTAAGGTAAGCTTCCTATATATAACTTAGTATAAGAGTTGTTTAACAAACCTAAAGACAACGCCGTTATAAGGCTAAAGGATGGCTGTGGAAGAGTGTCGCTTTAGGAAATATAAGATTGGACAAACCCTACCCTTAGATAAGACTAATATAAAATTTAGCACATAATCCGCATCTATAGCGCCTAGGTATACTTTAGCTTACCTCTTTTATACCTAAAACTGACTATGTTTTACAGTTTCTTTCCGCTAAAATATATTAATAAGGTTGGCACATTTTAAGATATAGGACTCCTCGAGAATAACCCCCTACTTTAGGCGCTTTTAGAGGTATTAGTAATATTTCCGCTTATTAAAGAACCTAACTTTGTTATATCTCTAGGTACTAGTAAGCCGGGGCTAAAAAATTACGAGGTATCTATGGATAACTGCTATAGTATTCGGAAAAATGGAATGTTCCCTAGAACACGTAATCTAATCTTAGAGAAAATGCGCGATAAAATGGTAAGAAGGGCCTATAAAACTGTTAGACTGGCGGTCTAAATTCTTAATAGAATTTACCGCCTTAGTACCGACTTTGATGCCACTAAACTAAGACTTAACGATACAAGAAGTATACCTAAACTTAAATTAAAAGTCGAAATGGACTACTCCCTATCGGCCCGGATCGATACTATAGCACGCTATATAATTGTATCTTTATTTTATTTTAAATTAGACTCTTTTCTAGAGAGATATAACGGGAAGTATATAGTTACTAGATATATTCTATGCTTAATAACACGTAGTGATCTAGCCTTTAAAGCCCTATTAAGTAAATTAGCAATAACTCTACCGGGTTTTTAATAAATGATTGGCCAATTCCCGGAACATTTAATAATACTTCCTTTATAGGTAAAGACGGGAACTTCCGGAAATGAGTCGACCTAGATACTTTTAGGAAATTTATAATATTTTTAAAGGAAGGTGACGCTGAGCCTTGTAATATTAGTAGGTTGCCTTTCTTAATAGAGAACCTAATAGCCGCTTAAGGTCTAGATACTTCCTTTGGTAGGGCAGACTATAGTAAGCGGAAGAGGTTATTTATATGCGATACTCTCCTAAGGAAGCGGTAATGTATTTAAATAATAATAACTACTTTTGGTAGACTTATGTAAAGATTTAATTTAGAGAATGTGCTATATAGGAGGTAGGTATAGAGAGGTGGGACGAAGCAAAAGTAGTGTTAAACGGACGATTAGGAATAAGAACTCTCTCTATTAAAGAGGGCTTTAGAAGAGATATATAATGCTAAGTAGCGGGGTATTAAGATATAGGGTTCTGGACTTAAAGCTAGTAGTAAGATAGTAGTAAGAACTGTTCTAAGATTTGGGTCCTATTGTTTAATGTTTTTATGTCTTTAGATAATAGATTAATGCGGAATTAATAAAATTTTCCGTTAAATTGCTAGCTTATTTCTTTACAAATTCGTTAATATATCCCATTGTAAGAGGTTTAAGATAATACTAATGGCCTTAGCACTTCTCTAAGTAACTACGATAAGTACTATATATTTTTACCTGCGGGCCGTGGCACACTCCTTACTAGTTGATATTAAGGTAAGCAATAGTTAACTCTTTTATAGGTCGCCTAGATTTTGAGGTACGTTAATATTTTAGACCTGCTTAGGCGCCTAAACTTTTTCCAATTATACGAGAGTCGCGTTCTTTCTAGAAACTACCTTCTAAGATTATTCTACGCTATGTCTTTTTTTTTACGCATGTCTACGAGGTGTTTCTCTTTATCGGCTGTCCGTAGTTTCTCCTTTACGGCCTCTTTAGGCTTAGGCCTTAGAATCTTATAACAACGCCTACATTCCCATAGTGTTCTACCTATAAAATGTCTAGCAATTTCCTCCTATAATAATTCTTTATTAAGTTTTCCATTATATAAGCCTATAAGGGTCTTATTATCGGCTATTTATAGCACTATTTAGGCCTATAAGGTTTTATTTATAACTTTAATCTTTATAAATAAAAGCAAAAGATAAGGCTGTATACTATTTAATAAGGGAGTCCTACCGGTAATATGCCCTAAAACTCTAAAGGTATGCCGAAGCTTAGGTTATTAAGATTGACTATAAGACTAAAGTTATTAAGGAGTAATATAGGTAGCTTTTAGTAAGTTATCCTATATCTACTCTTCCTTTTATAGTACTATACTGACGCTAAGCCTTATACAGACGCACGAGACTATTTAGTAGCGGCTCTACCCTCTAGGAAAGCACATTATGTAGCTCAATAACCTCTTCACTAGCGTTAAACTATTTTAAAGACTTCGTGAACTTGGAGTTAGAGCGGCTAGAATAGTTAGAATAATAAAGACATAGAATAAGGAGTAAGGGGATAATTCTGTTAATATATGCTAATCCTTTAAGTTTTAAAACTCTATCGGAAGTTACGTCAAATATACAAGAATTATTAAAAAGTATTTCCTAGGGATTGCGTCTCTCTGGGGAGATTGTTAATTAAGTAAGGTATTAACTCCGTACGTTTCTGCAGCCGTCGTCCTTAAATACCGGCGCTGGCTGTTTTTTGCTATCGCTGGTGCCTCCTTACATACTTATACCTGCTGAAATAATTTCTAGTAGCCATTTCTGGCATTCCTTAGCGGTAATCCCTATACCCTTATAACTAATACGTGACCCCCTTTCCTTTCTAATCCCTATTTCTGCATATATATAGCATTGTCTTTTCTAAATCTAAGATTGCTGGTTTGGTTCTTGTTTGTCTTAGCCTCGAGACTAGGGAGTCTAGAAGTTCTTTAGTAAATTTTACGGCTTTTTTTTGCCAACTGCCTTCTTCCTCGTGTAATAGGACTGGACGCCATGCCTAGAAACTAGCCGTTTAAAAATCGATAGTGACTGGGCCAGAGATTTCCATAGATAATCCCTATGTGAGGACTACTTCGTAGCCGTTACCATCGATTATATAAACAGGATTTGTTAATAACGTCTTTACTCTTAGGTGTTTTATAACTGGGCTAGTATTGGGCCTGGTGTGCCGCCTATTAATACTGGTCTTGTTGTTCTTAATAAGCTAGAGGTCGCATATCTCGGTTTCGGGTGTATATAAATGATGGGAATGGTAAAAGAAAACGAATCAATATTATTAAGAAGCTTGGCCTATATGTATAGGTTTTACAATTCTGTAATAATAGTAAGCGAAAGCTAAATACCTATATTAGAACTAAGGTCTATAAGGAAAAGACTAGAAACCCTTATATTAACGAAATGCCGCTTGTTAACTAGTTAACTAAATTAGAGATAGTCAATATAAGTAACAAGCAATGGGGAGAGGCTTAGGTAGAGATTCTAACGTAAGCTTATATAAGGAAGAGGAAGGTATTTAAGAAATTAAGGATGCTTTGGCTGTATCCTAATATGGGGAAGCTGCTATTAGAGGAAGATAGAATAAACGAGCTATGGCTATTCCTAGATATAGAAGGGTCTCTAAGTAGTTTGGACGGCGGCGGGCGATAAGCTAGCGAAGAAATTGATATGTCTGGTGTTGAGGTTAATGGCTCCAGCTCTAATTCTAATTTTCTTTATAGCTAAGGCTAGTTTAGTGCTTTAGAATATTTAGTTATATCTATAATTAATGTTTAATGTTTAGTATTATATAGAGTAAAAGACAAACTATAATGGAGGAACTATGGCGGCTAGTACTAACTGCTAATTATCCTTGTTTGCTGAACCCTAGGTTTTAGCTGCACCTTACGCCCGCTTGGCTTCCTTTAAAGGTATATTGCTATTTCCCTTCTAACACTTTTTCTCCTCTTATGCTTAATACTTATTGAATTAAGTAGACGAACTGTCGACTAAGTGTTAATGCGTCAATTGTGGCGGCTAAATGTTAGCTTTAGCCTGATATCGGCTATATCAAGGATAGATTAAGGGGTATTAGTGACCTACCTACCTTATGTATATATAGCCTTATTTTTCTTTATAGATCAATTTATATATGGGTTTTCCTAATAGACACGAACTAATATATGCTGCTCCAGATAAGCAACTCTTCTCTTTTAAGAATATACCCTGCACTAAACGCCAATTAAAGAAATATGCGATTCTGTAGACATATATATAATGGATAAGTTATAGGGAGAACGGATAGAAGTTAAGCAGAATTCGGCCTATGTGTAATAGCCTTTGCTAAGCCTCTTACGTATAACTTGGCAAGGGCTTAACGATACGCTATATAGGATTTTAAGCTTTTAGCCAATAAATGGGGGAATCTAAAATTAGACGGAGTTATGCTACTAGAAGAAGACGGCGAAAAGAAACACACTATAGCGCCTTTTAATTTGACTTAATTTTATTTATAATTTTAATCTATATATCCGCTCCGTATTCTATCTATAAGGGTGCTTAAAAGAAGTATACTGTTTAGTTTAACTCCTCATCTAGCAAACCTTTTGCTTTAGCTTTATCTATTTGCACTTTTAATTATATATTTACCTAGAGCATCTTATATATAGACGGGCAATCTACGCCTTTAACTGTATTGGGTCTTAGCTCTATATTTATAGCAATACTATTACCGCTTTCTTCTTGGTTGGAATTAGAAATATCGGCTATTATATTTCAACTTTCTGCTTCTTTAAACGTCTTATTATCCTCTAGGTTACTTACCTCTAACTTAGAAGCGGAGTTTAACAGGCTTTAGCCTGCGATTGCAGCAATATTTAGGTAGTTAGGGTTAACAAAACTTATTAGAACTGCGTCGCCTTAGCTAGGCCGAGTATTGCGTTTTATTTGGCCTCTTTAACGTAGTGGAACTGGAGCTTGTTAAGGGATAAATGGAGAAGGCAAAGGCGAGGGAGTAGCTTTTGGCTTAATAGGTTAAAGACTAGGGGAGCGAGGAAAGGCGTTATTAGAGTTGTAATTTAAGTTAGATATTGAAATATAAAGAGACGTAAAATTATTTAGTAGGACTTAGGCCTATAGGCGAGAGAGGAATTATAGGCTAAGAATTAGCTTAGGAATATAGTACTATTTAAACTTTACTTAATGTGGCTTAATAGAGGGCAGAGCTATAGGAATATATTATCCTCTAAGTTTAAGCCCTTATTATATAACCGCTAGCTGCTTATAAGTTTAGTAAGCGAGTATCCCTATATTAGATAATCTGTATCCTTTAAAAGTGTAAGTCACGTATATAGAGCACGTATACTGTAAAATCTCTTCGTAGCTTAAAGCCCTAGGGGCTCTAGATAAGAAATATCAATTAATAATTAAGTTAAGATTATTAATTAATTAACCCATTTTATTAATAAACTGCTCTATATAAACTTTGTAACACCCTAACGCTCTATATAAGAAAATAGAATTTACTTATAAAGTAAAAGATTACCTTTGGTAGACCCTTTTATAAAGCTCTCTATGCTCCTAGCTATTTATAATAATTACTGTGAAGCCTAATGCTAAGATTATATAACTATATTATATATTAGTAAACTAATAGCTAAAATAGGAAGGGCTTTATATATCTGAGTTGCGATTATAATATAACTAATCTGTTTGACGATGCATAATATAAAGGAAACTATTAATGTAAACTATATACTAGTTAACTAAATAGAGAATGTAGATATAGGGTAATCCTATATATGTACTAATCGCGTAAGCTAAAGAAGAATGGTATTTAAATAAAAAACCTAGAAGCGCTAGACCGGCTTATCTCTAGGATATTCGCGTATTGCCACTAAGGTATAAACAAGTGCGGTAGAAAAGCAACTAAAGAGCCCTATTTTAACGATAGAGAGGTTTAGATTCTAAGAAAGTTAAGCTATTATAGTAAAGAGGGTAAGGTAAATAAATCTGCCGATAGGAGCCATGATTTTAAATATCTAAAAGGAAAAAAATAATGGTGAAAAAGGGAGAGGGCTAGCTTATAAGGACATTGTTTCTTAAAAATAAGGCGAGCTATATAATATTATATTAACTAAGCGGCTTTCTAGGTGAGTTGGCGCTTAATATAAAAGACGGTACCTAGGGCGTTTAGGGGCCAGTCACCTCCTAGTACCGGATTTAGAGGCTAATTACGCCTAATAGTGTAATGGGTTTTGGGTAATGCTATATAGATAAAGAGGAGAGTATAAACCTTTTATTTCTTAATAGAGCTAGTAACTTATAAGCTTTTTATAATAACTATACTAAGCTTTATCCTCTAGCTCTATATAGTAAAATAGTGGCTTATTAACCTTCCCTCCTTAGGCATTATATGTTATTATTGCTTGTTACTATCGCTCTGGCCTTACTAGTAGGATTATTCCGTATTAAATATTGTTAAGTACTAGAGGCTATAAAAACTAAAAAGTAAATAGGTAAACTAAGAGATAGGAGCGTTGGTAAGTATATAGACCGAGTTTATATATACAAGTCTTTACGGAACTAGATTATCTATTAAGGAATAGTTAATAGATTTAAATCTAAAGGTGGTTTTTTTAGGGAGAAGTAGACCAGAATAAACAGATCCTAGGTGCTTGGTTAATAATAGGTGGCAAATTCCCCCTTCTTTGCAATACTGCGGTGATCTAAGAACGGAAAAGCGATTTAGTACCTTTACGTTAGGCCACAGACGTCAGGAAAACGGGAGGGTGGTAGGGGCTAGCCCGGGGCCATTTTCGCTGGATCCGCTAATCTGCTCATGTACACTTCTTTACGCTAGCCCGGGGCCATATTAGCCATATTAGCAATATTAGCAATAGTAGCAATATTAGTAACATTAGTAATATTATTTTAAAATTTTTTAATAGTTATAATATTTTCTATAATTATAATAGCTATAATATTTCCTATAACCGTAATATTTATAGAAATTCAAAATTCAAAATTTGGGTATTAAACAATTAAGATAAGCGGGAAGCCTCTCGCAGAGGCTCTAAATCGTCAATTGGCGGTGTTCCTGACGATCTACTGGCCGTGTACTGATTTCCTAACTAGGCCTAGTGCCTGCCTGTCCTGCCTGTCCTGCCTGTCCTGCCTGTCCTGCCTGTCCTGCCTGTCCTGCCTGTCCTGCCTGTCCTGCCTGTCCTGCCTGTCCTGCATGTCCTGCATGTCCTACCTATCCTACCTATCCTACCTGTCCTACCATCCTACCTGTTCGTGCCTACCTGTCTGTCCCTGCCTGTCGTGCCTACCTGTCTATGCCTACCTATCCCTGCCTGTCGTGCCTACCTGTCCCTGCCTATCGTGCCTACTGTCTATACCTACCTGTCTGTATCTGTAATTCGGGTGAGAGATCGGCCCGATCGAAGGCTCTGCTTGATTCGATATCGATTAATTGTATTAATTCGAATCGTTCTCTATGGGCGTTCGCTGGCTGTACATTTGAACGGTGGTCGTTAGGGTGCCTACCTAGGAGGCCTTGATTCGATTTGATTCGGTAATAGGCTGACATTAAGGCTCCGGCTCGATTCAATCAATCGTGGTGTTCGCTGGCTGGTTGTTCGAACGGTCGTCGTCTGGTTCTGGCTACAGTCCTCCCTAGGTAGGGAGGATGTAAGGAAGGAAGGGTAGAAAATAAGGTGGTATTTAGGTGTACAAGGGGTATGTAAAGACACGTAGAGGCTGTCGGGAATATAGTGGGGACCCGATGGCACTGTGGGCCAGGAGCGCTGTCAGGACGATTAAGGAAAATCAAAGTCGGAGCCTGCTAAAGCCTGCTTATTGCTATAATATATTTATTATGCTCTTTTAGCTAGCGTAGTGCTAGCGTATAGCTATAGGGTTTAGCTAATATGGCGAAAAGCTAGCGTATAGCTGCAGGGTTTAGCTGATATGGCGAAAAGCTAGCGTATAGCTGCAGGGTTTAGCTAATATGGCGAAAGGCTAGCGTATAGCTGCAGGGTTTAGCTAATATGGCAGAAAGCTAGCGTAGAGCTCGAGGGTTTGGCTAATATGGCGGAAAGCTGGCCCCGGGCCCTAAAAATACTTTTAGCGAAACTAAATTTCCTACGCCACTCCCCGTTTTCCTGACGGAGGTATCCCTAACTAGTAGATTTATACTCTAAGCCGATACTAAATTAATAGTAGATAGTAAGAGGTTACTATAAGACTTATATATAGGCTATCTGCGTATCTTTACTAAATATCTTATTATCTAAACTATAAGGACAGCAATGGCTGGGTTTCCTTAGTCAATATATTTACTTCCTTTACCTTATTTTTTTGTCGGATTCTAACCTATTTTACTACCTTAAATAGTTTATTAATAATATTATACTCCCCTATCTTACCCTCCTCCTCTATATAAACCTCCTATTACCTCCTATATTTATTTAGCCTAAAATCCTTCTTTTATTTAAAATTGATTTAATAAGTAATAGACGCCTAGTTAGCCTCAAACTTAACTAGCTCTTAAGGCTGTTTATTGTATATATTTCTCTTAAGGTTACGTATTTTTTGGTAGTATATGCGCCTCCTCTAACCATATACTAGAGAAAGAAGATATATATCCTTCTCTATCTAACGTAAACGAGGATAAGGACAAGTAGAGAACTAAAAGGATCTATAAATTAGTAAGCTTAGTTATAGAAGGAAGGTATAAAATTTTACCCTCTATCTGCCTAAGGGGGCACCTCTATAGCGCTCCTTTACTTTAAAATATAAAAGGGGCTAATACGGTTGCTGCTGTGCGGGATATAAGTTAAGTGTAAAAGAAGAATTTAAGGACCTTAGTAGCCCTATATGCTATAATAAGGGTTAGACTAGGCTAGATCCTACTCCCTACTATGCAAAATAATATATAAAAAGGTAAAGGGCTAGCCTTAATTCGAGAATCTATATATATGGGCTATTATAGCATGTCTGGTGACAAAGACCGGTGAATACGTGTCTTAGAGGTTAAGTTGGCGTAGGTGCTAACTTAGGAGCCGTTAAATATTATAAAGGGGGAGAAGGGACTATAAATGTACTTATAAGGTACTGCGGTAATAATAATATGTATCAGCCTTCCCACCTTAGGCGTTATACGTTATTATCGCTTAATCTATTAGGACGCTTAGTTAATAATACGATCTTTTAGATTTTAGGTGCAATTGCGAGGACTTTATTACTTACACTCTGCCATCTTACAGGAATACTAATGTGGCGGCGATTATACCATTAATTTATAGAGAGAAAACTTTAAGAGAGCTTCGCTTGTATTAAATAGGCGTGTAATAACAAATAAGTAAATTGCGTAACAATGTATAAAACATGTTTAAGACTAGGCATTATATGCCGCTATATGGTATTATTTGTTAAAAAAGGTACTAGTCTTAATACTATAAGTAACGGTACCCCTATTTATCCAATTCCGTACATTACCATTGGCGTCAAACTCCTATTCCTTAGTATACCAATTATTTCTAAAAAAATTCAATATACAGAAGTCGGAAAAGGCTAGAAGATGTTCTAGAATATCCTTAATACTTTTAGGATATTTGGAAAGTGTTATTAAGAGATAACTATATAAGACTAGTGCTATTCCCTAGAAAGTATAAATATAAGGTATTTATATTTAGATAAGATACTACTTACCTAAAAGCTTATTAAATGAGTGTCTAGTATATTAGCGCCCTGCTCCCTAAGGTATAAGTTAAGCAGTAATCTTAATTTAGTAGGAGGGTCTATAAGTAATTTAGCGAATATTATCTCCTTTATATAACCTAGAAGTAATATTATACATAACTTCTGGAAATTAGGGTTATTAAATACTTTAAAGAGGTTTCCCGGCTTATAGTTTAGCAGGTAGTTAAAAACTCTCTCTTTTAAGTCCTTAGCCAGTTTTTTATGTAGGGGAAGCTTTAAGTTAGGTATTTTAGGGCATTCCTTAAAGGAATCTAATATGGTTAGATAAAATTAGCTAACTAGCAAAGGTTAGATAAAATAATAGAGGCGAGGAACTATAATATATAGAAATAATATGTCAGTAGGCTAAGGGGTAGAGATTTAGGTGGATTATAAGGCCTTAGTTAATAGATTATAAGGCCTAGAATAAAAAGATAATTCCATAGTATGTGGACGGCCTATTTATATTGCGATAAGAAGTAGGTAAATAGAATACAGTTCTGTATACGGCGCCCTTAGCGGTATGCCGTTGGCAGGCTCTACTGTTTCCCACTCTAAATCATTAATATACTTTTAAGATTAAGTACTATTTTTAGTAAGACCTTTATAAAAGCAAGTTTATAGCCCCACTCTTCTGTATTAAAAGTGCCTATTCTTCTCCTAACTCTCCTCCTTATTTATAGAGATACTTCCTATATAAGGCTGTTACAGATTAGGTATAGTAAGTGAATAAGGGATACCTATAGGTGTTAGAGGGTGCAGAAGGTATGGGCTTATATTAATTTTAAAGTAATAGGGCGCTATAACGCATTATTAAAGGTGGGAAGAGGGCGCTGTAAAGCGGATCCTCTAAGGATTAGATAAGTATATATGGGTTTAATAGAAATAAGCGTCTTGTATTTATATTAGCGGCCCGCTATAGGTATAGTAAAACAGTTACGTAGCTGCATATCTTGTGCGCAATACTATAATTACCCATAGCCTTTTACCGGAATTTATAACGCTACTTATTATTTCTCTAAATAAGACGAAGTAATAAGAAGTGGACTTTAAAATAAGAAGCCTTGGAGGGGTTTCCCTTATATTACTAGAGAATCTCCTAACCGCCTTCTTATATAGTAAAAAAAAATTTAGTTATAACTTTCTGCCTTTTAATTCTACCCCGCGACCAAAGCCTTTAAAGACTTTACGCTTATTATATAGTTATAGCAGTCCGAAGCTTCACTGCCTCCTACACTATAGATACTAAGTCACCGCCGCTATAACCCTACCCCTATAGCGTAACTAGTCGAGCTAACTCCCATAGCGCAACTAGTTAAGCTAACTCCTATAGTATAACTAGTTAAGCTAACCTGTCTTTTAGATAAAGCTACTAAGCTAATATAAGAATTTGTAGAGTGGCTAGGTACGACCAATATAAATAATTTAAGAGAGTGGGATAAAAAAGGTAATAGAATATACTTATACATTCATTTGTAATGCGAAGAGAAGATTTAAACCCTTAAAGAAAAATTGGTATACCCAAAATAAATAAAGAAGGTGCCTATACTTATTGTTTATAGAATTTACCTAAAGATTATAAAGTTCTCAGAATCGTCGGCAATAAGATACGTAATATTGACTGGACAAATCGCCCTTCTAGAATTTGTCCTCTTTATAGTTTGACCTAGATAATACAAGAGAAGCTAGTAGTCGTTAGGACCGTTACTATAGTATAAGGGGAGATATAGATTAAGCTAGATCTAAATCTACTTATATATTAAACGGAATTAAATATAGGCTAGCCTCTTTAATACTTAGTAGGGTAAGTAGGTCTAGCTTCTTTAAAGAGGCATTAAGGCTTTATGTAGGTTTTAAGAAGAATAAGGTAGAAGCGTTAAATAGTTTGTTATTAAAGAAGGTAGAAGCGTCAAATAATGTATTATTAAAGAAGATAGAAGCGTTAACTACCGCGTTATTAAGGGGGCCTAGATTATTAGATCCTAAATCTAAGTTATCTATTAGATTTTAAAGCTGATTAAATTGGTTATACTTACCATTTACATTATAATTCCGGTCCTTTATACTAATAGAGTTCGCTATAGCTTCCTTATTATTTCCTTACTATACCTCCTTACTAGTCGCTAACCGTTTTATACCTAGGCCACCCAAAGTTTGCCTACCTAACGTAGTGCTCTAAAAGCTAGGTTAAGATTATATATTTTCTCCAGTAGAAGGCGGAGTAGGGTAGCACGAAGATTGTAGGGACTGTCTATCGTTGCCGGCGTTGCGATTAGAGTGTTAAGAATAGTCCCTATCTAGAATAAAAGTAGGTCAGCTAATGACATTTATAGGGATATTTTAGACTTACTATGGCCTAAATCTTCCGCAGCCTATTTAAAATCTGCTGGTTAATTATATACTAGTATTATTAGCTAGTAAGTATATAAGAGTTAGAATACGCACCCGTTGCAATATTAGGAGGATATATTTATTCTACGCCTAGTATGTTTTCTTACTAAATGGGTTGTAATGGATATATATATTCATTTTCTATTATACCCGCGAGACCTATTAACCCAATAATAGCGGAACGACTTTCGCCTAAGAGAGGAGAGTCTAATGTTAAACCTAACACTAGTAAAGGAGTATGCCCTTCTTTAGGCGACTAAACACTTAATATATCTAGATAGTGGGAAGACAGGCCTAAATCGCTAGGATTACCTATTATCTCTAAATCTTCTTATAGCAGCTGTATCGAAATGCTATTATAGTTGCCCTATTAAGACACTAGTGTAAAAACCTGCTTTTATAGTGCTAGTTAAAACCCAATAGTGGCGCTAGTAGAGGAGGTGGGGGAGACACCGTTATTATTTAAAGAGGTCTTACCGTTGCTAGGGGATGCTCCAATAGAGCTAAGTAACGTAGCTATAAGTAGGTTGCTAATAGCGTTGTCGCCGTCTTAGAGTATTAGGATATTTTTAAGCCCTAAGTAGTCGCAATATTTAAATAACTGCAAGAGAATCAGTTTTATAATAGCCTTAGTAGCATATAAACTTACTCCCTAATTAGCCCCTGGCTTAGCCGTAAAATAGGATTAAAATTTAGGGTACCCTTTAATTGACTTAATAAGCCATTGCTAGCCAACAGCTATACTACCCCGTTTACTATCTTTTCCTACCTCCCTTTTTCCTATTTAGCAAAAGTAGAAAAGTAAAAATTTAATGCTACTAGGTAATTAACAATTTACTTTATTAGATTAAAGGGATCCACACTAACTAGCAAGAGCTAAGTATATAAAGAGGGTGTTAAAGTGTAGTATTAGGAGCAGTTTATTAATAATTAAATTAACTATCCTAGCTAAAGCGGGCTAATAATACTCTTTTACAGGAGGACAGACCGCTTTAACATTGTTAATAAAATATATATAAGTGGCCTCAAAACGATAGTACTAAGCCCCCTCCTACCTACCTTTTAGCAAACCATCTGCTTAATCTTTAAGGAATTTTCCATATTCTTCTAATGTTAGATTCTTTCCCACCCTATCCATAGGCGCTGCTGTTAGGCTAATATCCGCATTCCCCTTCTTCAGTCTAAGACGAATGTGATTTATAATAGCGGCGATCTGCTTCTTATTCTTAGCGTTTTTTAAGTCTTCTACTGTGCTATTTAGGGGGAGCAGCTAATCCTTTAGAATCTTAGCAATTCTCTTATTATAATCCCTTAATCGTTTTAGGAATAATTTTTTACTAAGGTTTATCCTAAATTTCACGTTAAAGTCTTGCCTTAAGGTCTTAAGACTTAACTCATACTTCCCTACAGCAGACTACCCTTCCTTTAAATACCAATCCTTATTAGAGACGATTCTTTATTTTAAGGGCCGTTTTACAGAAACCTTTTGTTTTAAGGGGAGACCGGTATTAGGGCTGAGTGTTCCTAGATATAGATGGTTATTGCGGCGGCTGTAAAGGGTTACTTAGGATGGTTGTCCTCTGTCCAGTCCGCTCTACGTACTATCGCTTAAGAGGCGTAGACCCAGCTGCGAACTAAGGGACTTAAATTAAGTTACTTAATAATAAAATGGTAGGGAATTCGTGAGAATACAACTATATAAAAAATCCCAATTGTAATAAAAGTTTTGGCGCGTGTAGGTGCGAGCGGCTTTACTAACTTACTTTACTGTAACTATCTAGTCTACCTATTAGCAATAGAGTATAAAGGTAGAACGGAAACTTAGGAATCTCTATATAGGGAAGTCTGGTAACTTAAATGGAACGCCTATTATTTAAAAGATGGTATAATAGTCTTTTAGGTTAACTTATAGACGCTTTAATTAAATCTACTCGTTAATAATAAATATAGTAGTATACAACTTTGGGTTTTTATAGACAGCTTTCTATTAGTAGGGGCTTTGTCTTTTATAAAAGAATCTAATTTGGGTTTAGTTGGCCACAAATCCCAACTTGGGATTTGTGGCCAACTAAACCCAAAACATGCCTTCAGAACGCCACTTTGCTTCCCCGTTCCTACATTATATATACCATTATCCCCTTCCCTAATAGGACGCCACCGTAATGCCTGTAAGCCTCTAGCGATTAAGACATTATTAGAGTTATATAAGCCTTGCTCTACAATTTCCTGCGCTTAAGATGCTTTAGATTAATTATTTACCTATTTAAGAGGAAATATAGAGACTTAAACGCCTTAATAAAGATTAATATGTCTCCAATAACTATTAAGTCTAGTATAGTTTCACCTCTGCGGCACTTAGCTCTGAGAAAAAAAAAGAAGTGCTTATTATTATTGCAATCTGACTTAGGTTTCTAAGACAGCAATAACCCTTAGATATGTCTAAATCGAAGGGGTAGCGAGGAGAGGGCTTAGATATATTAGAGCTGGTTTTCGCCCGATTTAAATAAGCATATATTATACGCTCCATTTCCTGCCTTAGGCTTTTCTTACAGCACTTATTGGCCATATTTATCTTGTTGCCTTAAGGCCTTATTAATTGCTTAGCTGCAGCTACGCCCTGCCTAGGCATTATCTGTTAAAGCGCCCGCCTCTTCCCCTTACTATTTATTAGAACTCTATATACTAGCTTTTCTTTCTACTATATACTTACTCATTATTATCTCCATTAATATTTATATATTTAATATTATACTATGTGGTTTCTTATAATATTTGAGTATTCTATCTCTTTTTACTTTTAAGCGCGTCACTACTATCTGGGGGATTACGTTCCCATTATAATATAATATTTACATTATAAATCTAGTACGTCTACTAAAACTACCAGTTATAGTTTATTACCGGTTATAGGTCTTTCCCTCTCTATTAGCTCTCTTTACTCTTTATTAGTCTTGTAAAACGGTTTCTTAAATAGGCTTTTAGGGAAGCCTAGAATCTAGAGGAGTTCCTCTATATATAGAGTGCAGGTGCTACTAGGTTATAATAGGTAAATATAAACTTCTAGGTCTCCTATAAATGGCTAATAATCTAGTAGTTAGGATTGCTAAATAACACTTCTTACTATCGCAATATTTAGGCTGGCATATCCCCTCGTACCTTGGTCGAAGTATTTAAAACTATAATACTTAAAGACCTTAAAATGAGATCCACTGCCTTGGAACGCAGCAATACTCCTACTTACGGCAAAAGCATCAACGACAATAATTTACTATCTACCGGCCATGACGACGGCTCGAAGGCCTACTCTAATAACATTAAATAGTTTTAGCGGCTCCTAGTGGCTAGGGCATGGCGATATTAGGTTCTAATTTGATACCATTCTTACACTATAACAAAACTAATATCTTAAGCCTCTATGTCTGTCAAAGTCCCTTATTAGCTACTTAAATCCTCCATCGCAGTCAACTAGGACAGCCCAGCTTCCGCTATTAAAGAAGAGAGAATCTTCTTCCATACTCTATATTGATCTTTTTAGTATCCGTTTTACTTAAGCAATTCTATCTAACTAACGACATTGTCCATCCCGTTTATTCTTAGTGACTCTACCTAATTATTTGTTAACTCCAACTTCTATAACTTTAAGTAGCTATTTAACCGCATCCCTTTCTAGGTACACTGTATAAATACTAAAGAATTATATGGCTTTAAGGGATTAGGGTAAAAGGCTAATATTTTCTTAGTTTATAAAATAGTTAGAGTGTAGAATATACGTATAGAGTAGCTCCTAACTTTAATAAACTTAGGTTTAGCGAATGTTATAGGGAAAATCTCTTTACATTTACTTTTAAATTTCCACTTCCAGTGGTAATTAATACCTTTTTTTGAAGCCATTTAATACGCTGCCTAGTGTGGAAAGCTAAGATATAAAAGAGAGAGTAAAAGACTAAGAGGATTTTGGACTAATAAGAATGGGTTGCCCTACTAATGTTACGGACGCTTTAAGTACGATATTACGACTACTTAGAGAGGAGTTAGAAGAAGCTAGTTAGTTAATATAAGCACGGTCTAGGATGGAACCCGTGGAACCATATAACGAGGAATAGTAGCCGAGGTTATATAACGTGCTATATAGTAAACGCGAGGAATAAAGGGAACTTACGTATAACACGTACCACACGTATATTATATATAAGGAGGATTTTATAGGAGTACGGTTGTGTATTTAAGGACCCTTAGTCCCTACCTAGATAGTTCCTTCCTTATAGTAATTCTTAGAATATAATTAGAGTTAATCTGTTAGGCAACTACTCCACTAGTTGTTATTATATTATTAACTTATTTATTCCTATATACCTAGCCTATTAATAGAACCTACTATAGTTTAAGCTACAAGGTTCCGTTACACAATTACTACCTAGTTATAGTTAATAAGTTAAATAACATACCACTAAAAGCAGCTACTATAACGCCATTAACGGCGGTAACTACTTCGAGATTAGGCAACAACACTAGTATAGTAAACACTAACTTATAGTAACCTATAACAGTAGGGCAATTATAAGAGATAGTTAATAGGTTAACGGAAAATAATATAATACTCGAAAATAGGATTAACGGGATAGGTATAGTAAAGATTAAGCTACTATTAATTAAGCGATTTATAGGAGAGAGACTAAAGCTTAAAGGATTCCTTATATAAATGCATTTTAAGGTTTTATAAAAAGGAGCTAAGTTACTAATACTTATGGATTAAGTAGCGTACGCAGGATTATTCTTATTAGGAAGAGCACTTAAATAGTTTAAGTTTTACCTTATAAAGATATAAGTAAATGGAATAACAACTATAAACTAAGAGGTATAGTTTATATTTTTAAGCTAGGGCGGGTTTACGGAATAACTTACGTAAATGTTTAGGGACCTAGAAGCGATAATAATAGTAAAAAAAAAAGCTTTAGGACCTAACGTAATAAACTTTAGTAATTAAATATACAACGTAGTTTTAAACGCTAGCTATATAAGTTAAGTGGAATAATAAGGCGCTTATGGCATAGTATAAATAAGGACTTAAAGTAAAAGTTTAAGATATAATTATTCTAATGGAAGATGCGGACACCCTTAGGGAATTAATAGATTAAGCGATTAAGATTAATAATAGGATCTTCTAAAGGAAATAGGCTAAGAAGGGCTAAGATAGAGTTCTATAGTTGTATAAGATATAGAGCATATAACGACCTAAGCTAAATTAGAAACTATAGTATAGCGTAGAGCTAATAAACCTAAGTGGTACTAAAGAAACCTATAAGAGATGGGGAAAATAACTATAGAAACCTAGAAGTTAAGGATTAAGTAATTAAAGGACTAAGGAGTATAGGCTAAACTAAGGATTTTAGTAGCAGAAGACATTTAAACGGACTCTATAGCAAAAGTAATGGTTTAAAAATAGAGCTTATATAAATTGTGGAAAATAGGGTTATTTTACTAAAGACTATAGAGGTGGATAGAGTTACTATATAGTAAAGGGAACTAGACTAATAGTATGTAATATATATATATAGAGGGATAATAGTGCACTGCGGGGAATAAAAGAGTATTTAATCTAAAGTTTTACGTTTTGTTATAATAACGCATGCTAAGTTTATAAGGACGCTAAGTATAGCGTAAGCTATTAGCTATAAGAGCTAGAGTTAAAAGGACTTAAGGGAACTATAGAGTTAGATAAAGAATAAAATCGACTCTATAAGCTAAATTAAGATATCACAGTAATATATAGACAAAGATTAGTAACAATAATAATAGAGTTAAAGTACTTATTAATTAATAGTAATAAGGCAAAAAAGGGAACTAACTAGGAGTATCTAAACCTTAATAACGTAATAAAAGTAGAGACTAAAACCACTATAAAGTAAGGTTTAGTAACGGGTATTATAACACCATTAGATATAGTATCTATCGCTTTATAAGATAAAAGGAGTAATATCTATAGGCGATTAAGTAAGTAAATAACTGCTAGTGCTAGCTTACCACTTAATAAAGATAAAAGGCCATAGGCTTAAGATTCTTAAGATAAGATAAGGCATGCTTAGGGACCTATAATGGATAATAATTAATAGAGTAGAGTAACGGCTTAGTTTAGTAATATATGAATAAGCTTAGGACGAAGTTTCCTAAAGGTATAAGATTCTTAAGACGAGATAAGTGAGATTTAAAACTCTTAAGATAAGATAAGAATACTAGTAAAGCCTAGTTAAACTAAGGCTAGAGCATAGCTTAAGAAAGAAGTAAGCTTAGGATTAAAGAACCTAAGGGACTAAGAATTTGGAGTATAAATAAGGACACCTATAAGAAAGAAGTAAGATACTTTACTATAGATTAGAGAATTTACAATATAAACAGCGGTTAAACTAAAAGATAGATATATAGACCTAAAAGACTTACTAGGGGAATAAAGTATTTAGCCTAAAGATTAAAAAGTTAATACTATAATTAAGAAGTAAGAAAACTTTAAAGATCTAGCTATAAGACGCAAGCACTAAGAAACTAAGAAAGAATTTAAAGTAAGAATCTTTGTATAGTACAAATAAGGACTAAATATAAGATTTAGTATAATAGGTTATATACGAGATAGAGCGCTAGTATAAAGAATTACTAATAGGCTAAGAGTAGGCACGCTAAGAGCTAAATGGCTTACTAAACTGGAAGATAAAGAGAATTTAGGGATTCTAACTAGGTTTAAGGAATAGCATATAAAAGGCTGTTATAACGTAGCAATAAGAAGATACTTCCTTATAGATAAACCGTATATACTCTAGTAACTATACTAAAGGTAGTATAGATAGAGACATAATAATAAGTAGGAAGATTTCTATATATAGTTGGACGAGAAAGTTATCTAGGACCATTTAATTATAAAAAAAGCAATATATTATATTAAGGGAGCCTTAATTATAATATTAAAGGATCTAAAAGAATGATTAGAGGACTAAAGAAGCAAAAGACGTATTTTAGTACCCGTAAATAAGGATATAACATTTAGATTAATACAATAAAGGTTTAAACTTAAGGATAAAGACAAGCTAAGAGTTAACCTAAAGCACGTAGTACACTATACGCTATTATGGATTGCATATATAGACGATATATACAAGATATATAAAAAACTAAAAGAAAAGAATTGGAAATACCTTATAAGGATATATTAGGCGCCAGATAAGTAATAGTATAAAAATACTAAGTATATACACAGCTGGCATCTAATAAAAGTTTAGGAGTTAGGAGACTTAATACTTTAACTAGGAAAATTCCTTACGGAAGAATACCTAAACGGACAATAGTAGCGGGAATGCCTAGAGAATACGTGTCTATAGTATATCGAAGAAAAGAAGTAAATAAGGTATTAGCTAAAAAGTAAGCTAAGTACACTAGGATCTAGCAGCTAATAGTTAGGAAAAGTAGAGGCCTATAAAACTAAAGGGAGCTAGTAGTAGAGCCTTAGACCCTTAAAGGAATTTAAGGACAATACCTAAATTTATAAGTTAAATAGTAAGATTAACAGTTTAAAGCGCTAGTAGATAGTGGAGTAATAAGGAACCATATTTTACTAGTAGTAGTTAAAAGGATAGGGCTACTATATAGATAGAAAGAGCACCTATATCTACTAATAATAATTTTAGGAGATCTAATAGCCTATAGAGGAGGCATTATTAATCTTAAAATAGGACCTATTTAGATAACCATTAAAAGAAAATAAGTCAAAATATCTTTTAATATATTACCATTGGGGAATAATAAGGCAGTGTTAGGAATGCCTTAGTTATAGGAATATAATCTAAAGATCGATTAGGTTATAGGTTAGGTTAATATTAGGGATACTTAACACCGTAAGATATAATAATAGGCTAAGATAGTATAATACTAGTTAGGAGCAACCTATAAAGAAATAAATAAAGGGCTAAGCTATGTACTAAAGAGATACTATAAGTACGGCAAGAAACTATAGTTACCTAAAAGTAAGAAGCTGTTAGAGTATATAGTATAGGACTATAAGATAGAATTGGAACTAGAAATAAGTCTAAGGTTTTTTCTAATCTATAAGCTTACTAAGGAAGAAGGAAGAGCACTAAAAGAGTTTATCCAGGAGAACTTATAAAAGGGATATATTAGACTATTATAATTATTAATAGGTTACCTAGTACTATTTATACTAAAGAAAAATAGGAAACTTAGACTATGTATTAACTATATATAGTTAAATAGCATTACTAGAAAGGATAGGTATCCTTTACCCTTAATTAGCAAAATCTAAGATAGGATTAGTAATGCGCAAATCTTTATAAAGATAGATCTAAGATAGGCGTACTATTAGATTAGAATTAAGGAAGGTAATAAATAGAAGGCAGCTTTTAGGTTAAAGGAAGGACTATATAAGCTATTAGTAATGCAATTTGGGCTTATAAACGTACTAATAACGTTTTAGAAACGTATTAATAATGTATTAAAAAAATATTTGGATAAATTTATTATAGTATACTTTAATATTATTATTATCTACTTAATAAGTAAGGAAGAACACGGAGAACATATTAAATGGGTCTTAAAGAGACTATAGAAAGAATAGATGCTAGTAGCAATTAAGAAATATAAGTTCTTTATTAGGAAGATAGATTTTGTTAAATTTATTATTAAACTAAGCCAACTTAGTATAGATCTAAAAAAGATTAAGGCTATAGTAAATTGGTAAGAACTAGAGAATATTATATAGTTAAGGTTGTTTTTAGGGTTTTATAATTACTGCAGAAGGTTTATAGCTTAATAGTTAAAGGATATTAAGCTATTTATAAGGTTAATAAAGAAAGAAGAACCTTAGGTATAGGGAGAAGAATAAAGGAAACTATTTAAGGAGGTTAAGGAGTTGTTTACTTAAGACCTAATTTTTAAAATCTACTAACTAAAACTAGAGATAGTGGTTAAAATAGATATATTAGACTTTGTACTAGAAGCGTACTTTCTATAGATATAAAGATAAATAGCACCTAGTAGCATACTATAGTTAAAAGATAACACTACTGGAACTAAACTATAACATCTATAATAAGGAGCTGTTAGGTATAGTTATAGTACTTTAGGAATAAAGAGCATTCTTATAAGGTATAGAGAAACTATTTATAGTTAAAACGGATTATAAGAACCTAATGGGGTTTCTAATAATAAAAGAACTTAATTAAAGGTAGATTAGATAGGTAGAGATACTTATAAAATACTATTTTAAGATTTAGTATACTAAGGGTATAGATAACACACAAGTAGACGCTCTAAGTAGAAAGGCTAAACTATAAAATAACAAAAAGCTATTAGGGGCTTTACTGCGAAGAGATACAGATAGATTAATTAGATATAATTATCTAAAGATTATAGCAATAAAGGAAACTAGTTAGACCTATAAATTACCTAAGAGTAACTAGTTATAAAAGATCTAAAAAGTATAGGTAAAGGATCTAAACTTAGAGTAGTATAAAAATTAAGAAGTAATATATATATCTAGGAGTATCGCAAAGGAGTTTATTAAGTTATTTTATAAGGGACTAATATAAGGATATAATGGAGCTACGGGCTTAGTGTTAAGACTTTAAGAGGAGTATATTATTAATAAAATTTAGGGACTAGTAAGATAAGTTATAAAGGAATATCTAGATTGCTAAAGAAATAAACTAATAAGGCATAAGCTATACGGAGGGCTATAACCTATTAAAATACTAAAGAGACTATAGGAGGTTATATCATAGGACTTTATTATAAAGTTACTAAAGTTAAGAGATCCTATTACTAAATAGGACTATAATACGATTCTAGTAATAGTAGATAAGCTAATAAAGTGGGTATACTTTATAGCATGCATAGAAGAAATCTTAGCGGAAGATATCGCTAGAATCTATATTAAGGAAGTATTTATAAGATATAAAGTACTAAGTAAAATTATATTAGATAGAGACCTAAGATTTATAATAGTATTTTAGGAGGTATTCTTAGCGGAATAAGGAGTTTAAGTAGTAACTTCTACCGCATATTATCCGCAGACAGACGGTTAAACAGAGAGATTAAATTAGATACTAGAGCAGTATCTAAAATATTATATTAATTATATATAGAATAATTAGGTATTATTATTACCAGTTATATAGTTTATATATAATATAATACCTTAAGAAGGAATAGGAACATTACTATTTAAGGTAAATTATGGATATAAGCCAAGAATATTATTATCGCCATATTAAGTAAAGAAGACGAGTAGTATAGCTAAGTAAAAAATAGAGATACTAATAAATCTTTATATAGACCTTATGGAAATAGTAAAGGTAGTATAATAAAGAATGAAAAGGTATTATAACGCTAAGAGATCTAAGGGACCAGATCTTAAGGAGGGAGATAAAGTATAGCTACTGTATAAAAATTTTAAGAGTTAATAACTAAGTAAGAAGTTAGACTACGTTAGACTAGGACCTTTTAAAATTAAGAAAAGAATTTTATTAGTTACGTTTAAGTTAAACCTACTAGCTAGAATAAAGATCTACCCTATATAGCATATCGCGATGCTAGAGCTAGAGTATAGAAATATTAAGCTACTAGTTTATAAAGCAGATACGTATAAAGGATAAAAAGAGGACAAATAGTAAGTTTTAAAGATTGTTAGTTATAAGGACGTTAATAACAAAATATAGTATAAAGTAAAGTGGATAGGCTATAATAAGATTACCTAGGAGCTACTAGAGAATCTAAAGAACGCTATAGGAAAGGTACAGGAGTATTAAAAGAGAAAAGGTTAGGCAGTATTAATAAAGAAGAATCGCTAAAGAATAAGCCACCTAAAGGGGATATAGGAGGAACGATTGCTAAACTACTTAGAGTTATTTCCTTCTCTATTAGAAGAAAATCCGTTCTTTTATTACTAAGTTCCTATAAACCTTATTTTATAAGTTTTTACTTTTTAGAACGAACCTTCTTACAAACTTTCTTAAGATGAAGTAGATAGGTAGACGCCGTAATATAAGTATCTAGGGCCTTATATTCTGTATCCTAAGAATACTTAAGCTTTATAAGGGCCTACGCTAGGTTACTATTAAGCTTTATAGTAATAAGTTAAACCTAAAACCCTAGTAGCAATTAGTAAGGGAACTTAAAGACTATTTAGAGTAATAAGACGCGTATATTTAGCGTTAGAAGTAGAATAAACGTTATAGGACGATTAAACGTTTGCTTTAGTATACTCTAAATAAAAGAAGGGTTATTAAGATAAAGGACTTACTAACATAATATAAACTAACCCCTTTTTTAAATAACGAGAACATGGGGATAGCATTATTTTATTAAGTAATAATATTACAGCAATAGTGCGGGCATGACGTTACGCGTATAAAGAAGAAAAGACTTTAGGTATAATAAGTAACGATATTAACCAAATTAATTAGACGGATATTATACCTTTAGTAAACAACCTAAAGATACTAGGTATCTTTAAGGAAAAAGATGGAGAGGAGGGAGATAATATTACGGACGCTTTAAGTACAATATTATGACTACTTAGAGAGGAGTTAGAAGAAGCTAGTTAGTTAATATAAGTATAGTCTAAAATAGAACCCGTGAAACTATATAACGAGGAATAGTAGCTAAGGTTATATAACGTGCTATATAGTAAATATAAGGAATAAAGGGAACTTATATATAATATGTACTATACGTATATTACGTATAAGGAGGATTTTATAGAAGTACAGTTGTGTATTTAAGGACCCTTAGTCCCTACCTAAATAGTTTCTTCCTTATAGTAATTCTTAAAATATAATTAGAGTTAATCTATGAGGCAACCACTCTACTAGTTATTATTACGTTATTAACTTATCTATTCCTATATACCTAGCCCATTAATAGGACCTACTGTAGTTTAAGCTATAAGGTTCTGTTATAACTAAGATATAAAATATGGTAACGATTAATCTGAAGTTAGACTAGTTAGAACGAATTAAGCTAGATAGCACTGCTCTTAAACGACTTAAAAATGACCTTAGCAGCTTATACTACTAGTAGTACGGCATATTCTTGTTCCTTGTTGGTAAATATATGGAATGGCATTAACTAGGCTAATATTATAACCTATAAGACTATAATGCCTAGCCTTTGCATTTTTACGCTCTATCTACCTCTGCTCCCTCTACCTCTATCTATATATATCTTCGCAGTGTTTAATTATATACTAGAATATTAATAAGCTTAGATTTAGGCTAGGGGTTTCTAGACATTAGGGGTGGGACCCTTTTTCATCATTGTTAATCTATAAGCTAAGCCTAAAACCTCCTAGGAGATATCCCTAAACCTAGATTCTTAAACATAACATATTAACTAAATAGCGTTCTCCTACTTAACGCCCTTACACGCCCTATAAGGAGCTATATTTAGCATACGTAGATTAAATAGGGGTCTTAGCAAAACACTAGCTTGCTTTTAATATACACTACGTTTAAAAAGGGAAAGGGTTAGCTAGCTTAGCCTATATATAATAAGGAGCTCCTCGCCCTAGGATTTACTCTATTAGATTTATAAATATAAGATTAAACATAAAATACAAACTACTCTTCCCTTTTAACCCTTAGGGCCTCCTGGCCTCCTAGCCTTTATACAATATCTTTAAAATCCTCTCCGATAGCTAAGGACCGCGTGTTTTTAGGCAGCCTATAAGTTTTAAGGGATCCTATTAGTCCGGTATAGTAGATAAAAGTTATGCCTATTAGCTAGTACGGCACCGCTTATAAGTGTCCGATAATTAAGTGTTTTATATATTAGGTATAACTAACTAGAACTTTTTAGTACTTACGTTTACTATATTTAGACGCTGCGAGTTTCTATACTAGAAGGGTTTAAGAATTTAGAGATTTGTGATTCCGTTCTATATAACGATTTCTTTTTAAAGGATACGGAAAAGAGAATTCTTCCGTTATACGCTTAGGACGTATTTATAAAGAAGCGTATATAAAAGGGGAGGTTGGGGCACGTTATAACAGTCATTAAATCCACCTTACTTTTTACCCTTATATTCGAGGGTTAACCCTGCGTTGATTTACCTGTATCCCTATACTGCTCCCCTAAGGTATGTTGACTTAAACTCGGTATAAGAGCTATCTCTTACCACTATTTTAGGGTATGCGTGCTATAATTATCGATGCCTTAAAGTTGTATAAGGGAGCTATAAATACGATTAAGGCCGTAGAACAAAATTGCTACTGTCTTAAAGGTAAAAATAGTGCGATTTCACTAGTAAGCTACTGTTACCTACACGGCATAACGGCCAATCTAATCACTTAGGGTGGTTTTATGTCTCCTACGCCTGCTCTAACTCCTATTCCTTTTCAAAAGAAGTTGTATTAGGGGTCGGTCCCTACCATAGAAGAAGATAGAGAGCTGGCCTTAAAGGAAGATAGGGAGTTAGAGGAAGATAGGGAGCTAGTTTTAAAGGAGGATATAGAGTTATAAGAAGATAAGAAGATGATCTAAAAAGCAAATATATTTTACGTTCTTCTAACTTAATTAATTACTCGCTAATATTAATTTATTTCTAATTGTATAATTATAGCACCTATTGTACCAAACGCGTGCTTACGCGTTCGGTACACCAGGTACGCGTTTACGCGTTTAGTGCACTAACCACTCGCTTACGCGTCTGGTGCACTTATAAAGCACTAACTAATTAGGGGGGGGGTGCATCAGTATATAGACCACGTAGTCTGCTTTATACAATCGACAGTTACCATCCAAACAAGCATATAATACTACATGTATTTCGTGCCTGTGGATACGACTCACTTATACTATTAAGTTAGTACGAATACTAATTAGTAAGCGCGCATAGATCAGCAATTACTTAACACCTCCCCCCGAGCGATACATACGACAGCGACCACCCGTTTAGACTCCTAGTACGACCTACTAAAAGGTTAGAAGTCAGGGATTACGGACTTATCTCCAACTCTATATACTTATTTAAGTCTTAGTATAGTTTACCAAAAGTATAATAGACGCGAATACAGACCTATACGGAACCCCCTACCCTTAAACCTCAAACCCTTATCCCTACTACACCCTCTTTTAATACCTCCGACGTTTTTTCAGACCCCTTATAGAGACCCCTTACCCCTTTACAAACTACTACGGACCTATTAAGACCCCTTACAGACACCCTTACCCTTCTATAAACCGCTACGGATATTAACCGCCTTTACGGACCACTATAAGACCTCTTCCACCTACTGCGTACTACACTACACTATATAGTATAGCAGACCTAAAAAAGCAAGTCAATAAAGGCCAGGAAAAGTGGAGGTAGGGAGCCGACCTTACGTCTATACCTAACGTTAACAACTATATTAAATTTAAAGTTCTTAAATATAAATATTTTAAGCTTATAAACGTTAACCTATAGAAGTAATACTAGAAAGACTTCGCGGACTTTATAAAAGCTATCTTTAAAGTATATAACCCTACTACTATCCATAACCTACGGACCCTCTTACGTAACTAAGGTGTATGGGTTAAAAGGAATAAATAAGTTACTATTGTATAGTCCTTATACAATATAATACACAAGAAGGACTAAATGGAATAGACTAAAGAGGAAATCCTAGACTAGTTCTAAGAAACTAAGGAACTCTTTACTTCTTCTATACTTAATATAATTGCTAGCCTTATACCTAACCCACTTAACCAAATTCGTTCTATAAACCCAAGCAGTTTTAAAATTAATCTTACGGGCTAAAGCATACCTAGTACTTAAGTTATAGCCTATAATACCCCCGCAAACCAAAATACGGACCAAATTACCCCCGTTATTTAAGTCACAAATCCGCAAGCCACATATCCGCAAACCATAAATCTATAAGTTATAGATCCGCAACCTACCTAATTAAAGACCTACGGTAAGGAGCTAGCTAACCTAGCTAAGCTCTATACCGACAAATCTAAGTACAGCAGTAAAAACGATAACTTTAACTTTAAACTAACCATCTTTACAGACCTCTACTAAAAGGCTAATATTCCTAAATAAGAGTTTAGCCAAGCCTACTCTACTATGCTATGTGGCCTAGCACTCAACCACTACTACACTAACCTTAAAAGTAACCCCCTTAGTGTTCCTTTTAATAAGCTATATAAAGCTATACGTAACTACTTTAAAGAACCGGAATATAAACGTAATATCTTTACCTAATAGAATACGACTAAGCTACGGACCGTAATAAACAAGAACACTAAAAAATCGACCATAGAGTGCCTGCAAATCCTTATTAAAAACCTCCGCCACCTATAGCACGGTCTTAATATTAAGCTTTAAACGGACGACTTCCTGCATAATAAACTTATTACGGCCTGCTAGGAAGTAGAGCCCTATAAGTACGCCTACTACAAGCCTATAGATACCTTAGCTAGCCTTATTAATAATCTACGCTCCTCTATTACAACGTATAAAGTCTTAAACCCACTAGGCAGCACTTAAGCCTTTGTTACAGATATTTAATATCCGTAAATAGACTTAGACGTCTACTTTACGGACCGCCGCTACTGCTAGCAGCACCCATACCAACCAAGTCCTACCCGTAACCCCTATAGCAACCCCTATATAAAAACATACCCCCGCAGACAAACCGGCCAGAAGTGCTTCGTATGCGGTAAGGAAGGATGTTGGTCTATAAGGTATACCTAGGAAGAACGTAACAAGTCCAAAAAGAGACTTAATAGCCGTATTAACTAGTTCATTTTAAAATACAAAGGAAAGGAAGTAGAAGAGCCCCCTAATAAGTTAATAGAAGCCCTTATAATTAACTTTAACTTAGACGCTTAGGAATAAGAAACCTTAGAGACATTCCTAACTACTTTTAGACCTTTTACGGACAGCTAAGCCTTTAATATTACAACCATATTAGCCGACCGTTCCTTTATACACTCAGTTACGCCCAAAAACCATTCCGCAAGCACCCCTATTATAGACGTTATAGATTATAAGCAGGACCCATTTACATATATTACCACGGAACGCTATACCCCCAAAGAATTCTACGGCGTTATAATTAATATAGGTGCCTCTAAGAAGTCTACTATAGGTTACGGACAATACCTTGTATATAGGACCACCGTAAATAACAATACGGACATTAATACTACGCAAAATAGGGCCGTAAACGTCTAATTCGGCATCGGCTTAACTATATTAATTAGATTAGTTATAGTTAAGACCCTAATTAGCCTAGTTAACTTCCACGTAGTAAAAGCGGACACCCCTTTTCTACTCTGTCTTGCGGATATAAATAGGCTATAGGTCTACTATAACAATGTTACGGACACTATAATTGGCCCTATAACTGCCCTAAAAAGCAAGTATATTACCCTACTAATTACACAACAATTTAGACACCCGTTCCTTATATAGGGAGAGACTTTATAGACCTATATTTAGGAATCTTTCGACTATAACCTATACTACCTTACTAGTACGGAGATCTACCGTCTGCACCGCCGTTTCAGCCACCCGTCAGCCAAAAAGCTATATAGAGTCCTTAAACGCTCTAGACACGACAACATTAACAGGAAGGTAGTTAATTACCTAACTAAATACTACTCCTTTTGCCAGAAATACGGACGTTCCCTAGGCCGATTTAAGTTCACCCTTTGTAAGGACCTTAACTTCAACCACTTAGTATACGTAGATATTATGTATATTAACGGCAGCCTAGTATTATATATAATTAACGAGGCAACCCGCTACTAAGCCGCCTATTAGTTGTAAAATATATCTATAAAGCACACTTAGGATATTTTACGGACCTGCTAGATTAACACGTACGTTAGACCTCCTAAATATATTACCCACGACGCTAGTAGGAACTTCATTAGCAAGGAATTCCAGTAGTATGCTACGGCCATAGCTATATTAACAAAAGCTATTCCAGTTAAGGCGTATTGGTCCGTTAGGCTTATTAAATAAGCTTACCTAGCTCTACAGAGAGCTTATTAGATTATTATGGATAAGTATAAGGATATTTAAAAGGAACTAGCTTTATAGATGGCCGTAAAAGCTATTAATAACACCGCTAGCCCTAACGGACTAGTACCTACCCTCTTAGTTTACGGAGCCTACCTAAGGATAAGCAACCTAGGCCCCCCTACCCCATCTATTACGGAACGAGCAGCTATAATATAGAAGGTAATAGCCGAAATAGTTAAATTACGGGCTAAACAAACTATTAATAACGCCCTATACTACCGCAACGGACCTAATACGACCTTAGTATATAACCTCCCGCTTAACTCTAAAGTCCTTATATGGCGTAAAAGCGGTAGTTGGAATAGACCTTACCGTCTACTAGCCGTAGAAAACGAGATGTGCTACGTATAGCTTCCTAGCGGGCCAACTAGCTTTAGAAGTATATCCGTAAAACCCTACTTTCGGCCTAAAAATACCTATAACGTCAAGCTAGATAAACTAGAAGCAACTACCGAACTAAATAAACCAGAAACGACTACCAAATTAGACAAACTAGAGGCACCCTTGCCTACCCTAGAGGTCCCCTAGAAACCTACTAAACCTACTAAACCTACTATAAAGCGTAGCTAAGGACGCCCCCGTAAGAATCCCGTAATAAAGAACCACCTAACCTCCGCAGGCATATCCGTAAAGTAATCTCCGCCTACAAATATATTAGTTCTAGTATAGGAAACCCCTTTTACGGACTTATAGCGTAAAGAGATTAACGGACTACTTAAAAAGGGTATCTTTATAATTATAACGGAGAGAGACGTTCCGTAAGGCGTCCGTATATTTAACTTACGCTTTGTTAACGAGATTAAGCACCCTAGTACTAATAAAGCCTTTAAGAAATTAAGGCTTGTTATATAAGCTTATAATAACTAGGGAAAGGACCTAGTCCTTATATAATCGCCTATAATTTAACGGGTTAGTTAACAGATTATACTTATACTTACGCCTAGACTACAGTAAGCTAAATCCGTAGCCCTTTACTTACGGGACATCTTATAAGCCTACGTATAGTCTAATACCTACCTAAGTAGGGATATCTTTATATAACCACCCTATGAGCTTAACCTATAACTAGGAATAATTTTATGGGTTATAAAACCTCTTTACGGAGTACTAGAAGCTAAAAACTATTGGTTTAAGATATACTACTAGTACTACGTTAGTAAACTTAAAATAGAACAGTTGACCTACAACCCCTGCCTCCTATACAGCCCATTAAACGGCCTTAGTATTATTGGACTCTAAATAGATAATACCCTCTTCTTAGTAGACCGGATATTTGCGGACGCTAAAGAGACTAAACTGTAAGAAGCTAAGTTCCTAGTAAAGCTATAAGAGCAGTTAACTAAGTAGACTCTAATTAAGTTTAATAAAGGCTTAATTATATAAAAGGGCAACTTAATCTAGCTAACCTAGGAACGCTAAGCTTAAAACCTAAAGCTTATTATAGCAAAGCCTACGGACCTTACTAGTTCCCATAGAGAGACCTATAAAACCGTAAATATAAAGGACTAATACGCTGTATAGCGTGTAAGAGGCGCCTATATTGCCACAGTCTGCCAACCCGAATCTGCCTATAACTTATCCTTTATGGCCTAGGCAGTAGATCCGCAAAAAGAAAATATTAAGCAGCTTAATAAGCGCATTTAGTGGCAAATTAACAATGCAGCAAGGGGACTTACTTTTGTACCACTAGACCTAAGTTCCCTTAGCTTACTAGCATTTATAGACGCCTCCTTTACTAATAATAAAGACCTATTATTACAAATCGGCTTTATAATTGTACTTACGGACCGCAATTAGGACGCAAATATACTATACTAGTCCTTAATTAAGTGTAAACGAGTAACCCATAGTGTACTAGCTTCTAAACTATATATACTAGCTTATAGATTTAATATAGCAGCCGCAATTAAATTAACGGTTTAGAAGATTCTATAACTAAAGTAGTTACCCCTAGTTTTATACACTAATTTAAAGTCCCTTTATAACTACCTAGTTAAACTAGGTACGACATAAAAAAAGAGGCTTATAGTTGACCTAATATGCTTATATTAGGCCTATAAATAATGTGAGATTACGGAGGTTAAATAGATTAGCAGCGGAGACAACCTAGCGGACACTATAACTAAGGCAAAGCCGTGTTAAGCCCTTAAAACCCTAATTAACACAAATAAGCTTAACCTAAAAGTTATAAAATAGGTAGAACGGGACTAACGGAGTACCTATAGTACGCCTACGGCCCGTTAAAAGGCCGTACGGCTTATTATACGGCCTATTCTACGGACCGTAAGCTATTAGGTAGAAAAATGGTGGAAAGCTATAATGGAACTTAGTAGACTTACGTGACCTACTAAATTCTACTATATTCTGCCACAGTGGTCGAATTAACCAATTACGATTTTCCATACCAGGCATAGAAAATCGCCATTAGCTCGCTTAGTACTAGCGCCTTAACAGCCCTTAAAATCTAACTTATAGCTCGTCTACTGCCCGTTAAAAGGCCGTATGGTTTATTTTATAAACCGTAAGTAGGACTTACGGCCAGCTTAAGGTACCGTTTGGAAGGCAGCCTAGACGGCACCTTAGGGGAGATTTCCTATATATTTTCCTTTATATTCTATAGTTTTATTAAAGCAATTACGGAGGCTGTATATAGGTGGTTTTATTTTTTAAGTACTGCCAGTGTATAATTACAGCACCTGTTGTACCAAACGCGTGCTTACGCGTTTGGTACACCAGGTACGCGTTTACGCGTTTAGTACACCAACCACTCGCTTACGCGTCTGGTGCACTTATAAAGCACTAACTAATTAGAGGGGAGGTGCATTAGTATATAGACCACGTAGTCTGCTTTATACAATCGACAGTCACTATCCAAACAAGTATATAATACTACATGTATTTCGTGCCTGTAGATACGACTCACTCGTGCTATTAAGTTAGTACGAATACTAATTCTTAAACTATTAAATCTCGCCAAGTAGGTCTAGATGGATTGCGTATAGGGATAACAAAGTAGCTTATTGTAAAGGCTTTTTTTAGTAGGGGGGGGAATTAGAATAAGGCGTGTATAACTGTTAGATAATCTATATTCTCTAGAGGCGTAGACCATACACAAGTCACGTGCACGAGTTACGTGTATTGTAAACCTCTTCATCTAAGCCCGAGGGCCCTAGGTCTAAGGTCACTTAAGACATCTACAAGATTATCAATTAATCAACCCATTTCATCAATAAATAGCTTAATATAAGTTTCGTGACAGTTATAAGCCCGGTCCGCCGACTCTAGAAGCTACTTAGCTATTACTTAATCATTTAAAGAAATTCTACCTTATCCTCACAGGACGATCCTAACACAAATATCGGTTATAGGACGACCCTAACACAAATATCGGTCAAAGGACGATCCTAACACAAGCATCCTTATTATTAAAGGACGATCCTAACAATAGGACGATCCTAATAACAAAATTCTACCTCATCGTTAGACTCTAACACCTTATTATTAACAACGTAGACCCTAACAGAAATCCTACCTTAATTATCACAGGACGAGATTCCACGAGATTCTACCTTAATCGTCATAGGACGATCCTAATAACTAGGACGATCCTAATAATAAGGACGATCTTAATAATAAGGACAATCCTAACAACAAAATACTATCTTAATTCCTCCTTTGCCTATCAGTTAAATAACTCTACCGTTAAGTTTATTAACTATAATTATCCTTAATAAGCTAGAAGACTAGGAGCAATAGATCTAGCAACTATAAGCCCTTATAGATTAGCAAATTTGGGCCCATATTAACCCAGCCATAGAAGCACCTTAAGAAGGTCTATTTAAGAAACTACCTTATCTAAAGGTTACAGATTTTAATAAGAATGTAACCTTATATATATAGCTCTTAACAAATTAACAAAAAGCGTATAAGAATAGCAGATGATACTATAACTAGGATATAAAGTATTTCCTAAGATAGGAAGATTATCTCTAATAGATCCGCACCTAGATTACGTCCATAGTATTAATTTAGAAGAAGCTACTACTTAACTCTTCCCTTACAGTTAAAGAATAGCTAACCCAGTTAAAAGAAGACACTAAGCCCTTAAAGAACTTTATAATAAGGAAGGTACAGCTATAATACACAAACTCACTTAAGGGTTTTAAGCAGGCAAAAATTACCTAATAGCTTAACCGATGGGAGTATATAATAAAGATAGCTAAGAAGCACAATCTTTTACAAATAACTAATAGGATCTAGCTAATAGACCTTGCGAATACAATATAACCTATAAGCGAAACCTATTTTGTTCTATACATAAAGCAGGTAAATAATACTAAAAAGGCTTACTTATTAGGATACCGTAAAGTAATAATAGAGCTACGAGAAGCATTCTAAAACCTTTCCAAAGCTATACCTACGACAGTAAGAGGGAGTGTATTTAACGTAGACTTTGCAGGAGGATCTAAAGAGGATACCTCCGCTACTAAAGGTTTAAAAGGGAAAAGGAAAAGCTTACCTTATAGCCAAAAAAGGGCAGGGATAAATTTGATTAAAGAAGAGACGTCTTCTTCTAAAAAGTTAAAGAACTTTAAATGCCTAGCATGCGATATAAGGGGGTATACCCTTCCTAACTGTTAGTACCTATTTAAGTATAAAAGGCCTAAGGGATTTAAAGCCGTAAGTATATATATAAAAAGAGTGCTTATAAAGGTAAAGCAGGATAAGAATCTAGCTAGCTAAGTAGAATAACTTAGGCTTAAGGAAATAAATGCTAATAAAGCTTAACAACAACAGGACGAGAGTTAGGAAATAGTTAAGATTAAGGGAGAAGCTAATACAATATTCCTAGAATTGTACCACACCGGTTAACTCTATCTACTAAAGCTATTAACTATTCTTAACTTAGGAACCACTCTTTATATCTTTAATAACCTCTCTTATTTTTATAACTTTAGAAAAGCTTTAGGATATAAATATATTATCGCCGGCAGCTTATAAGTGCCTATACTAGGCTACGGCAATATTACCGTCTAAGTTATAAAACCAGACAAGAGTAAGGGAATTCTACGTCTTAAGGACGTTGCCTTTTATACGGACTTTAATATAAATCTAGTGTCGTTTCGTCTACTTTAAAAATAAGGGTACTACTAGGACAATAAAGGAGATAACAATCTTCTCGTTTAAAAGGATAACACAATCCTATATTAAATAGAAGAACGTCACGGATAATAGACTATCAAATACGTCTAATTAGGAAACTTAAAATCCGCATTCAATATTAGCCGTCTAACGCGCTATTAATGGAAGCGGATATCGTTAAGAGACGCTTGTCCAGATTTAAAAGGTAATACACAACTTTAGTATCTGCGTCTAGGACATCCAGGACCTATAAGCCTTCACTATTTAGGTCTTAACGCCCTAGGAGTCAAGCTTTAAGGCCTAAAGACGACGGAATATTAACATTGCAGTCTAGCCAAAATTAAGCGTTAGGTCTTAAGAAGGTTCTTAAAACGAAATATTAATAAACCCTATCTTAACCTCTATATTAACTAGATAGACCTTAAAAAAGCACATACTAGATTTATACAAGTTATGCTTATCCACGACACCTTCTTAGGAAGATCCTTTCCGTATTTTATAACAACGCATAGTAAGGAGAAGGAGATACTATAAGTACTTAAAGACTTTATCTAATGGATTTGTCTAAGGTATAACCTTAAAGTTAATACTATTAAATTAAACAACAAGCTAGGGAAAAGGAGAACCTTTAAATAGCTACGAACCCAAGGGATTATATTTAAGCCTTCGGCGCCATATACCTAAGCATAGAACAGTACCGCCGAATACTTAGGGGGTGTAATTATTAAGAGAGCACGTATAATAAGAATTGCTACTAATCTACTACATAACCTATAGAACGAGATAGTCAACTATATAGTTTACCTTTAAGATTAAACGCCACGGAAAAGCAACGGTTAAAAATCGCTATATAAGAGGTTCTATACCTTCCTAGCTAATAGGAGATTAAAAAAGCCGTAACTAGCGCACCTAAAAGCCTACGGCTATAGGGCGTACGCGATAACGTCAGACGCCCAGCTAAAGAAGAAAAGGCCAAGTAAGCTAGATCTACGAGCCTATATCAGCTACCTTATTAGCTATAACTCTACTAATATCTATAGGATTTAGATCCTATATAAGGGTATCGTCATCTTTACTAGGGACATCATCTTTAACAAAAAGATGTTTTTTAACAGCAAGCGAACGGACATCTTAAAGGACCTATACGCTAAATTAGATACGCTAATTAAGAAGATTTAACTTCCTAATACCCTAACCAAGAATAAGGTTCTTTTAGAAGACAATAAAGAAGTATTTAAACCGTTAATTTAAGAGGAAGACGATAACGTTAATAAGCTAGTTTAAGCCTTTAATAAGTTAGCAGATCTTAAGCTTATAAGAGCTCTCGAAGATATATACTATACGCTACCTCTAATAAAAGAAGACAAAAAATCTCCATGTGCCTTTTACGTTGAGTATCCTACGAAGTTAGATATATAAGGTACTAATTAAGACGTCGTTTATTAAGTAGGAGATGCGTTTAACACTTAAGGGGTGTCCAACAACTTAGTTAAAGATTTGTTTAAGGAAGCCAGCGATAATAGGTTTAAAGACTTTGTTACCAAAAGGATCACATTAGCCTATCACAGCGCCTTCTTAGCAAGAAGGAAGTTTAACCTTAACGGTCAACTTAATAACAGCAAGCTAAAATTAGGCAGAATACGCGATATTAGATTATATAGGAAGAACCTACCTCCGCTACCTTAGTTAATTCGGGACCTTAATACGCACCCTCTTTAAGATTAGTTCCAAGAGGCTTAATAAGCCTATCTCCAATCTTATTATTAAATAAGGTCGTTTTAAGAAACAGATAAGAAGCACGTAAAGGGACAGTAGGTCCTTAGCTTAATATAGGTGTTCGTTTATAAGATAGATAAGTATAGATTTCTCCAGAAATATAAGGCATGCTTAGTAGTCTACGGAAATTAATAGGCCCTAGGAGACCTACCTATAAGAGCTACTACATTAGCTAGTACGACCTTCCGAACCCTTATAGCGATNACNNNAAAATTTAACCTAGAGACGATATAGATAGATATAGTTAACGCGTTTGTCCATTGCGATCTTAATAAGGTTGTCTATATAAAGCTACCGCTAGGGTTTAATAAAGGAAAGACAGACAAAGTACTGCGCTTAAGAAAAGCCCTATATGGACTATAATAATTACCACTATTATAGCAGAAGAATCTCACGAGCTCGTTAAACGAATTAGGTTTCAAAGAGGTACCTTAGGAGCCGTATATTATGCTAAAAGGTAGAATAATCGTCTTCTTCTACGTCGACGATATTATCTTCTACTACTATAAGATAGACGAGAAGAACGCTCAAGAAGCGATTAAGGAGCTGAGTAAGGAATACTAGATGAGTACCCTTAGCGAGCTAAAATGGTTCCTAGAAATCCATATACTACGCAATTATAGCCAGAGGCTCCTATAGCTATCCTAGGAAGCCTATATTAAGAAGATAGCTAACTAGTATAAGATAGATCTTAAAGGGCGTCTTTTAGACACTCCTATAGCAGAATCGGAACTCCTTCCTACTAATCACCAATCGATTTATTTAACGCGTTTATCCCCTAATACAGACCTATTAGTCCGTCCTATATTCCTACCAGCCTCTACAATACTATATTAGAGAAAACTAGGTTTAGTACTCTACGCAGCCACTACAACGCGTCCGGATATTGCCTTCGCAGTATTATAACTGGCAAGGTTTAATTAGAACCTAGGCCAAGAGCACTATTAAGCGGCAGATAGAGTTATCTAGTACCTATATAGCATAAGGAGCAGAGTAATCTACTATAGAGGAGATAAGGAAGGAATGAAAGGTAGAGGGAGAGATAAAGGAATACGCGACTAAGGACGAGACGACGGAGACGGTAGAAGTGAAGCGCAATTATTTATCTATATTAGCGACGCATTATTTACAGATAACTCCGTCGACAGAAAGAGCTCGTAAGGATATATTATAAAGCTATTTAGCGGGCCAATCGCCTGGAGAGCAAATAAGCAGGGTATAGTTACGACGTTAAGCACAGAAGCTAAGTTATTAGCCCTATTACAGATAGTAAAGGAAGCTATCTTTATTAGCAGGTTATTTAAAGTAATAATGTTACACCTAAATAAGCCCTTAATTATTAAATGTAATAATACCTAGACGCTCTAACTAATTATAGAAGATATAGTAAAGCTAATTACAAAGCTCTAACATATTAATATCTATTAACACTAGCTATATTAGGAATACGTAATAAGATAAGTACAATTTCAATAGACAGTAATAAAGGAGATAATCGCCGATAGACTTACAAAGGCCCTACCTAAGTAGAGGTTTTAAAGCTTTGTTAATATAATCGGAATAATAGATATTAAGGAGTGGCTAAATAAGGAGAAGCAACTAGAGGACCTAAGGGACAGTATTAGAGCAAGACGGAAGGATTTAGATAAGATTACGGTTTAATTAACGCATTAATGAGCACGAGAAGGGTCGCTAAGGCGCTAGCCGTTAGCAAGCTAATAGCGATTTTCTATACCGGGCATAGAAAATCCTAATTAGTTAGCAGAAGTTGGCAGAATTTGGTAGGAAGGTGGTTAGCTTTAACCTTAAAAAGCTCGAAGCTAAGGGGGTATATCAGATAATCTGTATTCTCTAGAGGCGTAAACCGTGCACAAGTTATGTATATAAGTCACGTGTATTATAAACCTCTTCATCTAAGCCCAAGGGCCCTAGGTCTAAGGTTAATCAAGACATCTACAAGATCATCAATCAATTAACCCATTTCATTAATGAACAGCTTAATACGAGTTTCGTAACAATAACCTAGTCTATTATAATAGAAGTAGACTAGGAGTAATTACCGCGTTTAAAATGGCTTACGTATAAGAGACGTGGCGCTATATATATAAACTTATATAAAGGTATATGTTAAGCCCACTTCTCCTTTAATTTAATTAACGATATAATTAGCTATACAAAAGCCAACTATTCTAATAACCTAAACAGAAAATAGTATATTAAGCAGTAAGAGCAATTTAAGTAAGGACTAACACTCCAGCATTAAGCCTAAAGAGTCCTTTAGCCTACTGTTAATATTTAAGTTGGTAGGAATACATGACCTTATAATTAAAATACTAAATAAAATAAAATAAAAAGAGGTGCTAGATCTTACAACAAATCTATTAGATCTTATTAAGCGCACTCTTATAATATATAAGACCCCTTCGCTTAATTTAATACCCACTACTCTTACAACTTATAATAAGAACCTTCCGCAGAAGCTAATACGAACTACGGCCAAGAAAATTAAAAAGGTGCTTAAAGATAAATAAAGCTTTAACGTAAAGAACGTCTAAGAAGTCCTAACTTCCATAAAGTGGGATTTTAAAACCGCTAATAGAATAATCTTAGTTATTAAGGGTGCACCTAAAGGAGCGCTCTACTCTAATACTCTACGCCAAGCTATGTTAGATAATCTATTAGATTTAGCTCTTATCTATATAATAGGGCTCTTTTACTTCCTAGTATTTAAAATCTAGCGGCTAAATTACTCTAAATACCTAGGGGATATATTAGCAGACTTCCAGCTCTAAGTCTTTAACGCTTTCTTAAGGGGTGCCGAAATTATTATTATATACGATAGGTATAATCCACTTAAAGAAAAAGAGTTTCCTAAAAAACTTCCTTAAAAATATATCTGTAGGAAAAGGACTAGTAGTAGGGTTATTGTTGGTGCTCTTATTGTAACGGGCTTAAAAAGGACATTATCTAACAATAATAGAGGTAAATATCCCTATTCTATAATAATAAACTGCTAATATAATATAATAGCTTATCTTAAGCACTGTAAAGAATATACCGTAAGTTTAGGTCGAGATAAAGATATAAATGCTGTTGGGTTATACTCTAACTAAATTAAAGATAAAAAATCAGAGTACGTATTATATAGAGATTTAATACCCTTAACTAATTAATTATAGATACTTCAATAGGTGTAAATTAACAGTTAATACACTTGCGGTACTTAAGCCTTATCAGCGCCGTAGTTATAGAACATTACTGCTAAACGCATATATAAAGTTAGCCGACTCTAATAGTGCCAGAATAGTTGGATTATTTACACTATAGAGCCAAAAGATTGCTAAGAGAGCTGGGTTTAACACTAAAGATCTTATTATATAGTATGGGGAGGAGTCTCTTATTATAAGCCTTAGTATTCACTCCGCTCTAGATGTTTAAGTTATTAGGATAGGAATTAGAAAACAGTACTAGTAAGAAATAAACTAATTATAAGAATATACGTCTTAAAGAGCTTAACGAAGTTCCCAGATAAGAAACCCTATAGGCTTTACAATAACCTCCCAGATAAAAAGCCCTGTGAACTTAGCAACAAGAAGAACTCCAATAGCGCGCCCTTTTAGTCCCTTCCCCCCACACTAAAACAGATATATAATAGCGGTACACAACGCAGAAAAAAATTTAAGACAGCTTGTGTAAATAAACTAGGGTATACTTCTAAGCGCGTAGATATATTCACCTACAGGTTTCTTAATTTTAAATATAATACGGACGTGGTGAAGTGTAATATCGGCCGTTGTCGGCCATGCCGTTGTGTCTTCATTATCGCCACCGCCATTGTTATAGTCCCTCTTATATATGAATTGGATTATTCTCTTAACGGTGCCAGAATCGAATTCGTTGATATTTATAATGTTAGTCACCGCCTCCTACCCGTCAGTTAGTTAGGGTCAATTCCACTAGACGTTTAGTTAGATTTTACCTGAAAGCCTCTATTATAGGCAGCTGCAAGTACAGGAGATTGGGTGTATATGATCGCTTTATGGACTTTAAACTTGTCGACCCGAATTAGGTCCTTACTGCCCTAACTCAGCTACCTACCGTTGACTCAGTCATTGAGTCAGTCATTGAGTTAGTCATTGGGTTAGTCATTAACTCGGTTACCTACTCCTTGTTTCCATTGCCACCCCCTACCTTCCTTCCCTTTCCTTTCCTATACCTTTCCTTGTGAATATATAGAGGTCTTAGAACCACATTTTAATAGATAGAGTCCTTATTTAATTCTTATAATTAGTGTATGGATATCTAATTGATAGTTATAAGCCCGGGTTGCTTGCCGTATTGCCCTTATTTAACTACTTAATTTAATTAATCTATTTAATTAATTCTACCCCTTATCAAATTGCTATTTATTATTAAATCCTTTATCCTTTCCTATAAGCACCTTTTTAATATAACTTTTTAACCCACCCAGACCATTACTACGACGGTAATATTATCGAGTTAAGCTGACTGGGATAAATGGATTAACCTTATTAGGCTTTAAGCTTAAATAGGAGACGTATAGGAATACGTCGACCCTTTAACTAAATAGGATAAGTTGCCCGAACTAATTAAACTAGCCTTTCCTAGGCCTTAAGATGTGAAGGTAGGAATAACCTCCTATGCAACTCTCTCTAAGGACGAGAAGGACGAGCTTTAAATTCTCCGTAAGAGATATAAGATAGTAGAGAAGGAATATAAGAGAAAGAAGACAGCTTTAACCTCTCTGCGAAGCTATATTACCGGTATAGTAACTAGGAACCTTAACACCTATATATTAGGTATTGACTTAGTATATAACACCCTGGTGGCTCTTAAGGAGAGAGTTGCCCCTATAGATATAGCACGTTAGCTCTACCTATCCACTCAATACGCTAAGGTTAAAAAGGGCCCAAAGAACCAGAACTTCGAGGCCTGGCTATAGTAGTGGGAGAAGACGTATAACAATTGTAAAAAGATTAAGCTACCGGACGTATTAGGCGACTAAGCAATTAGAGACTTTCTAATAGCGGTAGAGCCAGTATCACCAAATTGGGCCTTAACGTAGAGGGTCGATTTCGACAAATATAACTAGGCCGACGACCACGTGATATCCATATCTTAACTAGTCGATATTTATCGGGACTATTAAAGATTGGAGACTGCCTAGCAGAAGAATAGAGCTTAATTTAGTGCCAATACAGTAAGCTTTTAGGGCAAGCCGATTAATAAGGCTCCTAAGGACGAGGCTCCTAAGGATAAGGCCCCTACTATAACCCCTTTTAAAACGGCACGGAAGAAAGATACCCCGCCGTGCTACTGCGGAGCTGTTTACTGGTTTTAAGATTGTCCGTATATTAACGAGTCGGTTTAATTAAAGGACTGGAAATTAGATAAAGCTACGGCTAGGAAGGTTAAGGAAAAGATTACTAACGCCTTAGATTGGACTAAGTTAAAAATTAAGAAGATAAGGAAGTAGGCTTTAAGTAAGGAAGCTCTAAAAAAGGAAGCTGCACAGAACCTAAAGGGAAGTTAAAAGGAAGATGACAGTACCTTTGCCGTATACTAAATAGGCGCCTATAAAGCAGGCACTAACTATAAGCTACGCAACAGCGTGATTCTTAATAGCGGAACCACAATATACGTTATCAACGATTGATTAAGATTTATCGACGAGCTTTAACCAAGCAATGACTTCGTGTATGCTAGAACAGGCATCGATCCGATTAAGGGTATAGGGACGGCAGTAATTACTATCTAGACGCCATCGGGTCCTAGAAAGATCTTCTTAGCCAACGTAGCATATATACTAGCCTTTTATATAAATTTAGCCTACCTAAAGAAGTTCAATAAGAAGAATATATGGTGGGACAATAAAAAGAACCTACTGTATCACAAGAACGATTATAAGACGTTCGCTATTTACGAGAGCCATTGTAACCAATCGACGCTTAAGTACAATAAACTACGACTGAGGACCCCAAGCAAGGCCTTATTTGCAATCTAATCGCAAAACCCCCTTCCTAATCAGGAAGTATTAGGCGAACTCTAGTATAAGAGACTAGGCTATGCAGGACCTGACGCGATTAAGCATTTACCCTAGGAAGCAGGTGGTGCGAAACTTTAAGGTCTAGCGACAATTAACTATAAGACCTATACTATTAGCAAGGCTTACGAAATTGTATTAAGAAGAATACCTACTAGTAAGGCAACCAGGCCCTTCTACTAAGTGTATATTAACTTATTTCTAGAAATTATAGCGTACAACGGTTATATCTAGACGATATATTTCTATAATAAATATCTGCGTATAAACGAGGTAGAGACCTTCGCCTATAAGTTGTCGACAACGTAAGCAATTATATAATATTTAAATAGGGTAAAGCGTCAATATAACCTTAAGATCGCAGTGATTTAAATCAATGGCGAAACGTCCCTAGGTGGCGAATTCGACGCTTAGAGGACTTAAAAAGGAATATTACTAGAGAAATCGGCCCTATATATAAAGTCTTAGAACGGTTCTGCTAAACGTTTTAGGGGGGTAATTATTATTAAGTCTTGTTGCATGCGGATTGAAGCTTGTTTACTAGAAGAGCTATAGCCAGAAGTTACTAGAGCTATAGCGTATTTAATTAATCGGACACCAAACGCCTAGCTTAGCTGGATAACACCTTTTAAGAAGCTTTAGTCAGTACTAGGGTTCTCGCCATTAAAGCTAAATATAGCTTACCTACGAATATACGGCTGTAGAGCTTACCCGCTTAAATATAACATCCTATATACGCGAAAGCTTAAGCTAAGGGCTCATATTGGATACCTAGTTGGGTACTAGTTAACGAACATCTATAGGGTCTATATACCTAGCGAAAAGAAGGTAATTTAAACGAGAGACGTGACGTTTAACGAGCAGTTGCTCTACGATGACAGTTAGCTAGATCTCGCGAATCTGCTCCAAAAACGTGCTAATTAAATTTTGGAGGTAATTAATGTGTTAAATATCAATAAGACGCTTTAGGAAGAGCTTAACGAGTTATTAGATAAGGAAGACGAGACGTCAAATAAGGAGGATAAGGTAGATAGTGGTGGAAGTTGATAGGTGGATGCTGATGAAAATCAAGATCAAGCGACAGATTAAGATAATAACGTAATTAGCCCATAATCCTCAAAGGACGACTCTATACCCGGCCTTCTTACCCTAGCTAAGACGCTAGAGCCTTAATTAAATACTATAAATATAGAGCTGTTAAGCTCCTTAGTTAATCGAAGACCCCGATTTAAATTTGTTCCTAAAAAAGAAGCCCGTCCAAAATAGGAGATTATAGGCGATATAGGCGATATTAATGTCGTAGAAGGTAGAAGGACTAAGAAGCTCTTAACGTGTTAAGTAGCTTACCTAATAGATATTAAGCAATTAGATACCCTTCCTGCCCTCTATAAAGCTTTTGCTACTGGAATTAGATACTACTAAAAGCGATTACACCGCGATAAGCTTTTAACACCACTACGCAGCTAGAAGGAGCTTTAAGCTTACCTGTATAAAGATGGCTTTACGGAAGCCGCTAATAAGGAATATAATAATCTTAAGCAGCGAGGGACATTTAAGTCTATTAAACGGACGGCGTCGCTTGACGTCATACCCGTCACCTAGGTGTTTACTTATAAGTTTAACACTGATGGATATCTAGTTAAATTTAAAGCCCGTCTTTGTGTACGAGGTGACTTATAACGACTTAGTGAAAATGACACGTATGCAGCAACCCTTATAGCAAAAATATTCAGAGCCATAATGGCGATCGTCGCTGCATTCAATTTGGAGACTTGGTAGTGCAACGCAGTAAACGCCTTTACTAATAGCCTTATTAATAAGACAGTCTATATTAAGTTTCTAGATAGCTTTTAATAGAAGGGTAGGTGTCTGCTCCTTTAAAGAGCTTTATACGGCCTCCGACGATCACCACTACTTTAACTTAATAAGTTCTTAACTACCCTAACGTCTTTAGGTCTGACGGCAGTTAATAGAGAATCGTGTTTATTTCACAACGACTGGCTGATTGTGTTCTTCTACGTCGACGACATTGTGGCAGCTTACTGCATAGAAGACTTACCAAAGCTTTAACTCTTTAAAGAACAGCTGACAATGAAGTACGAGATTAAGAACCTAGGAGAACTGACCTAGTTCTTAGAAATTAGAGTCCTTCGCGATTAACCTTAACGGAAGCTTTGGCTCTGCTAGGATTTCTATATTAATAAGATCGCCAGCACCTTCTATCTAAAGGACTTTCGTCCAGTGTAACGGAACCTTATAGCTTAAACTATGGTGGGTTCTGTTAATAGGCTAGGTATATAGGAACAGATAAGTTAACAACGTAATAATAACTAGTGGAGTAGTTGCCCAATAGATTAACTCTAATTATATTCTAAGAATTACTATAAGGAAGGAACTATCTAGGTAGGGACTAAGGGTCCTTAAATATATAACTATACTCCTATAAAATCCTCCTTATACGTAATATATATATAGTACGTATTATATATAAGTTCCCTCTATTTCTCGCGTTTATTATATAGCACGTTATATAACCTTAGCTACTATTCCTCGTTATATAGTTCTACGGGTTCTATCTTAAACTATACCTATATTAACTAACTAGCTTCTTCTAACTCCTCTCCTAGTAGTTATAATATTGTACTTAAAGTATCTATAACACTATCTCCCTCCTCTTTATTTTCGTCCTTAAAAATACCTAGTATCTCTAGGTTATTTACTAGAGGTATAATATCTATCTAATTAATTTAGTTAATATTATTACTTATTATACCTAAAGTCCTTTCTTCTTTTTTACACGCGTAACGTCGTGCCTACACTATTGCTGCAATATTATTACTTAGTAAAATAATACCGTCTCTATATTCTTATTGTTTAAAAGAGGGGTTAGTCTATATTACGTTAGCGAGTCCTTTATCTTAATAACCCTCCTTTTATTTAAAGTGTACTAAAGCAAACATTTAATCGTCCTATAATGTTTATTCTACTTCTAACGCTAAATATACGCGTCTTATTACTCTAAATAGTCTTTAAGTTCCCTTATTAATTGCTACTAGGGTTTTAAGTTTAACTTACTGCTATAAAGCTTAATAGTAACCTAGTGTAAGCCCTTATAGAGCTTAAGCGTTCTTAAAATGCGGAACAGAAGGCCCTAGATACTTATATTATAGCGTCTACCTATCTACTTCGTCTTAAGAAAGTTCGTAAGAAGGTTTATTTTAAGGAGTAGAAACTTATAGAATAAGGTTTATAAAAACTTAGCAATAAAAGAACGGATTCTCTTCTAATAGAGGAGGAAATAACTCTAAGTAGTTTAGCAATCATTCTTTCTATATCCCCCTTAGGTAGCTCATTCTTTAATAATTCTTTTTTATTAATACTACCTAACCTTTTCTTTTCCGATACTCCTGTACCTTTCTTATAGCGTTCTTTAAATTCTTTAGTAGCTCCTAGGTAGTCTTATTATAGCCTATCTACTTTACTTTATACTATATTTTATTATTAATATCTTTATAACTAACGATCTTTAAAACTTACTATTTATTCTCTTCTTATTCTTTATACGTATCTGCTTTATAAACTAGTGGCTTAATATTCCTATATACTGGCTCTAGTATTACAATATACTATATAGGGTAGATCTTTATTCTAGCTAGTAGGTTTAACTTAAACGTAACTAATAAAATTCTTTTTTTAATTTTAAAAGGTCTTAGTCTAATATAGTCTAACTTCTTACTTAGTTGTTAACTTTTAAAATTTTTATATAGTAGCCACACTTTATCTCCCTCCTTAAGATCTAGTCCCTTAGATCTCTTAGCGTTATAGTACCTTTTTATTCTTTATTATACTACCTTTACTATTTTCGTAAGGTTTATATAAAGATTTATTAATATCTCTATCCTTTACTTAGCTATACTACTCGTTTTCTTTACTTAATGTAGCGATAATAATGTTCTTGGCTTATATTTATAATTCGCCTTAAATAGTAATATTCCTATTCCTTCTTAGGGTGTTATATTATATACGAACTATATAACTGGTAATAATAATACCCAATTATTTTATGTATAATTAATATAGTGTTTTAGATACTACTTTAGTGTCTAATTTAATCTTTCCGTTTAACCGTCTGTCTGCGAATAATATACGGTAAAAGTTACTACTTAAACTCCTTATTCCGCTAAAAATACCTTCTAAAATACTACTATAAATCTTAGGTCTCTATCTAATATAATTTTACTTAGTACTCTATATCTTATAAATACTTCCTTAATATAGATTTTAGTAATATCTTCCGCTAAGATTTCTTCTATACATGCTATAAAGTATCCCTACTTTATTAGCTTATTTATTATTACTAGAATTGCATTATAGTCCTATCCAGTAATAGGATCTTTCAATTTTAGCAACTTTACGATAAAGTCCTATAATATGACCTCCTATAGTCTCTCTGGTATTTTAATAGGTTATAGCCCTCTATATAGCTTATGCCTTATTAGTTTATTTCTCTAGTAATCTAGATATTTTTTTATAACTTATCTCGCTAGTCCCTAGATTTTATTAATAATATACTCCTTTTAAAGTCTTAATACTAAGCCCGTAGCTCTATTATATCCTTAAGTTAGTCCTTTATAAAATAATTTAATAAACTCCTTTATAATATCTCTAAGTATATACGTTACTTCTTAGTTTTTATACTACTCTAAGTTTAAATCCTCTATCTATACCTTTTAGATCTTTTATAACTAGTTACTCTTAAGTAATTTATAAGTCTGGCTAGTTTCTTTTATTACTATAATCTTCGGATAATTATATCTAATTAATCCGTCTATGTTCTTTTACAGTAAAGCCCCTAATGGCTTCTTATTATTTTATAGTTTAGCCTTTCTACTTAAAGCGTCTGCTTGTATATTGTCTATACCCTTAATATACTAAATCTTAAAATAGTATTTTATAAGTATTTCTACCCATCTAACCTACCTCTAATTAAGTTCTTTTGTTATTAGGAAACCCGTTAGGTTCTTATAATCTATTTTAACTATAAATAGTTTCTCTATGCCTTATAAGAATACTCTTTATTCTTAAAGTGCTATAACTATACCTAATAACTCCTTATTATAGATATTATAGTTCAATTTCGGTAGTGTTATCTTCCAACTATAGTATGCTACTAGGTGCTATCCGTCTTTATATTTTTATAAAAAGCACGCCCCTAGTATAAAATCTAATGCATCTGTTTTAACCACTATCTCTAGTTTTAGTTAGTAGATTTTAAGGATTGGGTCTTAAGTAAATAGCTCCTTAACCTCCTTAAATAGTTTCCTTTGTTCTTCTCCCTATACCTAAGGTTTATCTTTCTTTGTTAACCTTGTAAATGGCTTAATATCCTTTAACTATTAAGCTATAAACCTTCTATAGTAATTGCAAAACCCTAAAAACAACCTTAACTATATAACGTTCTCTAGTTCTTACCAATTTACTATAGCCTTAATCTTTTTTAGATCTATACTAAGTTAGCCTAGTTTAATAATAAATCTAATAAAATCTATCTTCCTAGTAAAGAACTTGTATTTCTTAATTACTACTAGCATCTATTCTTCCTATAGTCTCTTTAATATCTATTTAACGTATTCTCCGTGTTCTTCCTTACTTATTAAGTAGATAATATTATTATTAAGGTATACCATAACAAATTCATCTAAGTATACTCTTAATATATTGTTAATACGTTTCTAGAACGTTACTAGTGCATTTATAAGCCCAAATTATATTACTAATAGTTTATATAGTCCTTCCTTTAACCTAAAGGCTGCCTTCTATTTATTACCTTCCTTAATTCTAATCTAATAGTACGCCTATCTTAGGTCTATTTTCGTAAAGATTTACGCATTACTAATCCTATCTTAGATTTCGCTAATTAAGGGTAAAGGATATCTATCCTTTCTAGTAATGCTGTTTAACTATCTATAGTTAATGCATAGTTTAAGTTTCCTATTCTTCTTTAGTATAAATAATACTAGATAGCCTACTAATAATTATAATAGTCTAATATATCCCTTTCGTAAGTTCTCCTATATAAACTCTTTTAGTACTCTTCCTTTTTCCTTAGTAAGCTTATAGATTGGAAAGAATCTTAAACTTATTCCTAGTTCTAATTCTATCTTATAGTCCTATACTATATACTTTAACAGCTTCTCACTTTCTAGTAACTATAGTTTTTTACCGTACTTATAGTATCTCTTTAGTACATAGCTTAACCCCTTATTTATTTCTTTATAGATTGCTTCTAATAAGTACCATACTATCTTAGCCTATTATCGTATTTTACGGCGTTAAGTATTTCTAATATTAACCTAACCTATAACCTAATTAATCCTTAGATTATATTTCTGTAACTAAGGCATTCCTAATACTACCTTATTATTTCCCAATAGTAATATATTAAAAGACATTTTAACTTGTCTTCTTTTAATAGTTATCTAAATAGGTCCTATTTTAAGATTAATAATGCCTCCTCTATAGGCTATTAGATCTCCTAAAATTATTATTAGTGGATATAGGTGCTCTTTCTATCTATATAGTAGCTCTATCCTTTTAACTACTATTAGTAAGATATAGTTCCTTATTGCTTTACTATCTACTAGCGCTTTAAACTATTAATCTTGCCATTTAACTTATAAATTTAGGTATTATCCTTAAATTCCTTTAAGGGTCTAAGGCTTTACCACTAGCTCCCTCTAGTCCTATAGGCCTCTACTTTTCCTAACTATTAGCTACTAGATCCTAGTGTACTTAGCTTACTCTTTAGCTAATACCTTATTTATTTCTTTTCTTTAATATACTATAGACACGTGTTCTCTAAGTATTCCTACCACTATTATTTATCTAGGTATTCTTCCGTAAGGAATTTTCCTAGTTAAAGTATTAAGTCTCCTAACTCCTAAACTTCTACTAGATACCAGCCGTATATATATTTAGTATTTCTATACTATCGCTTATCTAGCGCCTAATATATCCTTATAGGGTATTTCTAATTCTTTTCTTTCGGATTTTTATATATCTTGTATATATTATCTATATATACAATCCATAATAGCGTATAGTATACTACGTGTTTTAGGTTAACTCTTAGCTTATCTTTATCCTTAAGTTTAAACCTTTATTATATTAATCTAAACGCTATAACCTTATTCGCGGGTACTAAAATATATCTTTTACTTCTTTAGTCCTCTAATTATTTCTCTAGATCCTTTAACGTTATAATTAAAACTCCCTTAATGTAATTTATTGCCTTTTCTATAATTGGGTGGTCCTAGATAACTTTCTTATCCAACTATATATAGAAATCTTCCTATTCGTTATTATGTCTTTATCTATACCACCTTTAGTATAGTTATTAAAGTGTATACGGTTTATCCGTAAGGAAGTATCTTCTTATTACTATATTATAACAGCCCTTTATATATTATTCTTTAAACCTAGTTAGAATCCCTAAATTCTCTTTATCTTCTAGTTTAGTAAGCTATTTAGCTCTTAATATGCCTATTCTCGGCCTATTAGTAATTCTTCGTACCAGCGCTCTATCTTATATACGACCTATTATACTAAACCTTATATTTAGTCCTTATTTATACTATATAAAGATTCTTACTCTAAATTCTTCCTTAGTTTCTTAGTGCTTATGTCTTATAGTTAGATCCTTAAAGTTTTCTTACTTCTTAATTATGGTATTAACTTTTTAATCTTTAGGCTAAACACTTTATTCCCCTAGTAAGTCTTCTAGGTCTATATATCTGTCTCTTAGTCTAACCACTATTTATATTATAGATTCTCTAATCTATAGTAAAGTCTCTTACTTCTTTCTTATAGGTGTCCTTATTTATACTCCAAATTCTTAATTCCTTAAATTCTTTAATTTTAAGCTTACTTCTTTTTTAAGCTATACTCTAGCCTTAGTCTAACTAGGCTTTACTAATATTCTTATCTTATTTTAAGAGTCTTAAATCTTACTTATTTTATCTTAAAAATCTTATACCTTTAGGAAACTTCGTCCTAAGCTTATTTATATATTACTAAACTAAGCTATTACTCTACTCTATTAGTTATTATTTATTATAGGTCCCTAAGTATACCTTATCTTATCTTAAGAATTTTAGTTATCTCTTATTTCGTCTTAAGAATCTTAAGCCTGTAGCCTTTTGCCTTTATTAAGTGGTAAGCTAGCACTAGCAGTTATCTACTTATTTAATCGCCTATAAATATTACTCCTTCCATCTTATAAAGCAATAGATGCCGTATTTAACGGTGTTATAATACCTATTACTAAACCTTACTCTATAGCGGTTTTAGTCTCTACTTCTATTACGTTATTAAGGTTTAGATACTCTTAGTTAGTTCCCTTCTTTACCTTATTACTATTAATTAATAAGTACTCTAACTCTATTATTATTATTACTAATCTTTATTTATATATTACTGTAATATCTTAATTTAGCTTATAAAGTTAATCTTATTTTTTATCTAACTCTATAGTTCCCTTAAGTCCTTTTAACTCTAGCTTTTATAGCTAATAGCTTGCGCTATACTTAGCGTCTTTATAAACTTAGTATACGTTATTATAATAAAACGCAAAACTTTAGATTAAACACTTTTTTGTTCCTTATAGTGCACTATTATCCCTCTATATATATATATTACATACTATTAGTCTAGTTCCCTTTATTACGTAATAACTCTATTTACCTTTATAGTCTTTAGCGAAATAACCCTATTTTCTATAATTTATATAAGCTCCGTCTTTAAACTATTGCTTTTACTATAGAGTCCGCTTAAACGTCTTCTACTACTAAGATCCTTAGTTTAGCCTATACTCCTTAGTTCTTTAATTACTTAATCCTTAACTTCTAGGTTTCTATAGTTATTTTCCCTATCTCTTATAGGTTTCTTTAGTACTACTTAGGTCTATTAGCTCTACGCCATACTATAGTTTCTAATTTAACTTTAGTTATTATATACTTTGCGTCTTATACAACTATAGAACTCTATTCTAGCCTCTCTTAACCTATTCCCTTTAGAAGATCCTATTATTAATCTTAGTCGCTTAATCTATTAATTCCTTAAGGGTATTCACATCTTCTATTAGAATAATTACGTCCTAAACTTTTACTTTAAGTCCCTATTTATACTATGCTATAAGCGCCTTATTATTCTACTTAACCTATATCGCTAGAATTTAGAATTATATTATATACTTAATTACTAAAGTTTATTAATAATAATTCTTTAATTAACGTCTGATACGGATACTATCTAGCCCCACGCAGACTACTCCGTATATAAGGGAAAAGTAATATTAACGGGAAAAAACCCTTGCTGCTGGGGGGGAGGAAAAACCCTATAAGCCACCTTAGTAGGATGAAAAACCCCGATTTGCCATGTCCGTCCGTAGCGGCGGCCCTACGGGTCTACGGCTACGTCCTGTCCTCCTTGGATATTCGAACTCCTTAGGAACCACTGCTTCCTTCTCTAGCTTACCCTAGCTAGGGTTCACTACGTCCTAGCTAGGCCTTACTAATTAATTGCCGTACTACTGTTTCCCATATCTTGGCCATCCCCTATATGCTATTTCTTATCTGACCATTGCTATATACACTATACTTTCCCCCCCCTAGGGCCTATTAAAGGCATAAGGGGGATTTATCCGTTCTAACTACCGTAATACTAATAAGCGAGCGGGATATTGTGTTATATTTGGGTATCTTTTATGCCTAGGCCCCAGCTAGGCCCTTTCTAAGGGTTACCACTCCATTAAAAGAAGATAGGGAAAACCGTGGGTCGCAATCCAGGCTGCTAGGTAGTATTTGGTAGAAAAAACGGCGAGTAACCGCATGCTCCGCGGGCGATCGCCCTAGGGGTTAGGAGGGGCCGTATATTTACTCATTCGTCTACTTATTCGTTCGCGATCGCTCATTCGTTAATATAAGAGGTCGTCAATACTTTCTATTAGGGGTTAGGGGATGCTATTAAATGCCGTATATTCACGTTGGATTGTATAGGTGCCTTAATAGGAGAATAGCGTAGCTAAATTGTAGAGGGCCACAGTAGTGGTTTTCGAGATCTTACTATCTGAAAAATTTTCACTACCGCCCACAACGCTTATAACCACGACCACTAGGTCCTATCGCACGCTGTATAACGTCTCTGCGTTGGCTCTAAGTCTAAACTTCGAAGACCTAGGTTTGTAGCCGTCACCACGTACAGGTGCAGAGTCCGTTTTTGACGGCCTACTAAAGTTTATTACATTAGGTCCTAAAGTTTTTTTTTTACCGTTATTATTACTTCTAGGTCCCTAAATATTTACGTAAGTCGCTCCGCGAATCCGCCCTAGCTTAAAAACATAAACCGTACTTCTTAGTTTATAGTTATTATTCTGTTTACTTATATCTTTATAAGGTAAGGCTTAAACTATTTAAGTGCTCTTCCTAATAAGATCAATCCTACGTACGCTACTTAATCTATAGGTATTAGCAACTTAGCTCCCTCTTATAAAACCTTAAAATACATTTATATAAGAAATCCCTTAAGCTTTAGTTTTTCTCCTACAAATTACTTAATTAATAGTAGCTTAATCTTTACTGCGCCTATCCCGTTAATTCTATTTTTAAGTATAATATTATTTTCTATTAACCTATTAACTATTTCCTATAACTGTCCTACTATTATGGGTTGCTGTAAGTTAGTGTCTGCTATACTAGTATTATTACCTAATCTTAAAGTAGTTGCCGCCGTTAATAGCGTTGTAGTGGCTGCTTTTAGTAGCATATTATTTAACTTATTGACTATAACTAAGTAGTAATTATATAACGGAACCTTATAGCTTAAACTATAGTAGGTCCTATTAATAGGCTAGGTGTATAGGAATAGATAAGTTAACAACATAATAATAACTAGTAGAGTAGTTGCCCAATAAATTAACTTTAATTATATTCTAAGAATTACTATAAGGAAGGAACTATCTAGGTAGGGATTAAGGGTCCTTAAATACACAACCGTACTCCTATAAAATCCTCCTTATATGTAATATACGTGTGGTACATATTATACGTAAGTTCCCTCCGTTCCTCGCGTTTACTACGTAGCACGTTATGTGACCTTGGCTACCATTCCTCGTTATATAGTTCCACGGGTTCCATCCTAGACCGTGCCTATATTAACCAACTAGCTTCTTCCAACTCCTCTCCTAGTAGTTATAACATCGTACTTAAAGCGTCTGTAATATCTAGTATATATACTAATGGGTACGGAAGACCTCTTACCTAATCTAGAATAGGCCTTTAAGTAGCAGGTCTATATGTATTAAAGGAAGGTTAGATCACTACTCTACGCCACCTATATTACACGACCTAACTCTACTTAAGCCTCAAGTAAGCTTGCAGAATTTCTTTATAATCTGTCGCCCCTGCATAAAGCCGTAGTTAATTATGTAATTGCATACCTATATTAAACGAAAACCCTTACGATCGAATACTTGAGTAGGAATATTGGAAGTTAGATTGTCGTCCGAGCAAGCGACGCTGTATTTAGCGATAATCCTATTAGTTAGAAGAGCACCGAAGGCTTTATATTTTCACTATTTGGGGGAGTAATTAACTGGCGCTCCACTAAGTAGAAGACTGTCACAGCATTAAGTACTAAAGCTAAGCTTAAGGCTCTATTAAACGCAGCTACCGAATTAATTTGGTGGTAGCGCTTCTTTTAAGATCTGCGACTCCACACGAATGAGGAGTATATAATTGGCTGCGACAACTAATAGACGATTCGACTGCTTACTAAAAATGGACCTTAGTTGAACACGAAGCTTCGTCACGTAGATATCTACCAGCACTAGCTTCGCCAAGAGGTTTAGAAAGGCTCAATTGTGATTAAGTGGGTTCCTACTACTGATATAACGGCTGACGGTCTCACGAAGGCCCTATTAAGGCAGAAGCATAAGAGCTTTATTTAATAACTGAATTTGATTGATATTAAGACCCTATTGTAGTTGGATTTGATCGTACTATTTAACCTGTTTGTATAATTTCCTTACCAAGTTCTCTTTTAAATGGTTTCTATTTGGTTTAACACTATAGATATTTCCTATTTAGGTATATCCAGCTGATCACCACTAGTTAATTAGCTGGGGGGGTGTATCGACCCGAATCAGGTCCTTACTGCCCCGACTCAGCTACCTACCGTTGACTCAGTCATTGAGTTAGTCATTGAGTCAGTCATTGAGTTAGTTATTGAGTCAGTCATTGAGTTAGTCATTGACTTGGTCACCTACTCCTTGTTTCCATTACCACCCCCTATTCTCCTTCCCTTTCCTTTCCTACACCTTTCCTTATATATATATAGAGGTCTTAGAACCACATTTCAATAGACAGAGTCCTTATTCAATTCTTATAATCGGTGCACGGACATCCAATTGATAAAACTCCAGCCCCTGGCATACAAGTTTTAAGTCGCTATATTTCTCGCTGTCTATAAGCTGCGCTAAGCCGAACGGAACACTTTTAAATAATATGTTTCGTTGGTTTTCTTTCCTGGTTCTAGTTTTGACTGCGTCTCGAGCAATGTTTAAGGGAGTGATTTGGCGTCAAATAGGACGATTAAGAACGAGAACTCTGCTTTATTAAACGTGGCTCTAGAGCCTCTATATATATATTAAGAAGTCGTTGTTAGCTTCGTTTAATCTGCGACGGATTTGGCTAATTAGTTAGAGCTTTAAACGTCAGTCGCTTGACTAAGGACTTGTATGACTTCTAAAGTTCCAGGAAGGGTAAGTGGTGGGGTGTACGGCCGCAGCGCCTAGAAGCAGTTAGTGGTTATGTAATAGAGGCTTAGTTAGAGGACGTGTTCCCGTGGCTTAGGTTGAGGCTCTGTACTCCTCTAAGCCATATTAAGCAAAGTTAAATAGTATTATGTTCCTGCGTACCGGCCCGCCAATTACACTATTCCTGCGCCTCTAAGAGCGGTTTCTCGGCCGTCGACCTTATTATTGGCTGGTCGAAGTATACTTTCTAGATAAGGGGCACTAACTAGATTCTCGGTTAATTACTTTATAAGTCTTAGAGATACTATATTCCCTGCTAACAATTCGCTAACTAAGTAAGTAGATTAATAAAACCAACCTCGCGAACACACTACTACTATATAAAGCTCGGTAGATAAAAATACATTTCCTAAATTAATCCCTGAGGCTTCGATCCCCCAGGGCTCCGACCCCCAGAAAACCGCTAGCCTATTATATAAGCCGCACGAGATCTTATATTCTTTAAATAAAATCGAGCAATTTAAGCAGCGTAGTTCCTCTATATAAACTCAATTATTCTCTATATAGAAGTACTAAAGCTACTGTAAGTATTGGGGCAGCAAAGTACGCGAGTCTGACTAAAAAGTGGGGCGTAGCATCCCAGTTAGCTTTATTAAGTTCCTTTACCTCTTTATCTAATTGTTCCAAAGCTTCCTTTCTACCTTCTATAAACTGTATATTGCCGGAAAAGCAATTAGACCTTATTGATATTCTATTATAATTAATTTCCGCTATAACTAATCTGCTACTATGGTAGTGTGGTACGATTAAAGTTATTTAAATAATTGTATTATATATGGGAACTATAGCCCGGCGAATATCGGGTTGAATATACAGAATGCCGATAATCTTATAAATCTTTAAGATATTAGGGACCTGTTTACTTATAATATAGGTAATTACTTACTTTTACTTTAGGTAAATCGCCTTCTTCCTATCCTATAAAGGTAATATCTCGTTTTTTATCCTCCTTAGAAATCTCTTCTCCTAACTTTAGAACCTAATAGGCCGACTTTTGGCTTTTATTGGATATATCTATTACGACGATAGGTACCTAATAGTAGTGATTAGATTACTAAAGATACAGAAGGGGCGGATTATGTGCTACTTGCCTTAGCGGGTAAGTTGTCGCTAGTCTTTAGAGGTCTTTAGAGGTCTTAGAGGTCTATTTATACATTAATTAGTAGAACCCTAGCAGAGGTAGTGTATACATATTAGCAAAGTTAAACTTTATAAGAGTTTTTCTTAGAATAATAAGGAAGCGCATAGATTTAAGTTGGGCTGTAAACGATATAGAATGCGCGAAGGTAGGCCTAAATCTAACTTACTAGATGGTATAAATACGAGAAGACGCTAGTTCTAGCCTTGTTATAGGTGGTAAAAGATTGGTAAAGGGTGAGACTAAGTGTGCTTGCAGAATATAGGAGGCTAACCTATTACAAGTAGAGAAGCCTAGCTCGGCTGGCTATAAGTGTGATTACGTAGTATAGGGGGAGGTGTGAATTAGTACGCTATAATTATGCGTAAAAATGTGAAAACGTTATATAATAGCCTTCGCTATACTATTTGCGGAAGGAATAGTTACTAGCGGAGAGATATATTCTTCTTTAAATTAATCCCTAAAGCCTTAATCCTGGCGACTATATCCTCCCTGTATATATCCTTATACGCACCCTAATCTTTATCCCGGTCCTCTTCTATGCTATACCTTATATTGCGATTTCTATTATCCTATATCTTACGTTCTATCTATTATAGGATTTCTTTTCACTATTTATATTCTTAACTGCACCCGAAAATGTAAGAACTTTATAGTAATAGCATTTTATTATAATAAGAAGGCTAATAAGTTTAGTTCTAGCTATAAAGACGCAAAGGCTATAGTAGATCTACTTTATCCTCCTTTAAATCTTTATAAACGAAGATTAGAGGAAGAGATTAGGGGGGCTAAGGAATCTTAAAAAAAGAGATTAGAGACTACTATATAGCCTATAACTATCGCGAGTGACCTTATTATCGCAGACACAAAAGCTACCTTTGACGCCGCCATAAATATCACTAGTAAGGTTAGGAATACCTTTCTAAAATCCACCATAAAGTCCGCCTAGGATGCCACTACGAACATATTAGATACTATAGACAGCACCGCAGCTACAGATACCGTAGTAACGAATGACAAATATAAATATACTTTGCAAGACATAATAACAGAGATAAAAAGCTTGAAAATTAATAAGAATGAAGGTGTTAAGGATGAAGATATAGAATTAGGAGTAAAGTTAGTGAAGAAGTCTCCGAGAATGAGGCGCAGATAGTCCAATTTAGTTTTTAATAGATATAGTTTTGTTTTTAGCTATCTCTCCCAAATGAAATATTGGATTCGCCGTCTCCAATTGTCCTAATATCCTACGAGATATAATTTAAAACTCTTACGCAGTCTAAGGAAAACATTATAAAACACGCTATAATGTACTCCCCCTAGCCTCTATTAGCGGATGTCTTTAAAGGCTATATACTTGCTTACTAGGAGGAAATAATCTATCTAATAAATGGCAAGAAGGATTGTACTTGCCACAGCTAGAATAATGCTAGGTATTCCAACCCTTAAGGTTACCTATAATGAATTTCGATTCCGCACTTATTGTCCCGCGCGCGCTTACTATATTTTAAAAACTGGAATTATAATAAATAAGATATACACTAGAAGACTTTCTACTGCTACTAGGATGTATAGTAGTAGCTAGTACAATATAGAGAAGAATCGCCTAATATCTAAGCCCTAGAGTAGAAAAGCGAGAAAAATAGTAATGCGGGCCACCTAGCGGCCCTTCTCTACAAACTTGCTAACAAAACCCTATAGAGATTGGATCTAGCTTTCTATTAGTAAATTCCTTTAGTATAGTGGCCTTATAAACCTTAGCAGCTAATATAATTACTAACAAAGATTTTAGCAATACGGCTATTGGTTATAGTGTGTCCTAAGGTAGATAAATAATCCGGTACTTTATATACCTAATTAAGACAGTAACTAAGATTCCAGGGATAAGGAAAAGAAATACTATACTAAAGACGAGAGGCCACTAAAGGCGCTGTGGCTTATAATACTATAGGGCGACAGTACGGAAAATTATAAGGTAATAAATAAACACTGTATAAACGTACGCGGCGGCAGTAGGTAGAGGAGCGTGCATTACGGCGAATGAAATAATATAACTGCATTTCTAGCCTAGTCAGCCTGTAGGCCTTATAGCTCTACTAGCAAGCCCTAAATTTCGTATTTAAGAGTATCCTTTTATATTAAAACCTTAGCTTCTCTTTTTAAGCAGGCGGCATCCTATCTAACAACCCCTAACTATGCTAGCTGCGTCCCTTATATACTACCTATTAATATTTAGGGTATAGAGACACCAACATTATGTTATTAAGAGTAATGGTAGATATAAGGGTTGTTAGAGGTGCGGGGTTTAATCTATTATAGTGTTCTTAGTAGATTACTAGCTTTCTATATTAAGCGACTAACAAAATCCCAAATTCTTTAAGATTTAGGGTTTTGTTTTGTTTTCTCTAAAACCTACCTTAGCCGTTTAACTGTATAAGGCTGCGGATAGGACAACAATGTTTACGCTTTATAATAGTACGTATCTATAAGCAGACTTCAAACAACACTCTACAGTTATCTAAATAGTAGCTTCGCCGTTTACGGTATTATCTTTTTAGAGGCAGACGTTTTACTCCTTTTACTGTAAATATTAGCTCTGCTGCTAACTAGCAAACTAAACCGTAAAAAAGGAGCGGGTCAGGAAAGCCATACACTACTACCTACTTAAAAAACTTTATCACTACTAAAACTTCTTTAAGAAAGACTAGTAAGCGTTTTAAAGTACATTATATTAATAAACCGCTTAGCTTAAGGATTAGTCGCCGCCTTACTTATTTTCTGCCTTTATTATATTTAGAGGCTTCCTGTCTTAAAGTAATATAATTATAACTCTAAGAGCTCGCCTAGTCCGCGGATTAACTATAGTCTAACAAGCACTTTCTAGAAGGATATTTTGGAAAAGGCTTAGTTTAAAGCTCTGTGGGATCCTAAAGCCTTTTAAGCACTGATACGCCGTATAGCTCTGGTAAAATTTACTAATTGGGTCGTATGCGGCTAGCAGGTATAGATGGGGGGAATTCTTAAAAACGTTTAAGAACTTAGCACTTAGCTTACGTCAAACTTGATATAAACACCGTAACTGGCACGGAAACTGGCACTAATGTCCACGTATTAGAAGACGAAAGGGTGCTTTTAAATAGCTCTTTAAAACGGAGAAGGGTTCTATTAAGTGGCTTTAAAGAGGAGGACTAGGCTTTATACAATCTAAAAGTTATATAAAAATTAACGTGGAAAGACACCTTAATAAAATTCAATAAATAATTTAGCACGGAACGCAATGTTTTAGCACTTTAGGCGCGACTGAAAAGAGCGAAGGATTATAGTATTGGAAATTCACAGTCTTAGTAGCTTTATCGCAAGACTAAGAATAATGCTAAGAATTATACTAAAGCCGTAGTCGAAAAGATCTGCTCTAGATTAAGGGCGGTAGATAAAGACCGTAATTGACTTAAGCATTTTTGAGGTTTGGCGCAGTAGGAAATTATAGGTATTAAATATAAGGAGTATCTTTTAGCGCAAGCAGAGGCTTCTATAAAGGACGGTAAAGAAATACTATAGTATTATTATTTTATCGCGTCTTGCTTATACCTTATACGCAAGTCTAATAAAAAGGAGGTTAGTGTTTAACTATCAAGGTGCTTATAAGCTTATCACTAACCTTTTTATTAAATTAGAAACCTTTTCTAAATAAGCGCCGTCGCTGGCCTGCTATGGCTAAGATGGTTAATAGGATAGTGGACGGACTGGCCCTAATATGGTAATAGAGCGCTAACCTTATCTATTTAGCTCTTACGAGTTAGTATAAATATAAGTAAAGATGGAGTAATTATTAATGGGTTACCAGAAAAAGCATACTACTTTAGCTTTTCGGCAGAGCTGAGGTATGAGCTACGTAGGGAAATAGTGTGGGAAGTTGTGGTAGAGTTGAGGAATAATACCGTTCTGACTCTACTATACGTACTCTTTAATCCTATCTCTATATTATATAAACGAAATAGTAGATTATAAGTCTCTGCGCTTCTTAGGGTGAAATATTTTAAGACTAAAATCGAATATAGATCTGCTAATATTGCTAAGATTCTTAGGCTTACTGCCTTAGACTCTCTAATCTCTATAGTTAGTATTGCTAATAAAATGCTACCCGGATACTCGCCAGAACCTTATATTTGCGAAATCAATAATAACACTACTGCACGCTCTTTTTTAGCTAATGTATAACTTTATAACAGATTAGATTAAGAAAGGCTAGTTAGGGACAATAGAATTCTTAGTAATATAACTAGTAAACTGTAAAATAACTCTAGTAAGTTATAGTGGAAAGGTAGATATCTGCAGGTTTTAACAAACCTTTAGGATTAAATGGAGTTTCTCGCTATATAGCTGCTTTATAAATAGAAGGGGCACTTAATAGTGTTATACGAGATCCCACAATATAGGAGGAATTAGGCTTGGCGATAGATAATAGCTATTAGAGTATACCTCCTTAGACATATTCGCACCCAACGGATAATAGCGCCATAGCATCTCTTGCGTGCTTAGGTCTAAATTGGGACTAAGGATTAAATAGAGACATTTAGAGTTTTTTAAGCACGATGGCGACCAAGCCAATTCTAAAATGGGATAGGGAAGTAAGGGCGTGTTCGGTTGCAATCTAGAGGCCTTAGATTTAGTTTAGAATGAAGTTGATCTAGAGCTCCAATCTGATTCTAAGGTAACTGTTTGGTTAAATTCCAGTTTAACCTGACTTCAGCTACAAATTTTTGATGTTCCTCTGACCGCCTAAAAAACATACTAAAAGTTACTAAAAAGTTGGCAACTTTACTGTATACGGCTTCTGAACTGAAGGTCTTGGCGTCAGTTTAATATGGAGGTCTAAGTTCCAGTTTCAATCTGAAGCCTCCAGATTGCATACGCCTGTGCTTTTAACAAAGCCACAAACGCGTACCAAATTAGGAAGGAGCGCGTTGTTTTCTGCCGGACTTTCAGTTCAGATCTAATCTGAAGTTTTGCAACCGAACACAGCCTAAGCCTAGGCGATTAACAGCGCTTAGACGAGCTCTTTATAACAGATAACTCTTTCTTTATAACGAATAACTCTTTCACAATACCTAATACTTCCTTCAGCCTTTAAAGACAACATTACCCTACTACCTACTACGGTAATGAATTTCCTTGCCGCCCTAGGCCGTATACCAACGTTGTAAACACCCCTCCTCCGTTAGGAGGGTGAAAATATATTAAATCGCCTCGCCATACCATTACATTGCCTGCATTTAGTCTTACTGAAGCCTTTTTCTATAAAGACGCCGCCGATAGCGACTGGTTATAAGATCCTTCTATAAAGATATACCAGCTATTTTTAGGTTTAAGGTCGGTTAGGGCTATAGTGATATATATTACTTCATTCTCTCCATAGTAGCCTTTAGTGTTTAGGGCCAATTTGCAAAAAACTCTATTATGGACTGATTGAAACTAAGAAATAGGGTTACACGCAAGAAACTTAGTAAAGGAGGGTTCGCTACTTCTATTCTATTATATATTAGTAAATGCTAAGTAAATAATATACCTAACCTACTCTAATAAACTTATCCCGTATATTGTAGCAGACTAGGAGTATCTTATACTCCGTGTACTTGTTCATTTCTTTTATTACTTTTATATCCTTTATTACTGGTAGTGCTTATTAGATAAAGGGTAGAGAAATCGCTCCCCTAATAACTATATAGCCTACACTATTTACCATTGCTAGTTAAATGCTTCTGTAATGGGTGGTTTAGTATAGATATAAGGCCTATAGGGCTATTACACGCTAGCGCGTAGCGCTTAGTATAGAAAGCTTCGGCTTAGGGCGTAAATCTTTTACCTTCCTTAATAATGTCACAACACATTTTATTTATATCTTTTGCCGCTTTTATATATAAAATACCGTATAGGTTTTTTAGCCGCTATTAACACCTACATATTTCTTCTATTTAGGTTAGGTAGCGAGCTCTCTACCAAACGCGGTAAAAATCGCGGTGCCGTATTTAGAGTAAATAGCTTAAAACGTTCCTATTCCCATATCTACCCCCTTATTTTATTAAAAAAAAAACTAACCTAGAGAGTTTATATGTTATATATATCTAAGAAATATATAAATAATTCTTTCTCTACATAATGGCATTTTTCTACAGTTCCGCAAAATGTGTAATTATACTAAAGTTCACTACAAATATACTTATCTTTAATATACTATAAGAGCTTAGTGCACCAAATATTAGGAGATATATAAAAGATGCCCTATAAATATAGTTGCAATATAATATTAGAATAATTTTCTATATAGCTATATATATAGCTAACGCGCTATATAGAGAATATTGCCTTAACGAGAATTGCGGTTTGTCTTATATAGAGACTATTAGTAAAGTAATACTAATGCGGAAACCTAGGTGATTGTAAAGATACATTTTTAATAAGTAAAAGGGTATAGTAGGCAGGGCAGAAATTAAACCGCTAAAGTAAATAAAAGAGACGGAGCTAGCTTCTATGCCTACCAACCCTTACATACCTCTTTAGATGATATTTCTCCTAATAGGCCTTTAATGCTTTGTTTTCCAAATTAGGGGGTAATGCTAGTGTCTATATTAAGTTGAGGTCTAAAAACCTCTTGCATTCTTAGAGGGTTAAGAAGTAGGTATTGTCTATTAAAGCTACTTTTTATAGAAATGCTTACCTATTAAATTTTAAAAAGTAACTTAAGGTATCTAAATATACTTTATGTCTTCTATTTCTAAGTATTGGTATTGTAATCCTTTACACGCTTTCTGCACCCTAGTTACCGGTATTAATAGATAGCTATAGGTTTATAGCCTGAAAACTAGGGAGTAGAGGACGCGGTAGGAGATAAGCGGTAAGGGTGTTATAAGAGGAGTGGATGTAATAAGAGACAGATATAATAGGCCTATTAGATATAACGAGTTCTATTTTATAAAATATTAGCTCTTTAATCGTAAAATATAATGACTTGCCGTACCTTGCCATCTAAGCGCCTACGGCTTTATTACCCCTTACACCTAGCCTAGAGCTTTTAGTCTTGCTAAAATATAATATAATGGTGCTGTAGAAATAAGTGCACGTAATGCTATGTGGGCTTATCTTAGACAGAAAGTATTTTATCTTATTAATACCTAATTTTTAGGAGTAGGGCGAAGTTTCGATAATACAGACGTATTTATAAGGCATTTTCGTTCCTAGAACTTTACTAGTATTAGCGTTAAGACGGTGCGATACCTAACGTAGGTAAATACTTATATGTACCCTATGACTTAGCCGTTTAAGCCTTGTACTATACTTATTAATTCTAGTCAGCCTGGCTAGCGCGTAGAATCCATAGAGCCTACCTTTAGCTCTACGCTAGTAATAGCCTTATATCTGCGCAAAAGTAAATTTTAGAAAGGCTTACCGGTTTTCTTAGAATATGCCTATAAAGCTACTAAATGCGAATATATTAAGCCAAAAATAGAGTAACTAAGATAATTAATAACGTTTTATATGTAGTAGTCCTTATCTAAAACACACTAACGCGGGATATTCCGTCGTTGTTAGCAGTATTACGGTACGCTATATTTAAATATAGACTAGTACTAAGGACGACGTGGCTTAGATTAAGGCTCTACACTCTGTTAAGCCACATTAAGTAAAGTTAAATAGTGTTATATTGCCGAGTCGTTCCTCAGCCTGGATAACTTCACGCCTTTTTTAATTTCGATGTCTTACTTACATTATGCCCTTTGTCGCTCCCCTAGTTTTTAACCTATTAGGCTAAAAGCTACGTCTTTACCTAAGCCTCCTCCGTTTATTCCCTAATAGGCTGCAGTTCTACTATATTAAAGACGCCAGAGGGAACGCAATACTTAGCCTAGCTAGGGCGATATAGTTCTAATAAATTTTATTGGTCCCGACCACTTAGATATTGCTTTAATTGCAGGCTAGAGCCCGTTAAACTCCACTTCTAACTTAGAGGTAAGCGACTTAGAGGATAATAAGGCGTTTAAAGAAGTAGAAAGTCTAAATATAATAGACAATGTCTCTAATTCTAACTAAGAAGAAAGCGGTAACTGTATCGCTATAGGTATGGAGCTAAAATCCAATATAGCTTAAGACGTAGATTGCCCGTCTACACGTTAGATACTCTAGGTAAATGTATAATTAGATATATAAACGGATAAAGCTAAGGCAAAAGCTTACTAGCATTATTACCATTTGATATTAACAAAGACGGACTACAATTTACCTTAGCGATATTGGGATTTCTCTAGATAAATAAGGAGCAGCTTGGGTTTAACCCTATTATTCTAATATTGGACGGTAAGCGATATATTAAGGTCGTGCGTAATAGTTAGACTAAGTGTCTTATTCTTAATAAACTTATAAAGTAGGCACGCTATATCGCTAGTTAAGCAATTACTTGCTAGAAAGTATACCGCAAGGGGGACACCTCTAAGATACCCCTTATTATTAAAGACTTGTAGCAGTACCTGTAGCGCGAGGAAGAAGGTAAACTGCTGTATAAGGTAACGGAGAAAGAAGTGGTTAACGTGGCCAGGTACTATTACCACGAGACAGTTTATATAGGCGGTAAAGAAGATAATATTTACAATAACGTCCGTAAAGGGCTAGATATTATAAGAGTAATAAACTATAAGAAGGGCTTAATGATGCCTCTAAGACCGGCTGGAGTGAAAATTAGAAAAGGCCGAAGTTCTAGTAGAAAGAGGTTGTTTAGTTATATTAACGCCCCATTACCACCTAGTAAGCGTATATATTTAGGCTCTCCGCCTAAAGGCGGAAGGCGCCCTATAACCCTAAATTAAGTACATTAACGTGTTATTACTAGGGATTACGGAAAGCCTCTTTACGAGGTAAGCTTTTGGGCTGCAATACTTACTATACTAGAGGGTAGCATTAAAGGATACAAGTCTTTATATACGCGGGCTGGCATTATCTAATATAACATTTTAACGGGCAACCTTATGATAAATAAGGAAGATAATAATCCTTCTTAGCCGGCATTTTTAATCGACTTTAATCTTGCGATTAAGGAGCAGCGGGAAGGGCTTTTAGAAGCGTAGGGTAAGACTAGTATAAGAGCGTTTATAGCGATTAGAGTGCTCCTAGGCGAGATATACTTAGCTTAGTATGATTTTAAGTCGTTCTTTTAGGTGCTATTCTGGATATATATTTACTATAATGGACCTAATAAGAAAGGTAATGTTGTTAATAGGTTTAATAAGTGGAATTTTATAGATACGGAAGAGTTAGCTAAGATAAAGAAAGGAGAAGTGGATAATAAAGGGGATTTTCTTAAGACTGTAGGTGATTACTTTTTACTATACTATTAGCTACTAATCCCTTAGGTTAATAGATTGCGGAAGGTAATATTTCTAGGCGGTAGAAGGCGAAAGGGAAAGGATAAAAACCTTCCTTTTTAAATAAAGGAGGTACTTTAGGAAGTAAGAAAGGATTTAAAGGTGCTAGCAAAGTAGATAAAATAATATTTTATTACTCTTCTACTGTATAAATGAAGTTTTGCGGAGATTTAGGCGGCTAAGGCTAGGTAGTAATCTTAGTTAAAACGCATATAAAATAGCGTAGGGTAAGTTACCTAGGCTGAATAAACCCAGGAAAGCGGATAACCTAATCTTCCGCTAGATTATTAGGTCCCTATACCCTACTATTTTATATAGGCTTTATGTTTTCACAAAACATATAATCTACTCCCTAGCCTATTAGAAGCCACCTTATGCCGCCTAAATAGAGGCTATAAGAGAATTAATCCCTTTCTCTAACCAATCCCCTACTTAAATAAGTCCCCTACTTAAATAAATCCTCTACGGAAGCCAATGCCTATGTGTTTCGCCGCCCTATGGGAACCAATCCCCTACTCCTAATAATCCCCTACGGGATCCGATCCCCTACTCTAATACAAGAGATCGCCCCTAAAGGTAGCTCTGTAAAGCCTAGAGGAACTCTACTCTAAGTGCCTATAAAGGCTAGAAATAGTAAAAGAAACGAGACTAGTAACTTTTATTAAACTATTAAAAGATAAGAATAGAAGACTAGCTTTTATAGAAGCCCTAGGGGAAAAAAGCCCTAGGGGAAAAAGGCCCTAGGGGAAAAATCCCCTAGGGGAAAAAAAGCCTTAGGAAAAAAAGCCTTAGGAAAAAAAGCCTTAGGGGAAAAATCCCCTAGGGGGGAAAAAGGCGGCTCTATTTCTAGCTTACTTCTATTTTTAGCTTAAATTCTATTTCTAGTACTTGCCAAACTAGCCGCTTATAAGCGAAAGTCTTGGCATCCCACCTTATATACCTAGTAAGCCGCCATTTTTAAAGGTATGTGATTTGCTATAGTATAAAAGAGTACTTCTCTATTATAGTTTAAGCGCATAAGGGTGTGGCCAGAGAAAGTCAGCTACCCTCCCTATTAGCGCCGGCAAGGTATAAGCGCCTTAATGACTGAATTTATATTATTCTTTATATTAGTTTCGTTAAGTACATAATATAATATCTGCGTGGAAGGCGCAGTCGTACGTAGATGCTTGGCGTTAATCCGTGGCGCAAGTAATAAGGCTGTTTAGCCTTGCTGTGCTTAATGAAAATCTATATAATATCGCCCTCTTTTTTTAGCAGAGCGGCTTATTAACCGAGTCTTCTATTATATCTTTATTTATCGCCGCCGCGCCTCCGTACCTCCCTACCGTATCTCTATACCTTTTTTCTATATAGACCCGCTTAGTGTTATAGCTAGCATTATTACTATTCTCTAGCTCTCTAATAAGGTTTTTAGATACCTTAACAACATAAAGGATGCCCCAAAAGACTAGGCAAAATGCGCCGTTAAGGCTTTAAGCCTTACCAGTCTTCTTATTAGCTTAAGGTTCTAACTTAAGGAGGGAAGCTCTAATGAGTTATGGTATACCGCGGTTTAAACTTTTAAAGTTAAGAATAGGCCGCTCGATTAGTTTAAGTAAGCGCTTAAGGAGCTATAGGCTAAGATGACTGGTAGAGGCAGACTAAAAAAGGTAGGCGACGCGCTTATATAGAAGTTTAGTAAAGAGAAAGTTACTAATATATTGGCCAGGATAGAACGCTTAAAGATATTAGTAGAGATTGCGTTATAAATGGACCACTTATAAGTCTCTATAATGGCGTTATAAGATAATATTGCTTATATATCTAAGCAAACTATCTTAAGTAATTAAGGACGACACGGGCTTTATTTGGAACCGCGTTCTTACTATAAAATCTAGACTTAATATAATACGGCAAGACTAAGACCGTAAACGGCATAATAAGCTTATAGGATAGATATCACCAACGGATTTTCTAACTTAGTAATTTAATTTTATAGGCCACAGATAAGAAGGGACAGGTTAGTGGTTTCTTAATGCCCCTAAGTTTATAAGGTGGCTTTATAAACTAAATAAGACGCTATTCTATCCTAGGATCCCTAGAGCTAGTAAAACAATAATAGCAGCAATCGCAATCGATTACCTTTTAAAAGTAATACTGACCGGTGCCGTTAGAATTACTTTTATATATTATAACTATAAGGCACAGGCAGACTAGAATGCCGCTAGTCTACTAGCGGCCATTCTTAAGTAACTAGTATAGGCCCGACCGTCTATCGCGGAGCCTGTAAAACTTTTGTATAAGCAGTATACTAACTAGGGGACTAAGCTATTACTTAAAGAGATCTTTGGGGCTCTTTAATCTATTCTTACTACTTATTCAAGTATATATCTTATAGTTAATACTCTAGATAAGTGTCTAGATAAAGATGGCAGCTGCTATTAGTTTCTTACTAAGCTCTAAGATCTATAAGTTAGGACAGACCTACGTCTAATAGCTACTTTAAGATTTATTCTAGAGGTTGAAACTAAGTTTAAGGGGATGCCAATATTAGAAGTACGCGCAAATAATAAGGACGTAAAACGATTTATAGTAGGCCAGACTTACTAACTTCTAAAATGTATTTAACGGGATGTTAAGCTAAAGGACTTAGTGTAGGATAAGATTGTTAAAGTAATAGATGGTATATAAGTATATTGCGCGGCTTATAAAAGCACTTATGACTTATAATACTACTAGGTTCCTTCTCGCTTATCTCTATATAGACTTATTACTAGATAAGGATACTATTAAGGCAGTAAAGTTGACTTTAAAGCGGTTTCCTAGAGGCTCTAAAGATTCTAAAGCACTTAAGTAAGTTTATAACAAAGCGTATAACGAAGCGATTAAGAGAATAGAAAGCTAACTTCCTAGAAAGCGGGAATAAGTAAGGAATATCTTATCCTAGATTATATACGTATAGAGACAACCTACTACTACAGAGCTATACTATGCTTTAGCGGTAGAGCTAGGCAAAAAAGAGCTAGATCTAGACAATATTCCTAATATTAAAGATATAGTCTCCATATGCGCCGGCCTTGCTATTATAGATAAGGAGAGCGATATTATCCGTCTAGTGCACTACACTACCTAGAAGTATTTTGAGCGGACTATAGAAGAGTGAAATCCTCGCGCGTAGCTAGATATAGCCTTAGCGTGTCTTACTTATCTCTCTTTTAGTACCTTTAGACGTAGCAGCTATTCTACTAATAAAGACTTTAAGGGTAGGCTAGAGTAAAATATATTCTTAGACTACGCTGCTTAGTACTAGGGATAGCATACACTAATAGTTTAAGATTAGGTGTCTAAACTAGCTTATTCTTTTCTTTAGTGCAGTAGCTCAATTTGCTATACTATATAGGTTATATCGATTTTAACTTATAAATACGGGAAGTATTATTAAAGATATCCTAGAGAAATAACAGGATTATACTTAACGGCGTAATTTAGATTGCTTTCTTTATTAGAGAAGCTGCTATCTAAGCTAGGGAGAAATATTATAATCTTAGCAGACCTAAGAGACAGCTATAGACGGACGCCGCTATTACTTAGGGTAGAGTTTAGATACAATACGGTAGTAAAACTACTTCTTAATAAGGGCGCCGATATTAACGCGTAAGGTAGATTATATAGCAACGCACTCTATACGGCTTTAGATAGAGGCTATAAGTAGGTTATAAAGCTGCTGCTTAATAAGGGCGCCGATGTTAACGCGTAAGGTAGAGAGTATAGTAATATACTTTAGGCGGCTTTAGCTAAAGGCTATATATAGGTCGTAAAGCTACTACTTAATAAGGGCGCCGATATTAACGTATAAGGTAGAAGGTACGGTAATATACTCTAGGCGGCTTTAGCTAGAGGCTACGTATAAATTATAAAGCTGCTACTTAATAAGGGCGCCGATATTAACGCGTAAGATAGATACTACGGCAATACACTTTAGGCGGCTTTAAATGGAGGCTACGTATAGGCCATAAAGCTATTACTTTGTCACGGAACCCGACCGCAGGGGCCTCCATAGGAGAGCCCCGTGCTCTTACGTACACCTCGCGTACAGCTTATATCAGCTACGCGTAGGTATATCACTTCCTTACGCCCTTAACCCTTACGATCGATCGCGCAACGTCTTGTAGACTCCTTAAATACATACGTTCAGCTACCACTGTTCCGCGCCTCGTGACATTACGTTGCGCCTTTTTTACTACCGACACCTAGCCTACGACTAATTCTACGTCTCTATAATACTATAGGCGCTACCAGAAGCAGCGCGTCTATAAATAACCTTACTTCGCACCTATAGGAAACCTATAGTAGTAAGACGATATTCCTTACTAGTTACTATATTAAACCTAAAGAGTAACCTAATACCCTAACCTAGCCTATAACGTTAATTAATCCTAGGAGAATTTAATTTATTAACCCTAGCCCTAACCCCTAAGGGGGAGCCTAGCGGCCTAAAGGAGTTATAACTATAAGACGGATACACCCCTATTGGTATAAGTGGCCACAGCGATAACCTTAACAAGATAGACACCGGTAACCCCTTATCCTTTATTAATTATACAGCTATAAAAAAGTAACTAGACGGGTAACTACCTATTAAGATTAAAATATAAAACGCTGAGATATTTATAAGAATGGTAGTATAAGAACCCAATAAATACTACCGCCTTTTATAGAGCTACTACCTAAAGCTTATATAAGCTGAATTGCGTACTACCTAAGATCGCGATATTATCCAAGACTTATAAGCTAGTAAGGCACTAGCTAATAACACGCGCTAAGAGACCGAAAATAAACTCTATATGTTTAAGCGCGATGTCTAACAATTAAAGAAAGCTAAGATTATACTTATTACTAAGGTTACTGAGAAGGAAGGTATAATTAAATACCTATAGTCTTAGCTAAATAAGTACATCTATAACAATGCCGAGCACCTTCCTACTACGCACTACGCTATTTAAGTCTTTACGCCTCTGGCAACCTTACCTACCCAACACTTAGCAGAAGGTTAGTGTTAAGAAGCTTTACCTAATAGGGACCCCTATAATAGCAACCGAACTTAAGCTATAATAGCGGGGTCTAATATATAATACCCTAATCCCCTAGTCTTTTAAGGAGACCGCAAAGAATATAGCTACTAAAAGATGTAAATCTATAAAAAGCTAACTTAGAGCGCCTACCTCTTTCCTATAGAAGATACTAAGATTAGTTACATTATTGGGCGTATAAAGGGCACCCTATTTAATAGACTCTTCGCCTAATAGGAGACTAATAGCCCTAATAAGTGGAAGTCTAACTAGGAAGTCCTTAACGATCTTAACCTAATGTATCGCGACTACAACCTAGTAGCTACTAGTTAAGCCAAACTACGCGCCCTAAAGATAAGTCTTACTAAGTCATTTAACGAGTTCTATGTTAAGTTTTAGGAATACACTAGAGTCCTTACCTAAGACAACGCTAAAGACTAAGAAGATCTCCTTAAAAAGGTCACCTATTGCCTTAGTTATGCTACCGCTAGTTATAATTATAAGGACGTGCATAATATAGTAGCAGCCCTATAGAAGATTAAACGACGGCTAAATTAGATCTCTACTACTAACCCTTACCTAAAGACCTCCTTATAGAAGCCCTCCGGACCTACTAAACCACTAACGCCTACTACCCTAAGTACCACTACTGGTGCTAATATTAACCTCTCTATACTAACCTTCCCGTAAAAGCTACTAGATAGAGAGCGCGAGCTACTCTAAAAGCTAAAGCGTTGCTATAAATACCGTTAAGAAGGCTGTTATAGCTATAGCCTAAACTACCTAATAGCTAAGTTTAGCGGCTATTATCTAACGCCTAACCCTACGCCCTAAACACTAAATATATCGCTATACGCCGCTACTATATAAGATGAAGACGTAATAATAGTAGTAGGGTTAAATACGGAAGCGGAAAACGGCAAGTTCTAGCCCTAAGTTATAGGTTAGAATGCCCTAATAATGGAGGGATCTACATATCGGCCTGCTTAATAGATAACTTAGTAAAGATAAACGGACAAAAATAGATAGTCTTACCTATAATAGGAACTACTGCTAAAAAATAATATAAAAGCCGTTCTATAATTAATTGCGGAGCTACTAATAAATTTATAGATACCTAATTCGTGCGTACTTATAACCTACCTACCTTACCCCTTACTAAAGCCTACGCCCTATAACTCGCTAACGGTAGTTATACCGCATAGAAGATCACTTATATAGTATAGCTCTGCCTAGATATAAATGGGCACCAGGAAGAGCTCTAGGCCTATATTATACTACTTACTAACTACCCTATTATCCTTAGAATAAGCTAGCTTAAATAATATAACCCCGCCATTAACTAAAAAAAGAGAGAAGTAACCTTTAACTTTAAATACTGTAGAGAGACTTGCCTAGGACATAGTCTAGCTACCTCTATTTTCTCCCCAGAATATTAACCTAAGGAACCCCTTATTACCCTACTAATGACTAACTGCTACTACGTAAGCGCCGCGGCCTTCTACCGCATAGCACGTAGGAAAGGCTAGACCGTTACTGTAGCTTCCTAATTATAACTATATAAGCTTAATAAAGAATAGAACCACGTCCTCTATAGTAATAGGATAGACATAGTTAACCTTTTAGAAGATAACCCCCCTACGGAACTCTACGGACTCTTACTTTTAGACTTTAAGAAGTTTATAAACCTTAAAAAAGGACTTACTAACAAGAAACTCCGCAAACTCCTTCCTAAGAGGTACTATAACTTTATTAATATATACTTATAAAAGGGCGTAGATATACTCCCCCCATATTAACCTAACAACTATGCCATTAATATTAAATAAGGAAAAATGCTATTATATAAGAGACCCTACCTGATATTAAAAGACGAACTTTTAGTTATAAAAAAGTATATTAATAAGCACCTTAATAAATGGTATATTCGTCCTAGCATATTACTAGCAGCCGCCCCTATCCTTCTCGCTAAAAAGCTAAAAGGAGGTATTTAATTCTACATTAACTATAGAGGACTTAACGCTATTATAATCAAAAATTAATACCTAGTACCACTTATACGTAAAACCCTTAAGCGGCTTAGCCAAGCTAAAATCTATACTAAGCTTAATATCATCGCCGCTTTTAACTATCTTTAAATACAGGAAGGTAATAAATAGAAAACCGCATTTATATTACATTTCGGCCAATTTAAATATACCGTTATACTCTTTAGCGTATATAACAGCCCAGGCACCTTCTAAAGCTATATTAATAACGCCTTATAGGACTACCTTAATAACTTCTACTCTGCGTACTTAGACGATATACTTATTTATAGTAATAACCCCTCTAAGTATACTAAGCACGTTTAAAAGGTCCTATAGCGCCTTAGGGACATAGGACTTTATATTAACTTAAAGAAGTGTAAATTCTTAGTTATAGAAGTAAAATACCTTAAACTAATTATTACTACTAAGGGTGTCTATATGGACCCTAAGAAGGTACGTATAATTACTAAATAGCAAGCCCCTAACTATATTAAGGATATATAAGCCTTCCTTAGCTTCGCTAACTTCTATCGGAAATTTATATATAACTTCTTAGGTATAGTAGCACTATTAACAGCAATAATGCAAATAAAGGGCCTCTTTATAAAAGGAAGAAAAACGTATTTATACTTTACCTAGACGCCTAAATATAAGAAGGCGTTCTAAGACCTTAAAAATGCTTTTACTAAAGCACCTATCCTAGCTTACTTTATATTAGGACGATAACTCTATCTTAAAACTAACTCCTCAGACCATATTAACGTAGGCGTCCTTTCCTAGATAGATAACAACGGTCTCTTCTACCTAGTCGCATTTTACTCGTCTAAGCTTATACTATAAGAGTATAACTATAAGATCTATAATAAGGAACTTCTCGCAATTATATAAGCGTTTAAAGAATTCTAACTAGAACTCTTTTTAGCAGAACCTAACTAGCCAACTAAAGTTCTTACGGATTATCGCAACCTTAAGTACTTTATAACTATAAAGTAGCTAAACTAACGCTAAGTATACTAAAACGAGTTTCTTTCTAGTTTTAACTTTAAAATTGTATATAGGCTAGGAGTATAAGGTACTAAGCCTAATAGCCTAATACGCCGCTTATAAGACCTCCCTTAGTTAAAAGAAGACCCCTAAAATTAGTTCCAATAATAGACAATTCTAAAAGCACGGAATTTAGCCCTAGGCGTGCTGCCTACGATAAAGCTAACTATGCCTTAGCTTTATACCACAGAACTAAAATTACCTCCTAAAATTAATAAGCTTATTACTACGGCATATAACACCTCCGTTAACCCACTACTATATTAACTTATTACCGCGAAGACCGCTAGCACCTATACGATACCTACTAACCTCTAAAGCTTAGGCCAGATTAATATAGCAGCCTTAGAAGTAAAAGAAAATAGGCTCTATTATAGAGGCCGCCTATTTATCCCTAACTTAGAAAACCTATAACGGCAACTAATCTAAATAGCCTATAACCTCTGGTTAAGCGGCTACCTAGGAAAAGAAGGAACCTATAAGCTTTTTAGCTAATACTACTTCTAGCCTAAGATAATAGACTTAGTTAAACGCTTTATAGGTGCCTATTATAGTTATAAGCGCGCTAAGGCCTTTAATATAAAGTACTAAGGACTACTACACCCTCTACTAATACCTATATAATAATAGGCAGATATTGCTATAGACTTTATTATTAACCTACCACCCTATAAACAATACGGCCGTACCTATAAGAATATCCTTATAATAATATGCCGACTTATAAAAGAGCGCCACTATATCTTAACTAAAGGCGTAGCCGTTAGCAACGTCACTAACGCCTTCTTTAGCGAAGTTTACCAATTATATAGGTTACCTAACTTGATTACGTCTAACTAAGGTATATAGTTTAGCTCTAATGTATAGAGACAAATCTACTAACGCCTTAGTATCTCCGTTAAGATATCTATATCCTTTTACTATAAAACTACTAGGCAACCGGAAAACGCTAATGCTAGCATAAAAGCGTACCTACAATAGGTAGTTGCCTATAGTTAAGATAACTGGGTAGATTACCTTTTACTAGGTGAATTCGCAGCAAATAACTACGTCTTAACTACTATAGGACTTACCCCGTTCTTTGCGAATAAGGGTTATTACCCCTAATCCGGTATAGAGCTACTAGAACCTATTAATAAGGAACTACTATATAAAAAACGCCTTAAGATGCTACTCGCCGACTAGCATATAGACCGTATAAAAAATCTACTTAACTACTGTAAGGGAGAAATGGCCTAGGCTTAAGTAAAGTAGGCCTACTTTACTAACTGCTATAGAACGCTACTACCGGAGATACGTCTTAGCGACTAGGTATAGCTAAATATACGTAATATCTCTACGCAGAGGCCTATAAAGTCACTTAATTATAAGAATCTCGGCCCCTATTAAATTAAATGAGTTATTAATAAGGGAGCCGTATATAAGCTAGAGCTCCTACCTACCCTAACTACCCGTGGGATATGGCCTATATTTTACCTATGGCTACTATACCTTTACTAGCCTAACCCCTTACCAGGACAGATATAGCTTAAACCCCTACTAGTATTAATCCGAAATAAGAACGAAGACGAAAACTATAAAGAGTGGACCGTTAAATAAGTTATTAACTCTAAATACTTTAGCAAAGGCAGAGGACGGCGGCTCTACTATAAAGCTACCTATATAGGATTCGATATAGATTAGCCGGAATAGCAACTATAGAAAGATTTTAAAAACGCAAAAGACCTAATTAGTGATTTCCACTACGCGAACCTATAAAAACTAGGCCTAAGCAGAGATTTTATACCTAATCCCCTATAGGAGCCGTTACAGCTCTATTGTTGTATATTACTATTACATAACTATTCTAATAAGATATCTAGGAACTTTAACCGCCGGTTAAAGTTGTCTAATTAGTTAGATTTTAGACGCTAAGGTAAAGCCAGCTAATTAGGATTTTCTATCCCCGGGATAGAAAATTACTATTAGCTCGCTTACTACTAGCGCCTTAGCGACCACCCCGTATCTTACTAAGTCTCTAACAGTTCTCCTTCTATAATAATATTTCTTCTTCTTCTCTATACCCTAAGCGTTCCCCCTATATATATATAGTAACCACAGCGTCGCCGGAGCTCCGCCTTAATAGAAGGGGGGGTAGTGTTACAGAACCTAACCACAGGGGCCTCCATAGGAGAGCCCCGTGCTCTCGCGTACACCTTACGTACAGCTTACATCAGCTACGCGTAGGTATATCACCTCCTTACGCCCTCGACCCTTACGATCGATCACGCAACGTCTTATAGACTCCTTGAATACATACGTTTAGCTACTACTGTTCTGCGCCTCGTGACAACTTAATAAGAGCGCCGATGTTAATGCGTAAGGTAGAGAGTATAGCAACGTACTTTAGGTGGCTTTAGCTAGAGGTTATAAGCAGGTTATAAAGCTACTACTTAATAAGGGCGCCAATATTAACGCGTAAGGTAAATACTACGGTAACGCACTCTAGGTAGCTTTAGCTAAAGAAGGCTATAAGTAGGTTATAAAGCTGCTGCTTAATAAGGGCGCCGATATTAACGCGTAAGGTAGATACTATAGTAATATACTTTAAGTAGCTTTAACTAGAGGCTATAAATAGGTTATAAAGCTGCTACTTAATAAGGGCGCCGATATTAATACGTAAGGTGGATACTACGGTAATATACTCTAGGCGGCTTTAGCTAGAGGCTATATATAGGTTATAAAGCTACTTCTTAATAAGGGCGCCAATATTAACGCATAAGGTAGAGAGTACGGCAATATACTCTACGCGGCTTTAGATAGAGGCTATAAGTAAGTTATAAAACTACTGCTTAATAAGGGTGCCGATATTAACGCGTAAGGTGGATACTACGGTAATATACTTTAGGCGGCTTTAGCTAGAGGTTATAAGTAGGTTATAAAGCTACTGCTTAATAAGGGCGCTAATATTAACGCGTAAGGTAGAGAGTACAGTAATATACTTTAGGCGGCTTTAGCTAGAGGCTATAAGTAGGTTATAAAGCTGCTACTTAATAAGGGCGCTAATATTAACGCGTAAGGTAGATACTACGGTAATATACTCTAGGCGGCTTTAGCTAAAGGCTATATATAGGTCGTAAAGCTGCTACTTAATAAGGGCGCCAATGTTAACGCGTAAGGTAGAGAGTACAGTAATACACTCTAGGCGGCTTTAGCTAGAGGTTATAAGTAGGTTATAAAGCTGCTACTTAATAAGGGCGCCGATGTTAATACGTAAGGTGGATACTATAGTAACGTACTTTAGGCGGCTTTAGCTAAAGGCTATAAGCAGGTTATAAAGCTGCTGCTTAATAAGGGCGCCGATATCAATACGTAAGGTAGATACCACGGTAACGCACTTTAGGCGGCTTTAGATAGAGGCTATAAGCAGGTCGTAAAGCTACTACTTAATAAAGACGCTAACGTTAACTACCTTAGTGGTTAGTATAGGTCCTTTTTAAACTTCCTTGCCTTTAAGGGGTATATATATCTACTGTGTTTGGTTTATAAGCAATACTATACGATTTAAAACCTTATGGATTCCTATAGTAGAACTGCTCTTTAGCTTGCCGTAAGAAGTGGACATATTAATACCTTTAAATATCTCCTTAGCTTAGGCCTTAATCCTAAAACTAAGGATATAAAGGGAAATAGTCTGCTCTATAATGCTTCTTTAGGAAGCTTATTACAGATTCTAAACGTAGTATTTAGTAAGGGTCTTACGTCCTTACCGTAGAGTAGATACTAGACCCCCCTTTACTGGGCTTATAGAATAGGAAACTCTAATATTATTAAGCGACTAATTAAGGAAGGTTTACACAGTAAATATATTACTCTTCCTTAACTAGAAGGGTAATGGAGCCCTATTTCCATTACTATCTTTTATAGAAATAGGAATATGCTAGAAGAATTATCCGTATCCTATAGATCTCTACTAGGTATAGGGGCTGATTTAAGCGCTATAGATGCCGTGCAACTTAACGGCAGACGTTATAGTAGTTATTGGTACAATAGATACTTTTATGTAAGTAGGTAGCTTAAAGTGGTTAAATAATTCTTATATCAAATAGGACATCTATAAGCCACGCTTCCATTGTCGCGACTATTTAGACTTAGATTATTGTTTTATATATAAGCCTTTTCTTAACTACTTATATAAGAACCACTTATAGGAATATATTTAGTTTTATAAGAAGTCTTTTATATAGGAGCGTATTAATATATCTAGGACACTAAATAGTTAAAGACTAGGAAGATAGAGTTTATAAAGAAGCAGCCTTCTATATTAACCAGTTTACGTCAATATATAGCTATTAAAGTTAATAGGAGAAGCCTGCGCTTCTAGTAATTAGCATTCCCTAACATTTATATAATGTTTTAGAAGCCGCATCTATTAAGCTATCTCGCTATTATAAGATCGTTGCCAGCTACCGTAATATATAGTACACTCTTAGCATATTAATATAGGTTTTACATTTAAGGCCTTCTATAATAAGGAATCTAGAGGTTAAAATAAAGCTACAGTTTACATTAACAAAAAGCGTATTAATGGGCTTTAGAGAATAGGAATTAAATTTAGTATTATTATTAATCTAAGTAGCAGTACTAGAAATAAACCATATTATATAATGGCATTAATATCGAGTTCTTTATTAAGGTGCTTATACCTTGCTAGCGCTAGTAGGGAGGGTAGCTGACCCGCTCCAGCCACACCCTTATAAGGTGGCAAATCTATAAAAGTAAGTTACTAAGTCTTTACATAGCTATATACCCAATAGCTATAAGCCCGGCTTACTAGATAATATAAGTAAATTATATAGGCGATAATTGTATTAGACGTGCGGGGTTGTTTCATATTAGCTAGGATTGGAAACCGCTTTAATTAGAAGTACTAACTAGGGTAGCGATTATATATAAATTTACGCGCCATAGTAGATATAAGGCTGATAATAACTTTCTAGCATTATAGTAAGTCTCTAAGACTTAGATAAAACTGTTTATAAGTATTATAGAGTACTAAGAGCTTAACAGCAGTGCTCTAAAGAAGGAATATTGTTATACTCTAAATTAAGGCTCTCTGCGCATTAGGCGCGAAGGCGATAATACAAACGTAATTTTTTAGTAGGAGAGGTTCTAAATGTGTAAAAGTAGCTGCAGTACACGACTTATATAGAATTATAGTGAATATTAGCGTGTGCGCAGGATTATAGTCGCTTAAAGTTAAAGTACCCCTTATATTTTGCGGTATAGCGGGTTTTACGTAACTTAGGGACGGATATTAGTAAACTAGGTTCCGTTATAATCTTGCCCTACCTTTTCTAAACCATAAAAATAAGGATCTTCCGGTCGTAAGTGCTATATAATACGGTCAATTTACATATCCCTTCCGCTAGTGTATTTCGTCCTACTATTATTAATAAAAGCTGGCCAATAGAATTAATAGGAACAAAGCTCCGTAATCATACCCGTTTGCACACAGTCCACCTCTTATAGGACGTCACTAGCGGAAGGAATGACCAAGTGGCGTTTTCTAGATGCTAAGCCCCGCCACATATAGCCCAGTCATTCCATTAATCATTTTCTCCCACTTCCATCGAATTTAGTATATCTCGACTTGTCGAGGTAGAGAAAAGCCCAAAGATAATAGGAGTGGTAAATGGGACCAACGAGGAGGCTAATAGAGAGGCTTAGCTATATATAGTGGAGCCAAGTACCGGAGCACGTCCCTTGTTTATATCTTATATACAAATTATTTATCTTTTAGACTTAGGGACTTCTTAGCTAAGCTTTAAAACGTATCAGACAAGGCTTAACATATCTCCGTTAACAGTCTTATTAATTCCACCCTATATACATCCCCGCGTAATATATAGTCTATATAATAATTACTAAACATAGAATTAGGACTGGGCAATAAAGCTTCTACGCTTCTTAATCTCTAAACGCTTTCCCTAGCGCCTTTTATTTAAAGAGAACTTATTTTATAATATATTGCGCTCTTATAACCTTTAGTGCTATTTAGTAGAACTCCTTTAAAGGTGCCTACTATTAGGTTAGACTTATAAATATATATTCGCGGGAGCTAACAGCCTTTACCCTAGGATGTCTATAGAAATAAATTAAGGATTAAAACTCGGCCGTAGGCGTTTTACTAAGGGAAAATGGTATTATAAGTGTAACTAAGTAGCGAGGTGTCTTATAATAAAGAAAAATGGACCCAACAAGGGCAAAAGGTGTATAGCATTAGTTTTCCGTGCTTTCGTCTAGTAAGGCTAACTTAATTATATAGTTTGGAGATGTCTAAACGTTAATAAGGACTAGTGCCCGTTCTTTCTCTAGGTAAAATACGAAGCCTAAGCAAAAGAATAGTTAATAATTTCTTAACTTCCGCCAGTTTCTCGAACTCTAACGAAAACGAGTATTAACTACAATAATGCCGGTTAAAGAGATCAGCTTTCTTTACCTTAGTTACCAGATATACCATTTACAAAGATAAAAAGGAAATAGGGATTAAAAGACTTTATAGGTTACGATTATAGTAAGCAGACAGATAAAGCTATAAGGATACTAATAAATCCTATACCAAACCAGCACTTTACAGATAGGTTAAAGAGCAACATAATATTATTTCTAACTCCCAGCTTACTAGATCACATATCTGCAAGCAATAAGATAGCTTTTTAACCACAACTATTTAAATTAATTAACGCGTCGCCAATATTAATCCGATTTATTAATAGGTCTAGTCTTAATCCGGAAAGAGATTTAGATCTTAGTATAACTATCCTAGAATTGCTCTACTCTAATAGTGTTAAGCTTAAAGCCTCTACTAAGCTACAGCTACATTATAAGATTAGGCTGTAGTTAAATATAGGCGAAACAAAATTGCGGGTATATGAAGAGACAATCTCTAAACTCCGTAAACGGATTAATAATTTAGAGATATTAGTTCTACATTTAACATCATAGAATATAATATTTAACTCTAGCTAAAACTAAATGGCTAGTATAAGATTGCGCTAATTAGACCTAGTTATATAGATACTTCGAAGATTAATATAACCAGTTACATTACCATAGACGCGTATAATAGGCGTTTATAGCCGCGTCGCATAGTAAACGCTTTATATAATAATCAGAGTTATCCGGGGTCCGTTAAAATAAAATAATGCTTTTTCAATCTGTATAGTGGCACTAGACATTATTATAGTTGCGCTAAATTTATAGTGCACCTATAGGGAGCCGCCATAAATGTCCCATTATTAGAGAACGAAAATGTTCCGACCATCTCGCCGTTTCTAGCGGCATACGAGAGTATCCCGTTATCATTTTTAGGGACTCCAATTTAACGGACAGGGGAGGTAGATGGAGAGACGCTACAATTATCCACAATTGTAGAGTTGTGATTCCAATAAGTTCTAAGTAGGAAACTATATTTAAACGTTAATAAACTAGGGCGCTAGAAGAGAGGTACGAATGCTACTAAAGCACATACTAGGGGGTTTAATGGCGAGTATGTCTTCACTAAGTTAATTCCTGTAACTATTTAGGACTTTCTTGCCTAAGATAACGATTAAATAAATACGTGCTTTATTATATTATATAAACCTATAAACGCTATAATATAGCACATTCTAGGTTAGAAATTCCGTACAGCGTAGCGCCCTAGACAGTGCAACGCGGTATAATAATTGTAATACCTTTAGCTTCGCCTGCTTCTGTTAATGGACCTAACTATATAGATAGCTCGCCGTCTTTAAGCCGCATTCTCCAATATATTTCGTGTTAAGTATTATATATTAAGATAAAACTCCCTAATATTTTGCGCCGTAGCTAATAGTCCCTATTTCCAATTTCTAACCTTATATATTACGTAATATGCCTTATCCTTAGCGACACTAGCGGAGTAAGTTAGTAGGTGTATATTAGAGGATATAGCGGAGGGGTTTTGCGACTTAAGTGCGGGTATACTTTTAGTACTTTTCTTCTCCGCTAAAATTACGTTGGGGGACTTAAGCCGATAAATTAACGACGCTAACGGCGTAAGAGCAGGGCTGAGTGCAGCCGTATACTTAAGGGTCGGCATATTAGAGGCTACAACGTTATAGCTTATTAAGTTATCTCTTTAGGAATAACCTAAAGGCCCTACACCGGTGTCCCGCTATAGCACTAGCCTACTAGCTAGGAGTTAATGTCTAGGCTATATAGAACGTTATCTATCCGCGTTGCCCTATAATCTAAAGCTGCTTCTAGAATCTCCTCCTGTCTCTAAGTTATTACCTTAGGTTGTAAGGTATTCATCGTTCTTAATATAAAGGTTATACAGTTTCTGCAATTCCTTTCTCTTTACTATAGGTATACTACTTAATGCGACACTTTCTAGAATCGTAAAACTCCGCCGTAGTGTTGCCATGGGGTTACCGTGCTATGAAGTAGGGGGAAAGAGCTGGCTAATCCGTATACTCCTGTTTCTCTTATAACAGCCTAGTTTAGGAAAATAGTCGTAGAGGGTGTACCGCTTATATAGTCCTCTATGATCCTTAGCATCAATGGCATTCTAAACCAGTTAATGCTACTAGTATTCGTCCTAAGAAGGACAAACTCTTTTTACCCGCGTTTAATGTTAATTATAATATTCCTGCCTGCGTATCATATCTCGCTTCTTATATACCCTAAAGTATGCAATATCGGCAGGGATAAAGACAAAGCCTAAATTATAGTGGTTATTAAAATTTCGGTAACAAAGAGCATAGAGAGGTATGCCATTGTCCATATAAGATGAAGAGTTGATATTAATAAGGCCGCGGATTTAGTAAATTTTAAACTAAAGTATACTGTTTGTTAGCGTTATACTGTTCGGGACCATCGCACTAGCAGCAACGTACCTCTTAATCCGTTTTCGTGATAATATAACATATATCTATTGGCGTCGCACCACAATGCTAGCATAAATTACCATTATCTAAACTCTTTACTTGCTCCCTTGTAGATGCAGAGAACGCGGTGCTCCCGTTGGAGCTTACGCGTCTTAACGATGAAGGTTAAGGAGGGTATGACTGTTTATACCGCTTGCGCTTCCCAAGGCTTAACGATAAGGTGGAAGAAGGTAGGTTACTTGGCGCCGGTGGAGGGAGCATAGGAATTCGTGTGAGCGATAGTGCTGGCGCTGGTTGCGCTGGTTGCGCTTCGCTATCGTCGGCCATAACGGGTTAAACAAGCGCAGTCGTATAGAGCGTTGAGTAGCGTAGTTTGGTAAAATTGGAGCTAGGCGGACAAAATACGGTTACGGAGCAGCGATGCTAAGCCGGAATTTCTATAGTGCTGTTTATAAGCTTCATAAACAGCTCAAATTCATCGGCATAAGTAATTTACTGATACCCGATTAATACTACACAGATAGCCGCAAGGTTGCAATCAGGCTAGAGATTACTCTACATAACTATTTGGGCGGGTAACCAATGAAGATCTATGGGCCACTCCGCCGGATATTATAACTGTTGCTTGAAATGGAGACAAATTGCTTAATCTAAACCTGAACATGCCCCACCCTGTCACATCTTTTAGCAGGCGTTGGGCCTTGCTGGCAACACTTATCTAAAGGCTCAGCCAGTCACAACATATAATAGTATAATCTTATAATATACTAGTATTGTTAAAGTTTTCTCTACTCTATGTATAATAATACCATTGGTAAAGAGTTTTTACTGTATTCTTCCAGCATGCAGGTAATTAGAAGCCCTGCACAGTTATAGCGATAATTTTGCGCTCTTCTTAGACCTCGCATCATGTTCCTATTTACATCGTCCATCTAGCTAACAGTGCCTCTCTAGGAAATCTCAATTCGGATTCGGTGGTAAAGGCTATTATGGTCTAGCTTTCCGGTACCGTAGATATAACCTTAGCCCAAGCACCGGATGTTGCCTACACTTAAACCTTCTTTATTTTAGCCTTCTTAACTCTGCGAACAAATATAACTCCTAGGATATTTAATTCGTGGTTCTCTTCTCCTAGAGATCCCTCTACTATCCCTTCCACTGTGCTTTAATAACCACAAACTATTCTAATTACTATGTGTCACGGGACGGGGCAGTGGCTACAAGACGTATGTATTCGAGGAGTCTACAAGACGTTGCGCGATCGATCGTAAGGGTCGAGGGCGTAAGGAGGTGATATACCTACGCGTAGCTGACATAAGCTATACGCGAGGTGTACGCGAGAGCACGGGGCTCTCCTATGGAGGCCCCTGCGGTGGGGTTCCGTAATACTACCCCCCCTTCTATAAAGGCGGAGCTCCGGTGACGCTGTAGTTACTATATATATGTAGAAGGGACACTTAGGGTATAGAAAAGAAGAAAGGGGGGTATTGCTAAAGGCTTAAAACAACGTTATATAATAAGGCTTGGCATCTAAAAATCTAACTAATTAGATAACTTTGACCGCTAGTTAAAGTTCTTAGATATCTTAACGATATTCCGGTTATGTAATCGCACTTTGCCGCAATCTAACGGCAATTTAACAGTAATTTGCCCCTATGTGGTAATATATAACGGTTTAACTCTATAAGGGCTCCTATAGAGGATTAGGTATAAAATCTCTGCTTAGGCCCAGTTTTTATAGGTTCGCGTAGTGAAAGTTGCTAATTAAATCCTTTGCATTTTTAAAGTCTTCCTATAGTTGCCATTCTGGCTAATTTATGTTGAATCCTATATATATAGCTCTGTAGTAAAGCCATCATCCTCTGCCTTTGCTAAAGTATTTAGAGTTAATAATTCGTTTAACGGTCCACTCCTTATAGTTCTTATCTTTGTTCTTATTTTGGATTAGTACTAGTAAGGGTTCGGGCTATATCTACCCCAGTAAGGGGTTAGGCTAGTAAAGGTATAGTAGCTATAGGTAAAATATAGGCTATATCCTGCGGGTAGCTAGGGCAGGCGGGAGCTCTAGCTTATATGCGGCTCCCCTATTAATAACTTATTTAATTAGGTAGGGGCCAAGGTTCTTATAATTAAGTGACTTTATAGGCCTCTATATAGAGATATTGCGTGCATCTAGCTATACCTAGTCGCCAACACGTATCTTTAGTGGTGGCGTTCTATAACGGTCGGCGAAGTAAGCCTACTTTGCTTAAGCCTAGGCCATTTCTCCCTTATAGTAGTTAAGTAGATTTTTTATACGGTCTGCATGCTAGTTAGTAAGTAGTATTTTAAGGCGTTTTCTATATAGTAGTTTCTTATTAATAGGTTCTGGTGGTTCTATGCCGGATTAGGGGTAATATCCCTTGTTTGCGAAGAACGGGGTAAGTCCTATAGTAGTTAAGATATAGTTATTTACTATGAATTTACCTAGTGGGAGGTGATTTACCTAGTTATCTTAACTATAGGCAACTACCTATCGTAGGTACGCTTTTATGCTAGCATTAGCGTTTTCCGGTTACCTAGCAGTTTTATAGTAAAAGGATATAGATATCTTAACGGAGATACTAAGGCGTTAGCAGATTCGTCTCTATATATTAGAGCCGAACTATATGCCTTAGTTGGATATAATTAAGTTAGGTAACCTATATAATTAGTAGATTTTGCAGAGAAAGGCGTTAGTAATGTCGCTAACGGCTACGCCTTTAGTTAGGACGTAGTGGCGCTCTTTTATAAGTCGGTATATTATTATAAGGATGTTCTTATAGGTACGGCTATATCGCTTATAGGGTAGTAGGTTAATAACGAAATCTATAGTAATATCTGCCTATCGTTATATAGGTACTGGTAGAGGGTATAGTAGTCCTTAGTACTTTATATTAAAGGCCTTAGCGCGCTTATAACTATAATAGGCGCCTATAAAGCGTTTAACTAAGTCTATTATTTTAGGCTAGAAGTAGTATCGGCTAAGAAGCTTATAGGTTCCTTCTTTGCCTAGGTAGCCGCTTAATCGGAGGTCGTGGGCTATTTAGATTAGTTGCCGTTATAAATTTTCTAAGTTGGGGATAAATAGATGGCCTCTATAATAGAGCCTATTCTCTTTTACTTCTAAGGCTACTATATTAATCTGGCCTAAGCTTTAGAGTTTAGTTAGTAGCGTACGGGCGCTAGCGGTCTTTATGGTAATAAGTTAATATAGTAATGGGTTAACAGAGGTGTTATATACCGTGGTAATAAGCTTATTAATTTTAGGAGGTAATTCTAGTTCTATAGTGTGGAGCTAAGGTATAGTTAGCTTTATTATAGGTAGTATACCTAGGGCTAAATTCCGTGCTTTTAGGATTGTTTATTATTAGAACTGGTTATAGGGGTTATCTTTAGACTAAGGAAGGTCTTATAAGCAGCGTATTAGGCTATTAGGCTTAGTACCTTATACTCCTAGCCTATATATAATTTTAAAGTTAAAACTAGAGAGGAACTCGTTCTAGCGTGCTTAGCGTTAGTTTAGCTATTTTATAGTTATAAAGTACTTAAGGTTGCGATAATCCGTAAGGACTTTAGTTAGCTAGTTAGGTTTTACTAAAAAGAGTTCTAATTAGAATTCCTTAAACGCTTATATAATTATAAGAAGTTCCTTATTATAGATCTTATAGTTATATTCTTATAGTATAAGCTTAGACAAATAAAATGCGACTAGATGGAGGAAACCGTTATTACCTATCTAGGAGAGGATGCCTGCGTTAACGTGGTCTAAGGAGTTAGTCTTAAGATAGAGTTATCGTCCTAGTATAAAGTAAGCTAGGATAGGTGCTTTGGTAAAAGTATCTTTAAGGTCTTGGAACGCCTTCTTATATTTAGGCGTCTAGATAAAACGTAGATATATTTTTCTTCCTTTTATAGAAAGGCCCTTTGTTCATATTATTGCTATAAGTAGTGCTATAACACCTAAGAAGTTATATATAAATTTTTAATAGAAGTTGGCAAAACTAAGGAAAGCTTATACGTCTTTAATGCAGTTAGGGGTTTGCTATTTAGTAATTATACGTACCTTCTTAGGGTCCATACGGATACCCTTAGTAGTAATAATTAGTCTAAGGTATTTTACTTCTATAACTAAGAATTTACACTTCTTTAAATTAATATAAAGTCCTGCGTCCCTAAGGCGCTATAGGACCTTTTAAACGTGCTTAGTATGCTTAAAAGGGTTATTACTATAAATAAGTATATTGTCTAGGTACGCAGAGTAGAAGTCGTTAAGGTAGTCCTATAAGGCGTTATTAATATAGCTTTAGAAGCTGCCTAGGCCGTTATATATATTAAAGGGCATAACGGTATATTTAAATTGGCTAAAGCGTAATGCGAATGCGGTTTTCTATTTATTACCTTCTTATATTTAGAGGCGGTTAAAGGCGGCAATAATATTAAGCTTAGTATAGATTTTGGCTTAGCTAAGCCGCTTAAGAGTCTTATATATAAGCGGTACGGGGTATTAGTTCTTAATTATAATAGCGTTAAGTCCTCTATAGTTAATATAGAATTAAATACCTCCTCCTAGCTTCTTAGTAAGGAGGATAGGGGCGGCTACTAGGGATATGCTAGGGCGAATAAACCCTTTGTTAAGGTGTTTGTTGATATACTTTTTAATAACTAGAAGTTTGTTTTTTAATATTAGGTAGGGTCTCTTATAGGGTAGCGTTTTTCCTTATTTAATATTAATGGTATGGTTATTAGGTTAATATAGGGGGAGTATATCTGCACTCTTTTGTAAGTATATATTAATAAAGTTATAGTACCTCTTAGGGAGGAGCTTGCGGAGTTCCTTATTGGTAAGTCCTTTTTTAAGCTTTATAAACTTCTTAAAGTCTAAAGGTAAAAGTCCGTAGAGTTCTACGGGGGCATCATTTTCTAAAAGATTAACTATATCTATCCTATTACTATAAAGGACATAGTTCTATTCTTTATTAAGCTTATATAGTCATAATTAGGAGGCTATAATAACGGTCCAGCCTTTCCTACGTACTATACGGTAGAAGGCCGCGGTACTTATATAGTGGTAGTTAGTTATAGGTAGGGTAATAAGGGGTTCCTTAGGTTGGTATTCTGGGGAGTAAATAGAGGCGGCTAGGCCATATCTTAGGTAGGTCTCTCTACAGTATTTAGAGTTAAAGGTTACTTCTTTCTTTTTCTAGTTAATGGCGGGGTTGTGTTATTTAAGCTAGTTTATTCCAAGGATAATAGGGTAGTTAGTAAGTAGTATAATATAGGCCTAGAGTTCTTCCTAGTGCCTATTTATATCTAGGTGGAGTTGTGCTATATAGGTAATCTTCTATACGGTATAACTACCGTCGGCGAGTTATAGGGCGCGGGCTTTAGTAAGGGGTAAGGTAGGTAGGTTATAAGTGCGTATAAATTAGGTATCTATAAATTTATTAGTAGCTCCGCAATTAATTATAGAATGGCTTTTATATTGTTTTTTAGCAGTAGTTCCTATTATGGGTAAAACTATCTATTTCCGTCTATTTATCTTTACTAAGTTATTTATTAAGCAGGCCGATATATAGATCCCCTTATCGTTAGGGCGTCCTAACCTACGACTTAGGGCTAGGACTTAGCGTTTTCCGTTTCCGTATCCAACTCTACTGCTATTACTACGTCTTTATTTTATACGGTAGTAGCATATAGCAACGTATTTAGTGTTTAAGGTACTAGGTTAGGTATTAGGCGGCAGCTGCTAAACCTAGCTATTAGGCAGTTTAGGCTATAGCTATAACAGCCTTCTTAACNANATNTATAGCAANNCTTTAGCTTNTANAGTAGCTNNNNTTCTCCGTCTAGTAGCTTCTACGGGAAGGTTGGTATAGAAAGGTTAATATTAGGACTAGTAGTGTTGCTTAGGGTAGTAGGTGTTAGTAGTTTAGTAGGTCCGGAGGGCTTCTATAGGGAGGTCTTTAGGTAGGGATTTATAGTAGCGATCTAATTTAGTTGTTATTTAATCTTCTATATAGCTGCTACCATATTATAAACATTATTATAGTTATAGCTAGCGGCTGCGTAACTAAGGCAATAAGTGACTTTTTTAAGGAGATCTTTTTAGTCTTTAGTATTGTCTCGGGTAAGAGCTCTAGTATATTCCTAGAATTTAATATAGAACTTATTAAATAATTTAGTAGGGCTCATCTTTAGGGCACGTAGTTTAGCTTAGTTAGTAGCCAGTAGGTTGTAGTCGCGGTATATTAAGTTAAGATTATTAAGGACTTTTTAGTAGGACTGCCACTTCTAGGGGCTATTAGTCTCCTATTAGGCGAAGAGTCTGTTAAATAGTGTACCCTTTATTCGCCTAATAATGTAGCCAATTTTAGTATTTTCTGTAGGAAAAAGGCAGGCGCTCTAAGTTAGTTTCTTACGGATTTGCATCTTTTAGTGGCTATATTCTTTGCGGTCTCCCTAAAAAACTAGGGGATTAGGGTAATATATATTAGACCCTATAGTAGCAGCTTAGGTTTAGTTGTTATAGCTTTTATTATTACTTTAGCAGGGGTTCCTATTAGGTAAGGCTGCTTAGCGCTAACCCTCTATTAAGCGTTAAGTAGGTAAAGTTGCTAGGGGCGTAGAGACTTAAGTGGCATTATATGCAGTAGAGAGGTATCTAGCGTTGTTACAAATATGCTCGTTAAGCTAAGATTATAGGTATTTAATTATGCCTTCTCTTTTAGTAACCGTAGTAATAAGTATAATCTCAGCCTTCTTTAACTATTAGATGTCGCGTTTAGATATATAGAGGTCGTCTTTAGTTTCTTAACGTATGTTATTAGCGAGCGCCTTACAAGCTTATAGGTCTTAGATAATATCGCGATCTTAAGTAGTACGCATCTCGGCTTATATAAGCTTTAGGTAGTAGTTCTATAAAAGGTAGTAGTATTTATCAGGTTCTTATGCTACTATTTTTATAAACATCTTAGCGTCTTATATTTTAATTTTAATAGGTAGTAGCCCTTTTGCTTACTTGTCTATAGTTATATAGTTAATAAAAAATAAGATATTATTAGTGTCTATCTCCTTAGGGGTTAAGGCTAGGGCTAATAAATTAAATTCTCCTGGGATTAATTAGCGTTGTAGGTTAAGTATAGGTATTAGATTATTCTTTGGGTTTAATATAGTGGCTAGTAAGGAATATTGTCTTACTATTATGGGTTCCTTGGAAGTATAAAGTAAGGTAACTCGTAGGCACGCTGCTTCTAGCAGCGCCTATAGTATTATAGAGACGTAGAATTGGTCGTAGGCTGGGTGTTGGTGGTAAAAAGGCGCAACGTAATGTCATGGGACGGGGCAGTGGCTACAAGACGTATGTATTCGAGGAGTCTACAAGACGTTGCGCGATCGATCGTAAGGGTCGAGGGCGTAAGGAGGTGATATACCTACGCGTAGCTGACATAAGCTGTACGCGAGGTGTACGCGAGAGCACGGGGCTCTCCTATGGAGGCCCCTGCGGTGGGGTTCCGTGACACTATGAGCCGTTGCACGTTTACGTATAAAAATGGGCTAATATGCCCTTACGCTTCCGGGTCTTGCACCTTAAAGACTGGTGCTAATACAACCGAAGAACGCTGCGAAGACTGTGACCATCTAATGTTAATACATGCCGATTATGGTGAGAGCATTGCCTCTATTAAAACATGTCGATGCTAATACTTATTTATAGTGCCGCCTTCTCTTCCCCCGCCGAAGGATCGGCTTTCTATCTAGGATAATCTATACACTTGTCCCCGTACTAATACTATTAAGAAGCTTGCCACGATATTGGACGAGCGAAGGGTTGTTTATGTTAGAGGCACGCCATCCTCTAGAAAGACTACACTTGCGCATTTGCTATTTAATTATTATAATAGGCGTAAGGAGCCTATTGTTTTCCTAAATGGCTAGCATAATGCTAGCGAACCGACAACTTATCTTATTAGCCAATGCGAGGCATACGGCTATTCTTGTCGACCGGACAATTAGGTATAAAAACTCTGTCTATTAAAGAGGGCTCTAGAGCCTCTATATATATACTAGATAGGTAATAAATAGGTTGCAAATAGAATAACGACGTAGTTATTATTTATAATGGAAACAGGTATTTAGACATTTGATGAGACATTTAATAAGACATATAAGGAGATATACGAGGTAAGGAGCGGGGTATTAAGATATAGGGTTTTAGACTTAAAGCTAGTATTAAGATAGTAGTAAGGAAATCCAATCTAGTTTAATATACCCCCCTAGCTGCACAGAGCCTTCTAGGCTGCTGTAAAAAGTTATAATATTAATTTAGTATTAAGTTTAAGAAATCCCCTATAGAGTTACCTTGCCCGAATATTATCTAAATTAAATTAAATTAAATTAGATCCTTAATGTTAACGAGGTTTAATTATTAAATGAATGTTTTGTGCTTTTAACGAGGCAGAGCCTTTGTTAAGCCGTCTACTGTTATATCCGCAGTAGGGACCTATTTAATATTAATCCTTCTTTTATAAACTTCCTGGCGGAGCTAGTAGTAATAAATATTAACGTGTCGGAGCCTAGTGTTAAGCTTAGCGTCGCTTTTAGTAAGGAGTTGTATTGTCTATATATTGTGGTAGTAGATTACCTACTTCTTAGTAGTGTTAAATCCGACTTCTTTAAAGAATCGCTGCTACTAAATTAACTTAGTAGCTGTATGCGACAGAGCTAGGAGCTCTACCTCTATGCTTAATTTTATTACTAATTTTTGCTTAATTGATTGCTAGTTAATTAGTCCTCTAAATAAGGTAAATAGGTAGCCTTCTGTGCTTTTTCTACTAACTAGATCGTTTTTAAATAATACATTACTTGCTCTTACGAAGATTTGGTTTATTACATTCTCCTTTAAGTACTTAATTATAAGGGTTTTTGTTTGATATAGGTAGGCAATTGCCCTTATAGCAGCTCTGTTGTGAGTTGGTAACGGATTTCGTAAGAATTCCGATAGCCTGCTTACTGTTTTTGCTATATCTGGACAAGTAATATTTGCTATATAGAGCATTAATCCGACCTTCCTTTAGTATAGATAGATGTCCTACTTAAAGGCCTATTCCAGATTTAGGTTAAGCTCCTTAATTTCTATAGGTGTGTATATCTTGCGATAATCTTTAACTTTAAAGTTTATGGCGATCTTGTTAATATAGGAGTCCTAGCTAAGCTAAATCTTCCTATTCTCTTAGTTATAAATAATTTAAATTCCTAGGAACTAGGTAAGGTCACCTAGGTCCTTTATCTTATACCTTTTTATAAGGTGCTCCTTAAACGTTTTAAGCTTAAGTACGTCCTTCCTATAGGTAGCTGTGATGTCGTTAACGTAGAAGAAGACTATTAGCTAATTGTTGTAATATAGGCAAGGCTCCTCCGCTACTAGCTTTAAGCCTTTCTTTTTTAGTGTTATAGTTAAGTCACTATGCTATAGTAGAGGTAATCGTCGCAATCTATAGAGCGCTTATTAAAGCAGTAGGCACTTACCCTTAATTAAAAATCCATCTGGACACTTAATATATACGACCTTATTAATCTTGCTGTTTGCGAACATATTAATAGCGTTACCCTACTAGCAGTCCAGGTTAAATATTGCGACGATAGCTATTAAGGCTCTAAATGATCTTGCTACTAGAGTTGCGGCATATATATCCTTATAAACTAACTCTTATAAATTACCTCTTGTATAAAGACGAGCCTTAAATCTTGTTAGATATCCATTGTTATTAGTTTTATAGGTAAATACCTAGATAATAGGCACGGTTTTAATATCGATCGTCTTGTTAATAACTTAAAACGTTCCTCAATTTTAAAGGTCCGCGTATTTCTTTTTAGCAGCAGCCACGAACTCTTCCTTATATTAATGTCTTTAAAGCTCCTTTTAATTCCTAGGCGGCGGTAGGAGCTAATTACGGTGCAACTTTTTATAAAATGTGAGCCCTACATTAAAGGCTAATCTTTAAGCTGAAAGGCTTTGGTTATTAGTAACGTTAGTAAGAAAACCTACGTAGACCTTTAATCGTCCTTTAAGTCTCTTTTCTTTAACTACATTCTGCTTTCCTATATCGCCATTAATCTTCTTTTTTAGCTTAGCTTTATTAGTCGGAACTATAATATAGTGCGGCTTCTTTATTAAGGTCTTTAAGGACAGTTATAGAGGCTCCGGTAAGTTAGGTTCTAGTATTTTATCTAGGGTAAAAAGCCCTAGAGCTAAGTCGTCTTTAGAGCTTAAATCTTATTACTTACTACTCTTAGTATTAGGCTCCTTTTAATTTCTACCAGAATCCACCTATTATCTTCCTTTAGTATTAACTTAAATCTCGTCTAGAGTCTTATTACTTTTATTAGACAACGATTCTAATTTATCTTAGAGATTCTCTATTTAACAGATATTAATAATTTTTAATATTTGGTTAGTCCTTACTCGGAGCACATTCGTAAAATCTGGCTATAAGTCATTATAAAGCAACTACTTATTAAACTTTATATCTCTTGTTCTAATAACCTTTTTCTAACTTAGAATGTAGACTTAGAAGATATTTATCAAATCGTACCCTACTAGATATCCTATATAGGCCCTTAGCGCGAGCTTATTTAGGCGTAGAATATTATATTTAAAAGGATAGGCCCTACAGCTATAGACTTATAAGTGTCCTATATTGGGTTTCGGTGGTATTATACCTATTACTAACTAGATTTTCTTAAAAGGTGTTTTCTACCTAAGTCTTCTACTGGGCGTCCGATTAAGTAAATAGGTAGTTACTTTATAGGCTTCTAGCGTTAGCTCTTCTAGTAGATAGGCCTTAATCCTTATATATTAAGCCTTTTGTATAATTACCCCTTTAAATCGTTCTGCTGGACCGTTCTATAATTAAGTATTAGGTGCTGATCTTTTAAGAGTAATTCCTTATTTAGCTGTCCAATCCTTAAATTCGTCTCTAAGAGACGTCTCTCTATCTATATGGATTATGGCTACCTTAAAGCTATATTGTTGTTCGATAATATTTCAATATATAATTACTCTTTAAGTAAGGGACGACTTCTTAACCATTATGTCTACCTTATTTATTTACGTTGCGTCGTTAAGGAAGTGTACCGCGTACTTATTGCTATTAAATGCGACTATTCTAGGTATTAAATTAAGGTAAATTCTATAGAAAGGAACCGTTAACGGAGTCGGTGTTCTTCTAAATATTACTTTATAAGCTTTGCTTACTCTATATAATTTATATTCTACCGTTATTAGGCCTTTTAAAATCGCGCCCGTTACTAACTAAAGTAGATACTTAATTGCTTCTTTTCCTATATAGCCTAATCGCTAATACTATATAAGACCTTCTACCTAATTTAGCAGTGGCTTTAATAAATACTTTACTGGTTTTAATTAAGTCGCAAAGGAAGCCTCTAATAAGTCTCTTTTTAGCTTATTATATTTAATGGTTTTCTAACCATAGTAGTAGCTATAGTAGGCGTACGTTACATTGTCGCCATAGTAAAGAGTGTTCTTTTTATTGTTCTAATAGACGCCTTTATTATTAAGCTTTTAGAGGCATACTAGGTTAGTATAGAAGCCTAGTATAAAGGCTACTCCTAAGAGTTATATCTACCTCTTCCCTTTTGGATAGTCTATTATAACTATAGCTATACTATAGCCTTCGATTTCTTTAATATGCGAGCCTATATAGATGCGGTCTAAGGTAGGCTTAATATCACTAATAAATCTAGCTCAATTATTGATAACGTGTATATTAGTTCCTAAGTTAAGAATAATACTATTATAAAGCTTATAACTAGAAGCTGTATTATAGGCTCCTACTTAATAAACTATAAAGCCTTCTTTAGGCTCTTAAGAGCTCTACTAGTTGCCATCCTTTAGCTATTTGTTAACTTAATTATCCTTTTTAATTTGCTTAATACGAGCCTTAATTTCTGGCGTTATATTAGCAATCTTCTTATCCACCTTCTTCTGAATTTTGTTACTTAGTTTAAACTAAAATAGTTAAGGAATTAACTCTATAATATACTAGCATTTATTAAAGTAGTGACGCTTTCCGTATAGGCACTCTAGCGGCGGTTACCTTTCCTTCTTTTACTTATCTGCTAATAATTTAGGCTTTAATTTAGGCTTTAAATTTGGTGACTCGCTTAACTCGTCCTTAAAGGTGGCTGCGAAGGATCCTTATAGGTTCTTGCCCTTCTAGGCGAGCTCCCTGCGATGGTGGTTTTAGTATATTTTAACTAGCTTAAAGAAGGTAGAAAGCGTCTTTTTTCCCCATTTACGCCTTTTAAGCTCGTTTTTCCAATATTCTAACTAGCTTAGTATGATTAAATTAACTACGTATACGAAATCCGTTACCAAATAACTACTATCTACCTTAGATAGAGCTAGCTCCTTATACTTAGTATATACCCTCTCCTACTCCTATAACTAGACCTTAAAGTTCTAGTTCCGAGGCGCCTTCTTAAGCCTTACATACTGGGTGGCTATTTAAAGCTTTTAGGCGTAGTTAGTCGGAGTAACTCTCTACTTAAGTAATACCAAGACGTTATAGGTAGTGTCGCATTTAAACGTATAGATAAGGTAGGTACGTAAAATAGAGCTTAGGATATAACTGCGTAATATATTAAGAGCTAACAGCTGTTTTCTGTATAGCTTTATATTGTCCCTATAGTCGGCTTTAAGCGTATAAAGCTCCTCCTTCTCCTTCTCATCTAGCTCTGCGAGCTTCGTTTTCCCCTAGCTATTAGTATTTTTGGGTAAGGCTTAAATAGGTTCTTTAAGCTTTGGTAAATTAGTCTTAGGTATTAATAGGTTAACATACTCCCAGAGACGATTATTATTAGCTTTTAACTTAATAACCTTAATCTATTCGTCCTAATTGTTTAGGCTTGCAAGGATAACGGATAATATAATAACGGGTTTAGTTTCTTGTTAAGAGTTTATTATCGTAGTTGTCTATAATTAAGATAATAATTAATTAAATGATAATTAATTGGAATAAAGGCTTTGGAATTAAAGATAATGCAGTAAACGGCCTAGGCTTATAACTGTTGACCAGACAATTAGGTATAAGAACTCTGTCTATTAAAGAGGGCTCTAGAGCCTCTATATATATACTAAATAGGTAACAAATAGGTTATAAATAGAATAATAACGTAGTCGTCATTCGTAATGGAAATAGGTATTTAGATATTTAATAAGATATTTAATAAGATATACAAGGAGATATACGAGGTAAGGAGCGAGGTATTGAGACATAGGGTTTTAGACTTAAAGCCAGTATCAAGATAGTAGTAAGGAAATCCGATCTAGTTCGATAATTCTAGAATAGGACGTCACGCCCTTTTAAAGACAAATATTGTCTTTATATTTGATAAAGCCCAATAATCCTATAACAACTCGCGTTTATAGCTTGGAATTATTAAAACATAGAGCGGTAATTCTGCCGGGCCGAAGATTTGTATCTTTTTATTATATAGGAGCCCTATCACCAGACCAACTAAGTATCCCCTTGGAAGTACTCTGATCTATTTTAGCGCTAAGCAACACATCTCTATTACCCCCTCTCTTTTTACAGATAATGGATATATTTGTCTATTCTACAGTTAAGAAGAGTTTAAAGATGTAGTTAGTAGGGCATGCTTAAACCCAACTAGAACATTTTCCCTTAATCCCGCTGCTTATAAGTATCTCTACTCTATTACAAATAGGCACCCTAGTGCCACTACCGCACTACTTAAGTTTATTTTCTCGGTATATATAAGCTCTATATACTAGAGTATAACAACTAACACTATAGACCTATTGATCCAACCTTAAGAATTACGTTATTAAACATGTTACAAAGGACCTTCTTATTTAGGCGCTAGATAACGAGCCTAAGGTCTTTAATATGCTATAAGAAAGTCCGGTGCAAAAATCGTTCCCCTTAGACAGAAAGCTTACCGTTAAAGTAGCTAATGTGCTACAGGAGGTTCTACAATATGGCAGTATCCCTCATAAACTTAATAATCTAGGAATCCGCCTATGCTATAAGGAGGGGTAGGTTCATTCAGAGGCAACAAATCGATTTGCAAATAATATTATTTATATTCTGCCGTCTAGACTTTACAAAAAGTAATAGAATTCCCCTTAGGTTATATTTATATTGTATTCTAACGTATTACTAAATAGATTGAGTATTATTTAGGCTTGCGTAGTCCTCTCCTATTCCCATTTAAAGAGTACCCCTCTCTCCCAGTATTTTGTAAAGCTATATTCCGAAAATTCTTTAAAACGGGCCTACTCTTAAGCTATAAAGGACAATTAGGGGCGTTTGCGCGGGTCCGGCCTCTAAAGGCTTAGTTTTAGGATAAATAGTATCGTGCATTTAACTCCTTACTCGGCCATGGCCATGCGATCTTAAGTAAGTAGTCGCAGTCTAGTAATAAAAGGATCGATTTTAGGATTGTAGGCCCTAAATAGGGCATTGAATTACTACGGGATAGGAATCGGCTTGCCGAACATTACAATAGGTTCCTAACTATAGGTGCCTACCATCAGTGGATTGCAAATAGTTTGGTAAAAGATTAGATTATACTAGATTGCAGGCACTCGCGTCCTCAGAAATACCGTATAATTGCTTCATTCTTGCCCTTATAGCCGTATAGCTAACAGTAACAAAAGCGGCAGGAACGAAGCTTTGGCGAGCGGTTTTTAAATCCAATTATTCTTCGGTACACGTCCTAGACAACAATAACCAGGTAGTAATTTCTAAATTCCCCCTAATGAATTAAGGATGCCTAGATAAACGAGGGGAGCAAGTTTAAAAGACTGTAATGCTTAGGTGGTTCCGCTTATTGATAATATATTGGCGTGCCCGCTAGTAGGCCGTAAACGCTACGGGACGGTCTCATTATTCGGGCTTCCAGCAGCGGTTTTACTTAAGGTCCCTATACTTATATCTAAAATCCATTGCAGAATTTTACATCTTACCTAGCCTCCTTACCCTTTAGAACAGATTCCTTAACTATACCCGGAAGGAGCATTACTAATCTTCCCTTTCTATGGTCGGACAAGCACTTAATAGCGATAGTACTGGACTTTGTCCCCCATTAACTATATCAATAGCATATATCAATAGTATATCCACAGCGCCACTAGCGCCAAGCTGTGGATATACTCGTATTAAGGACCGCCCGCTAATCGAGCCGCGGATTGACGTAACCGTAGAGCTATTAGGGCCCCAAGTATATATAAAAAAGGTTCTCCCTACCTAATCTTTAATTACAGCAGCATGTATGCTATTATACCTACAATATAAAATAGGGCTAACCGACCGCGTGGAGATTAATATTGCTAATAATGCTAAATTATATACTAATATATAGTATGCTCTCACCTTTATATATACCACTAGGCCTAAAGATATACTTTTAGCATATAACCTAAAGTAGAAGGAGTTTAAGGTAAGAAAGATATAATAATCCCCCTTTTTTTTTCCTTTTTTTTCCTAAAAGCGCTATACCTGTAGCTAGTATATTATTTCACTTCAGGCCTTTTATAAGCGGAAACTGTACTATAATAGCAATACTATTATAGAGAGTATGCTATTTCTTTTTTTTATTAAAGAGGTTATAGGCTAGTCTTTGAAAAGGAAGAGCTATGAAGCTAATAATAATATATTTTAAAAAGAAATGCGGCTTTTATAGTAGTAAGTTTATCCTTTAAAACGGTAGGGCCTTTAAAGGAAGTAATTTATACACAAATACTAGAATTAAAATAACGTGTATATCTATATAAAATTCAATTATTAATTACATTACTACTATGCCCTCTAATTATACTAGAATTGATATAGACTTTGTTTAAAAGACTTAATATAATTTTTTTAAACTTAAATTATAAAAAAACCCTGCCCTAAGCCCCAAATTTAAACCTCTCTATATTGACAATTAGGATAACTATAGCTTACTAAACTGGTTCTTTAATATTAATATATATAGTCCTTTTAAGTTTTTTAGTCTATTTTTTTTATAAATAAGCTTATAGATAAGCTTATAGAGTAAATAAATAAGTATATAGTGTTATGGATTTTATAAGAGCTATAGTAGCGTAATTCAGAAGAGATATAAACAAGTTAGTTATTACTATACGGGATATAGGACCGATAAAACCGGTAAAACTATAAGATAAGGGGTAGCTAAGTTTTATAATAGAATTCAATATATAAGTATATAAGGACGCTAGGATATAATATGCTAATATACCAATATACTAACATATTGAGGGGATTTTTTAGAAGTTAGGTTATGTATTTAAGCATTACACATTCCCTACTTAGATAGTTCTCTCTTTATAATAAATCCTAGGATATAAAGGAGTTAATCTATTAGGTAAATATTTTATTAATAATTATAGTAATTAATCCAGTATCTTATTTTATTATTACTCTATACTTAGCCTATTTACAAGTCTATTATAGCCTTATATTATAAGGCTTTATAATATATTTACTACTTAGTTATATATTAACAAGAAAGATACTACTAAAGGTAGTATTACTAGTAGTGACGGCTCAGATACTCCCGCCCGTTAAGTATATCTGCTTAAATTCCTATTTTCTTGGAAGAACTAAAGTATTAAAACTGGCAACGAATGCCCTTAATCCACTACGCCTTTAATACTTAAGGGCCTCCGTAAACGACTTTATAGTCAACTCGTCTTATATTTAACTCTAGGGCGTATTATACACTTAAGGCTTAACAGCGGATAATTAGTTAGAATATAGTAAGGATATCTTAGCACGATAGGGGTCTTAATAATCTTTATATATATAAATGGTAAAGCCGGTTTTATAAGCCACTGTAATATAGACCGTGCTTTATAAATAAGTATATTATCAGCCTTAATATATTAATTAGTCGGCCTAGTAAATGCTTCTACTTACTATAGCCTTCTTCTAAAAGCTAAGTAGAGGAAGCAAATAAGGGAATAACAATTTTCCATATTCTGAAATAAATGTAATGCCTTTAAATAGAAGAGGCCTACTTAGGACAGAATTTTGGTTTATCTAAACTGTGAATTTAACAACTCTAGGAGGGCCTTTTGCGCTTTTAAACTCTCTTCTTAAGCACAAATTGACGCCTTTAGCGCTTCTTAGATAATATCTCCTGTTTCTAAAGTTTTGCTAGAAGCGACGGCTGTCGTCGGCCCAATATTATACCTACTATTGCCTAATTCCCAAAGCTGGAAAATACGCTCCTCCTTATTACGCACTAGCGATGCGGTAATCTGGTCTATATACTTGCTATTTAGTAGTAGAAATACCTAGGAAAGCGACCAGAATGAGAATATAATAAAGAAGAGTAAAACCGCTAAGTGTAACGGAACCTTGTAGCAAGAACTACGATGGGCTCGTTATTGGGCTAGGTGTGTAGGAAATGCAAGTACAAAAGTCAACAACGTAATAACAACTGGTGGAGTGGTTGCCCAATAGATTAACTTTAATTATATTCTAAGAATTACTACAAGGAAGGAACTATCTAGGTAGGGACTAAGGGTCCTTAAATATATAACTGTACTCCTATAAAATCCTTCTTATACGTAATATACGTCTTATACGCGAGGTACGTGAGTTCCTCTCGTTCCTCTCGTTTAATATGTAGCACATCATGTGACCTTGGTTACCATTCCTCGTCACATGGTTCTATCGGCTCCATCCTGGACCGTGCTTGAATCAACCAACTAGCTTCTTCCGTCTCTTCTCCAAGTAGTCGTAACATCGTACTTAAAGCGTCCGTAACACTAAGTTGGCGCTGCTACCCTTTAGCGTACCCAATCTCGCGGTATATATAGAGCCGAGGTAAATTCCTAATATAATAAATATGGCTACGACTGAAACGCTAAGTAGTCTGCTAGGTATTGTTAGAATTGCGGCGGCTCTAAGCAAGGGGATTCTCTCGCCGCTATTCGCTGTATGCTTATCCGACCTCCGTAATCTATGCCGAGGGAGGATAGCGTTAAGAAAGCTATTAGTAAAATTGTTTTAGGGCGATATAAACCACTTATAAACGTCTTCCGCGCTATGTAGGCCGTTTATAATCTGCTAAGCGTAGAATGTTAAGAATGTTAATAGTAGCCCACTAACTAGGCTTATATATGCAAAGGCTGTGGCTATCTAGTAGATATTGCTAAAGTTAGAGAGGCCGAGTATAGTAATGGCTATTTAGGCGATAATGGTGGCCTTTTAATAGATTTCTAATTAGCATATGATTTATATATACACTAATAATTAAAGGGGCATTAATTTAAACTAAAGAATTTACTAAAATAGCTCCTAGGGCGAACAGGTCTTTAAAAGATTCTTTTAAACTAATGCTTCCGTTACGTCTCTATTTAATATATACTTTTATATATAACGAGTAACTTAAAGCAGATTATAGTTGACTAAGAGATTCTACAATAGCAGGTTAGTAATATTCTCTTATAAAAGCAAAAGAGATTCCTAAGGGTCGGAAGTAAGAAGTAAGTTAATGGCCGCGGTCGCACCAGTAATATCCATTTCGAAAATTGCGCGAATATTGTCTAGAGAGATATAATAGATATAATTAGACGCTGTACTATATAAACTTAAAGCCCCGGGTTTAGGAAAATTTAGTAATTAGATGTAATGCAGAGCTGTTTAGTATAATACTTTCAGCCGCAGTGCCTGGAAAGGCGCTTAGCGTACTTAGGTAACTTTTATAGGCGGGGAGCTATAAAGCCTTGGTGCTGCTGTTTTGTTCTTAACTATATACAGTTTAATAGGTGTAAGGGAGCCCTATATAATAAGGCGTAGTAAATAATGTTCTGCGTACATAAAGGTGAAGCCGGTTTTATAAGTAACTATAATAATATTACTAATAGAAAAGGTCTAGGTAATAACGAAACGTGTACGCTTGGCTACCAAAAATAACTAGTATATAATAGTCTATAGATGTTTCTAGAAGAGCGCCACACCTTAAGTTAGTAAGGTATAGCGTAGAATATAATATAGCTAGCGAAATATTTAATACCGCACTACGTAAGCGCGTTAAACCCTTATGCCAAGATATACTGTAAATTCCTTCGCACAGATAAATCCAAACTGTATACTTTTAAGAGCTAAAGTGTTTTTAAAGCTTGGAGCTATCTTCTTTTATAATAGAACTATCAATCTAATGCTCCGAAGTTTAAATTTTTAAAGATAATTATAGTATAGTAGGGGTGCAAAGCTAATATAGTTCTGGATGCTCTAAAAAAACGATTAATAGCATAATTAAGAGCATTGTAATTTTTTTACTGTATACTAGTTTCCTAAGAAAAAATGTCTAAAGAATAATAATATATTAATTATAACTTTATAGGATCGTGGGGGAAAGAGTTAAGATACCTAAATAATAGATTTATTTCAGTATAGGGTTTTTTTTGCTATATAGGGAGGGACGTTATATAGTCTAAAACGTATATTTTCGCTAAGTTATATATAAAGTCCTAAATCTATGCTGTTAAGCTGTAATATAGACTAAGACTTGTGCCTGTTTTAGATATACTAAATTAGACCTATTATAATAGGGCTAAACAAGCCTCTAATAGAGCTAAACTTTATATAATTTATGCGAACTTAATAAAGAACCGTTTCCTATAAGAATAAATCTAATTTAGGTCCGTTGTGGCCTTACGGAGATTTTGTAATTAAGGAAAACCAATTTATCTAGTAACGCTTTTTAGCGCTAACTATATTGAAAGGCTATAATAGACTAGTATGAGTTAGAGATCAGTAATTAACTCTATATATTATAAGTTGCACTAACTAGCGTTTACTTACCACATTATAGTAAATATTAGATTATTATTGTGCGCTAGTCCTTTAAAGGTTTTTTAGTACCCTTAAACGCAGAACGCTCCTACTTAATTTACCAGTCTTTACGATGTAAAATCTCCGTAAGGCCATAACGGCCTTAGGGTAAGTCATTTTCTATTAGATTTGGTTCTCCCTTAGCGTCCACATAAATAATATAAAGTTTCGCTCTGTAAAAGAGTTATTAGCTTTCTCCTAGCTGACCATATTAGGCGCACTGCACGAAGCTCTGCACGAAGCTCTGCACGAAGCTCTGCACGAAGCTCTACACGAAGCTCTACACGAAGCTCTGCACGAAGCTCTGCACGAAGCTCTACACGAGGCTCTGCACGAAGCTCTGCACGAAGCTCTGCACGAAGCTCTGCAGAAGCTCTGCGTACAGAGGCTCTGCACGAGGCGAAGCTCTGCGGCTCTGCGTACGGAGGCTGTACACGAAGCTCTGCATCGGGTCCCCGCTATATTCCCGTCTGCACGTGCCTTTGCCAAGTATACCCCTATATAGCCACTTTAATTTTTTTTTTACCCATCCTTCCTTCCTTACATCCTCCCTACTAAGGAGGCACCAGAGCAGCAGCCAGTAGAGGACCGTCGCCAGAACTAGACGACCGTTACCAGAACCAGACGACGACCGTTCGAACAACCAGCCAGCGAACACTACGAACGATTCAATCAATCGATCGATCGAATTGAACCAGAGCTGACACAGGCAGGCAGGCAGGCAGGCAGGCAGGTAGACAGACAGACAGACAGACAGATAGCAGGCAGGTAGGTAGGTAGGCAGGTAGGCAGGTAGATAGACAAACAGATACTCCGTAGATAGACAGACAGGCAGGCAGGCAGGTAGGCAGGCAGGCAGGCAGGCAGGCAGGTAGGTAGTTAGGTAGGTAGGTAGATAGGTAGGTAGGTAGGTAGAAGAGAACCGTCGCTATATATTAAATTATCTAAAATAATATAATTTATTTTGCACTAACTGCGTAAACTAAGTAAATACTATTAAGTGCGTAGGAAGAGCAAGATATATAAAATGCGTAAGGAGGGCATTATATACAGAATGCGTAAGGAGGGCATTATATACAGAATACGCAAGGAGGGCATTATATATTAATTGCGTATTAAGTGCTTAATAGGGTAGGGGCCTAAGTGGCTATAAATGCGCAATTAGCTGCACTATGTTGTTGAATGCGGCAGTGTGCCGCAGCTTAGTTGATACCATACGCTACACGTTGCAATGCGCGAAATGCGCATTTGGCCGCCAAATGCTGCCAAATGCTGCAAAAATGCTGGTAAATTTTTTCCTGACGTTAAGGCTATTTATACGTTATCTTTCTGTATCTTTAGCCTAACCTAGGGCTTGATTACCTCGTTGTACGGCTCCTCTGCCTCTTTATTAGAACATCTACCTAGACCTAGAGATTCTACAGTAGCTGGTCCCGTATATCGCCCTATTCTGTGCGGTGGTAGCTCGAGCTTACTGGACTACTCTGCCCATACAATGCAATTACGTGTGCGAGTTACAACCTTGGAGAGTGCATGCTGCGGCAATATCTTAGAGGTGACATAATCTTTGTCGATAAGGCAAACACCACAGATATGTGGATCGGTCTGCACTGCAAATTAGCTTCTGTGAGGGATTGTGTTGATATAATAGTTCTTGGTAGCTAGAGAGAGCTCGATTAAGGGCGGTATAGGTGTTTATTAGTTCCAGGAGCATAGCCATTTACACTGCAATCCAAGCTTCTCGAGTAGCTTGCACACTAGCTCTAGCTTCTTTTAACCCCTTTGGGTTGTGACTGGCAAGGTGAGTCTCACTGCGATTTGAATGGTTCAGATGCCGCTGCGCCAGTTATCTCCTCTTGTCTCCTCCGGTTGTCTCGTCCGAGGGATGTACACAAGCGCTCGCATGAGGCGGTAGTATGTAGGAGGGGGTCGAGAGAGGTATGGATAAAAGAGAAAGCTGTATCTCTTCATCTAGGAGGCCCGCCCAATCAGACCAATTTACAAGACTCAAAAACTCTACCCTGATCTATTGCTTCCCCTTGCATATACTCATATATGAACGACTCGCTAACAACCTCAAACTCTCCAACTAGCAATCGTCGCAGGATGACAGGAATCCTGCAGCCTCGAAGAATCCACACCTCATCGTCAAGCCCGCAGCGCACAGGCGCCAGCCCAACCTGGCCATCCACAGTCACTAGCAGCCGCCGCTGCATCTCTAGTGTGACGTGAGAAAGACGGCTGAGAAAAATATTGAGCATCCCTTCCATCGCCACACCCCGCCACACGGTCTCATTCAGCTCATGCTTCGCCTTCGTCAACTCAGTCTGCCGGGCTTCCGACGTTAAGTCGTCACCCAGCACCCAGTCGGCCAACGTCCGGCCTCTAACAACAAGATCCTTGTTCTGCGTCCACCAGTTCTCCAGTCCCCACAGGAACGGCGACGTCAGCTTCTTATCTACAGCAAGGTGTACCACAGCAGCTAGTATCTCGCCGCGCAATCCAAACGGCAGCTGCTTGCGAAGCGCGTCGTCTTCGGCCGGCAATGGCGGCTGCAGAATACCAGGCGTGAGTGCGCTGGCCACAGCCTCGAGGATCCACGCGCGGTCTGTTGACGGCGGGCTGGCCGTCGCGCCTTCAGTCCGCTGTGTGCAGGGCGTTGGGTCTTGCAGATTGCCGTGGCCTTCCTCTGTGATCGTCATGCCCACGTACCCGCCCAGTCCGGCGATGCGGCCCAGGTTGATCCCGCTGATAGTGAGCACGCGCAGGTCGTCTGAGAACTCAGCGTCCGTGGGAAGGAACCGGCTGGCGTGGAACCGGCCTTTCTCCAGGTACGCCTTGTCCTTAACTACATTGTCCAGGTTGTTGCCGATCGTCCGAAGCGTCTCGAGCACGATGCTGTTACGGTAGTAGTGGCCCTCGAAGCTGCTGAGGTCTGGGACCCAGCTGGGCAAGCCTGGCAGCCGCCTCGTGGGACTGGAGAGTAGCATCATGTCTAGGTCCTGGAACTCGTGGCAATAGGAACGCAGGAACGTCGCGAACACGGTGCCTGGTGAAGCAGCATAGTCCGGCGCGCCGATGAGCTTCTTCCCACCCTGCGTCAGGCCGAGCAGCGCGTACAGGTGGTCCCGTGGATCAGTAGCTTTCAGCTGCAGCGCGGAGCAGAGCGCGATCAGGAAAGGCGGTGGTGTAGCCGTCGCCTTCATCGCCGCCACCGTCCCCGCGCCTTCGTCCGGGTAGTACTTCCGTTTCAAGCCCAGCTGGCGGTGCACGGCCATGAACTCGTGGCCGAAGTTGACCTTTGCATTCTCCATCAGCGGCACGCTGATGATCGGCTGCATCACCATAATGAACACAAACGCCTGCAGTGCCCGCCAGATGTCCAGCCACGGGCCCGCCGGGTCGAACAGTAGCAGCCGCGTCGACACGATCGTCTCCTGCAGGATCCACACGCGGCTCCAGTACGGCGCGTGCAGCAGCGCGTGCAGCGCCTGCCAGTCGGCCGCGAGCGCCTCGTCGCTGGCCGCCTCGATCATCCACACCGCGGGATTGGGCATCGTGCGTCGCACCGCAAGCGTGCCGAGCATGCGCAGGCCGGCGGACGGGTTCAGCGCGCCGAAGTGCGCGACGGTCTCGCTTGCGCTGCTGTAGATCCGCGTCATCATCTGCACCTGAATCCTACGCTCCTCTGCGTTCTCCTGGTCGATGCACAGCGCGTCGACCCACCAGTAAGGGATATTGCCCATGGGCGACCGGCAGAGGTCCAGGAGCGCGAGGTACAGGTTCTCTGTGATCTCGGCGTCGATGCCGTTGATGCGGACGGGGCGTTTGACGGCCGAGCTGCCCCACATGTACGACAGGGCGCAGAAGGGCGTGTGGAACTCGGGGTCGAGCGAGAGCGTGTCCATGTTGAGCTCGAGTTGGTAAATGTGGCGATCGGACTGGTCGCCGACCTGCACGGCTCTCTTGGAGGCTTGCGAGAATCTGAACACGCGGATCTCGCTTCTTTCGGCATTGAGAGGTTTCTGGGCCTGCGGGGAGCGTGGTGTCGCTTCTGGAGTTGCTTGTGGCGTTGCTGTTGCTGCTGCTGCTGCTTGTTCCCTTGTTGCCCTCTGCGCGGCTTCATGGAGCTGGCCAAGGCGGCGGTTATACCTCTCATTTTCGCGCCTAGCCCTCCATCTCTCGAATCTGGCCAGCAGTCTCAACATGGTTGCCACTTTCGGCACGGCATGAAGCAGGGCACTTGCGGGAAGAGTGGTAGCTTGCAGTAACACGTGTATCTAAAGAGAGTTTGCAGCCGCAGCTTATCTCATAAATCAGACGCTCGGCAGAAGATTTGTTCGGGTGACACGTGATTGCGTACGGGCCGACACTAACTCCTTTCAACTCCTGTGAACTCCTGAACCAATCAGAACCGCGCACTAACCTGCCACCCCCCAAATCTTCTGCGGAGTGTCTGAGAGCTTATGGGTGTCGTTTGTATGGTTTTAGATTGCGCATTTTAGCTTTAACCAGCTCTACAGAGACCCCGCCGACAGTTATCACCTCTTTAGTCGATGTATTTTACTCTTTAGGTAATAAGCTTTAATTCTATGAACATAAAAGCTAATTATAACGTAGTTGAAGGTACTAGATATATTGCGCAAAATATTAAACGCGTTTTTAAACCCAGTAACACGCGTACCAGTCTACCTACTACCTATACCACCACCACTATATTATATATATTTCGATTGCCAATAAAGTCTTATAACCTTATATAAATTTCCTTAAACTTTTGCGAACTCCTATAAACCCTAAAATTAGTTATACTGCCCGCGTACGGAATCTAAGGCGCGTCGCCTTCTATACGCACTTGTTACCGGATAGAACTCGACTATATATTCTTCCTAACTTCTAAGTACCTTAGAGTACTTTAGCAAACTCCTATAAACTTCTAAGCCAGTTAGGTCGCTTGTATACGGAACCTAGAATGTGTTGCTCTTATATATTTTTCCTAAGACCTAGGTACTAAAGTAGGGCTTAGTAATAAGAATATCCAGCTCTATAGTAAAAGGACTTGCTAGAGAACCATGTAAGCAGACTTTTGCTATGCGTGGATCGTCTATAGCATATATTAGTGTCTACTGTCGTTAGTATAGATGGCGATATTTGCGGTACTTAACTATAACCTCTTTACCCTCCTTTTGCCTAACCCTCCTCTTGCCTAACCCTCCTCTTGCCTAACCTAAGTAAGCAGAAACGTTTAAAAACTCTAGCCAACAGTTTATAGAGTATTAACTACCTTTTATAGCTTATATTGTATTAATGGTGGGTAGAGGAGGAAGGATTGTTAGAGGAAGGTCGAAGGGCCTTAATATTATTGCTATTAAGTTCATCGTTAAGGTAGTCTATGTCGCTATTAAGTTTGTTAGGATATCTATTAGGATATCCAGTAGGATGCAGAAGATGGCTAGGAGGGGCGCTGGATAAAGGGCTTTGCAAATCGTTGGATAGGGGTACCTATATTCTGCTGGTAACGTCTATTATTTCTTAATTAAGTAGAGGAAGTAAATAGCTTTTAATTAGATCCAGTTATAGGTAATTTAGAGTTAATTTAGGTACTATATATAGCGTTGCAATGGGAGAGTTGTCGCCTAATAATAAATAATGAGTTTGTATATAAACCGCGCCTATAGGACTAGGAAGCTTTTACAAACGGTATAACAATAATGGTTTCTATAGAATGTCTATATTATGCTAGGTCTTTAATAGAGCACTAAATATTAGGGTAGATTATATGGATCCATAGGTTAAAACTTTCCCATTTTACTGCGGCCGCGATACTTAGGTTGGCTATAGGATCTACCTAAAGTATATACAAGTTACGAAAAAGTAAAGTAAAGCAAGAAGTGATTATACTAAGTTATTAATATTGATACCGATTTAATCCGTGCAAGTTATACAGCGGCGAATTGCTTATCTTTGTTTATTAATATAAATACAAAAAAAGTCAAAACTCGTTTGTTTATTCCTAGCCCCTACTATATACTAGAGACTCGTATATATTTGCCTTACGGTTATAGCTAAGGGTGGCGTTGCTGTCCTTAGTAACGGCCTTGTTGGCCTTATAGGAAGTGGTACTAGTGGCGCCCTTAATGGTCTTAGTGGCGTAGTTAGCGGACTTATCTATTGCGTTTAGGAGTTAGTGATTGCTATAGCTGTAGAGGGAAGGTTAATAGAAGTTTAGATTAAAGAGGAGGGCGATTAAGTGTTTATAAAAAAGGTTATTAAATTGCTTACTAGAATCTAATAAGAAGGTCTATTAAGTAAAAATTAAATATACGGCTTAAATATGTAAGTTACTAAGAGGCAGCTATTAGATCCATGTAATAGCTACCTAAAGTAGCCGCAGAAGTTCCTTCCTTAAGAAGTTAGGCGCTAAACTATATATTATGTCTTGTAAGTAACGCCCTTATATCTCGCATGCAAAGTATTCTTATACTTACTTCTTAATAGAGCTTAACTATAAAAGAGAGTACTAAAGTAGCTCTAGATGCTATAAGGTAAAGGTTTTATCTGCAGGCGTTTTATATTACTAATTATGTTCTATATAAAACCTCTACTATCTTAGTTATATTAGATTATAGATTTTATATTATAGTGGCGTTTAGAGCCGCTTTATAAACTTCTTCTTAAGGCTTTGTTAACAAAAGTACCGCGTTTAAATCCATGGTAATTAGATATATTAGGCGCGGTGGAAAGAAGGCAAAATAGGTAAGACCTGAACTAGTTGTGACTTTCTGCAGACTATTATTCTCCAGATGTGACCGTTCTTTATAGCTATTCTCCAGACGTGGCTGTTCTTAAGACGTGGCTGTTCTCTAGACATGGTTCTCCTATTTAGCGCTGCTAAGAGGACCGGTCGTTTTAGGCCAATTAAGCATCCGATAATTCTCTAGACGTGGCTGTTTTCTAGACGTAATTGGGAATCCCCAACTACGGTTAGCTAAAAAGAGAGGGTCCTAGAATTGGGTTTTAAGGATAGTATTTAAAGCACAGCCGAAGACTTATGCAAGTTATGATAAATTATCTTAATGTAATGTCACCCCCTGCGTGGCGGAAAACCCTCTATGCCGGAATGGATTTCTTATTTAAATATCTTAACTCTCTCCCTTGCGATTCTGTTAAGGTATAAAAATAATAATATTATTCTTTAGATATATCTCTATATAAAACCGGTGCGCAGATAAAAAAAAATATCGGTCTTGGTTATACTATCGATTATTACTGTTAGAGTATTTAGAACTATATTAGCTTAGCACCCTACTATACTATGGCGATCTACCGAATTTTAACCTTTAGAGCATTAAACTAATAGGTCTATAATAGAAAAAGATAGTTTTAAGCTTTTAAAACACTCAGCCGTTATAAGTATATACTTTCGAATTTATCCAGAGGAAGGGATCTATAGGGGTTTTGGTATAATGATTTAGCGTGCTTACGTAGCCCAGTATTAATTGCCCCCTACTAGCTGCATTGTATTTACGCTTTACCTAATAAACTTATAATATAGCGCTTTTCTAGAAATATCTATAAACGGTTATATGCTAGCGATTCTTGGCAGCCTTGTCCTTTCTATTATTATAATTAATAATATAGACGGAGCCAGCTAGGGCGCAAGGCTTGCCTCTAAATGTATTTAGATAGTATTATTAGAGCATAAGTGACGTGTTTTAAAGAATGATGTTAAGCTAGGACTTGCGTAGATTATATAATAGTGTTTACTATCTTTAGTACTCTAACCCTTAGAATCTCTTAACCGCTTTGCTATCTATTAAGAGACCATTTCGTTTACATAGACGGTCTTATTAAACTCTATTCTTCTAGTTACTAAGGTTAATTTCTTTGGCGGATTATTATATTGTGGTCTGTAAGCCTATATAAGTTCCGCGTAAGAGCTGCAGCCCCTTATATATTCCCTATAGATCGCGCACGGACTATAATAGCGCTTTTCCCCTAAGTATAAACCAAAAAAGCTCTAAACCTTTATATCGGCTTTACATCTTTTCTAGTTCTGGCTATCTTTAAGTTAGTATTTAGACAATGCCTTTACCTTGATAATAGTTTTAATGGCATCGAGATAACGTTTCTTTTGTAACTAGTTGCGTAGGCTATAGAGGAGGAAGTAATCTGCTTCCGCTTTAAGTTTGTTATAAAGTGTGTAGTTAAAGCTTATTTTTTTTATCTAAAATAGGGGGAACTTTAACAGACGTTATATAAACTCCAAGATATACTAGAATGTGTTAGGGTCCGCGTCAATAAAGTAGGAGCCATCCTCCTATCTATCGCTGTAATCGTCCTATCTAGCTAAGAGATTTTGGAAATATGGAGAAGTTTAAAGTATAGCCTTTTATATTTGATATTTGCGACCAGAGACGTTAAGAATAATAAGGTGAGGAGGTATAACGAGGTTTGATATGAAGTGTAAACGTGACGTTGGCGATCTTCTAAGAATTCTAACTTGCCCCATTCGCTTTGGGAGAATAAACGGCTGTCCTAAGTATGGCATTGTCTACATTGGGAAAAGGCTATAGATAGCTATTAAGTCGAGGCCACAAGTATCTTATACTGTAATGATTACGTAAGCTGCGCGGGTCGTTATGCACTAGCCGGTTTAGTAATTATTTTAATTAGACGTATTGACCTAGGTAGCGGCCTTGTATAAATCTGCGCGCCATAGTAGGTATAAGGCTGATAATAACTTGCTAGCATCGTAGTAAGGTTCTAAGGTTTGGATAAGACCGTTTATAAGTATTGAGGAGTGGTAAGAGCTTAACGGTAGTGCTATAGGGAAGGATTTAGGTTACGCTATAGAAGGAGGCTCTTTCCAAATTGGGCGCGAAGGTAATAATTTAAACGTGATTTATAGGTTGGAGTGATCCTAATTTAGGTGTTTAAAAGTAGCTATATTACATTTTTAAGTTATAAAGAAATATTATAAAGCGTGACGTGTGTGCAAAGTTATAGTCGCTTAAAGTCAAAGTACCCCTTATATTTTCCGGTATAGTGGGCTTTCTATAACATAGGAATGGACGTTAAAAGTCCTATCTATGCTAAACTAAATAAAACCTAGAAACTAACTAGAACCAAAACACAGCTTTAGAGCTACAGGATGCTTATATTATTACTCCTATATACTTTATAATCTGTTATACCTTATCTTTATTACTTAACCACACTGCTTATTTTAGCACTTAAAAGTTAAACAGTAGTCTTATTTCCTTTAATACTGCATAATCTAGTAGCGAGTAATACTTTATACTGAAATTTGTGTTGATAAGTCGGTTAGGTAGGATTCTAGGTTATCTATAATTGGGAAATCGACTTTAGCCTTGTTCTGAATAAGAAGACAAATAATCTTTTTATAACCCTTTACGTAAGCTCTACTAAGTGCAGATCCGCAGTCTGTTTATGCATTAATGTTAGCGCCTCTCTTAATAAGACAATCTACGATGTTGTAATAGCCTTTATTATAGGTGATAATAAGTATAAATACTAAGCTTTGCGCGTTAATTTCCGCCCCTTTATTAAGAAGGCATTCCACTAGGCTTTTGCTACCTTTCTTAACTATATAGAAAAGTAGTTGACCTAAAGTATGATCCCTTCCGTTTATATCTGCCCTATAAAGCATAAAAAGCTTTATAATATCCTTACTTAAGTAGAGGTAAGCGTCTGCTAATGGATTTGAGTAAAAAAGAGGCCCTTGGTGAAGTAGATCGTCTTCGTCTAAATGTCCTACTTTAATATCCCACTCTTAGTTAATAAAATCTTAGTCTTTACCGGCTAGTAGCAGCTATATAGGCCTAATGCCATAGTGGCACCTAAGAACCTCTATTACCTGGGCTCCATCTTTAATAACTTTAATTAATAATACTCTTAAATAGGTAGAATTTGAAAGTGTATCCCAAAACAAGGCTAGAGTAGAGGAGGAGTTGGTGAATTAAAAGGCCTTTTTGGCGTAAAGGACTTTAAGTGCCTTAGAGTAGATTTAGTAATAGACTAATAGGATCCTGTAGTTAATTCTAACTCCTTATATAATAGTTGCCCTTCTATCCCTTAAATTAATGTTTAATATATTAACTAATCCACCTAAAAAATAATTGTAAATATAAAGGCGTAGTTTGGTTAGTAGTTTTAGGAGCTAAGAAATGGGTTAAACAGAGGTGTTTCTAGCCCTTTTTTAGACACTAGGTTTTTGGATATCTGGAGATAATATTAAGCGCTTAGTAGGCAGGTTATTAGTCTTAGGGCGTATTTTGGCTATAATACGAGTATTTAAATTAAGGGATAGCGAAGTCGTTTAGCTAAGGAAGAAGTATAGTCGTAGGTCTAGTGGTAGCGGGGTAGTTCTATATATACGCCGTTACTAACCCTTGCCATCTAAGGCGTCTGCCTAGTTCCAGCTAATTAAGAACTTTACCCCTTCTTAATCACTTTCTGCCGAAACACTTTTAAATTATTTGTAACTCCCATCTACTAGCGTAATAATAGTCGATTTTACCCTAACTTACTACCTAACTAAACACAACCTAGAAGCTAACTAAAGCTAAAATCTGACGTTTATAGAATTTTATGTTAACTTAAAGACTTTAGATGCACTTATAGAGCGTAATCTACTTTTAATATCTAATTTGGACGGCTTCCTAGTTTGCTACATTACCAGCGTACAATATTAGAGGAATTGATTCCGCACTAGATTATAGGGATTAGGCGTATAAAGTAAGCAACGTAGTGGTTATGCGGACATTGTTTAAATATAATAAAGGTTATCTAAATAACGAACGAGAGTCGGTTATACAATATCTTTCGCCCTATAAGATATTAGGTCGATCCTCCTCTCTTCCTAAACTTTCCTATAACCCCTTTCGAGGTTCTACTCCATGCTTAGACTTATAAAAAATCGTATATTATTCTTCGGCTGCTATTAAGAATTTTTTTCTATAACTCTTATGCCTTGCTCTTCTTGCGTTATCTACCTTGGCTTCTTATTTATGAAGCAGTGTAGAGACACTACTAGCTAGTAGTATTCTCTCCGTCTTAGAGAATAAGCTAGGTATATTAGCGTTCTCAATATTAAGTATAAGGACACTAAAGTTCTCGTCCCTAATGTCTTTGTTATTATAGACTTGCTTTATAAGCTAGAACCAAATATAGTTAATTAAGGTATATATTATTGTAGCCGTATAGAAGTGTCCACTAACGCAGAGACAGTTTTCTAGTAAGAAAGCCGTATAAATGCGGCCTAGGCCCTATATACTAGTTTGATTAGTAAATAGAGTGTTAGTGTCGCTGTATTAGGAAATAGAGGCTTCCTTTCTGGGCAAGGCGCCTCGCTTTTTGACTATAGCCCTGTTAAAACTGCCTCTTGACCTGAACTATAAAAGGCCCTTTCCCTCGCTGCTTTTTTTCTTATCTTCTATCTTTCTGCCCTCCCGATACTACGCTTCCCCCTTTTTTACTACTAGTCCCTAGCACGGTCGCATTAAGGCATTTCTGCTGTCCTATTAGCGCTTATGCGTATATAAGTCTAGCCTACTTATTCTTCTTTATTCCCAGTGTTTTAGACTAACAATTATTGCAGTTAATTACGGCCTTTCCGATAGGCGGTGACTCTCCTTTCTACGGTAATATATAGACGGCTATAGCCTCCTTTCTTAATCCTTTCCTCTAGTACCGATAGCTTTAATTATTGTTAAGCTCCTTTGGTGCTGCCTCTATCCGCTAAGCGTATGCATATCCTTACAATCCTATTTTCTCTCTTACGCCCTTTCTTTCTCTTACACCCTAGATAATACTTATCCGCGGCCGTCCTATAGAAGAGGGTTAGGGGAAGTCCGCAGTTACCGGCCACATTAGCACCGTTATTTTGTTTAACTCTACCCATATCCCTACCTAGTTAGAGAGGGATAAGTGTACCATATCCCCCCCTTAAAGGCTTAAACCGGCTTACGTTGCACTTATTTTAGCTAACCTACTTAGTTTAATCGCACGTTCTTTTCTTGCCTGGGATATACTATTAGTTAGTCCGCCCGCTTTAGCGTTTGCCAAGAGCTAAAGCTACCTACATTATAACTAGTATGCCTATTAAGCTACTTAGCGGAAAAGTAACTAGTAATTGCTAATTTGAGCGACTACGCTATACGGAGCTATGTTAGGCACTATTCGAATAAATATTACATGGAGTATTGTTTAGGTGGCCATGCATGCCTACCTAGCGGTATAGTTATATTACTATGGATGTTTTAGGGACGCCGTTTAATCTACTGGTTTAGGGCTAAGGGGCTATTAGCTCTGGCTGCCTTATTACTTAGCAGCAGAGTGGTAAAGGATTAATAATCTAGCCTTCTAAGCTATAGGGCTATAGTAGGAACCGCCTAGGTTAAAATTGGAAAGTTATAGCTTTTAGGTATATAGTAGATTAGTAACACGGTAGTATGCCTATAAAGAAATCTCTAACACTAGCTAGCTATGCTAGAGGGCAAGTATTATATAACACCCTATCCAGTCCTTACCTAGCACATTTATACACCTATATATAATTACCGTGCGAGTGGCAGGCGTATCTATTACTGGGCTGTTAGTATTAAAGAGCCCCGTCCGCTACTAATAAGGACACTACCTCCTTTTATTATAGATAGCTCGTAACATATACGCATAAGCGGGGCTTTATATCCTGCTAATATAAGTAACATAGAAGATTAGCTAGATTAGTATTATTAGGAAGTAAATAGATATATTAGCACTGCCCTTTACTAAGAAAGAAGGGTAGAGAATTTACGCCATTAACCTTCTAATAAGGGGCTAGATATAATGGCTATATTAGAGCTAAATATACTAACTTAGACAGATAGATATAGTTTAATTGTAATTTGCTAAGGGTATTAATTAGGCGCTAGGAATTTAAGCCCTTATAAACCTTTATACCCTATAAACGGCAATCTACTCTAGTCTATACTGGAGGCATGTATTAAGTGATTTAATTTAATAAGAGGCCTAGGTAAGGAGTAAGGGGTAAAGGGTAATAGGTAATAGGTAAAAGCTAGCGGCAAAGGGAGAACTAATATGCACTTAAAAAGACCTATAATTCTCCCTTAAAGCTTTTAAAAGTCATAAAGTAACGTAATTTATAAGCCTGTGGTACCACACAAGCGAGTGGTACCACTCCAAAACTTACCAAAAAATCCAAAAATCGGTCATTAATATCTCAATAACGGCTTAATAATAAATTATAAAAATTCATAATTAGACTTTTATACTTACTTTAAGATCTCTATAAAAGCTTTAAAGTAATTAGTTGAGCCATTATTAATATATTAAGATTTAGCTCTTAAATTTAAGCCTAATTATTATATCTTAAAAACCACTTATTAAATTACTTTTAAACTTTAATAGAGGTCTTAAAATAGGTAGGAGAGTCTAATCCTAAATTTTTATAATTTATTATTAAGCCGTTGTTAAGATATTAAAACCTGATTTTTGGGTTTTTTGGTAGTAGTACCACTCGCTTATTAGTACCACTCGCTTGTAGATTACGTTAATGGCAACTCTAACTATAACAACAATGTTAGCACCATCTTAATCTTTATTTTATATCCCTTTTAAAATTTTGCTTAATAATAACAATTTCTATACTAGTCCCCCTAGAAAATTAATAGCTTTGTCTTAGCATTATATAATTATAGCCCCTAAGAAAAGCATAAGCAGTAAACCTAAAAGGAGGAGTAGGGGAGTATTTCTTTTCCCTCTATAAAGTTAAGAAGCATTAAAAGCTTAGGTAATTAAAGGCATGTTATTCTACCCAAGGCCTTAGTTTAGAGATTCTATCTAATAAAACGCTTGTAGACCCTATATATAATTATAAGAATGCTTATAATAAGTATTATAAAGATAATGAGGATAATAAGGACAATAAGAAAGATTTCTATAGGGATAGAAATGATAGTTAAGTCGCTGGAGGAAGTAGTTAAGGTAATTATCCTAGTAATTAACCACTCTCCCTCTTTCCCTAGTAATTCTAAATATATAGTTTTAATAATTAGTAGCAAACCTAATAGTTATTAAAGATAATATAGCCGATCTGGACTTAGAAGCTAAGGGTAATAAAGCTAATAAAGCTAGCAAAGCTAATAACCAACTAATACCTCATAGATTAGGTATATACTTCCCTTTTTAATTTATAATAGCCTTCTCTAATAACTAGTAGATAACTAGAATAATAACAGTAATAAGGATAATAAAGACAGTAAGGGACTGCCTTTATTAGAAGCGCTAGAAGAGCTTCTATGCACATCTATATATAACTATACTATATCCTTAGCACTAGACGACAATTAAATAGATAATTTAGCTAAGGGACAATATATTAGAACTATTCCGCAGCATAAGCAGGAGCTTAGAATATTAGTGGCTGCCAGTTAAGAGTCTTTAGGAGCTAAAAAGTTAAAGAAGCGGAGGTCTAATTAGTAAGATTAACTAAATAGCATTAATTATATCTCTAATACTTCTATTAGTAAGAGTAGCAAAAGTATATAACCTAGGAAGTAATAAAGGTTACCTGCTTTCTAGAGGACCCCGCCTTTTAGCTCTCCTACCCTTGGCCTTAATAACAGTAATAGTATTAAGGAGTAAGCGGTCTCTACTACACGGCCTACTAGATCCTCTCTCTAGCACTATATATCTTCTTATAATACTAGACTACTAGAAAATAGGGCTAATAATAGTTATAATTATATTCTAAATAATTATATTAGTAGCTTAGCTAAAAAAAGCAATAATAAAAACAGCAAGACTGTTATGGAATAAAGTAAGGCCAAGAACTATAGTAATAGAAGTAATAACAGCAACAATATAGATAATAATAATTTTAGGAACAGTAATAGCAGCAATAGCAATAAGGGTAATAAGGCCTATAGGTGTGTAGGGCAACAAGGATTACCAACCCCTATTATTAGTTAATTAAAGACAAAGCATACTACAAAGTATTATCTCCAGCAGTCTTATCATTCCCCTTTAATTTATTTACGTATATATTTAACTAAAGCACTCTACTTACTAGCAATTATTATAAGTGGGTTGCATCCCCTATATATAATTGCCTCTATATTTAAAAACCGCTGCTAAGCTCCGCCTCTAGCTTTAACTCTAATAAAGTAATGCCAGGAGCCGCCTTAAATACTAATTTAGAAGAAATTTTAATCTAAGTAGTTTTTAGACGCTAGGAAGACGGGTTATATATACTAGATATCCTTCCTTAATAATTCCGCTTACTAAATAACCTAGTTAAGCAGCCTTAAAAGCTAAAGCACTAAGGATTAAACCCCCAAAAGCTAAGGTCTAGAGTAAATTTTATAGAAGAGGAAGATACGCTACTTATTAAGTTAAAGAAGGAATAAAATCTTTTATAGAAATAGATTATAGACCGCTTTTTAAAAAGAAGTCTTGGATCACTACAGGCACATTATTATTTAAAATTAAAGGCCTAGCCTACTATGCAGAAGAAAAGGGGCCGGCCTCTTAGGCGGAAGAGACGGCAATAATAGTGGTGCCCTTCTTTTGGCTTAGAGGTTTATTTCTTATTATATATTCCATTTTTGGCTTAATCTATTTATAGCGCATTTCCTATTACTTTTTCGAGGGCGGTAAGCAAGAGCTACTTATATTACTACTTATAATGCTATAAACGATAGAGAATATAAGGCTAAAACTATATTTACGACTTGGCCAGCCAATTTAAATTATATAACACAGCCTTACTAAGCGGCAGTCCAAATATGAAGTCGGGCGTTAATAATTAATTAACTTATGTATATAACGTAAAGGCCCATAAACTGGCTATAGTTAATTTGCCTTATAAATAAGAACAAGCTATAAGAATCTAATTCTAATATATAGCTAAAATACGCGTTATAGCGGACGCCTTACCCGTTCTACTATTTAGCTAGTGGCCTAGTTATATATGTAATGTTCTACGGTAGGGTAGGCCATTAGGTACAGCAATGATATTAAAACTATTAGGTATCTTAAGGTTAAAAAGTAACACTAATATAGTAGATATAAATAAAGTATTAATAATATGGTTAAGAGAATAACTATAAATATTAGTATATAACTAAGTAGTAATATATATATAAATTACAACTATAGAATATAGACTAGCTAAGATGCTATTCATTAAGACGTTTAGTAGAGATAAAAATAAATTAAAAGGATTCCTTATATATAGATAAAGATTAAAATTACTAATAAAGGACTAAAGTTATTAATACTAATAAAATAAGTGGCTTATGCATGATTATTATTAGTAGGTAATACTTTAAAATACTTTAAACTTTATTTTATAAAAATATAAGCCAATAGAATAACTATTACTAATTTAGAAGTAAGATATATGTTCTTATTATGGGACGGATTCTATAGTAAGTTAATATAAATATATAGGGGCTTAAAAATAGAAATAATAGCTAAGGATAGGCTAGAATGTCTTTAAAAGATAATATTAGCAATGGCTTATATAATAGAATTTCAAATATAATTAGTATAAACTAATTGGAATAAGAAAGTATATATAGCAAAGTATTATCAAAGACTAAAGTTAAAAGTCTAATATACATTAATACTTATAGATAATATTAAAGATATAAAAGAGCTTATTGGTTAAGCAATTAAAATTAATAAAAGGATCTTTTAGAGGGAAAGAGCTAATAAAGGGTATAAAAGGTCAATACCTAAATATAAAGTACTGTAACTAGTATAAAAACTATAGTATAGCGGACTAAAGTTAGATTGTCTATAATAGTTTCTACATACTAATAGTACTCTTAAGTTCGGCTTGTACATTTACCACTTTATATACCTACCTTTGGCATCTACTATAGCTTGATAACGTTTATGTATATTCCTAATATACCTTACAAAATCAGATAGTTCTAATGCCGCCTACTCTTCCTCTATACATTGCCTTAACTCTATAAGGGTATGCGGAAATCTTTTAGCCACTCTCTATTTTAATAGACGCCAGATATTCTCTATTGGATTTAAATTAGGAGAATTAGCAGGCCAATACATCTTGTCTATACTATTCAAATTATAGAGCTGCTGCGTGAGCTTAGCAGTATATTGAGAAGCACCGTCTTTTATCAGAATGGCATGCCTCTAAGGGTTCTCTAGGTATTGTGCCACCCAGTCCATAAATCAGTATACCGAGGGAAGCACTTTTTCTCTATATACTTCACCTGTTATACTACCCTATTCCTTCTTAATAACCACCATATCTCCTTTACTAAGGGCTGAAATGCTCCCATAGATAATCTAAAAAAAGTAATCTCTAAACTTAGGAGAACAACAAGAATTGTTATACTTCTCTTCTGGTCACTAGGTGACATATACCTTTCTAAAGACTTTAGTTAAGAGGGAGCACTCGTCGGTCTAGATAACACAAGCCCATAGCTCTGGCGTCTAGCTTAAATGCTCGATTGCCTATACTAAACGTACTTGCTTTTATACTTCGGTAAGGAGAGGTTTTGAAGTGGCCACGCGGCGGCCGTAACACTCTATCTTAAATGCTGCCATAAGAGCTTTCTAATAAGTCTGTATACCTTCCAGCCGAGCGATTTCCTTATATATCATTCGATAATGAGCAGCGTTAAGGGTTATACGAGTAACAAGGCGTTCCTAAATCTCGCCCGTAATGGCAGGCTTTCTACCTATTTACTTCTTTAGGGCTTTAACTTAGGATCTTATTATAGATTAAACGGTTGTCTAAGGAAGTTTTATAGTCGTAACAATTGCTTCTAGTATCCAATGTAAAAGATTGGAGACTGTAAAGATGCGACAGCGCTCTTTATAGGATAGTTTAGTTCCTAGTTAACGGGTCTAGTCTTGGCTCTGCTTTGTTAGACGTAGTAGGCAATACTAACAAGGTCTTTAAATAACGTTAGGTATACTTATTCTACCAATATACTCTAATACACCTCACAGCAAGGATATATGCTTTTATAGTTAAAGCAGTTATTCTAGTACATTTGATGGCACTACCTAAGATAACAAATTTCTTGCCAATGCTTTTTAAAGCGTTAGAGTGATAACTAGGACTAGATTTTTAGTGCAAGTATATACGATGTTTAGCCTCTTCTAGGAGGGTTAATCTATTGATTTCCTTGCATCACTGCTATTTGCATTATTCTGTCTGCTATAATAAGTAAGCAAATACATCCACTTACTTATCCCTTTGTAAATTTTCCTTAGAAATAAGTATTAGTACTATAGGGTTAGCACCGCTATATACCACAACTAAATCTAAAAACGATCTACAGTAGCTGCACGCGTACTCTAGGTTTTCCTAAAATCCTACCAAACTCTTAAGAACAACGACCGAGTTTGCGATGTAGATATAGCTGTATGTCATGCTATAAGTTAGTCCGCATCGCGAAGTTAAACAGTGATTGTCGCGGGGGTTAGGAGTTCACGTTTTAGTTAACTTAGTAACCGCGCCACGCTAGTGGCATAAACGCGGCGGTGCTTAACCGCTATAACGCCAAGCCTAAGAGTAGAACCGCTTCTTGCTAGCTTCCTATCTTTTATTTTAAGAAAGTAGCGCCTTAAAAACAAGGGTGTGGCTAAAGTGGGTCAGCCGTCCTCCCTGCTAGTAGTGGCGAACTTGAAGTATTTTGCGCTTTAATTATCAGCTTTTAATACCGCTAAATATACCACTATTATTACCTTAGTAAGCTTAGACTATAGAATTAATTAGCGGATATCGCTAACCTTTTTGGTCAAAAAGTTAATTCTATGGTCTGAGAGACTTTTCTAGCGTTTCTTAAGCGATCCGACTTTGTTTATATATAGAGCAGTTACCTTTTTTAACAAAATTAATCTACACCCCTATAGCAGCTATTATCTTAGAAATACCGTTAAATTGATCTATAGAAGCAGCTCTATAATCGATTAATATCTCTACCCTATTAGCCCCCGCAATGTTAAGCAGAAAGCGCTAATAAACGGGCGATTTGCCTACTTAGGCTCTATATAAAGCCCTATACGAAGCTCTGCACGAAGCTTTGTATAAAGCTTTACACAAAGCTTTACGTATAGAGGCTCTACATAAAGCTCTATACGAAGCTCTATATATAGAGGCTCTGCATAAAGCTCCGCACAAAGTTCTATATATGGAGGCTCTCCACAAAGCTTTACACAAAGCTCTGCGTACGGAGGCTCTATACAATAGCTCTACGCACAACGGTTTTGTATATAATGGTTCTGCAGAGTATTTACGGGACTGGTGATGGTCCTTTAGTAATCTTTCTTTAGAGTAGCTACAGCTATATTACACACTATAACGCGGACGCTATATATCCGCTAGGCTATAATAGGTTCTTTAGGGTCGCTATTATAGATCTATATAGGTTTTATATATAATAGCTAGTATTTAATAAAGTTATATATAGTTACGGGATTCCTAATAACGCGTTTTTTTTTTAACGAAAATGATCTTAACTCTAGGTGGTTGTGGGCTAATTTAGACCCAATATCTATAAAATATCGGGTCGTCTCTCTAATCGATTAACTTTTGGTAGTATTTTAAGCTGTTATAGTTAAGCGATTTAACCGCGAATATGGGAAATATTGTGGGTATTGTCGGAGCGCCTAAGAAACCTTAGAAATCCCACTTAGACGTAATTTTAGTGGTTTTGTACAAATGTAGTTAGTCCGCTTACGGACTAGTTAAAAATCTAAACTAATAAAATCACGTCTAAGCTTACTAAGGTAACCGCTATTAAACGGACAAATGCCGACCGGAATAATTGTAGGACTAACATATTTAGGTAATAATTGACTTAGCTACCTCAGGTTTGCAAATACCGCTTAAGATTTATCTCTTAACTATAGCACAAACACTTACTTTTATAACCTTTCGCAATATATCCTTTCCCGTTATAGCTGCGCTTCTACGTATATTAATGAGTTAAGATATAGGTAAGAAGTGGTCGTTTACGGTAGGCCTTTACACTTAACTAGATAATAAGACCCTAGGTAACTGTATAGGAATAAAAGGCAAGTGTTCTAACAAGGGACTCTTAATATCCTCTTAACACGTTTAGTTTTAGGAAGTAAGTAAACCTACGAATATTAATATGCGAGGCCGCTGCTAATGCTATCGTGTTTTGTGGTATAGGCTGTAAGTAGACCTACGAATATTAACATACAAGGCTGCTGCTAATGCTATTATATTTAGTAGTGTAGGCTATAAGTAGACCTACGAATATTAATATACGAGGCTACTACTAATACTATCGCGCTTAGTAGTGTAGTCTATAAGTAGACCTACGAACATTAACATGCGAGGCCGCTGCTAATACTGTTATATTTAGTAGTATAGTAGGTAAGTAAACCTACAAATATCGATATGCGAGGCTGCTGCTAATGCCGTTATGTTTAGTAATATAGGGGGTAAGTAGGCCTGCGAATATTAACATATAAGGCTGCTGCTAATACCATTATATTTATTAGTATAGGAGGTAAGTAGACCTACAAATATCGACATATAAGGCCGCTGCTAATGCCGTTATATTTAGTAGGGTAGTGGGTAAATAGACCTGCAAATATTAATATACAAGGCTACTACTAATGCCATTATGTTTAGTAGTATAGGTTATAAGTAAACCTATAAAGATTGACATATAAGGCTGCTGCTAATGCCGTTATATTTAGTGGTGTAGTCTATAAGTAGACCTACGAATATTAATATACGAGGCCGCTGCTAATACTATTATATTTAGTAGTATAGCTTATAAGTAGACCTACGAACATTAATATGCGAGGCCGCTGCTAATGCCGTTATATTTAGTGGGGTAGTAGGTAAGTAGACCTGTAAATATCAATATGCGAGGCTGCTGCTAATGCTATTATGTTTAGTGGTATAGCTTATAAATAGGCCTACGAATATTAATATGCGAGGCTGCTGCTAATACCGTTATATTTAGTAGTGTAGGCTATAAGTAGACCTGCGAATATTAATATATAAGGCTGCTGCTAATACCGTTATATTTAGTAGTGTAGGTTATAAGTAGACCTATAAATATTAACATATAAGGCTGCTGCTAATACCGTTATATTTAGTAGTATAGCTTATAAGTAGACCTGCGAATATTAACATACGAGGCTGCTGCTAATGCTATTATATTTAGTGGGGTAGAGGGTAAGTAGGCCTACAAATATTAATATACGAGGCTACTACTAATACTATTATATTTAGTGGTGTAGCTTATAAGTAGACCTGTAAAGATTAATATATAAGGCTACTACTAATGCCGTTATATTTAGTAGTGTAGTCTATAAGTAGACCTGCGAATATCAACATATAAGGCCGCTGCTAATACTATTATATTTAGTGGTGTAGCTTATAAGTAAACCTATAAATATCGATATATAAGGCCGCTGCTAATGCTATTATATTTAGTAGTATAGTTTATAAGTAGACCTACGAATATCGACATATAAGGCCGCTGCTAATACTATTATATTTAGTAGTATAGCTTATAAGTAGGCCTATAAATATTAACATGCGAGGCTACTACTAATACTATTATATTTAGTAGTGTAGGTTATAAGTAGGCCTACAAATATCAATATATAAGGCCGCTGCTAATGCCGTTATGTTTAGTAGTATAGCTTATAAGTAGACCTGCGAATATTGATATACGAGGCCGCTACTAATGCCATTATATTTGGTGGTATAGGTTATAAGTAGACCTGCGAACATTAATATGCGAGGTTACTGCTAATGCTGTTATATTTAGTAGTGTAGGTTATAAGTAGGTCTATAAATATCGACATATAAGGCTGCTGCTAATACCGTTATATTTAGTAGTATAGTCTATAAGTAGACCTGTAAATATTAATATATAAGGCTGCTATTAATACTGTTATATTTAGTGGTATAGGGGGTAAGTAGGCCTACGAATATCAACATATAAGGCCGCTGTTAATGCCGTTATATTTAGTGCGGTAGGTTATAAGTAGGCCTATAAATATCAACATATAAGGCTGCTACTAATGCCGTTATATTTAGTGGTGTAGCTTATAAGTAGGCCTACAAATATTGATATATAAAGCCGCTGCTAATGCTATTATATTTAGTAGTATAGGCTATAAGTAGGCCTACGAATATTAATATATAAGGTCGCTGCTAATACTATTTGTTCGTACTAACTTAATAGCACAAGTGAGTCGTATCCACGGGCACGAAATACATGTAGTATCGTATGCTTGTTTGGATGGTAACTGTTGATTATATGAAGCAGACTACGTGGTCTATATACTGATGCGCCTCCCCCCTGATTAGTTAGTGCTTCATAAGTGCACCAGACGCGTAAGTGAGTGGTTGGTGCACTAGACGCGTAAACGCGTACGCGGTTAGTACAGCAGGTGCTATAATTATATACTGGCGGTACTTGAAAAATGAAACTACCTATGTACAGCCTCCGTAATTGCTTTAATAGAACCGTAAAACACAAAAGAAAATACATAGGAAATTTCCCCTGAGGTGTCGTTTAGGCTGCTTTCCAAACGGGTTGTAAGTTGGATCCTTAAGGGCCGCCAAGGCGCTAGTGCTAAGCGAGCCAATGGCGATTTTCCATCCCGGGGATGGAAAATCGTGATTGGTTAATTTAACTACCCTATAAAATTCGGTAGGTTATGTAAGTCCACCAAGTTCCACCGTAGCTTTCCACCGTTTTCTACCTGTACCGTATAACGAGCCGTACGGCCTTCTAACGGGCCGTAGACATACCGTAAGTGCTCCGTTAGTCCCGTTCTACCTATTCTATAACTTTTAGGTTAAGCTTATTCGTGTTAATTAGGGTTTTAAGGGCTTAATACAGCTTTGCCTTAGTCATAGCGTCTACTGGGTTATTTCCGCCGCTAATCCATTTGACCTCCGTAATCTCACATCGTTTATAGGCCTGATGTAGGCACATTAGGTCGACCATAAGCCTCTTCTCTTATATCGTACCTAGTTTAACTAGGCAGTCGTAGAGGGACTTTGAATTGGTGTATAGAACTAGGGGTAACCGCTCCAGCTATAGGATCTTTTGGATTGTTGATTTAATTGCGGCTGCTATATTAAAGCTATAACCTAGTGCGTATAGTTCGGAAGCTAGTACACTGCGGGTTACTTATTTGTATTTGATTGAGGACTAGTATAGGATATTTGCGTCCTAATTACGGTCCGTAAGTATAAGTATAAAGCCGATTTGTGATAATAGGTCCCTGTTATTAGTAAAGGAGGCGTCTGTAAATACTAGTAGGCTAAGGAATTTTAGGTCTAGTGGTATAAAGGTAAGTCCCTTTACTGCATTATCAATTTGCCACTAGATGCGCTTATTAAGCTGCTTAACATTTTCTTCTTATAGATCTACTGCCTAGGCCGTAAAGAATAAGTTGTAGGTAGATTTGGGTTGGCAGACTGTGGTAATATAGGCGCCTCTTACACGCTGTGTAGCGTATTAGTCCTTTATATTTACGGTCTTACGGGTCTCTCTACGGGAACTGGTGAGGTCTATAGGCTTTGCTGTAATAAGCTTTAGGTTTTAAGCTTGGCGTTCCTAAGTTAGCTTAATTAGGTTGCCCTTTTATATAATTAGGCCTCCATTAAACTTGATCGGATTCTGCTTAGTTAACTGCTTTTACGGCTTTGCTAGGAACTTGGCCTTTTATAGTTTAGTTTCTTTAGCGTCCGTAAAGGTCTAGTCTGCTAGGAATAGGGTATTGTCTGTTTAAAGTTTAATAATACTAAGGCCGTTTAATAGGCTGTATAGGAGGTAGGGGTCGTAGGTTAACTGTTCCATTTTGAGCTTACTGATGTGATGCTAGTGGTATGTCTTAAACTAATAGTTTCCAGCTTCTGGTACTCCGTATAGGGGTTTTACGACCCGTAGAATTGTTCCTAGTTGTAGGTTGAGCTCGTGGGGTGGTTGTATAAAGATATCCCTGTTTAGGTAGGTATTAGACTATACGTAGGCTTGCGAGATATCCCGTAGGTAAAGAGCTACGGGTTTGCTTTGCTGTAGGCTGGGTATAAGTGTAAGTATAATCTATTAGCTGACTTGTTAAATCGTGGGCGATTATATAAGGACTAAGTCCTTTCCTTGGTCGTTATAGGCTTGTATAATAAGCCTTAATTTTTTAAAAGCTCTATTAGTACTAGGGTACTTAATTTTATTAATAAAGCGTAAGTTAAATATACGGACGCCTTGCGGAATATCTCTTTCTGTTATAATTGTAAAGACGCCCTTTTTAAGTAGTCCGTTAATCTCTTTACGTTGTAAGTCCGTAAGCGGGGTTTCCTGTATTAGAACTAATATATTTATAGGCGGATATTGCTTTGCGGATATTCCTACGGAGGTTAGGTAAATCTTTATTATAGTGTTCTTAGTTATAGAGTGCTTTTGGGGGCGTCCTTAACCGCGCTTTATAGTTAGTATAGTAGGTTTAGTGGGTTTCTAGGGGACTTCTAGGGTAGGTAAGGGTGCTTCTAGTTTATTTAATTCGGCGGTTGCTTCTAGTTCGTCTGGTTTGGCGGTTATTTCTAGTTTATCTGGCTTAACGTCATAGGTGTTTTTGGGCCGAAAGTAGGGTTTTATGGATGTGCTTCTAAACCTAGTTGGCCTACTAGGAAGTTATACGCAGCACGTCTCGTTTTCTACGGCCAGTAAACAGTAGGGTCTGGTCTACTTACCGCTTTTACGTTATATAAGGACTTTAGAGTTAAGCGGGAGGTCGTGTACTAAGGTCGTGTTAGGTCCGTTGTGGTGGTGTAGGGCGTTATTAACAGTTTGTTTGGCCCGTAGCTTAACTATCTTAGCTATTGCCTTCCGTATTATAGCTGCTTATTCCGTAATAGATGGGGTAGGAGGATCTAGGTTACTTATCCTTGGGTAGGCTCCGTAGACTAAGAGGGTAGGTACTAGTCTATTTGGGCCTGTGGTGTTATTAATAGCTTTTACGGCTATCTGTAGAGCCAGTTCCTTTTAGATGTCCTTATATTCGTCCATAATAATTTAATAAGCTCTCTATAGAGCTAGGTGAGCTTACTTAATAAGCCTAACGGACTAATACGCCTTAACTAGAATAGCTTTTGTTAATATAGCTATGGCTATAGCATACTGCTAGAATTCCTTACTAATGAAGTTCCTACCGGCGTTGTAGATAATATACTTAGGAGGTCTAACGTATATATTAATCCAGCAGGTCCGTAAAATATCCTAAGTATACTTTGTGGATATATTTTGTAACTAATAGGTGGCTTAGTAGCGGGTTGCTTTGTTAATTATATATAATACTAGGCTGCCGTTAATGTATATAATGTCTATATACACTAAGTGGTTAAAGTTAAGGTCCTTATAAAGGGTGAACTTGAATCGGCCTAGGGAACGTCCGTATTTCTGGTAAAAGGAGTAGTATTTAGTTAGGTAATTAACTGCCTTCCTGTTGACGTCGTTGTGTCTAGAGCGTTTAAGGACTCTATATAGCTTTTCGGCTAATAGGTAGCCGAAACGGCGGTGTAGACGGTAGATCTCTGTACTGGTAAGGTAGCACGGGTTATAGTTAAAAGATTCCTAAATGTAGGTTTGTAAAGTCTCTCCCTATATAAGGAACGGGTGTCTAAATTGTTGTGTAATTGGTAGGGTAATATGCTTGCTTTCTGGGGCAGTTGCGGGGCTAATTAAGGTGTCCGTAATATTGTTATAGTAAACTTATAACCTGTCTATGTCCGTAAGGTAAAGTAAGAAAGGGGTGTCTGCTTTTATTATATGGAAGTTAACTAGGCTAATTAGGGTCTTAACTATAACTAATCTAATTAATGCAGTTAAGCTAATGCCGAATTAGACGTTTATGGCCCTAGTTTGCGTAATATTAATGTCCGTATTGTTATTTGCGGTGGTCCTATATACGAGGTATTGTCCGTAGCCTGTAGTAGACTTCTTAGAGGCGCCTATGTCGATTATAACACCGTAGAATTCCTTGGGGGTATAGCGTTCTGTAGTAATATATGTAAATGGGTCCTGCTTATAATCTATAATGTTTATAACAGGGGTGCTTATAGAATAGTTTTTGGGCGTAACTGAGTGTATAAAGGAATGGTTGGCTAATATGGTCGTAATATTAAAGGCTTAGCTGTCCGTAAAAGGTCTAAAAGTAGTTAGGAACGTCTCTGGGGTCTTCTATTCCTAGTTATTTAGGTTAAAGTTAATTATAAGGGCTTCTATTAACTTATTAGGGGCTCCTCTTCTTCCTTTCCTTTATATTCTAAGATAAACTGGCTAATCCGTTTATTAAATTTCTTTTTAGACCTGTTATGTTCTTCCTGGGTATGCCTTATAAACTAATATCCTTCTTTACTACACACGAAGTATTTCTGGCTTGTTTATTTGTGGGGGTATACTTTTATATAGGGGTTGCTGCGGGGGTTATAGGTAGGACTTGGTTAGTATGGGTGCTACTAGCGGTAGCGGTGGTCCGTAAAGTAGACGTCTAAGTCTGTTTATGGATATTAAATATCTGTAATAAAGGCTTAAGTGCTGCCTGGTGGGTTTAAGACTTTATAGGTTATAATAAAGGAGCGTAGATTATTAATGAGGCTAGCTAAGGTATCTGTAGGCTTGTAATAGGTATACTTATAGGGCTCTACTTCCTAGCAGGCTGTAATAAGTTTATTATACAGGAAGTTATCTATTTAAAGCTTAGCGTTAAGGCCGTGCTATAGGTGCTGGAGGTCTTTAATGAGAATTTGCAGGCACTCTATAGTCGATTTTTTAGTGTTCTTGTTGATTACGGTCTGTAGCTTAGTTATATTCTATTAGGTAAGGATATTACGCCTATATTCCGGTCCTTTAAAGTAATTATAAGTAGCTTTATATAGCTTATTAAAGGGGACACTAAGGGGGTTACTCTTAAGGTTAGTGTAGTAGTGGTTAAGTGCTAGGCCGCGCAGCATAGTAGAGTAGGCTTGGCTGAACTCTTATTTAGGAATGTTGGCCTTCTGGTAGAGGTCCGTAAAGATGGTTAGTTTAAAGTTAAAATTATTATTTTTACCGCTATACTTAGATTCGTTAGTATAGAGCTTAGCTAGGTTAGCTAGCTTCTTACTATAGGTCTTTACTTAGGTGGGTTGCGAATCTATAACTTGCGGATCTGTAGCTTGCGGATATGTGGCTTACGGGTCTATGACTTAAATAGTAGAGGTAGTTTGGTCTGTATTTTAGTTTATAGGGGTATTGTAATTTATAACTTAAGAGTAGGATGTATTTTAGCTAATAAGGTTAAGTCTAAAGCCGCTTAGGTTTGTAAGACAAATTTGGTTAAGTGGGTTAGGTATAAGGCTAGCGATTATATTAAGTTTAAAAGAAGTAAAGAGTTCCTTAGTTTCTTAGAACTGGTCTAGGATTTCCTCTTTAGTCTATTCCGTTTGGTCCTTCTTATATATTGTGTTGTATAAGGACTATACAATAGTAACTCGTTTATTTCTTTTAACCTATATACCTTAGTTATATAAAAGGGTTTGTAGTTTACGGATAGTAATAGGGTTATAGGTCTTAAGAATAGCTTCCGTAAAGTCCGTAAAGTCTTCCTGGTATTGCTCCTATAGGTCGTTATTTATAAGCTTAAAGTGTTTATATTTAAGGATTTTGAAACTAATATAGTCGTTAACGTCGTTTGTAGACGTAACGTTGACTCCTTATCTCTACTTCTTTTAACCTTTACTGACTTGCTTGCTAATGTCTGCTATACTATAGTGTAGTGTAGTGCATAGCGGGTGGTAGCAGCTTGTAACGGGTGGGGGAGGTCTTATAACGGTCCGTAAAATCGATTAATGGGTCCGTAATGGTTTGTAGAAGGGTAAGGGTTTTCCGTAAAAGGTCCGAAGAGGTTTAAGGTTTAAGGGGGTTAAGGATAGGGGTTCTGTATAGGTCTGTATTCGCGTTTATAACTTCTAGTAAACCGTACTAAGACTTAAATAAGTATATAGAGTTAGAGATAAGTCCGTAATTCCCGACTTCCGACCTTCCAGTAGGTTGTACTAGAAGTTTAAACGGGTAGTCGCTATCGTATATATCGCTCGGGGGGAGGTATCAAGTGATTGCTGATCTGTGCGCGCTCACTAATCAGTGTTCGTACTAACTTAATAGCACGAGTAAGTTGTATCCACGGGCACGAAATACATGTAGTATCGTATACTTGTTTGGATGGTAACTGTCGATTATATAAAGCAGACTACGTGGTCTATATACTGATGCGCCTCCCCCCTAATTAGTTAGTGCTTTATAAGTGCACCAAACGCGTAAGCGAGTGGTTGGTGCACTGGACGCGTAAACGCGTACGCGGTTAGTACAGCAGGTGCTGTAATTATACACTATTATATTTAGTGGTGTAGTCTATAAGTAGACCTGCAAATATCGGCATATAAGGCTGCTACTAATACTATTATATTTAGTGGTATAGCTTATAAGTAGCCCTATAAAGATCGATATATAAGGCTACTGCTAATGCTGTCGTGTTTAGTAGTATAGGCTATAAGTAGACCTACAAATATCAATATATAAGGCTGCTGCTAATGCCGTTATGTTTAGTAGTGTAGGGGGTAAGTAAACCTGCGAATATTGACATACGAGGCTACTACTAATGCCGTTATATTTAGTAGTATAGGGGGTAAGTAGACCTACGAACATTAATATATAAGGCTGCTGCTAATACCATTATATTTAGTGGTGTAGCTTATAAGTAGGCCTACAAATATTAACACATAAGGCTGCTGCTAATGCCGTTATATTTAGTAGTGTAGTTTATAAGTAGACCTACAAATATCGACATATAAGGCTACTGCTAATGCTGTTATATTTAGTAGTATAGGGGGTAAGTAGACCTACGAACATTGATATACAAGGCCGCTGCTAATGCCGTTATGTTTAGTGGTGTAGCTTATAAGTAGGCCTGCGAATATTAATATATAAGGCTACTGCTAATACCGTCGTGTTTAGTAGTGTAGTAGGTAAGTAGACCTACAAATATCGACATATAAGGCTGCTACTAATACCATTATATTTAGTGGGGTAGTAGGTAAGTAAACCTACAAACATTAATATGTAAGGCTGCTGCTAATACTATTATATGTAACGGAACCTTGTAGCAAGAACTACGGTGGGCTCGTTATTGGGCTAGGTGTGTAGGAAATGCAAGTACAAAAGTCAACAACGTAATAACAACTGGTGGAGTGGTTGCCCAACAGATTAACTCTAATTGTATTCTAAGAATTACTACAAGGAAGGAACTATCTAGGTAGGGACTGAGGGTCCTTAAATACACAACCGTACTCCTATAAAATCCTTCTTGTACGTGATATACGTCTTATACGTAAGGTACGTAAGTTCCTCTCGTTCCTCTCGTTNAATACGTAGCANATCATNTNACCTNNGTTACCATTCCTCGTCANATNGTTCTATCGGCTCNATCCTAGACCGTGCCTAAATCAACCAACTAGCTTCTTCCGTCTCTTCTCCAAGTAGTCGTAATATCGTACTTAAAGCGTCCGTAACATTATATTTAGTAGTGTAGTCTATAAGTAGGCCTGCGAATATTAATATGCAAAGCTGCTGCTAATGCCATCATGTTTAGTGGTGTAGTAGGTAAGTAGACCTACAAATATCGATATATAAGGCTGCTACTAATGCTATTATGTTTAGTAGTATAGCTTATAAGTAGGCCTGCGAATATTAACATGTGAGGCTGCTGCTAATATCGTTATATTTAGTGGTGTAGTAGGTAAGTAAACCTGCGAATATCGACATGCGAGGCTGCTACTAATACCATTACATTTAGTAGGGTAGTAGGTAAGTAGACCTGCGAACATTAATATATAAGGCTGCTGCTAATGCTATTATATTTAGTAGTGTAGTTTATAAGTAGGCCTACGAATATCAACATATAAGGCTGCTACTAATGCCATTATATTTAGTGGTGTAGTGGGTAAGTAAACCTGCGAATATTAATATACGAGGCTGCTACTAATGCCGTTGTATTTAGTAGGGTAGTAGGTAAGTAGACCTGCGAATATTGACATATAAAGCTGCTGCTAATGCCGTCGTGTTTAGTAGTGTAGCGGGTAAGTAGACCTATAAATGGCCTTTATATACGACCGCTTAGACTAAGACCTATACGTATATAGAACGATTCTTAAACTTACGTATTTAACGTTACCATTACTCCGCATTTGTTTTAAAGCCTATTATTAAGCACGCTATCTAGTTAGCTTATCCCGGTTACCTATTATACCTACTATAACTCTATTATAGCTGCTAAAGGCAATATTAATCTTTCTAAATTCCGTAATACTAAAAATTGTTATTAGTTCTACGCTCTCCTCCTTTATATACTAAAACCGGACTCTAAAGAAGATTAAGCAAATATTTAAATTATTTAAAAGCAATATAGACGATAATTAGCGCTAAAGCTTAGAAGGATAGGGCCTTATATTCTTTAGATATATCCTAATATAAATTAGTCTCTTTAGCCATGCTCTAAGCAGGGCTATTACTAAATACTAATCCTTACTAGAATCTTCTAGACATTTTCGTCTACTTAGCAGATAGTTTCACTAACGTCACAAGTCCTATACTGCTAATAAGAACGCTTATATATCTAGGACGGCATTACTAATAATACCTAGATATTTTACGCTACCTTATATATAGCTTTGTCGGTGTAATAAGTCCCACAGTTATAACAATTGTTTGGTTGGAGTGGGGGCATTCTTACCAACTAGACTTCTCTACGTTAGTAATATAAATGATCCAAATTCCTTACGCCTTAAACTTGCCGCGGAAATAAATAGAACAAAGTACATCGCCCTATCCTATCGATGGGGCGCACTTTTAGATAATAAGAAGAGAGAATTCTGTATAACAAAGGATAACATTGACTAATAGCTAAGTGGCTTTAATATCTCCAAATTACCACAGACTTTTTAAGACGCTATTAAGGTAACAAGGGAGCTTTATATATCGTACCTTTAGATTGACTTACTTTACATAATTTAAGCTAGGGACGATAAAAAAGACTAGGAAAGCGAATCCAGATATATAGAAAGTGTCTTCTCTTTAGCATACTATATAATCGCTACCACTTTAGTAAGAGATATAAAGAACGGATTTCTTGACCGGAAAGTAAATATCAGTGTGTCCAAAAGTTAGCGTCGCTAGCAGCGTCGCTGCCAAGAGGCTGATAACGTAAGCAGTCAGCGAGCTTATAGAGTTGTGATAGTTAGTTAGCTATAAAACTGCAGCTAGCTAACAGCTCGCTGCCTTAGTGGTAAGATTTAGTCGTAAGCTATAGCTTTTAGTAGAAGTTAAGGATATTTAAATCTTCGGCTAAGATCCGGTTAGTTAATTATATACTAAATAATAATAAACCTCTAGAAATCTCTCGCTTAGCTATAGTATTCTTGCTTATATAAGGATTTATATATTAAGAAATATTTTAGTATATATACTATTACCAAGATTAATTGAATTAGGTATTAACTACCCTTAACTATATTATAACTATATATAATTAAAGCTCTATATTTCTAATCTAGTTTCTTTACTATACTATCTATATTATTTATAAGTAGCTAGTTATATAATAGCTTTATAGTAGTATAATAAAGGGTAGCTATTAAGCTGTTTTATTTTATATATACAGTCGCAAAAAAATAAAAATAAAAATTAGATATACTTATATATTATAATAATATAAAAATTAATGGTTATACATTTAATATGGCTTTTATATATTACTATCTATAATCTATATAAATGGCTAGTAGTTTAGTTATATTATAGTAGAGTAGTAGAAGAATATTTAGGCTTTAGGGTTTAAAGGAGATATTTATAGATTTTATTATAGAGCCTTTTCTACTACCTAGAGCTAAGGTATAACTTACTCTATAACAATAAGTAACTAAGACTTCTTAAGTTAGGAATATCCTATTTATAGTAACTACTACCTCTTTAAGGAATATCTAGTTAAAATATAAGTAGTAATACCTATTAATTTTAATAAGGGCGCGTACTAAGATATTTCCTAGTATATAAATACTTATATAAGCGGAAATAATTAAAGTATTTTCCTTAATATCTCTATTACGTACTATAATCCAATTCTTTTATATATTAGCTAAGTAGTAGAGTTTCTTTCTCTACTTCTTTCTTATTAAATTTATAATATATATATTACTTAACCTTTTTAATACCGCGTAAGGTTTATAAATTAACTACTTCCTCCTATTTTCTAAATAATAATAATACTAAATTAGAGGATTAAGATAATTCTATATTATAAAAGCCTCTAGCTAATTAGAACTATAGCTATATATTTTCTATTAAAATGATAATCTAGTAGTTTAATTAACTATATTAACTCTAGTAGCGCTTAAACTATACCCTAGTTAATAAGCTTAAATATTAATTTTACTAGCTATAAACTAACTATAGAGGCAGAAAAGCTAGCTTAGTAAAATATATTAAAAAGAGCTTTATATTTAATTAAATCTAATATAGAAATAGAGCCTCTAAAGCCTTTACTACTAACTATTCTACTTACCTTTTTAAGCCTCTATAGGTATATAGAACGAATTTAGCTATATTTAAATACTATATTAAGTAAATTAGGGCTAAATTTTAATTAGATAATATTTATATTTATATATAGGGGGGTGCTACTAAAAAACCGCAATAAAATACTATAAAGTTTATACTAATTTCCTAATTGGGACAGCTAGCTGACAGCTTAACAGTTAGCGTACGTTATCTAACAGTTAGCGGACAGCGAGCGATCCAATTAACGCAGTCAGTCAGCTATTTTTCTCGAGCTCGCAGCTAAGCTAACTGTTGGACACACTGGTAAATATAGAGTATTTATACGTTCGAGATACCTCTGGCCGGGGATTCTATATTTGCGCCAGTACTAATAACTTTAAAGTGGATGTGGACATAGCTAAACTTAATACGCGCGCATAGGTAATGTAAGAAAGGGTCTTATCGCGACAAACTATCTATTTTAGTGCTAATTAGATGTACTAGGAATGCGGTTAAGGGGTTTATTACAAGAACCTTACTAAAATAAAAAGGTAAGAGCTTAGCAATATTTGATGAACTAAAATGCTGCTAATGGAGGCCCTTTACTTCTTAGCTCGCGTTAGAAAAACTTCTTTATACTTAATTTAAATTTTCCAAAACGGCTTATTAACTTAGGCCACAGAAAAACCGTAGAATTTATTCACTTTCTTTTCTAGGACTACTTAAAGCACCATTTATTAAAGAATACTAATAGGGCTATTACAATATCTAGGCTATAGGACCGTATTATAGGCGCTTTAAAGTGTTAAAGTAAATATAGCATCTTTTAACAGTATATTTACAGGAACCTCTTATAGCACACGTCTAGTAATAAGATGGAGTAGATTAAGTATCCTAAGCGGAAAGTGCCATTGTAGTCATAGATAGCATATACTAGAGGTATTCGGTTTATAAAAATACTATTTAGCGCTATTAATTAGACTAATAACCTTAGGCTTAATAAGCGCAAGCTAGCATTAATTGCCGACGTGGGAAAGTTTTAGAATTGCACAACAGAACTAGATAAGAGACGTTATACCATCTTAGATTTTGGCAGAGTAAAGAAAGGATAGATATAGTATAATGTTAAGGAGATCAAGGATCTCAGTAAGGTATAATATGTTATTATTAGAAGGTACAAAGAGATTAGTTTTAGATGGTATGTTAAGAAGTAGTACTACATATTAGTTATTAGGCCGACCAGTGTAGATAGTAAGTACAATTAGGTTAGTTCTAGGACGATTTATAGAGACTATATAGTAAGGGAAGCACTTAATATACAAATTGTATAAGGGTTTTACATAACGAATCTAACGAATAAACGAATATATATATAATTTCATTGTCAATTTATAAAGTACTGTCTATATACAGTGTATATACTCGATTAGAGTTATTAAACTAAAGAGATAATATTACGGTAAATATACGGAGCCCTATAGGCTGACCTCAGACCATATAACTCTTATTATATAATTCTCTACTTATATAATATATGCGACTCCTAAGTACTCCTTAAGGATTTATCTTAATACTATCCTATATCTATATCCCACGAATATTCTTCTAAAGCTTACAGCTAAAATTATCCTCAAAATTGAAGTTTATATAATTTTGCTACGCGCTTAATTTTAAGGACTATAATATATAGCCCTAGGCGCCCGCACTTTAATAAATTACGAGATTGTTTAGCGATAGTATAATTAGCAGCATTTACAAAGAATGATTAAAGCAGGAAATACGTTTAACTCGCCCCCGCTAGTAGGGAGGACGGCTAACCCACTTTAGCCACACCCTTATGCGCTTAAACTGTAATAGAGAAGTACTCTTTCGTACCGTGGCAAATTACATACCTTTAAGAATAGCGGCTTACTAGATACGTAAAGTGGAGGTACTAAAACTTTTATTTACAAGCAGGGTTGGGCCTTTTTAGGTTGTTATAAAGATAACTAGTAATATTAAACCGTTCTTAGGGGCTAGAACTAAAAAAGCATTTAAAATTATTATTTTAGTGTTAAGATTTTTATCAAGCGACGCTAAACCTAAGACGAAATAAAGTACGGCGCGAAGAAATTCCGAGAAGAGTAGGTTAATTTACCTAAAGAGGTAAAAAGCTAACTAATAAGTGGGCGAGAAGATTTAACAAATAAGAAGGCGAGAAGATTTAATAAATAAGAGGGCGAGAAGATTTGATAAACAAGAACGTAAGAAGGTTTAATAAATAAAAATAAAGAAAATTTAATAAATAAGAGGGCGAGAAAATCTAATAAATAAAAGGATGAGAAAATTTAACTAAATAAAAGGGCGAGAAGATTTAACCGATAAGGGCGAGAAGATTTAAAACTAATAAAGGGCGAAAAGAATTGACTAATAAGAGGGCAAGACAAGCGCACCCCTAATTTTTCTCGGGCGGTATAAGAGATCGCCCCTAGAGGTAGCTCCGCGAAGCCTGGAGGAACTCTACTATAATAACTATAGACGAAAGGGTTGGTCTAAAATACGTTAATGGCGCCGAATTTAAAAGTGTAGGTGTAATTAAGAGCCCTAGGGGGAAAAAAGCCTTAGGGGAATAGAACCGCAAGGGCTTCTATAAATAGCGAGTCACTAGAATTTATTTTTGTCCTCAGCTTCTCGGCTTTTAATTAGTTGGTACGCTTCGCTAAGCCTTACTAGCTTACGCTTTAATAAGTTGCCCTACGCTATTTTATATAAGTTATATCTAAGGCTGCTGCCTAGACTTAGAGAGAAAGAAAGAGGGGGATTAAGTAGGCTCTGAAAATCGAGTATCTAGTTTTAAGTATAAATGAAGGGCTATTTTTAGCCTCTAAAAGGGTCCTAATTTTAGATATTTCGAGCGCCTAAAATTAGGTACTTCATTTTTAGTATTTACTTAATCCCCCGAACCTCCTCGCTCCTATCTTTAACCTTTATTTTTCCTTTTAAGCAAATGGTGTAAAAAATCCTAATCTAGTAATAAAATTTCCGTATAGCTTTCCTATCTACTAAAGTCATTAAGAAAACGCTAAGCATCTATATAATGCATCTCTTAGCTAAGCTAAGACAAGACGCTACGCTAAATTTATAGGGCTAGTGCTAATCCCTATAGAAGACGGGAGCGCCTATACCTTTAATATATATCCGTTAATAAGGATACAGGTTTTATACTAAAGATTATATACCTTAATCTAAATTAATTAAAGATAATAGAACTAAAAAAAAAATATATTGCTATATCTTTTACAACTATGCAACTTCCCTATTTTAATAAATTTAGATAAATATTTAATAAATTTAGATAAATATTTAATTTATTAGGGATTTTAGTATAGTTTATAGAGGTCCCTAATAAAAGTTCTTACACCTTCCTAATTAGGAAGTTTTGGGAATAATAATGCTTATTATTATTATTAATTCTATTTATCGCCCGATTCGGTCCCTTTTTAGGTCTATGCAGGCTTCTACCTTCTATATATAGGAAAAACCCCCTAGGGGGGAAAACCTAGGTATATCCTTTTAGCTAGTCTTACGCACTCCGCCTTCGCCTCGCCTGTATACCTTTATATAATGTTTACCTTACGTACTATGCTTTTAAGGTGTCTTAGAAGATCTAGGGGGTAGTAGGAGGGTTTGGTAATTCGCCGGCGTGCCGCCTTTAACTAGGTAGGGGGTGTCCAGTCTCTAAGGGACTAGAAGGGGGCGTATCCTTTAGTGTCCTCCTACTGGATCTTATTTGCTGTCTGGAACTGCTAAAGAACTCCTTAGCTTATAAGCTATTGTGCTGCTATATATAGACCCCTACTTATAAAGAGCATTCGGGTAATATTATTTGTGCCTGCTCTAGTGAATAACTGGTCTCTTATAGTGCGTTAGTTGCAGAAAAGTAGTACATAGCGTACTAACTGTATAGGCTATCCGCATGTATAGTATGGCGTAATATTTAGGACATAGATGCTTGCTAGCCATGCATTTAGCCCTAGGACCTCTGTCCTTAGTAGGAAGGCGGCTATGGATTCTACCTTCGTCTGTCCTTTATATAGGGGGAGAGTTGGTGTTATCTATAGGGTAATCCATGTGGCTGCCCTCTGTGCTTTTGCCGCCTTCTTCTATTATTAGTTCCACTTAATATCTGCCCATCTTGCGATGCATATAGTGGATCTCCACTTATGCTAGTGGCCTCCTATCCTCTACTGCCGTGGTAGCGCTCCGCCGGCGTGGCGCTAGGTCTCCGCTTAGTGTTATAGTAGCTCCCATATTTCCTATTCTTTCTCTGCTGTACGTAGGCGGAGGGCTTCCTAGCTTATAAGCTTAGGCGTGTTGCCCCTCTAGGGGGCCCTTACTCCTTATATACAATTAAGTATTTAGCGTATATCCTTCTCTACTGGGTAGTCTTGTACTATAGCTGCTCTTTATATGGCAATTATGTCTATATATATGTCTAGTGGAGGTACTACTACTTCGCGTTCTAGTGCGGCACGTAGTATCCTCTTATAGGCCCCTATAATTCTATATAGGCATTAATTTTATAGTTTAACTAGTAGCTCTAGGGAGCTTTTTGCTAGTGGCTTGCCTTTTAGGTCCATGCCCTAGATCTAGGCGCCGTATAGCATTATTGGCCTTACTATAGCTGTGTATAGTAGTCGTATACGTCTAAATAAGGGTCCCTAGGTTAAGGCTACGATACGCAATATCGCTGCGAATGCTACTACTCCCCTATAAGTCGCCTATATGATATACGTATTCCAGTTTAGTCTAGCGTCCACCTATACCCCTAGGACCTTAAGGGTGGCTTCTGGTTTTGCTTCGCAGCCCTAGATGCTTACTATTGACGCTAGGTCATTATTCGCCCTCCTTTTCCTTATAAAATGGATAAGCTAGTATTTATCTAGTGCAAATTTAGCGCTATACCGTTTTGCCTATATAACGCACCTGTTATGCGCCTAGTTTAGTCTAGTACAGTTTTCTGCTGCTGTGTTTCCCTATATAATTAGGTTTGTATTGTCTATAAATCCTAAGGCTACTATTTCCTGGTTGCTCTTAAATGTCTCTAGTAGCTTAGATATAAAGAATAAGAATAGGATTGGTAATAGGGGCGACCCCTATAGGATGCCTGTAGGTATTAGTATTAATTCGCTTTCGTAGCCCTTAAACACTATCTTAGTGGTGCGCCCTATTAGAAAGGCTTATATAAACTTAACTATCCAGTCTAGTAGACCCTTCTTTCTTAGGATCTATAGGAGTCTCTTATGTGATACGTTGTTAAAGGCTCTACTTAGGTCTAAGCTAAGCATAGATACTACACATCCTGGGCGGGCTTGCTACGCCACTTAGACGCTAGAGGTAATTAGGGAGAGGGCTGAGAGGGTTAATTGCTTCTTTCTTGCGCCTATTTGTGTCCATAGTAGTAGTCCTTACTCCTCTACGGCGTCTTATATACGCTCTATAACTATCTTTTCTAGAAGCTTTCCTAGCGTATTTTTAAGGGCGATTAGTTAGTAGCTTCCTAGGAGAGAGTAGTCCTTTTTATTTGGCTTTCTTAAGACGACTATAGTTGTTACTTTATAGCAGTTTAGTAGTTTGCCTTTATATAGGTAGGTGGTTGCAGTATTTGCTAGTGGTATTGCTAAGGCTTCTAACGCAGCCTTAATTGCCTCATTTAGGATCCTATCTAGTCCTACCGCTTTGCCTATAGGGAGCTTCCAAATAGCTTCTTTTATATCCTTTATTAAGACTATCTGGCTTATCTCTAGGGGTAGGGGGTAGTCTTGGTTGCTAGTGTTCTATAAGTCTGCTTGGCCTACGCCTAGGAAGAACCTCTCTGCTAGTATTCTTATTTTTTCCCCATTATTATTTGTGTACTAGTTGTATGCTATCTAACGTAGTGCAGGTAGGTGGGGGTCCCCTAGCGTTTCCCCTGCGGCTTGCCTACTCCACTTTAATATTCGCCAGAGTCCCTAGTTGTGTGGCTTAGTGGGGTCTAAAGTAATTTCCTTAAGGAACCGGCGCTAGCTGTTTCTGCTCTCCTTCCGTATTATCTTCTTAAGCCTATTCTTTAGGGCTTTATAACTCTATTGGTGGTAAACCTCACCCGTCTTACTGTACTGTCGCCTCGCCCTCCTTAAGCCTGTGAGTATCTGCGCTGCCTCTAGTAACCATTCGCGCCAGGCGTGTTTACTAGGCTGGGCTATTAGGCAGTGCTTATCTAGGCAGTTGCTTATAGTCTTCTGGATATCCTCTAGCGTTGCCTAAGGTATTATTACTAGCCTGTTAGTGATTTCCTGGGTATATTTTTCCTAATCGAGTTTCTGGATGGCGTATCTCTGGCGGGTTCATTGCGCTAGTGCGTTAACGTTAAGGGTTATCCGTATAGGTATATGGTCTGCAGTTATTGCCTATATATTCTCTGGCCCGCAGAAAGCTAGCCGGTCTACTAGTGCTTCGTGTATAAATATAAGGTTAATTGTGCTCTCTTAGGTTCCTCTTTTCCAGGTAGGTTCGCCTATTAGGGTGGTTAGGGCAAGGCCTCGCGTTTCTAGTTCGTTAAGTAGGTGAGTCGCCTATGCTTCTACTATAGCCTGCTGTCCTCCCTATGCTATATAGTGTGTATTAAAGCCCCCTAGGACTATTATCTCGCCTTCTGCTGTGTTAATTGTTTGTTAGAGTAGCCCCCACGTGGTTATCTAGGGCCTATTATCGCTTGGGTTGTAGACATTAATTATACTAATTTGGCCCCTATTTATAGCTATTTATAGTTTAGCTATATTAGGGCTAATAGTGTGATAGCTCCAGGCCTATGTGTTAATGCGTTAGCTGATTAGGAAGCATACGCGGGTAGACGGGTTTGGTTTGTATAGGAGGTAGTATCCTTTTAGTTGGTACGTTTTACGGGTTTATTTGTTATACGCTAGCTCCTATAGGGCTATTATCTGGTGTTCTTTTAGGTCTAGGCTGTTGAATAGAGGGCGTGTTGCTCTGTAGCTAGGATATATATATATTGCAGAGCTACAAGAGTTATATATATAGCAAGTTTGCCCAAACTGCTTGCCCAGTTCCCTACCACGGTTTTCCACGCAAACGCTTCTATAGTAGCTAGCCAGCCAAACTAGTTCCTGCCCGTGTGCACCTAATTTGCTCCATAAGCCTATCCCTACAGCCTGCCCCTGCCTAGATAGACCGACACGTGTATCCGTCCTTTTGGGCTATATAGACAGTGTTGTTAATAAGGTGTTAATCCTTCCTCTAAGATAGGTCCACTAGGGGTCAGAGCCTAGTAAAGGGGTAAGGTTCCTAGAGTCGTCCGTCGCTGCCATTATATACTATACCCTATAGCCGTTGCCAGCTGCTTCGCGTTACCTGTGACGCTCTTGCAACGATAGGCCGACCGTGTCTTGCAGGCGTGGGCCTATGATAACTCAACGCCGCGCAGCTACCGTCCCCTACGCCTACTAACTAAACTTGTTGTCCTCCCATCTTAACTAACACCTGCATCTAAGTCCGTTCCAGCCTACCTACATAGGTTTGCCCCAGCTCTTTCTTAGTCCATTCTGGATTAACGTCGCTACCCAGAGAGGTTGCCCTAGCTCTTTCTTGGTCCGTTCCAAATTAACGTCGCCGCCTAGAGGAGGGTTAACGCCGCTGCGTAGAAAGGGAGGATTAACGTCGCTAAATGTGGTTAACGGTGTTAAGATTCTTCCTGTGCCCTCGCTGCCATAGCAGTCTTAGAGCGGAATAAGTACAGAGGTGCCCTATCGTCCCCTTAGACCTATCGCTTCCGCCAGCAAATATAAGCGCTGGCTTGTGGCCCTAGATCGGTCGTCTAGGTAGAGAGACGTCAGGTAGTTTTTAAGACCATTCCTCTGTTCTTAATAAGTTGTCTATGGTGGTTTTCGAGTCTTAGCACGCTAAGACCCGCGAAGACTCTGCTGTTCTAACGGCGTTAAGGACGACGCATTTAAAAGCGTCCTCTAGCCACAACGTAACGCCGCTGCATCAGTAACAGACGAGATCCTCACTCTCAGCTTGACCATACGGACAGGATGAGACGGAAAGGAACCCCCATAGGACAGTATGGGTCGGATCTCGATTTTAGTGTTCCTGTAATGCTTATTATTACTTTTTATATTTTTATATATTGTCTTACTAAGTATAAATTAAAGATCTAATAAGGAATTTTAATATATATAGTATTAGACTAGTAAATTAATTTTTAAAATTTACGCGCCTTAATATATGCTAGGTAGACTCTAGTATACGCTATATAGGCTATAAAATACATACCTATGCTTACGCGTACGTTAGTTTAAAACTTCCTAATTAGGAAGGTGTAAAAACTTTTATTAGGGACCTCTATACTTTAATACGTTTAACAAAACGTTAAATATAGAGAACCTGGACTTTAAAGTCGCCTTCCGCACTATATAAGACACTGCCCTAATATAGCATGTAACTTTACTATAGCTGCTTAGTAACCAGCGCGCCCATTAACCCTAACGGTCGGTACCCTTTTTCTTCTTCGGTTTAGACCCGGTATCTACCTAGCCTAGTTTAAAAGCTTATATAAGCTTATCTAATTAGCCTAAGAGTTTGTAGAAGCTTATAGGAGTCCCTATAAGAGCATACCCGACTAATAACGCGCCACGAATATTATATAGGTATAGTATAATTAGGCGAGCTGTTTATAATAGGGTATAAGAGGCGCCTTATAAAGTTTAATAGTAAATAGAGTTATAGTAGTAGAGTACGGTCGCTGTGTCAATAAGGCTAGTTAGGCAGGACCGGGTTTAAAAACGCGTCTTTAGACTTTAAGGCTGTACTTCACCCCCTAATACGTTAGTTAGCTAGTTAAATTTACTAGAATATATAGAGGATGTTATAATTTAATTGCATTACAAACTATAGCGTAGCTACTAGATTAACCCTATTATAGTTACTTAAAGTTAATACGCGTTAAAGATCGGGCCCGGTTTATAATAAACGCGTACCTATAATCTCTTAGATACTTTGTAAAGGAATTTAGGGGCTAGTAGGTAGCGCGACGTTTTATTAGCTTAGGAGTTTATAAGAGTTAGTACGCGCTATTAATTAGCTTAGAAGTTTGCACGAGTTAGTAAAATAGGGCTGTGGTAATAGAGTAGGGCTATATAACGCCATAAATTCCTTAAAGAAGTGGCTAAGGCACCTAAAATAAGTATAGCCCCACTAAGCCTACGCATAGCTAGAACCTTCTACTTATAACCTTATATTACTATTACCTATCTATACTTTCTTATTAGCATAGAGTCTACTATATATAGTATCTAAACTTAAATATAGTATAGTAAGTTATGTTTAGTGATCTAGAACTAGTATAGGGTTATATTAAGAGATTATTAGGGGTTAAGTGCTTATCTAAAGTCCTTATATATTCTAACTGCGAGCCAGGTTTAGCTCTATGGAGTTACTAAAATAAGCTTAGTAAGTAAATCCCTAGGAGATAAAGGGTTTCTACGTTAAATTAACAGCTAACTTTACCTTTCTTAGTGATTATAGCCGGTATATAAATCCCTTTAAGTTGACGTATTTTTCTGTAAATTAATAGCTGACCTTACCTTTCTTAGTGGTTATAGATTGTATGTAAATCCCTTTAAGTTAACGTATTTTTTTATAAAACTAATAGCTAACCTTACCTTTCTTAGTGGTTATAGAATGTATATAAATCCCTTTAAGTCGACGTATTTTTCTATAAATTAATAGCTGACTTTGCCTTTTTTGGTGGTTATAAAAGGTACATAAATCCCTTTAAGTTAATGTATTTTTCTATAAATTAATAGCTAACCTTACTTTTTTTGGTAGTTATAAAAGGTATATAAATCCCTTTAAGTTAATATATTCTTCTATAAATTAATAGCTAACCTTGCCTTTCTTAGTAGTTATAGATTATATATAAATCCCTTTAAGTCGACGTATTATTCTATAAATTAATAGCTAACCTCGCCTTTTTTAGTGGCTATAGTAGGTATATAAATCCCTTTAAGTTAACGTATTCTTGTAAATTAATAACTAACTTTACCTTTTTTAGTAGCTATAGCGGGTACGTAAATCCCTTTAAGTTGACGTATTCTTTTATAAATTAATAGCTAACCTTACCTTTCTTAGTAGTTATAGATGGTACGTAAATCCCTTTAAGTTAACGTATTCTTCTATAAATTAATAGCTAACCTTGCCTTTCTTAGTAGTTATAGTGGGTACGTAAATCCCTTTAAGTTAACGTATTCTTTTATAAATTAATAACTAACCTTACCTTTCTTAGTGGCTATAGTAGGTATATAAATCCCTTTAAGTTAACGTATTCTTTTATAAATTAATAGCTAACCTTGCCTTTTTTAGTGGTTATAGTCGGTATATAAATCCTTTTAAGTTAATATATTTTTCTATAAATTAATAACTAACCTCGCCTTTCTTAGTAGTTATTGTCGGTTTTATAGGGGGGTGGCCTATTAAGAGTATACTCTTGTTCTGATGGTTTGTAAATAGGTTATCAAAAGCAGAGGATCGTAAGGATCGCAGTGCTTAAGTAGGGGGCTGATGAGTCACCATAAGGATGACTAATCAGTGGCACGCAACCACGTAATATACATTCCAACACTAGCAGTTCTTTCTTTGTGCGTAGAACGGCCATCCTAAGACATACAACCACGTAACCTCTGTATATACACTCCAACACAACCTCTGTCCATATATTCCGACACTAGCAGTTCTTTCTTTATGCTTATAGCGTTCGGGCAGAGCAGTAAGGTGTCGGTATAGCTGCAGGCGGAGCAGCAAGTTGTCGGTCGGCTGCGGGTAAGGTAGTAAGGGTAGGTCTACTACAGGCGGAGCAGCGACGGTCGAATGGGGGTTAGCTACAGGCGGAGCAGCTAAAAGTTAATGTGGTGCTACAGGCAGGGCAGCAAGGTGTTGGTTAATTGTGTTACTGTAGGCAGGAGCAGTAGAGGGTCTGTTCGTTCGGGTAGTAGTATAGTACCAGCGGCGGTAGTAATAGTGGTCAAGTATAGAGCTTGTCTATTAGTCGGTCGGTTAATCGTAGGCGTATAGGCACGATTATTTGGTTGGTAGATCGCAGGTGTATCAGCGCGATCAGTATCGTAATAGCAGGCATAGCGGCGCTATTAGTTTGTCGATGGTATATGGCAGTACGGTGCCATTATTAAGGGTTCGTAGCTGCCGCAAGGCGCCAGCAGATTCGAGAGGGCAGAGGGGAGCGCGTTGGCGTTGTAGGAGACACGTAACCACGTAACCTCTGTCCATACATTCCAACCTCTGTCTATACATTCCTACACTGGCAATTCTTTCTTTATGCCATTAATGGTTTATAGCTGCCGCAGGCGCTAGCAGATTCGAGAGGGCAGAGGATGGGGAGCGCGCTGGCCTTGTAGGTGCGCTATTAACGTGATTTCCGACGTGGCAGATCTGCAAGGAATGTAGCAGACGGTATCGGAATTGTAGGTAGAGGGTAGGGAGCGCGCTGGCGTTGTAGGCGCGCTGTTAATATAATTTTAACGCAGTAGGGTGTCGAGAATGTAGGAATAGCGTGCTGGCAGAACTTTAAGAGTCTAGTAGAGCTGAAATTGTTATAAGATAAGGGCACGCTGGTAATTGCTGTAGATGCTAACAGAGGAGTAGGGGGGGCTAGAGAGCGCGTTATTAACGTGATTTTAATAGGTTTAGTAAAGAAGTTAAGTTTAACGTTGCGTAAGAGGTAAGGGGTAGTTACGCAGGAAGCTAAGGGGAAATTAAGAAACGCGTGGTCTTCTTTGTATTCGTGTAAGGAAGTAAAGGTGGTAAGCTTGCGGTAAGCGTAATGGACGTAGAATTAAGGGCGGGTGAGGCTGTTAATTCCTTAAATATCTTTTAGATTCTTTGCTCGTGTAAGAAGGAAAGAAAATATCTGATATTCCTTAGCATAAGGTAGTTCTATAAGTTTGTGTAAGGAAGTTATAGAGGCCTTATCTCTTCTAAAAAGACCTTATTAATCTATGGTATAACCTATAAGGTTAACCATTAATTAATATCGGTTTCACAGGGGGGTGGCCTATTAAGAGTATACTCTTGTTCTAATAGTTTATAAATAGGTTGTTGAAAGCAGAGGATCGTAAGGATCGTAGTGCTTAAGTAGGGGGCTGATAAGTTACCATAAGGATGACTAATCAGTGGCACGTAACCACGTGATATACATTCTAACAGTTATAGACTGTACATAAATCCCTTTAAGTTAATGTATTCTTTTATAAATTAATAGCTAACCTTACCTTTTTTAGTAGTTATAGATTATATATAAATTCTTTTAAGTTAACGTATTCTTTTATAAATTAATAGCTAACCTTACCTTTTTTAGTAGTTATAATATATATATAAATCCTTGGTCCTCGAAATCGGACTCTGCACCTGTACGTGGTGAGGCCTACGAACCTGCTGGTCTTTGGACTCAGCAGAGCCAACGCAGAGACGTCGCACAGCTGCGGGTAGGACCTGGTGGTTGTCGAAATGTTGTGGGGGGTAGTGAAAGGTTTTCATATGGGATGGTGAGATTTCGAAAACCACTACTGACGGTACCCCCTTTATAGTAGACTACTGCTATTCTCCTATTCCAAACCTGTGTGATTCTTGCGGATACGTATGGAATCTAACGTCCCCCGACCCTTAATTGAAAGCATTGACGACCTCACATTGACGGATAAATAAACGCGATAAACGAACGAACGAACGAATAAACGAACGAACGAGCAAATATACGGCCCCTCCTAACCCCTAGGGCAATCGCCCGCGGAGCATGCGGTTACTCGCCGTTTTTTCCTACCGAATACTACCTAGCAGCCTGGATTGCGACCCACGGTTTTCCTTCCTTGTCTCCTTTTAACGGAGTGGTGACCCTTAGAGAGGGCCTAGCCAGGCTGGTTTTTGATGCTATCGATAAGGCGTTGATTAATAATCGCTATCATTAGTCAATAATCGATAATCATCGATAATTACTTGGCATTATGGTACGTGCCCGAGGCTAATTAATTTACAAAGGGAACTTAGAGGAAGACTTCCAGAAAAGGCCCTAATAGTCTCCTAATATCAGACATTATTCGTCTAAAATACCACTTTGTTTGTAATGTTTTAAATACTCTACCCTCTTAAGGTTTTCTACTCCCATCTATGCCCTTTCCTATAATACCGTACAACATCCCCCTAAAAAGACTCGCTCTGGTTTATCGCTTATAGCTAGAATTAAGAGAATATTAATTGCTATATATAATAACCTTGGCCAACGTTTTTTTTGTTAATCTTAATACCACCATTTAAGCGCCGGCATCTTACTAATATCGTACGGTTCCCTATTATAATAATCTTAGTACTCATCCTAACTTGCTAGTTAAGTATACTTCCCTAGCTTTTAAGCAATTTAATTAAATACGTTAAGTTTCTGCTCCTAAGGTCTCCTTTTATATAATAGAGGACTTAAAGGAGTAGAAGCTTTTTCCTGGTAGGACTCCTAAAGCTCTTTAACCTTTTTTAATACGGGCTTAACCTACTTTACTTTCTAGTTTGCCTTAATATACTTTATATAACGGTTTAGATAAAGAATAAGGGCAGCGGCGTAAAGTGGCAACTCATCCGTTTTACTATAGTACTTATTAAAGGTCTCCCACCCCTTTCTAATTTAAGCGCTAAACTCCTTATTAGAAGCATATTCAGACTATTATACGGTATTAATATTGTCTAATTTAGAAGGAAGTCTACTTATAAGCGCGGCTTTAAAGTACTAAACAATAATATCCATAGTAAAGAGTACACTATTAATTGTTACGCGGTTACCCTAAGTCTTTAGAGTTACTTAGTAGAACGGTTAAAGGAATTCCTTAATTATATAAAGCCGTTTCCAGTCTTCCGGAGAAAGATAGTCTACCTAAAGTATGGCAAAGTGGTTCTTAGTATAGGTATTAATAGCTCCCGCCTTTTAATCGGCTATAGCTAGCATTTAAAACCAGCTATTCCATCTCATACGGTTATTAAGTGGAATTATTTTCTCTGCTAGATCTTTAAACTCCTTTATATAACTAGCGGAACTACGGATATATATAATAATATTATAAAGCTTACTAAGTGGTCCTATAACCCGAAAGGTTGCCCATTTCTCCTCTTTATCTACTACCTCTCCTTTTCCTTCTTCTTTATTATACAACTTAAGTTGCTTTATTTTAATTAGACCATAAAATAGGAAGGCTTATACGGCTAAATTAATAATATAACCAGTATAGCGGATCCGCCAATATATAGAATCCTATTTAATATCCTCCTCTTTCTAGAGATAGGCTTCTACCGTATAACAAAGTATATTATTTAAAGTAGCGTTATTATAAACGATAGACCTAAGCTTTTGTATAATACTATAGTCCTTAAAGACTAGGAGAAGAGTAGTAAATTACTTATTTCTGTTATGGTTTGCCACCGTATAAAGCGCGAGAAGGGCCTTTAAGCGCTTCTTTTAACTACGGTTAATAAAATGGGCGCAGATCCCTAGAAGAAGAAGCCTATTTAGGAAAATCCAGATATTAAGTAAAAGATAAATACTTAATACTACTAACTGAAGTTTCTTTTATATAACGTCTTTATAAGTCTGCCAGGACTGCTCAATCTTCTTCGTAACTTAAGAGTGTGCTATAGTTATAAAGTCGGATGATTCTAGATTAAGCACTTAGCAAAAAGCATAAAATTTAGGCCATTCAACAACTTAAAAAGGAAGGTTTTGTACGATAATTAGTGTAATTAAAGCCTTATTAATTATATCCTAATTTAGATATTTTTAGTAGACTTAAGTATTAATCTCTTCTATTTAGCCTAAAGACTCTACTTGGGTATAAAGTTGCTGTAGTTAATAGATGGTTTCTTCTTAAATTAGACCCAGAGTTTGGTCGACATATATTCCATACTTTAACTTAAAATATCCACGCATATTTGTACTAACCGAAGTGCTATACAGTAGTATCGCTGTACAGTATATACAGAACTTATACTAAGAATTCTCTTTATTACGTGCCGTTTGAGTATGGACCTATATCGTATAAGCGGATCCACCCCTTCCTTTTAATTTAGTTTCGACCGAATTATAGGTAGTTAAAGGCGCAAGAGATAAATTGATTTTAGAATCCATAATTCATATAAAATAATTAAAGAGAAGGATGGAGTTCAGAAATTTTGGTTAAGCGGTAAGAATTATCAATAAGAATCGATAATAATCAATTATCGTTAATAACGATTATTAATCGATCTTATCGATAATAAGTTATCGAAAACCACACTGGGCCTAGCTGGGGCCTAGGTATAAAAGATACCTAAATACAATATATCCCGCTCGCTTATTAGTATTACGGTGGCTAGAATAGATGAATCCCCCTTACGCCTTCGATGGCTCTAGGGGGGGGGAGGTAAGGCGTATATAGTAATGGTCTATAGGAGATAGCATATAGGGGACGGACAAGACAGTTAAGATATGGGAGGGTTAAGTACACAGCGATTAATTGGCAAGGCCTAGCTAGGACGTAGTGAACCCTAGCCTTGGATATGTTACGGACGCTTTAAGTACAATATTACGACTACTTAGAGAAGAGACGGAAGAAGCTAGTTAGTTAATTTAGGCACGGTCTAGGATGGAGCCAATAGAACCATGTGACAAGGAATAGTAACTAAGGTTACATAATGTGCTATGTATTAAATAAGAGGAACGGGAGGAACTTACGTACCTTACGTATAAGACATATATTACGTATAAGAAGGATTTTATAGGAGTACGGTTATGTATTTAAGGACCCTTAGTCCCTACCTAGATAGTTCCTTCCTTATAGTAATTCTTAGAATACAATTAGAGTTAATCTATTAGGCAACCACTCCACCAATTATTATTACGTTGTTAACTTTTATACTTATATTTCCTATATACCTAGCCTAATAACGAGCCTATTATAGTTCTTACTATAAGGTTCCGTTACATAATCACTACCTAGTTACGGTATTAATATAAAAAGTTAAACAATATACCACTAAAAGCAGCCACCACGACGCTATTAACGGCAGCAACTACTTTAAGGACAGGAGGTGATACCAGTATAGCAGATACTGACTTACAGCAACCTATAACGGTTAAATAGCTACAGGAAATAGTTAACTAGCTAATAGCTAACAATATAGTGTTAAAAGAAAGACTTAATAGGATAGGAGCAGCAAAGATCAAGCTACTATTAATTAAGAGATTTATAGGAGAGAGGTTAAAGCTTAAAGGATTCCTTACGTAGATGCACTTTAAGGTCTTATAAGAGGGAGTAAAGTTACCTATACCCGTGGATCGGATAGCCTACACAGGACTATTCTTATTAGGAAAAGCACTTAAGTAGTTTAAACTTTACCTTACGGAGATATAGGTAAACGGAATAACGACCACTAACTAAGACGTATGATTTATGTTCTTAAGTTGGGAAGGATTCGCAGAACGACTTACACAGATATTTAAAGACCTAGAAGAAATAACTATAGCGGAAAGAAAACTCTAGAACCTTATATAACGAACTTTAGCAATTAAGTATATAATATAGTTCCAGATACTAGTAATATAAGTAGAGTAAAATAATAGGGCGCTTATAGCATAGTATAAACAGGGACTTAAGGCTAAAGTCTAGGACGCGATTATCCTAATAGAAGATGCGGACACCCTAAGGGAACTAATAAATTAGGCGATTAAGATTAACAATTAGATCTACTAAAGGGAACAGGCTAAGAGAGGCTAGGACAGAGTTCTACAGTTATATAAGGCGTAGAGTACGCAACGACAGAAGCTAAGTTAGAAACTATAGTATAGCGCAGAGCCAATGGACCTAAGTAGTACTAAAGAAGCCTATAAGAGATGGAGCAAACTATAGAAACTTAGAGGACAAGGATTAAGTAATTAAAGGTCTAAAGAGTAAAGGCTAAATTAGGGATCTTAGCAGCAGAAGATATTTAGGCGGACTCTATAGCAAGAGAAATAGTTTAAAGAAGGAGCTTATATAAATTATAGAAAACAAGGTCATTACGTTAGAGACTATAGAAGTAGGTAAAGTTACTATATAGTAAAGGGCACGAGACCAGCAGACGATATACACGTATAGAGGGACGATAATGTACTACAAAAAACAAAAGAATATTTAATTAAAAGTTTTGCATTTTATTACAATAACGTATACCAAATTTATAAGGACGCTAAGTACGGCGTAAGCTATTAGCTATAAGAGCTAGCACCTATAGGATATAGAGAAACTAACAAACCAGTTCGCAGATCGGATATTAAGGATAATAAATTTAACTTAGGCGAAATATTCCGTGACAATAAGGCAATAAGGGCCGCTTACTAGAAGCGAGTAGACCTCGGAGATATTATACTAAAGGTAGAGGATAATTCTACTATAGAATAAGAAACATTAGTAGGGATCAAAACCCCACTAGACATAATGTCTATCGCTTTACAAGACGCAAGAGAAATAAGATAGCGAACTACTTCGGCACTCGATAAAGGTAAAAGGCCAAAGGCTTAAGATTTTTAAGATAAGATAAGAGATAACTAAGATTCTTAAGACGAGATAAGGTATACTTAAGGACCCATAACGGACGAAAACCAATAGAGTAGGGCAGTAGCTTAGTTCAGAAACATATAAATAAGCTTAGGATAGAGTTTCCTACAGGCATAAGACTCTTAAGACAAGATAAGTAAGATTTAAGACTCTTAAAACGAGATAAGAACACTACGGACGCCTAGTTGGACTAAGGCGGGAGCTAAGCTTAAGTTAGAAGCAAGCTTAGAATTAAGTAATCCAAGGGATTAAGAATTCGGAGTATAAATTAGGATACCTATAAGCAAGAGGTAAGGAGCTTCTTTATAGATTAAAGAATCTGCAGCGTAAATAGTAATTAGACTAGGAGACAGATATATAGACCTAGAAGACTTACTAGGGGAACGCAGTGTTTAGCCTAAAGATTAAAAAACTAATACTAAGATTAAGAAGCATAAAGACTTTAAGGATCCACTTATAAGACGCAATATAAAAAAAACCATAGAAGAGTTTAGGGCAAGAATTACCTTATAGTAAGAATAGAAACTAGATAAGAGATCTAGTATATTAGGACGTATAAAGGACAGAGCACTAGTATAAAGAATTACTAATAGGCCGAGAGCAGGCATACTAAGAGCTAAGTAGCTTACTAAACTGGAAAATAAAGAGGATCTAGGAATTCTAACTAGGTTTAAAGAACAATATATAAAGGGCTATCACGATATAGTAATAAGAAGATACTTCCTTATGGACAGACCGTATATACTCTAGCAGCTGTACTAAAAGTGGTATAGGTAAAGGCATAATAATAAGTAGGAAGATTTCTACATATGGTTGGATAAAAAAGTTATTTAGGACTACCTAATTATAGAGAAGGCCATAACATATATTAAAGGAGCCTTAATTATAATGTCAAAGGATTTAAAGAAACGTTTAGAGGACTAAAGAAGTAAGAAACGTATCTTAGTACCTGCGAATAAAGTTATAACGTTTAGATTAGCACAATAAAGGTTTAAACTTAGGGATAAAGATAAGCTAAGAGTTAACCTAAAGCACCTAGTATATTATACGTTATTATAGATTACGTGCGTGGACGATATATATAAAATGTATAAAAATCCAAAGGAAAAGAATCAGAAATACCCTATAAGGATATACTAGATAACGGACGAGTAACAGTATAGGAATGCTAAATATATGTATAGATAGCATCCAGCAGAGGTCTAAGAGGAAGGAAGTTTAGTACTTTAACTAGGAAGATTCCTTATAGAAGAATACTTAGACGGACAATAGTAGTGGGAATGCCTAGAAAATATGTATCTATAGTATATTAAAGATAAAAAGCAAACTAGGTATTAGCTAAAGAGTGAGCCAAGTGCACTAGGATTAAGTAGCTAATGGTTAGAAAAAGTAGAGGCCTACGGGACTAAAGGGAGCTAGTAGTAGAGCCTTAGACCCTTAAAGGAATTTAAGGACAATACCTAAATTTATAAGTTAATTAGTAAGATTAGCAGTTTAAAGCGCTAATAGATAGTGGAGTAACGCGAAACCACATCTTACTAGCAGTAGTTAAGAGAATGGGACTACCTTATAAACAAAAAGAGCAACCTTACCCATTAGTTACGATTTTAGGAGATCTAATAACCTATAGAGGAGGGATTATTAATCTTAAAACAGGACCTATTTAGATAACTATTAAAGGAAAATAAATTAAGATATTTTTTAATATCCTACTATTAGGACAGGATAAGGCAGTATTAGGTATACCTTAGTTATAGGAATACAATCTAAGAATTAATTGGATTATAGGTTAGGTTAATATTAAAGATACTTAACACCGCAAAATGTAATAATAAGCTAAGTTAGTATGGTACTAAGTAAGAGCAACCTATAAAGAAATAGAAAAAGGACTAAGTTATATACTAAAGAAATACCACAAGTATAGTAGGAAACTATAGTTACCGGAAAGTAAAAAGCTGTTAAAGTATATAGTATAGGACTATAAGATAGAGTTAGAACTAGGAACAAGTCTAAAGTTCTTTCTAATCTATAAGCTTACTAAAGAAAAAGGTAGAGCGTTAAAAGAGTTTATCTAGGAAAATCTATAAAAGGGATATATTAGACTATTGCAGTTATTAGCGGGTTATCCAGTACTATTTATACCTAAGAAAAACGGTAAACTAAGGCTGTGTATCAACTATAGACAGTTAAACAGCATTACTAGGAAGGATAGGTATCCTTTACCCTTAATTAGCGAAATCTAAAACAAGATAGGTAATGCGTAAATCTTCACGAAGATAGATCTAAGATGGGCGTACTATTAGATTAGGATTAAGGAAGGCAATAAATAAAAGGCAGCCTTTAGATTAAAGGAAGGACTATACGAGCTATTAGTTATACAATTTAGGCTTATAAACGCACCAGCAATGTTCTAGAAGCGTATTAACAATATATTAGGAGAATATTTAGATGAATTTATTATAGTATATCTTAACAATATTATTATCTACTTAATGACTAAGGAAGAACACGGGGAACACGTTAAATGGGTCTTAAAGAGACTATAAAAAGAATAGATGCTAGTAGCAATTAAAAAATGCGAGTTCTTTACTAGGAAGACCAATTTTATTAGATTTATTATTAAACTAGGCTAACTTAGTATAGATCTAAAGAAGATTAAGGCTATAGTAAATTGGTAGGAACTAAAGAACGTTATATAGTTAAAATCGTTTCTAGGGTTTTGCAATTACTGCAGAAGGTTTATAGCGCAGTAGTTAAAAAATATTAAGCCATTTACGCGGTTAATAAAGAAAGAAGAACTATAGGCATAGGGAGAGGAGTAGAGAGAACTCTTTAAGAAAGTTAAAGAGTTATTTACCTAGGAGCCAGTTCTTAAGATCTATTAACTAGGACTAGAGACGGTTATAGAAATAAATATATTAGACTATGCACTAGGAGCATGCTTTATATAAAGGCATTAAGATAAATGGCATCTAGTAGCATACTATAGTCGAAAGATAACACTACTAGAGTTAAACTATAATATCTATAATAAGGAGTTGTTAGGTATAGTTACAGCATTAAAGAAATAGAGAGCATTCTTATAAAGTATAGAGAAACTATTTATAGTTAAAACAGATTATAAGAACCTAATAGGATTCCTAATAATAAAGGAACTTAACTAAAGACAGGTTAGATAGGCAGAGATGCTTACGAAATACTATTTCAAGATTTAGTATACTAAAGGTATAGATAATATACGGGCAGATACTCTAAGCCGTAAAGCTAAACTATAAAATAAGGAGAAGCTATTAGGGGCTTTATTGCGAAAAGATACAGACGGATTAATTAGGTATAATTATCCAAAAATTACAGCAACTTAAGAAGATAATAAACTAGAGAGAGTTTACGAGACACTAGAAAGCTTTTAGGTATAAAGAATTCTAAAAGCATAGCTAGAAGATTTATAGACAGATATATACGAAAATTAAGAAGCGAAATATATCCTAAAAAGCATAGCAGAGTAGTTTGTAGAGGACTTTTATAAGGGACTAACTTAAGGATACAATAGAGCTATGGGCTTAGTGTTAAGACTCTAGGAGGAGTATATTATTAACGGAATCTAAAGGATAGCTAGAAGGGTTACTAAAGAGTGTCTAAACTACTAAAAGAACAAACTAATAAGGTATAAGCTATATAAAGGGCTATAACCTATTAAAATACTAGAGAAACTATGGGAGGTTATATTATAGGACTTTATTATTAAGTTGCTAAAATTAAAAGATCCTATTACTAGATAAGATTATAATATAATCTTAATAATAGTAGATAAGCTTACGAAGTGGGGATACTTTATAGCATATATAGAAGAAATCTCAGCAGAAGATGTCGCTAGAATCTATATTAAAGAAGTATTTATAAGACATAGAGTACTAAGTAAAATTATATTGGATAGAGATCTAAGATTTATAGCAGTATTCTGGGAAGTATTCTTAGCGAAGTAAGGAGTTTGAGCAGTAACTTCTACCGTATATTATCCGCAGACAGACAGTTAAACGGAAAGATTAAACTAGACACTAGAGTAGTACCTAAGGCATTATATTAATTATGCATAGAATAATTAGGTATTACTATTACTAGTTATATAGTTTATATATAATATAACACCTTAAGAAGAAATAGGTATATTACTATTTAAGGCAAATTACGGATATAAGCTAAGAATATTATTATTACTATAGTAAGTAAAGAAAATGAGTAGCATAGCCAAAGAAAGAATAAAGATATTAATAAATCTTTATATAAACCTTATAGAATCAGTAAAGAAAGTATAAAAGAGAATAAAAAAGTACTATAATGCTAAAAGATCTAAGGGACCAGATCTTAAGGAGGGAGATAAAGTGTGGCTACTATATAAAAATTTTAAGAGTTAACAACCAAGCAAGAAGTTAGACTATATTAAACTAGGACCTTTTAAAATTACGTAGAGGATTTTACCGGTTATATTTAAGTTAAACCTACTAGCCAAAATAAAGATCTACCCTATACAGTATATTATAATGCTAGAGCCAGTATATAGGAATGTTAAGCCACCGGTTTATAAAGTAGACACGTATAGAGGATAAGAAGAAGACAAATGGTAAGTATTAAAGATTATTAATTATAAGGACATTAACGACGAAATATAGTACGAGGTTAAGTGGATAGGCTATACTAAAACTACCTAGAAGTCACTAGAGAATTTAAAGAATGCTATAGGAAAGGTATAGGAGTATCAGAAGAGATTAGGTCAGGTAGTATTAATAAAAAAGGATCGCTAAAGAATAAGTTACCTAAGGGGAACCCAAGAAGAGCAGTTGCCGAACTACTCGGATCTGTTTCCTTCTCTATTAGAGGAAAATCCATTTTTTTATTACCTAGTTTCTGCAAACCTTATTTTATAAGTTTTTACTCCTTAAAACAAACCTTCTTATAAACCTTCTTAAAACGAAGCAGATAAGTAGACGCCGTAATTTAAGTATTTAGGGCCTTCTATTCCGCGTTACGGGAACGTTCCAACTTAGTAAGGGCTTATAATAGTTTACTATCTAGCCACATAGTAGTAGATTAAATATAGGACCTTAAGACAAATTAATTAGGGAACTAAACGACTATTAAGAGTAATAGATCGCGTATATTTAGCATTAGAAGTAGAGCAAACGTTATAGGATAAATAAATATTCGCTTTAGTACACTCTAAATAAAAGGACGGTTGTCGCGAAGATAGGTTTACTAGCGTAATATAAACTAACCCCTCTTTTAAATAACGAGAACACGGAGACGGTATAATCTTACTAAGAGATAATATTACAGCGACAGTGCGAGCACGACATTGGGCGTATAAGGAAGAAATTGCTTTAGGTATAATAAGCAATAGTATTAACTAAATTAATTAGACGGATATTACACCTCTAATAAATAACTTAGAGATGTTTTAAATCTTTAAGGACAAAGATAAAGAGGAGGGAGATGGTGTTACGGACGCTTTAAGTATAATATTATAACTACTTAGAGAAGAGACGGAAAAAGCTAGTTAGTTAATTTAGGCACGGTCTAGGATAGAGCCGATAGAACTATATAACAAGGAATAGTAACTAAGGTTATATAATATGCTATATATTAAATAAAAGAAACGGGAGGAACTTATATACCTTATATATAAGACATATATTATATATAAGAAGGATTTTATAGGAGTACGGTTATGTATTTAAGGACCCTTAGTCCCTACCTAGATAGTTCCTTCCTTATAGTAATTCTTAGAATATAATTGGAGTTAATCTATTAGGTAACCACTCCACCAGTTATTATTACGTTATTAACTTTTATACTTACATTTCCTACACACCTAGCCTAATAACGAGCCCATCGTAGTTCTTGCTATAAGGTTCCGTTACAGGATGAGCTAAAGAAGGAAGCAGTGGTTCCTAAGGAGTTCGAACATCGAAGGAGGATAGGACGTAGCTGTAGGCCCGTAGGGCCGCTGCTATGGACGGATATGGCAAATTGGGGTTTTTTATCCTACTGAGGTGGCTTATAGGGTTTTTCCTCCCCTAACTGCAGGGGTTTTCTTCCTGTAAATATATAAGTTTTCCCCCCTGTGACGGAGTAGTCTACGTAGGCCAGTAGGATCTGTATTAGACATTAATTAAAGAATTATTATTATATAAATCCTTTTAAGTTAACGTATTCTTCTATAAATTAATAGCTAACCTTACCTTTTTTAGTGGTTATAGCCGGTATATAAATCCCTTTAAGTCGACGTATTTTTCTATAAATTAATAGCTAACCTTACCTTTCTTAGTGGTTATAGCCGGTACGTAAATCCTTTTAAGTTAATATATTATTCTATAAACTAATAGCTAACCTTGCCTTTTTTAGTAGTTATAGTCAGTATATAAATCCCTTTAAGTTAATATATTCTTTTATAAATTAATAGCTAACTGTGAGGTGAGGATGTGGATAGGGAGCTTAATGATAGAACAATAGGGTATATTGTATAGACAGAGACGAATCCTTAAGGGAGAAGGAGGAGTCTAAGGTGCGAGGTAAGGGGTTTCCATAGGCACGTGCAGCGTACGTGCCTCACAGGCGAGTCGCCTGCGGGTCGCCTGTACCTCGCAGCTATATAACTATATGCTTAGGTTTCACCTGACAATGCCCCCCCCTTTAAAAAGGGTCGTCCCCAATCCTTTACGTACTCAGGCCTTGATAAAACCCCATAAAAAACCTTAATAAGGAAAAATTAAAAAGGGAAAGAGTGTCCTAATTTTGCGCACGAAAAGATAGGTATATACTTCGCCGGTAAGTTATAGGTTATTCGTATATAGCTAGGCGTATAGTGGTAAGGCAGTATACCCGTTAAATCCACCGCTAACCCCATACTTTGGCCTTATACTATACCTGCGTAGCATATAGAGATTCCGCCAAGTTCTGCCAAATTCTGCCAAATTCTAGATACGTACTTACACAAGCAGGTCACTAATACCTCACGGGTAGGTCGTAGGTTATTCGCATACAGCCAGATTCATAAACGGTAAGGCTATATACCTATTAAATCCGCCGCTAACCCCACTTTAGCCTTATGCTATACCGGCGTAGCGCCGTGTATACTTCGTGGGTAGGTTATAGGTTATTTATATATAGCCAGACGTGTAGTAGTAGGGCAGTATACCCATTAAATCCACCGCCGACTTTATACTTTAGCCTTACGTTATCTGTGTAGCACATACGTAGCATATACGTAGTTACGTCAGGTCACAATGCGCCTACGCAAGGTATGCGTTTAGGGGTATGTGGTATCCAAGTCTAATATATAAATCGTCAGTATAGGTCACTACTAGCAGGTCACTAGTAGGTCGTAGACCCTAGTTAAAGGACCCCGGTTACGGACGGATCTGTCCTCTAAGATATAAGTTATTAGTATAGGTCGCTACTAGCAGGTTACTAGCGGGTTAAAGGACCCCGGTTAAAGGACCCCGGTTATAGGTGGTATCTATTACCGGTAGGGACTCGCCCCTAAGTTAGCTAATCATGTATAGAGCGTAAGGCGTCCCTTTTGCTCTATGGATAAAATCGACTAGTGACTTATAGGGTTGTTAGGTCGCGATGCGCCTGCGTAAGGTATACGCTTAGGGGTATACGGTATCCGAGCTTTCTTTTCTCTAACGTTAGGTCGCGATATACCTACGCACGATATGCGTTTAGGGTATGTAGTATCCGAGTCTTCTTCCCATTTAACGTTAGGTTGCGATGCGCCTATATAAGGTATATATTTAGGGTATACGTTATCTAAGTCTTTGTAGAGTAATATATACATCATTAGCACAGGTCACTACTAGCAGGTCACTAGTAGGTCGTAGACCCTGGTTAAAGGACCCTAGTTATAAATAGGCCTGTTACATAATATATACACACAGTCGTTGGTGTAGGTTACTATTAGTAGGTCACTAGCGGGTTAAAGGACCCTAGTTAAAGGACCCTAGTTATAGACGGACCTGCCACCTATTACCTAACGGCTAGGACTTATCTGCAACGGCTTACCGCTAGTATTCTTTATAGTTACTGCCTACGTTCCTCTAATAAGTCGTAGGCATAGCGCCAGCGTCTAGGGGGTCCTTAGGGCTATCCAGCTGTTAAGTAGTATCCCTAGGAGTTTGCTTGGGAAAGCCTTGCCTTCCTTAGGTTCTATCTTCTAAACCTAACCCTATAAAGCTTACGCTACGACCGCGCTTTAAGCGCGAGGATCTACTACTAACCACGTGATCTTCCGTAAGCTTTGTGGTGTTAAGTAATTGCTCTACACAGCGGACTTTAGCAAAGAGGTCCTTAGCAGTTCTTACCTATGCAGCAAAGTTCTGGCGGAAGAGCTCTACTTATAGGTAGATTAGGAGACGCGAGAACTAAAAGTCTACCTGCTAATTAGGATTAATAAAGGGGGTATATAATAAGAGGTCCTCTAAGCTATATATACGGGCTAAGAAGGTATTAAACTTCTAGTTCTCCTTTATTACAGTTATATAGTACGCAGTAGTATTATTAAAGCGTCTTACTATAGGGTCCTTAATCTGGTCTTGGACTATAGTCTTAAATTTATCCTATAGTAAAGGACCTTTATCTTTAGCGCCTAGCCGGTAATATACTAGTTAAGTAATTGTCTTTACTTTTGCAAGACCTTTAATAGCCCAACGCATACGTCGCTCGTAGTTATAGTCAGCGTTGTTAACCTTAAATCGGTTCTTAACTGCGGCGATCCACCGGTTAAACTTCTGTTAAGTAGTGCCACTAATATCGGGCGGTGACTTCTTAACCAGGGCGTTAAGATTTATTTGGCGTATACGCTCGCTATATAACTTATATTCTTTACTTAAGAGATAATAATAACGGGAGGGCTTTGTTAAGTCAATAATGCTCTATAAGTTGGCTATTTTCTTAGCCAGCTTATCTAGCTCCTTTAGGTTAGCAGTATTCGGTAGGACGCTAGTAACCTTATTAAGCTTCTGTTAAGCCTAGGTATATAAGTTAAACTAGTCTCCAGCGTTCGTAGATGTCTAATTATCTTAAGATTTAGAAGGTGGCCCAGATATTACTAGTATAGAGGCTTCGTCTGCACTAAATCCTAAGGCGTTCTGCCGTTATATTACGGGCGTATTACTATTAAGTATAGGGGTCGATCTTGTCTTCGGAGGCATTATAGATTATAGGAAAATTAAACCGGCTATCCTCCTAAAGGGATTGGTAAGAATTTAAATATAAGGTAAGGATGTGGATAGGGAGCTTAATAATGGAACAATAGGGTATATTGTATAGACAGAGACGAATCCTTAAGGGAGAAGGAGGAGTCTAAGGTGCGAGGTAAGGGGTTTCTATAGGCATGTGTAGCGTACGTGCCTTACAGGCGAGTCGCCTACGGGTCGCCTGTACCTCGCAGCTATATAACTATATACTTAGGTTTTACCTAATACTAACCTTACTTTTCTTAGTAGTTATAGAAGGTACATAAATCCCTTTAAGTCGACGTATTCTTTTATAAATTAATAGCTAACCTTGCCTTTTTTAGTGGTTATAGCTGGTATATAAGTCCCTTTAAGTCGACGTATTTTTCTATAAATTAATAGCTAACCTTGCCTTTTTTAGTGGTTATAGCCGGTATATAAATCCCTTTAAGTTAACGTATTATTCTATAAACTAATAGCTGACCTTGCCTTTTTTAGTGGTTATAGTCAGTACGTAAATCCCTTTAAGTTGATGTATTCTTCTATGAATTAATAGCTAACTTTACCTTTTTTGGTGGTTATAGAAGGTATATAAATCCCTTTAAGTTGACGTATTTTTCTATAAATTAATAGCTAACCTTGCCTTTTTTGGTGATTATAGACTATACGTAAATCCCTTTAAGTCGACGGATTCTTCTATAAATTAATAGCTAACCTTACCTTTCTTGGTGGTTATAGCGGGTACGTAAATCCCTTTAAGTTGACGTATTTTTCTATAAATTAATAGCTGACCTTACCTTTTTTGGTGGTTATAGAAGGTACGTAAATCCCTTTAAGTCAATATATTCTTTTATAAAACCGATAGCTAACCTCGCCTTTCTTAGTGGTTATAGGATGTACGTAAATCCCTTTAAGTTAACGTATTTTTCCGTAAATTAATAGCTAACCTCGCCCTTTTTAGGAGTTGTAGCTCGCAAGTGATAATTACTAAGTAGCTATGCCGTTTAGGCGCTCTGCTATAGCCGTTATTTCTTATTAGGAGTTTTCTTCTAATATCCTAATATATAAACAACTCGAATATCTTTAGGAGGTATTATCGGAACGGGACGCGTATATAAATACCTTGCTAGAGGGTAATACGGCGTTAAAAAGGTCCTGTAAAGTGGCCAACTAAGAAGTATACTAACTAGGCAAAATTCTGCGCAATCTTTTAGATCTCGTTGCCAATATAGATAAACCCGCGGAAGGATACGAGATTTTATAGGCCCTGCACTCTATAAGGATAGAAGATGTATATAAAGCCGATAAGCTATTACTGTCTATACAGGAAGATTGGTCTAGGAGAGGCTTATATGCAGAGTTTAAGCGTGGCGAATCTATTCCACTGGAGAAAGGACGAGTGCTCGGCTATGGCATAAATAGAGAAGTTATAGAAGCCACTTATAAGGGCGTTATATTCGCTTTAAAGAAGATATATAATTAAAATAAAGTTTAAATTGGATAGATAAAGGAGATCAACGTCTTAAAAAAATTGAAACACTATTATATTGTTAGGCTTGTCGGAACGTATACTTAGCTACTATACCTTAGTTTGCTAATATGGCCAGTGGCGCGGTGTAATTTGGCCCTAGTATTGGAGTTTATAGAAATGGACGGCTTATATAATTATACTTCCGCCTAAGAACCTAGAGTCTTAGAGAAGCCAGCTAGTTATAGCCTTAGTGTTAAGGAACTTCGGGACATTATAGGAGATTAGGATAAGCGAATATGGTCTAGTTTTAGTTATTTAACTAGAGCTATAATATATCTCTATAAGAACAAGATCTGCTATAAAGACATTAAACTATCTAATATTCTCCTCTTGTGGGATGGCATATAGCTTATAGACTTCGGCGCAGTAAAAGACTTTATAGCAGATTTTATAAGTACCAGTGAAAGCCAAGAACGTAGTACGTTAAGATACTGCGCCCCGGAGGTATCCAGTTACAAAAAAAGCGGTCGTTTAGCTGATATATTTTTCTTAAGATGCGTTTTCCTAGAAATAGTGGTAGTTCTTACCTATAGCCATACTCTAATAGACCTTAGCGAGCTCCGTCCTTTAAAAAATCACTTATATAAAGTAAACCTTAACCATATCGACTAGTGGCTAGCTTTAGCCAAGCCTACTAAAATAAAAACCTAGCATTTACTCTATGAAATTAAGTAGATATTAAACCGCGATTGTATAAGGCGCCCTACGGCAAAGGCACTTACCTTATATATATTTAGCATTGATTAATATAATGATAATTAGTAAATAAAGTGGCTTTATAGCTCCTATTATAATCTCTAGTTTAAGAGAGAGCTTAATATATATAAAGAACAAGTTAAGAAGTTAGAAGTTAAAGAACGTAAGAGTTAAAAGTAAGTTAGCTTATTACCCATAGTGAATATAATCTAAGCCTTACACGACTTACTAGCTTATGTTTTAAAATTAAAGAGCTTTTAGGAAACCGGTTATAGTTAAAGTATAAACTATAGTTATAGAGATATCTTCCCGCTTACTAAGATGGCTATTTAGGTCTATATTTAATGTTACTAGTAGGTTTTATAATACTAACGCATTAGTGTTATTCCCATAGACCACGTTTTCTTAAAAAAAGTAGTTTTAGCTGCTATATAGCCTTGCCTTCTAACTTACCTAAATAGACTGCTAGAATATTAGTACAAGTTATAAACTAAAATTAGCTTTAAACTTAGCAGCCTTCTTAATACTATAACTTTTCTAAATATTTATATGCTATACCGTTTTTAGATTAATATAAACGCTAATCCTAGTTTAAACACGTTTATTCTGGGGGCCTATTATTTACATTTAAATTCCTTTATAATAGAATATGTGTATTAGTAAAAAGGCTATTTGATTTAAAAGGGATTATAGCCACTAATTTCCAAGACCTTTTTATTTTATAATTATTAGCCTATCTCTAGCTATGCCTAGTTAAGCTTTTATAGATCCTATTCTGGTTCCCACTGCGGATCCGTTCCAATGCCCGGTTTTAGATTTTACTCCTCTTTTAAGACCCTATCTAGTCCTTAGTGGAATTTGCCCTACTATTAAAACTTTTTAGCGCTTACTATATTAACCTTTATATCTATATACCATTCTATAGCAAAAACGCGTCAACCCTATAAGAAAAGAAACCACCTATAACTCGTAATTAAATTAAAGTAGATTAAATATAACTAGGTAATAGGAAGGTAGAATAAGGGTTACTTAACGGGCTTTATAGGATTATGTAACTATAAGTCTTGTATAGGCCTTTACCTACTCTTCCTTAGCTATAAAATATACTAGATCTAAGTATTAGTGGTCGCCGCACCAGTATAGTATTAGCGGTGTTTTTAGCGTATAGCTCTCTGCAGTTTGCCTACGCTAGTAGGAAGGGCGGCTAACCCGCTCCGGCTATACCCTTATTTTTATAGCATTTCCTAAACATTAGTGTGGTTAAAGCTACGATCCACTTTATAAAGGAGATAGGACGTTTATACCTAAGCGAATAATAAGCTCAAATACACTTAAGGATCCCCTCCTCTTAACCAACTATACTGGCGGCGTAAAGAAATTCTAAAGAGAATACGTTAATTAGCCTAAAGAGGTTAAAAGCTAACTAATAAGAGGGCGAGAAGATTTAACGAATAAGAGGGCGAGATGATTTAATAAATAAGAGGGCGAGAAGATTTAATAAATAAGAGCGTAAGAAGATTTAATAAATAAGAGCGTAAGAAGATTTAACAAATAAGAGTAAAGAAGATTTAATAAATAAGAGGGCGAGAAAATTTAACAAATAAAAGGGCGAGAAGATTTAATCAAATAAGGGCAAGAATAATTAGCCAATAAGGGCGAAAATTTTTGGCCAATAAGAGGTCGAAATAAGTGCAACCCTAATTTTCCTTAGGTGGTACTAAACTCCTTTTAGAACTAATGTTCCTCTAGGTATTAAACCCTTTTGGAACTAACGTTCCTCTAGGCACGGCTTTTGCTCCCCTACGGGAGCCAATAGCTATATTTTCCTCTCCCCTACGGGAACTAATGCCCTACGGCTTCCGTTTTCCTATTCTTAGATCTACTACGGAACAAATCCCCTATAAATTCCGTTCCTATATATAGTAACTATATCTTCTACTGCCCTGTAAGAACTATACCCTATAGCTCCTACTCCCGTATAGCTTTTACTGCCGTATAGAAACTAATGGCGATTTCTTCCGCTCCCCTACGGAAACTAATCTCGTATAGCTTGCGGTTCTCTACGGGGATTATTACCCGCTTTCTTTATCGCCTTATAGCTTTTAATTCCTTATAGGAACTAACGCTTATATCTTCTACTCCCCTACAGAAACCAATGCCCTATAGCTTCCGTTCTCCTATTCCCAGATCTATAAGCGATTCGCCCGCGCTATAGCCTAGCGTATAGGCCTTGTTATTATAGGAGCAAGCAAGTAATTTTAAGAAAGTAATAAGTAATAATGCTACCAGCTACAAGATCTATAAGATATTTAATACTATATGTATATAAGCGAATCTATATATATAAGTTTATATTTTTAACTAATCCAGCACCTTTAAAGTCACTTTTAAAATCTTTATTTAACGTAAAAGCCTTATCTAAATACTTATATATAAGTTTCTCCCCCTTACTTTTAGCTAAGCCGTAGCTAATCCGTATAGTGTTCTTAATTTAACACAGTATATTAGCGCTAGGCTTAAAACTTTTACTTAAATATTACCTTACCTATCTTCCGTTTAATTGATGGTCTAAAAGCCGCTCTATATCCCTTTTAGAGATATTAGCAGCAGTATTAGCTTACTTTAGGAAGTTCTTTTATACCTACTTTCTTGCCAGTTTTTTTAGCTCGTTATATTTAAGTATAAGATGTATTCTGCTCTGTATAGCTATATTAAATATAGTAATCCTATTTATTGTAAGAAACATAATGCCTTAAAAATACTTTATCTGTTGTAGAAAGACGGAGACTAGGCTATTATATTAAATATTATTTAAAGTTCTTTCTATAAGAAAGACATCGGCCTTGTTTAAAAGAAGGATAGCGCTCTAGCAGTAAACGTTTTTAACTATTAGAGCTAGATTTTGTTTTAAACGGGCTAGATCTATATTAAGGTCTCCCGTATAAGCCTTCTTATAGTTAGATTGGTATATAAATATACTTATAAAGGGGAACAAACCATATAGAGGGGTCTCCTCTGAGATTTGGTAAGTGCTTTAGCTGTTAATATCTTTCCCACCTTAGGTAGGCCACTAAAACGGTTAGCCTTTAAAACAGCTAATGCCTTACTAGAAAACTTACTGTAGTAAGAAGACTAGGCCTTTCCCCTTCCCTTCGATTATATTATTAAACTTTAATTCCCCGGACCCAGACTAGTAGCTCTTTATAAGTCTTTAAAGCACTATTTTCTTATCCTCCTTAATTACGAGTGACTTAAATGCTAAGGGATTCCATTTAATGTCCTTAATATTAGTGACGGCAAATTTACCTATTAGTGCTTGTATTAGTATATATAATTCGCTAGCTCTAGAAAAAAAGTGTAAAAGGCCTAACCCCATTTTTTATTAGCCAAACTAAAGGCCAGGGCTGTTAGTAAATAGATTAGGTACTTATTATCTCCTATCTCCTTAGGAACTAAACCCTAATTCTTTATATCGCCTTACTAATTAGTCCCTTAATCAATTACGCTTATTCCGTATATATCTATAGCGATTAGCTGCTTACCATAGTTAGGATTCTAACAATAAAATGCTATCGCGTCTACTATAATGCGGCCGCTTATAGAAAATCTTAACGGGCCATCTTTAGTCTAGAAAAACGTAATCCCTTTATATTTACAGTGGTTAATGCCTCTTAAAGACACGAACTTCCGGCTATTACTAATAAGATCCTGCTTTATCTCGGCTTGTCTCTTATAACGCTCTAGCGGAAATACCTTAAGAGATATAATTTTTATAGTTAAACGGAATTCCGGAATAGAGAGGGTGGTTTTTACCTCGCTAAACGCCTTCCCGTTATAGCCGAAATGGTAACAGTTAAGTTTAAAGCTCTTTTCGCTAAAAAGTAAGGTTTTAAAGTTGCCTAAATTATATATAAGGCATCTTAGTTAATCCGAGCCTTCACAAATCGTAAGGACGTGCGTATTTGGTTTAAATAAGGCCTAAAGGAGATTGAAATTAATTTCGCTATGGCCCAGAAGCGGTAGGACACTATTAGTTATAGACGCGAAATGGTCTTTAAGAAATCTTAGTAACCCCTAAAGGTGCCTAGCGCCGATTGAGTTAGGAGAAAGACTCTTCTAGTATATTTTTAATTGGGGTAGGAAATTAAATATAATATTTATAGGAATCTAGAAGTTAAATTAGAATAAGCTACATCTGTAAAAAGGTCCACTTACTATAGGCTTGTCTTCCCGAAGGGAGATGGCTTATACACCGTTTAGCACTACCTGTAAGGCGTCCCTTACTTCTTTTAAATTTATGCCTAAGTACGTGCTATAGTCTTTCTTATCCTTTTCTAGCTTAGAGTTAGTATTTAAGTTAATATATTTAAAGGCACCTAAGAAATAGACTAAATTTCTTCTAAAGGACATAAATATACTAGTTATATATATTACGATTACCTAACATATCCGGCGAAGTCTCTGTAGTATTATACTGGCAGTTTTTTTTGTCCTAGCTATAGTAGACGCTATATTAGCGTATTTCTAAGTGTGTTTTAGGGATTTCGCGAGCATACATCTTATTTAACACCTTAACTTTAACCTTGGAACCTCTTACTTTAGATATCTCTTTAACCCCTAAACTCGTAGGGGGAGGTAAAGGAGGTAAAGGAGGTAGAGGAGGTAGGGCCGCTTAGACTATCTTTAACACGGCTTTAAGCATTTTAACTATAAGATGCTGCGCTAACTGCCTATTATGTAGATAAGTTTGGCTTAGGCTATTAGGGGGGGTATTTATGCTATTATAAGGCAGTGAAGGCGCTGGCGTAATGGGCTTAGATATAACTGGCATTGTTACTCTATAAAGCTTTGGTAACATAACACTAATCTGAAAAAGGAGCTGAGTGGAAAGAGGAGCTAGATGGTATTTTTTTTAGGCTAGATCCGCCCTTTTCTTATATAATATAAGCTATACCACGGGTGTCTACACCCCTCTTTTAGTAATAGGCTACCCTCCCCAATTAATCCTAGCAGACTTTAGTTAAGACACGTTAATATTATCTTTATTGTGGTAAATAAAGCTATAGTATACGTGCTTGCTATACCTGTGGAAATAGTCCCCTAGCTTATATACGGGATTTTAACTCCGGCACTAGAGCGAGCTTAAAAAAAGACATCGCCTAAAGTATAGAAGTGCTCTAATTGATAGGCAATGTCTTAGGTCGAATTAAAGATATAAGTGCAGAATTAGTGCTAGCAATGTTAGCTAGATTGCAGTAAGCAATCCAGCTATATATTGTTTAGGAAGGGCTCTAGAAAGAACCCCTAATTAGAGATCCAATTCTTTAGGTACTTAACGCTATCCCTCTTTAGGCGATAAAACTTAGCTACCCTTACTTTAAAAGTTCTGCAGACCTATATAAATTAGGCAGCCGCCTAACTTTAAAATCTAAATCTGGCTTTTAACGGCCCTATAGTATATAATTTAATTAGTTCCTTTCCTTTTCTCCCCCTGCCACTATATCCACTAGTCCCTAATTTTTTAGTATGTTAGCAACTACGATACTTTCGCAGTTAAAGGGCCTACTTAAAAAGACTAAGTAATTATAGCCAAAATTCTATAAGGTCTATCTAACCGATAACTAGTGGGACACTTTAAGTGACTTAAGCTTAAAACTTTCAGAGACGGCGAAGAAGGTTTAGGATAAAATCTAAGTGCTAAAGAAATCGCGGATATAGCAAGCGTGGAAGGAAAGTAAGGAGCATAAGTCGAACGTACAATTATTAAGGGGTGACCTCTTTGCTAAGGGTCGATCAAAACAATTAGCCGTCTTTAGGAGAAATATCGTCACAATATTTAAGGGTTCTAAAGATTTAAAATTCGATTCTAAGGACGTAAAGTTTAGGAAGGAATCTACCTATAAGAGATATAAGTTAATCCAAGGCTTAAGTCCTAACGGGGTAATTTTATAGGCAATTGCTTTCGCGCCTACCGTTTAGGCTAGAGGATTAATAGCCTTAGATATATTTACCTGCCTCCTTAATAATATCGAGCCCGAGTTAGTCTAGATATAGCTACCTATAGTATAAGACATATTACATATACTTAGGGAAGATAAAGAATCTTTACAAATATCTCCTAATACGGTGAATTTCTTAAAGGTTAGTCTGCTGGATTAGTAAAAACAGCGTAAGGAACTAATTATGGCTAGTAATTGACGATCTATTATAGAAGCTAGTAAAATATAGAAAACAAAGGCGTATCGAAGACAAAAGTAAGTAAAAGAAACTAGTACTAGCTAATTTATTATCACCATCTAAGGAAAATAGGGGTAAGGAGAAACTCTAAATATATATAAAGCCTTGCTAATAATTTTACCAATAGAAATAAAGTATATATATATAAATGTACTAGCCAATTTATTATCACCATCTAAGGAAAATAGGGGTAAGGAGAAACTCTAAATATATATAAGGCCCTGCTAATGATTTTACTAACAGAAATAAAGTATGTATATATAAATATACCAGCTAGCAACATCTTAAAATTGCCCAAGCCATTTAGAACGGCTGTTTAGAATAGTTAGCTATAGAAGTGGGAAAGAAGTTAATAAGGATTAGAGACGATAGGATGCTTGGCTGCTTTATTCCCAAAGGATAATATATAGGATGTCTCCTTTACTATCTAGTGTAGTTACGATAATGGATACCATCTAATTAATATCTTCGGGCTATAACGTGCAATCTCCTCCTAGACTTTAAAATATACGCTAGCGCCTTTAACGTAATAAGTATACCTAATAAGCACCTTATATTCCTAATATTCGCTTATATTTTCTTTAAACGTTTTCCAGTCACTGGTTTCTTAGTTAATAATTAAAAGATATTCGCCTTTAAAGTATATCGTCCTGTCTTTAGTAGTTGGGGGGAAACAATAATCTAGGATATCCTTTTCTTCTTACCCGGTAAGAGCTTCGTTACCTCTCTAAATAGATATATAGGTTAGCTATAAGTATATTAAAGGGAGTAAAATAGAAGTTTAAAATATCTGACCGCTATAATTAATAAGTAGATAATATAATGTGAAAGGTTTTAATAGAGACACCAAGTTAGTAAGGGGAGGAAGGCTATAATTTGCGTAAGACCTATTAGCCTATTAGTAGCTAAGGAAGGAAGGCTTAGTTAATATTTACTTTATCTAAGAATGTAACTTATAGCTAACTGGAAAGGGGCACGTAAAAAGGGTAAATAGCTAAGCTAATATTTACCTTAATAGTAAGAATAGAATTACTAGATAACCGTAAGAGGCAGAATATAAGAAATATAAAAAGAGGCAGGTCGTAGGTTTAAATAGAGAGCGGTTTTACGGGACTGCGCTATAAATAATTACCAAAGTAGGGTTAAAGGAAATTTATAAGGGAAAATAGAGGTATTGCTACAGCTGATACTTTATAGCTGCTTAGGCGTTAGTGCCCGACGGGAAAGCTTATATAAAATAATTGCTAAGCGGCTACCTCTTAAGCTAAGCTGTGGCTGGATTTGCCTTACCCTACTATTAAAGCTTTCTAGCGCAGAACATCACGTATATAATTAGGCTACTAGCCAAATAGTAAAACGGGTAAGGCGTCCGCTATAATATGCATTTCAGCTATATATTGGAGTTATTAGATATATAGCCCCTCTACTAACTAAAATATCTTATAAGAATTAGATTCTTATAGCTCGTTCTTATTTATAAGGCAAATTAACTATAGCTAGTTTATGCGCCTTTACGCCGTATATATAAGTTAATTAATTATTAATACCTAACTTCATATTATTTGGACTGCCGTTTAGTTTTAGCTATATTACGTAATTTAAATTAGCTGGCTAGGTTATAAACATAGTTTTAGCCTTATATTCTTTATAGCTAGCCTATAACTAAACTAGCGTAAATAATAAACGCTAGAGAAAATGCATTGCTATTTACGCTAACTAGATCCGGATAACATAGGGTTAATATATCTGCTATAAATACTAATCCTATTTAAGAATAGCGTCTAAAATCTAGGGTAAATAATAGATCAGTTAGCTAGACACCAGGATTTTGCCGCCCCTTTAAAGCCCTTACTATTTTAACACTATAGACCTTATCGTAGTGCTACCCCCTAGCTGTAGCTGCGAGAATCTTATCGGCTGGGGAATTTCGGGCACTGTGTATCGCGACGAACTTCGAAATGAGGTTATTAAAGCTCTAAACAACGCGAATTCTCGACGCTTTATTAAAGTCGAAAAGGAGATTTATAAGAGACTCGGTTAACATAATGGACTCTTATAATACTATAGCAGCGAACTTTTCTAGAAGGATAACCGTATAGCGATATATCTAGAACACGCTCTAAACGGCTAGCTTTATAGGTTTCTTTAGGATAGAAGTAACGACGTTAATTAAACTTTATTAATACGTTAGATTTTATAGCTTACAGACGTTCTTAAATATATTTACTCTAGAGGTGTTATATACGGTAATATTTCGTGCCATAACATTCTCTTAGATGAACATTTAAACGTAAAGCTAATTAACTTCGCTGGTTCATCAATTAATGGATCTCCTCTTCTCGCTTTGTACTTAGTTTAAGCCCAACCTCTATATCTAAGCACACCTTAAAAGGACGAAATTTTTGCCTTTAAATTGGCTTGTTATTATATCTTAATGCGTTATATTGCCTTTTATAAACTTTCTAATAATAATATAGAGGATCGTTATAAATAAGGAATATTTCCCGAATTAAAGTCCCTAGGGGCGTTTAGAGTCATTATTAAAGGCTGTTAAAACGGCAAATATAACTATATAGATGGTGTTATTAAAGAAATGGGTAAGTAAGGTATGTTTATAAAACTAGGAGTTTTAACTATCTAAACTTATTCGCAGGTTTACGGAATCCATTCCCAGTAACGGCGCCGCGGCATTTCCTTTACTCTTAAGGCTTTCCTTTTAACGTTCACGAAATCTCGTCTTTAGCTTAAAAATCTAAAGGCTTCTCTGTTTAGATTTATACTTTACCTATTTCTTAGGCGTTATTAGCATTAATAAAGGTAAGTTTTATACTTTATAAGTCTATTAGTCTTACTATCCTTATATATAGTGTAATATACTAACTATCCTTTATTTAGGATATGCTGGACAATCTCCGGTTATTAGCGAGCTCCTAAACTGCGCCGTACTTTATATTATAGGTATTAGGTTAGGATACACTTACCCACCTTATATAATAGCGCTAGGGTAGGGGACGATGCGATTTATCTTTAAGGAATGTCTTAGTCTCTTCTAGCACTTTTTATATTAGACGGTAATCTTAGTAGATTAGCACATCCTAAGTATAGAGAAGTTTATAATTTAACGAATTCTTTTAAGTATGTTAATAGTAAAAGAGAGGATTTGTAATATAAATAAATAGGTACTATAATGCCTAGTAATATAATAAGTCTCACAACTTATAAGGCTCCATTTTAATTAGATATATATAACACAGATAAGTTAGCAGCGAAATTTAGATAAAAACGGCTGTATACAGCAACACCGCCTTAAGAAAATGCACTTAAATAATTGGACTACTAAATGCAAACCCTGGCTTCCTATCTCCGCAGGACTAACTAAAATATAAGAATACGCCTAAGCTACTAGCCCCGTCTCTTTTACACGGCAACCCTACCCTTCACTTTCGCAACTTTGGAAAAAGAGTGCACCTGCGACGATTTAGCTTTAGCTTGCCGAATGCGTCTTTAGTAAGACTTAAGGGCATCTTTGGAATTTAAAAGCCCACTCTTATAAACCTAGGTGGGCTTCCAAGCATTATAAAGAGTATAGCAGAGCTTGAATTAGTAAAAGGAGACGTAGTTAGTGTTTAGCGTTTAAACCCGACGTACTATTAACGCTAACCCTAAGGGTAACATAGGAGAGTTACCTTAGCAGGCTTAGACATAATTCCGTTAGTGCAGATTTTTAATTGGCCCGCAAGCTAACTAACTATATTTATACAAAACCATCGGAATTACGTCTGAGGCTGTTCCACAATACTTGTTAAGCGCGTAAACGACATCTATAGTTTTCCCTATACTTACGGTTGAATTTCTTAACCAGAACGGCTTAAAATACTACTAAAAGTTTATTAATTAGAGAGACGACCTAATATTCTATAGATATTATGTCTAAATTAACCCATAACCCCCTAAAGCCGTGCTTATTTTCGTCCAAAAAAAACGCGTTATTAAGAGCGTGACCTCTATATAATAATTATTCATTGCTTAACGTCTAATTTAGATCCCTATTAGGCCTACGCGGACTACTCCTTATTTATATATAGGGAGAAAACTCCATTTTGACCTCTATATATAATTTTATTAAACGCTAGTTAACGCGAGCTAATATATATAAAACCTATATAGACCTATAATAGGTACCTTAGGGCACCTATTATAAGTAGGTAAATATATAGTATCCGCGTTACTAGCATATTACCATTAGATTGCCGTAGATTGCCATTACGTAACCAGAGGATTGTATATAACCTTAAGCGGTACTTCCGTTCTTCCCCTTTCCTTTCTCTAGCTTTAGATCCTCGTTTATAGACAATCTAATTATATAGGCTTGTATACGTCCTTCTTGCTATACTCGTGCCTTAATTAACTAAGTCGCTAACACATTTAGCAGCGCTTTTTGCTCGACATTATAGGGCTAATTAGGTAGATATATTAATCAATTATAAAGCTTCTTCTACGGATTGATTTAATAGTATTTCTAAGATAATAGCTATTATGGGGGTGTAGATTAATTTCGTTAAAGAAGACAACTGCTCTACATATAAAATAAGTTGGACCGCTTAATAAATGTTATAAAAGTCCCTTAGACTATAGAATCAACTTTTTAACAAAAAAGGTTAGTAATATCCGCTAATTAATTCTATAGTCTAAGCTTACGCCGCTTAACTTTTGTCCTACCCCCTATAGCGCTTAGTATGGGCTTTACCTAATTGATCTCGGGTAGTCCTAGTAGCGCTAAATAAAATAACTAGAAATAAGAAAGATAGGATCTCCGCTAACACCGAACATTTCTCTATATAACGCGCGCGCGCTATTAAGTCGCTATATACAAGGGCATGTTTAACAAAGGGAGAAAGCTCTAGTTAACTATCTGCTACGGCTAGAACATCAGCTTTAGTATAGCTTCCCACAGCTATATAAACCTTAGTAGTTGCTAAACGTGTAACCTTATAACCAACTCTTGTAGCTAATGGAAACCCTTCTTAACTTTCTTTAACTCTGGTGGACATGCGCCCGTATATCTATTAAGACACTATAGTCCCTTTCTATATAGCTTGTCGAAACTTAATATAAAAAAGCATAACTAGAAAGACAGATTATAATTAGTTAGGGTAATTAAAAAGTAAATCTAATAATTCTCTAAGCTAGAACGTAGTTTAGCCAATTCCATTAATTCTATTTGTTTTAGCAGTTATAAAAGGAACTTAATTAACTTAGCTAGATCGTTACCAAGGTCTAAGGACCGTAAATGTAAATAGTATAAGTTTGTAAACTCTCTAAACAGAATAATATCTCGTAACGCACACTATAGAGGGGTGTTAAGTTTAAGGTATTTAGCCGTCCGGAAAAGCTTCGTTAAAAAATGTAATTGGGATCCGCTATACAATGACTTCAGGTTGCTAAATCCCACTGCTATAGGTTTTAGGCGTAATTGGACCTCAAAACTAACGTCTATACCTTTTAAGAGTGCCCTATAGAAAGCAGTGTAATTTTATACCCTATCTTTAAAATCCTCAGTTTAACGTTCTGGGGGATACGCCGAGGAAATAGCAACACCTATAACCTCTATATCGCGTTCCGCCGCTTATATTACTATAAGTACCCTCCCAAAGATCTAGCTAATATAATTGAGGGTATTCTTAGCCATTATATAGTAAGCTAATAGTGCGCCGTTCTCTTATAAAAGTCGATTAAATCTATATATTAAGTAGGTATCTCGCCAATCGCCATCGCAGAAATTAGGGAGCCTAATAGTGATTTCTTAGCAATCCAGGTTTTTAATAATAGTTGCCAACATTTTTATATCCGAATTAGTTTCCTGGATTTTCGCCTAGTTCTTCTAGAATAACATAATCTAGGGAAGCACAGTTTAATTAATATAAGCCAGTTTCTTAGGGACCCAGTAAACCTAACTTTATAGATCTTTTTTGGTTACCTAGTTATAGGAGAAGATGTAAGCTAATATAATAGATGTCCTATATACGCTTATTAACAGTTTTATTACATATCTAAGGTCTAGCTCGTTTATAACGATTGGCAGACTTCCTTTATATATAAAGGTATCCATAAAGGTCTTACCGGAGACACGCTTAAGTACTTTACAGGTCCTGCGGATATCCTATAAGTAAAAGTCGGTATTAATAAATAACTATATAAGATCCAAGAGCTCTTCTAGAATGTATATACCACTTATATCTACTGGCATAAATAAAGACTAAAGACGGGAACGGTCTATAGAGGGAGGCGCAGGAAAGACACAATAGCGCTGATATAAGTGGGCTCGCCAAACCAAACAGGATTAAATAGCTTTAGAGAGAGCGAGAGAGACAAAGAGAGAGAGTAAGGGAGACGGAGAGAGGAAGCGAGGGAGATGGAAAGAGAGAGAGTGGGAGGGAGACGGAGAGAGAGAGTGAGGGAGACGGAGAGATAGGCGGATAAAAGGTAGGGGGAGAGGATCTACGTCTACCTAATTGATAAAGAGGAGCGCCAAGCCTAATAAGCGCCTGCGTATCCACTTTAGGGCAAGCCTTAGTCCATCCTAGTGCTCCATATTGGCTTCAGTCCAAAAAGATTACTAATAGCTTCCGCCCTAATACTAGGGTTAATCTTAGTCAGCGGAGCTTGCAACACTTATATATAGCGTAGGCTATATCTAATATATAAGGGAGATATAAAAGCTTTCCAGTAATATAGAAATATAATATTATAACTTCTCGCTTATTAATTTAGTGGCTACTCTCCTAGCTTGTATTAGATATAAGGTATCAATTCTTAACTTAAGAGATAAGTAAATAGAAAGATTATATAACTGTATAAGAGCCTTAGGAAGCGTACAGAAGAAGCAAATAAATTTAAGACTGTTAGTTACGGACTTGAGATTATTTAATTAATTAAAGCAATTCTATATCTGTTTAAGGAGTTAAAAACAAAGATACTTCGCTAAAATTAGGAGGTTTTATTATAACCTTATAGATAAGAGCACTACTTCTTCTAACTTATATACGCCCGAACATCTACCTTTCTACTAAGTCTTAGTTTCGCATTAATTCTCTAGTTCTATACCGGCTGGCCTTACGCTAGATTAGTTCGCCTTCGTAAATAACTATATTTAGCCCGACAATACCATATTATAGAGGTTCTACTTTAATAACCTTAAATTTAACTGCCTATATACCGTAATAAGCTATAAAGCTATCTCCTTTATGTACTGGCCGGAAGGCTTCTTAAAAGTATAGAGCAAGAAATTTATTAAATAGTGAACTAGTAATGCCTTAAATAGTATCTATAAGAGGGCGAATAGCAATACGCTGGACCTTTAAAAAATAAGTTAGCAGTTAGTTTTTAAGGAAGAGATAGATATATAAATCTAATATTTAAGTATATATTGACCCAAATCAGGTCCTTACTGCCCCGACTTAACTACCTATCTATTAACTTAGTTATTAAGTCAGTTATCGACTCAGTCACTTACCCCGTCTTAACTTATACACCTACTCCTTGTTTCTATTACCACCCTCTACCCTCCTTATCTTTCCTTTCCTATACCTTTCCTTATGTATATATAGAGGTCTTAGAACTATATTTTAATAGATAAAGTCCTTATTTAATTCTTATAATCAGTGCACGGATATCCAATTAACAGTATAGGTAAACGGAAATGTACTTATCTAGCCTAATCTAAAGATTATATTGGATAACCTAATTTACCTTAGCGCTGCTATCCTCTAGATTATTGTCCTCTAGTATAACTAAAAGGGTATGTTTTTCTTTTTCCCCTTTAACTAATACTGTACTGCCATGGCATAACTAGAGATCTCTTACAGTATTACTTAATAGGGTAATAATGGAACTATTATTACTAAAAGTGTCGGCAACGCTATAGAGTTCTTTCCTTAGAATTAAACCTTTATAATATAGCTTAAGCACTTATACTAAAGAATTCGGCCCCCTTTCCTCCGCCATCTTATCAGCCTGCGAGAAATGTTAGACCTAAGTTAGATATAGGAAAAATTAACCTTACACTAAGAGGGGGGACCTTTTAATATCCCCTATAACGAAAATTTCCTTTAATCCACATTTTTAGTATTAATAATAGATCTAAGTAGCAAGACGTAGGAAGTTATTAAACGTAGGTTTGGGTACTCTTAGAAAGCCCTCTTTAGTACACCGTTAATTTAGTTAAGGTATAAGCCCGATGCTATTTTCAGACCTCCTCGGCTTCCAAAATGGTTACTAGATAATTTAGAAATTTAAAGGGGTCCGATTGTTAGAATTATAAGGTTATAAGGTCACAGCGGAGCTGTCTTAAGGGTTAATTAATGATAGAGATGACGTAGACGATAAATATTGATTGATTTGTGATGTAGTAGATACAGTTAATATCTATCTATATTGACATACAGAGCTCGACCTTACAATGTGTCCAGAGCTTAGTTAGTATCTCTCGCTTATTTCTAACACCAATAGAATAGTAAATGTTGTGGCGCGGGACTAATGAGGAAACGCTAAGTCTTATACAGTCCTTCGCCAAGAGATCTTAGCCTCCCATGCAAAGAAAATGCCCAGACGCTATACCTAAAATCGTTAAGCCATCTAACGTCACCGATCACTTCTTAAAATAGCTTAAGTTTATATAAGTTCTCAACCACTCTTACTAAATAAAGGAAGTTCAATTTAGGCCCTATTCCTCTTAGCTATCTATAGGTCTTTTCTTATCCATAAAGGCTATATTTTAGTTCCTCACCGGGTTCTAGTTTTTGGGCACTTAGTATATATCGAACTGGATCGGATTTCCTTACTACCATCTTAATACTAGCTTTAAGTCTAGAACCCTATATCTTAATACCCCACTCCTTACCTCGTATGTCTCTCGTATATCTTTTATATATCTTATTAAATGTCTTATTAAGTGTCTAAATACCTATTTCCATTATAAATGATAACTACGTTATCATTTTATTTACAACCTATTTGTTACCTATTTAGTATATATATAAAGGCTCTAGAGCCCTCTTTAATAGACAGAGTTTTTATACCTAATAGTCCATTTAACAGTATGTCCTCTTACGAGGAGTATAGTATAATAGTATAGGATGTAATTTAAAGCCTACTATATACTCTTAGCTAGTAACAGCACTATCTTAAACAAACAATCGTTATGTTTAATACATATATACTTTATCTTCAAACTTAGATTAGTAAAAAGTTTTATAGTAATAGAAGCTGTCTTTAAAAGTCTCTTATACACCAACGATTGCATAAGCGATTTCAGTTATTTATAACAAACGACGATTAAAAGTTACTAAGTAAGGAAGCTGTAAATCTAGCTATAGAAGAAGCGCGGAATTGGCTTCGAGTGGGATAGAACGAAGGGATGAGAACATTTAAGGACGGGGTTACTACGCATTTTAGTACCAAGAGACTCGCGTTACTTGCATAGCTATTCGGTTTGCCGCAAGTCCAAATGTATCATAAATGCTATGAGGAAAACCAGATAACAGCTATGAATTAAGCGCTAGCGGTATAATGGTAATGCTATTAATATACCCTATATCGCCAAGCACATTCTCTATAAGCGTTACAGACTGGCTATAAGATAACGTTAGCACGTTACGATTGTCCTAAATAATAGTCGCTAATAATAATACACTTAAGGAGATGGGCCGTAGCGTAATAAGTTAGCTAGTGGGCGAAGGGCGAAGATTTTAGATTAGTAATTTACAACCTACCCTAATTCCGGATTGTATATTCCACTAAAGAAGTAAAGAGTGCTTTAATAACTGGTTCCTTATATATCTCCATTTCATCCTCTATACGATATAAGAATCCAGTTAAGCAGAAATAGAAAATTTTGCTAAGTAAGGATCTAGCTAGTGCTAGGTAGCCCCTACTAAAGCCCGTTATTTCTCCGTCCAAATATTACGTACAGTTTAAAAAGGTAATATCGTAGCCGCTTTGCCTTACTTCAGGCTAACTAGGGTAAATCTTCCCGCCTTAGTTTTCGTTATTACTATTATTGTGTCACGGAGTGAGCACAAGCGGTGATAATATATATCGAAGTAGGTATTATTAAGCTATGTATATAAACTGCGTGATAAAGTTAAGACGTTACGTAAGGAAAGAAGGTAGGAAAACGGGAAGAAAGGGCATATATCGTTAACTTAGTTACTTAGTTAATATGTGCATAGGTAGAATAGGGTGCAGGTTGTAGTCCTAGCAGAACTTAGCAGAATTTGGTGGAACTTAGCAGAATATAGTAGAATGCTATAGATTGCCGTTAGATTGCCATTAGATTGCCGTCAGATTGCTATTTTGCGGTTGGTCTTTAATTACTAAGTTAGTAAAAACAGGTAGATGTGTGCAAGGTGTTACGGGGGTATCCTGTAACAGTACCCCTTCTTTAAACTTAAGCTTCTGCGAGATGGGGCTATAGTAGTTCTAGGTGGAGTTTGTAAAAGTCTTTTGCGGCTTATATAAGTCCTATAGAGTTAACGGGTTCCTATAAGGACTTAATAAAGCCTCTCCATTTTATAAGATATATATATTAGCGTTTCCGTTTATTATACTTAATATTATTAATTCTTTTAACAAAGTACTTATTTTTATTATCTACTTTAACTAATAGGGGAGGGTCTTATATCTATCTAGGCAGGGCGTCTAATACGGGGGTAGTAGGGTAAAGGACTGACGTATAGAATATAGGGTGGATTTTAACCGTATTAGGGAGCTTTAGTTAGTAGGCATAAGGAAAGATAACCTTTTTAACCTTATAAGGGCTAGCGTTCTTCTAATTAAGCTTCTTAGTAGGTTATTTTGTGTTTAGATTTCTTATATTTAGCCAAACGAAATTACTAATTTAGTAGGCCGGTGCTGGGGTTTATTTCTTATTCGCTACGGCTTTATAGACAGATTAAGCCCATATTATTTTATTAGTAAGGAACTATTATAGTTCCTCCATCTTCTCTACGAATCTATTTACTTCTGCGACTTATAAGGCGTAATAAGTAGGGTAAGAAACATTACTAAAGGGTTTAAAACCTATTTATAGATGCTAGCCGTAATTAGCTAGGAATGGGGAGACTTTTATAGTTTCCGAGACGGAATTATTTATAGTAAACTCGGTGAATATAAGCTAGTTAATCTAGTTATCCTATAAATATAACATATATATCCGAATATACTGTTCCATTATAGTATTTACGCGTTCCATTTAGCCGTCCGTTTTTAGGTAATATATAGTAGACAACAGTACTTTAATGTAGAGTTAAGTAGTTAGTTCTTTCCAAAATGCCAAAACAAACTAGCTGCCTCTATTAGAGGTAATTATTTTAGGGAGTCCGTAGAGTTTCCATATATAATCTAGGAATAGTTAGGCAATAGCAGGCGTTAACATATTAAAGCAGGCAATTAAGTGTCTTATTTTAGATAGTTGGTCTATAACTACCATAATATTCATGCAGCCTCTAATCTTAAAAAGGTCAATAACAAAGTTAATTAAGATATCCTTCTATCTTCGGTCTAGGACAGGCAGCAGCTTTAAAAGACCATTATACGTTTTATGCGAGGCTTTAGCTCGTTAGTAGGTGTAGCAGCTAGAGATATACCTTCGTGTTATATTATACATATTTAGCCAATAATACTCCCGTTAGAGTAGTTTTAGGGTCTTTCCTTAGCCTAAGTGGCCGGCAATAGGTAGATTATATATATATTTAAGGAGTTTAAGCTTAAGCTTATTATAATTAGGGATAACTAGATAATTCTGGTAATATAAGCGGTTTCTATAGGCTTCGCATTTACTTAGAGAAATCTTTTTAGAGCGTCTAATGCCATCTTATATTAGCTTAAGCGTCTCTTAGATAAACTCGTTATTTAGGTATTTATTAACTATAATCTATTTAATTAATCGATTAGTTATTTTAAGGATATATACCATAAGATCTTTAGTAGGAGGGTTAAATAGTTTAGGGCAAAGTAGGGTCTAATTTTAGTAAGAGCGCGCTTCTTCTAGGGCTGGCGCGTCTTATAAGCGTTAGATTAGGGCATTAGGCTTCTAACCTTAGACGCCTAGGCGGTACGTAATTAAGAATTGGAAATAAGACAGATATTCTAACTAGCGGGCCTAACAATAACTTAGCTATTTTATAGTTATAAAGTACTATAGGTTCTTATAGTCGCTAAGGACCTTAATTAAAAATCTAGCGCCTTCTAGTTCGGGTCGCTATTATTTAAAACACCTAATAATAGCTAATAATTCCTTATTATAGATCTCGTAGTTATATTTAGCTGGGCTTAGTCGTTTTAAGAAGTATACTATAGGGTACAATACTCTATCCTCGTTATATTAAGATAGGATGCCTCTAGTAACATAGTTAGATAAGTTGGCTTCTATAACACTTATTTAGTTTAGGTTAAAGTATTAGAGCATAGGCGCAGTAGTAAATATAACCTTTAGATAGGTAAAGGCCTTCTTATATTCCTTGTTAAAGACAAAAACTTTATCCTTTTAGGTTAGAGCTATAAGGGGTAAAACTAGGGCAGAGAAGTTATTAATAAACCGTTAGTAGAAATTAGCAAATCCTATAAAGGCTCTTACGTCCTTAACGTTCTCAGGTTCTTACTAGTTCACAATTACTTTAACTTTCTTTAGGTCTTGTTGGTATTACCTAAGGGGGTACTGCAATTGCAATATGAGGTAACTGGTTCTTTAATTCATTTGTGTTCTTCCGCAGAGGATTATAAGGATCGCGGTGCCTAAATAGGGGGCTAATAAGTCACCGTAAGGATGACTAATTAGAGACATGACTACGTAACCTCTACTTATATAGACACTGGCGACATTTACAAAAAGGAAAGAAGGTAAGAAAGTACAAAGGAGTAGTATATAGGTCGATAGGTGCTCGGGGTAGTAATCGCGGATGTTTTAGGTATTGCGAATATTGCAGACGTTGCGGATATCGTTACGGATATTGCGGATATCGCTACGGATATTATGGATATCGCTATGGATATTGCGGATATTGCGGTGGAAATAGGTAGGCGCGTATAAGGTGTTACCGGGGTATTAACCGAGCATTTATAGTCCTATCCATCGTCATTAAAATAATAGTTAAGGAAGTTGATATTAACAGTAAGGTTGGGAGGGTCCTTGTCGTTATAAAGGTAAGTAGCGCTCTTACCCTTATCGTTGCTACTCTTATTGCCAACGTTATCGCGCCTTGCTGTACTAGGCTTTGTACTAGGCTCTATGCTACCGGTGAGGCCATAGGTAAAGGCATCGTTGTTTATAAACGTAACTATATTCTTAGCGGTTTTAATTAGTATTAGTCCGTTTAAAGTTATAAAGTGCTTAATACTATAGTCGTTGTAGAAGAAATTACCGCTAGTGGTAGTCGGAACTATGTCCTTATTAAAGTTGTTGTTAATATTATTATCCGCGAGGTACTGGTGGACGCGTCTCTTAAATCCTTCTCTTGCTTTGTTATGTTCTTCTTTAGTATACCTAGTTAACTAATAGTCTCCTTTCTTACACATAAAGCACGTCCTGGTGTTATTACTGTAACGATTATTTAATAAACTTGGTTGAGACGTTAGTTGGTAATAGCGATGGTTAGTAAAGAATACGTCTATAGGCTATAAGTACGCATTAATAGGTTGTTCTATAGTACTATTGATCTTCTTATAAGTAATAATTAATGATTATAGGCTGTTTATAAGGCCAGTGAGTGTGGCAGGTGGGTTTAAGCAAGCTACTTGGTAAGCAGCGATATTTTAATAAGCGACGATAAGCTTGTTATGTAGGAAATCGTTATTATAGAGGTTAGTGTTAAGACTATGCTGTAGATAACGGAGGTTGTTAAGCAGTAGCTATAGACAGTCCCCTATAGACTTACTTTTATTTTTTATTATTACTGTCTTAAGAGTAATAGCATTCCACTTTGTTAGAATTCCACGCTTATATTCTAGTCCTTTAAAATAGTTACGTACGGCATTATAGATGCTGTTAAAGGTGGTATAGGTTGCCTTATTCTTATAGTAGAAGTTAAGAGTAATACTATATAGCATTGTTGGAAAGCCTTTAATCTTTACCTCTTGTGGTATACCAACTCTGTTATAAAGGTTGTTGAAGATTATAAGCTTACAGTTAAAGTTGTTATCCTCTTTACTATATTTACTTTCCTCTGTGTATATCTTTACTAGGGTTGCTAAGTCTCTGCCGTAGTTAACGGTGGTTGTGACTTTTATAGGAGTTGTGACGTTTATAGGGGGAGTTGTGACGTTTATAGAGGGAGCCGTGACGTTTGTAGGCGAGGGAGTTGTGACGTCCGTAGAGGGAGCCGTGACGTTTGTAGGGGGAGCCGTAACGTCCGTAGGCGAGGGAGGCTCGGCCGTAGGGAGGTTATTTAAGATAGCTGGGGTTGGGGTAGATGACGTTAAGGGGGTTAATAAACGTAATTTAAGATAACGGTTAATAATATATGAATTAAAGGATCCTTTGTTATTGATGTATAGTTAAATTTCTATATCTAACCATTCCGTACGGTTATCCTTGTAAGCGACGTTATATAGTGCTTATAGTACTAACTTACTTTTCTTATTAAAGACCTATACCCTATTGCGTTGGAGTAGTTGTTTGAGTCCCTTAAGTGTAAGCCTATTAGCGTCTTTAAATGTCTATACCTTAAAATTATTAAAGTCCTCTTGGTATAATTCCCATAGGCTTTTGTCCTTAAAGTTATACTTAGTATACTTATTAATTTTAAACTTAATATAGCTGGTAATATCTTCTACAGTGGTTTTATTAGTTAAGGTAATTCCGTTGCCCCAGTTTAGACGTTAGGTTCCTGTGTTAGACATAATTAACTGGCGTAGATCGTGGTGTAGGTCGTAGTGTAGGTAGGGGTGCTGCTAACGCTACTAGGTGTACTGGCGCTTAGTAAAGAGGTCGTACTGGGTGTTAATTTTATGTGGTGGACGCGAACCGAACGAAGCCTTGGTAGGAGTCGGTTCTTTAAGTTCCCAGAGCCTATACCGGAAGGGTTCTCCTTAGCAAACGCGACACGATCAACGGGCCTTAGTAGGAGCAATCGCGTGTTATCTCTCTTCGTAATAACACCTAGCTAATCTATAATATCACTGATTAGTGTTAGTATCACCTGGGGGGGTACTGTAATTGCAATATAAGGTAACTGGTTCTTTAATTCATTTGTGTTCTTCCGTAGAGGATTATAAGGATCGCGGTGCCTAAATAGGGGGCTGATAAGTCACCGTAAGGATGACTAATCAGAGACATGACTACGTAACCTCTACTCGTACAGACAGGTCTATTTGTATACTATTTATAGAAATAAGGAGTTTAAGGTATAGGACTTCCGTTTTATAGAACTCGCATTTATCTACATCTAATTATAGACTAGCTCCGTATAGGGCTTATAGAATAAGATTAACGTGTTTCCAATATTCAGTTAGGTTATTACTATATATTAGGATGTCGTCAATATAAGCAGTATAGAAGATGTCTAGGTAGGGGCGCAGGGTGTTATTTATATAATGTTAAAACAAGCTCAGAGCGTTTACGAGGCTAAAGGGTATTACTAAGTACTTAAATAGTCTATATCGGGTACGAAATATAGTAAGCCATTTATCCCCTTTTATAATACGGAGATGGTTAAATATAGAGATAATATTAAGCTTTGTATAGTAACAAGCCTTACTTAGTTAGTTTAGCGTCTCTTATATTAACGGGATTAGATATTAGTTCTTAACGGTAACGGCGTTAAGAGCTTAGTAGTCTATATAAAAGCGCAGACTACCGCTAGGTTTCTTAATAAAGATCACTAGTACGGCTATAGACAACGAGCTTGCTCTAATAAATCCTTTGCTTAGGTTCTTATCTAAATACTTTTATAGCACTTAAAGTTTATTTTAGGACATCCTATATAAGGGTCTAAATCTAGGCTACTTTCTTTCTTTAAGTATAATCTTATAGTTATATAGTCGGTATTCTAGTAGCTTATTAGCTTCCTTTTATAAAAATACATTTAGGCGATAATAATACTCTATTGGTACCTTCGTGGCAGGGTTAGTATACTTCTTTAGTGCCAAGGCCTTCTTAATATCGGCTATCGTAATAGCAAAAATTATATGCTCGGGTTTCTTAGCAAATTACGCTAGCGGGGTAGCTCTAATTATACAGATATTTAGGGTACCAAGCTCGCTCGGATTGTCTATAGTTTCTTATTTAGGTTTAGGTTCGGTATTAGGTACAAAGTTAGTATTAGATTTAAGTTTAGGTTCTTTAAGAATCCTTTTTATAGTTAGATACTAGTCCTTCTAATATTTTTATGTAGTAAGCTTAAGCTTCTGCCTATCTTTAGGTAGTACAGTGCTTAGGGCCAATTTATAAGGTTTAGTAGAATTCCCAAATCCTTAATGGATGTCGGTGGAAATCTTACACTAGTAGAATTTGGTAGAATTCCTAGGTTAGTAGAATTTAGTGGATTCCTTAGGCGCGGGGTAGACATTAGTGGAAATCTTAGGCTAGTAGATCTTAGCGGATTCCCTAGATTTTAGTTTAGGGTTAAGGCGGTATATTATATAACACTTCTACTTATAACAGGAGGCGGTAAATAGAAGCTTAAGGTTATTCTAATTAATAGTTACCTTATATAGCTTTATCTAGGGTTGTTTAAGAATTACTAGGTAACCTAGGGTAGTAATAAAAAGCTTAATTAGTTCTTCGTGGTTTAGGTATTAGAGTCTTAGGGCTACCATATAGGTAATACGGCCTAAAACGGTGCGTTTACTATTAAATCTAAATACGTTAATATGCTAGTTAAGGGGGGTTAAGGTAAAACCATTATTTTACGCAAAGATCTTGTTAATAAATCCTATGCCGCTAGCTCCTATATTAATTAGGATTTAAGCGTTAGCCTTTTAACTATTCTGCTAAAGGCGGCAGTTAATAGTTATGCTACGGTCCTAAGAGTTAGAGTTTATAACGTTAAATACATTTAATGAGATCCTATAGTAGAGCCGTCCTAGAGAGCGACTTAGCTCTAAGACCCTTCTTTTAGAGGTAATTAGGGCGGGGTTCTTATAAGACGTTAGTTGGAGCTTTGTCTTTATAAGTAATGCTTACTAGATATAGGGCTGGAACCAGATAAAGATTAGGGACGGTAACCGGAAGATTAATATAGTAAACAGCTGCTAGTGCTAGCCGTTTGTAAATTGTTTTGGGGTATAGGGATAGAGTAGTGGTTTAAGAGGTAGGAGCTACTTTTATATTTAAAGTAGAGGCCTAGCTTAATGCGTTATTTTTATTTAGAGGACCCTAATAGGGCGTATCCTAAGGTCCTAGTGTTAATATCTATAGCGTTAGGGTGCTTAGGTTGAGATAATAACTTAATAAGCGTTTATAGGGTTATTATATTATACTAATAAACGGGCTTTAGTATAAGGCGTAGTATATTATTATACCATTTGTTAATAACGTTTATATAGGCGTTAAGAGTTTCTAGGAGATCTACGCCTATTAGGGAGGTTTTTAGTTTAGGGCTTAGGGATTTAATAAGGCTATTAATTAGTACGGAGTTATTCCAGCCTATTTTCTTTGCGTAGTAGTTAAATTTAGAGAAGTATACTAGGAAACTTTTCTTTTCTTAAGTTATTTGGTTTATCTTTTTTTAAGCGGTGGCTTAGCGGTTTGGGTTACCGTATATAGCTTTAAAAAGTGTAACTAGGCTTTATACTAAGTTTGGTTAAAAAGGTTTAATAAAGTTAGCTACGTCTCCTCCTAGTTAACTTAAGGCGTAATAGAGTCGGTTATCTTTAGTTAGGTAGCGGTTAGCATTACTAGTTAGCTTATTCTTAAGCCAGCTTAAAAATAACTAAAGCTCTTATTATTTACCGGTAAATACTAGGGGGTTTAGTAGTTTCTTAGATCGTTTCGGTGCGGTAGTCGGCTCTATAGGGTGCGTAACTACTACTAATTCGGGGCTTACGTTCCGCGTGTTTATCTCTAGAGATAGCGTTTGGTCTTAGGGCCTTAATATAAGCATCTTAAGAATACAAACTTCTTCTTAAAGTGCTTTAATTAATTATTATTATCGTGCTTCTTATTCGGCTTACTATTAAGTTAAAGTAGCTTAGTGCTGTGCAAGGGCGTCTATAAAGGACTTCTATATACCTACTAATTATTTTTAGAGTATAGCTATAATAGCGTTGGCCGTTACGGGGGCTTTAGGGTTATTCTGTATTTTTAAAGGGTAGTATAAGTTTTTAACGCAACGTAGTGTCACGGAGTAAGCACAAGCGGTAATAATATATAGCGAAGTAGGTATTATTAAGCTATATATATAAACTGCGTAATAAAGTCAAAACGTTATATAAGGAAAGAAGGTAGGAAAACGGGAAGAAAGGGCATATATTGTTAACTTAGTTGCTTAGTTAATATATATATAGGCAGAATAGGGTGCAGGTTATAGTCCTAGCAGAACTTAGCAGAATTCGGTAGAACTTGGCAGAATATGGCAGAATGCCGTAGATTGCCGTTAGATTGCTATTAGATTGCCGTTAGATTGCCATTTCGCGGTTGGTCTCTAATTACTAAGTTGGTGGAAACAGGTGGACGTGTGCAAGGTGTTATGGGGGTGTCCCGTGATATATTGCTATTATTACTAATAACGATCGGCTCTCCTATAAGAGCTATAAGTAAGTCGTTTAACATTAATAATATACTATAAAGTACCTATATTAACTATTGCCTAACCTTAAGCTAATTAGTTTAATAGAGCTTTCGTTTAAGTTACTTTCTGCTATATACTTAAACATCTCGCTACTAATATAGTGTTCGTCTTAACTAGTAATCTCATCACCCTAAAACCCCCTAATGGCCAACCCGGTTACTAATATGGTAGCTTAAGCCATTAAGCTATTTAGTTTACTACTATATTATCTACTACCGGGGCTATAGATGCCGCAACACTATATATCATATTCTCTTAGCTACTATGTTATTTGACGCTAGAAACTGCCTTAAGGACAGCGTCCCTCCCTTAACGGGGTCCACTGTTGATTACGGTTATAGGCTGTTTAGGGTGGTCCGTCCAGTTCTATAGCCGTCTTTAAACTTTATTCCTTAGCGCCGCTATTCCGCAGTATACCTTCTCTTTAGCCTTTTAGATGCGGCCCGCTTATTTCCTTAGGTTATAGAAGTATCTAGGGTATTGTCTTATAGATTAGCAAGGTTTAACTAACTGTTATATTCTTCTAGCAGAGATATAGAATCGGCGTTTAATTGTAAGAGATAACCTTCTAGCTCCTATAAAAGTCTGGATCCTTCTAGAAACTCTAGCTCTAATTACTATAAAATCTTAAAGTCTAAATCGGGTAGTAGCTTATTAATAACTAAGCAGATTTATTTAAAATAAGTCGGCATCTATATATTGTAGATGTTCTTTATAAATTTATATACTACCTATTTCTCTTTACTATCTAGTTCTGCGAAGCTGAACTTGCGGATTAAGTAGCGGTAGAAGGTAGTCTTAGGCCCATTAATTATAGGGTAGTGGCTATAGATTCTTACGGTCCGGTAATTGTACGAGATTAAAAAGGCGAGGATTTCCCAGTAGAGCTCTTTTTTGCGCTTTATAAGTTTACAGAGCTTAACAATACCTCTTACCGCGAGGGTTATGCTATAGGTATTCTGCTAATCTGCAATATCAAGCGCTATAGCGCCACACTTTACTTTATATATTAAGAACGGAAAGTATATATAGTATATAGCCATAAAAAAGGATAAGTCTCTGGCTATAATATTACCAATAAAGGGTTAAAGCTTGTTAAGTTAATCGTTAAAGAATATAGATTGCTTAAATCCTACGGAATAATCGGGTTGCGGATAAGTCTTAGTTATAGGGATGGAGTTATTCTAGCCTTCGTTAACACTTTTAATAGTATATTTAAGGTGTTTAGCACCATATATAGCTAAGGACTAAGTAGAAGGAACGATTAACTAAGCGATATCTTAAATAACCTTAGCTTTATTCCTACTCTATATTATTTTATAACTATTCTTAAATAGATTATCGCGAAATAATATATTATTAGGAACTAATTACTCCTTCTTAAGTAGGATTTAGTAAAGGTCCTTACTCTCTTTTATAACGCCCTCTTTATTTTTACCTATATATTTTCCTATAAAGCTGCCCTTGGTTTTAAGCAGAATGTTATAACACATATTTTAGTATAGCGCACTTTTCTCCTCCCTTAGCTTCTAATCGCTAGGTATAGTAGAACTAGGTATAATAAAGCTAGGTTACAATAGTTTCTAGTAAAGAAAAGACGACGATTTCTTCCTTATAAGTAAATGGTTTATATTACTATCCTTCTTAAAGTATTTCTTAGGCCAACTTCCTTTCTTTCTCCAATAGTTAATTAGATCAAGTTAGGTGTCGCTAATAACGCTTACCGCCTCCTGCCCAATTATATCCTCAATAGTAGCGTCTATAAGAGACGTTCGCGATCGCTTTTAAAGGGGTTTAGCTAGAATACGACTAAGGGGGTCTTCGGCTTCTCGTGGTCGCTTCCGCCCCTTTAGTTATAAAGAAGTTCGCAAATTCTATAGAAGCTAAGCTTAAGTTAGCTTAATAGTATAACAGGAGGAAAGTAACGTGCCTCTTTATTAGGGGTGGCGGTTATTATAGGGAGAGATAAGCGTTTTTGTTTAGTGTTCTTATCCTTAAGTAGACTCTTCTCTTAGAGTTATTATATCTTTTATAGGTATGCGCTTTAGCGAAGAGGCCGTCATGCTCCTCTTTTCTTAATACCTTAAGACCACTTTCCTATTAATGGTTAGCTAGATATATAGCCAAATATAAATTATAAGGGAGTATACCTTAATCTTTTAGTACTAATGCCTATCGCCTACATATCTAAGTAGGTAATTGTGCTTAACCACAGGCTATATTAATTGGAAGGGAGGAAGTAAGAGATATATTTACGTTGCTGTAATATTTAGAATAAGTCTATGGACTAGTAAAGAAGAGGTTAATAAGGAAGGATATAACTAAGGCTTAGAACTTTTAGGCGTATAGATAACGCAGGTTATACTAGTTAACACAACCCTATAAGTTATAGTTAAGAAAGATATTAATAGTACATTAAGCTCGGGACTATAGGAATAATAGTAGTAATAACGCTATTTACAGCGCTTTAGGCCCAGCTAAGAGCACCTAAAATTACTACTATGGCGCTGTCTACTAGAGAGTAGCCAAGTTTATTTAAACTAAGAAGTCTAGAAATAGTTCCCTTAAAAGGCGCCCACCGTCTAGTATATAAAGGTAATACTTTTATACCCAATAACGGTATAACATAAGTTGAGTTTAAGACTGTTAAGGTAGACCCTCTAGAATTTGGCATTGTTATATAGGATATAGTTATTTATAAAGGCAAACCAATCTAGTATAAAGCTAGTATAGTGGCCCTATTTACTTACTAGCTAATTAGGGATTTATTTAAATATAATTTAAAGCTTTAGGCTGAGAATTAATTTAAAAAATCCTAGTAGAAAGAACGCCTATATAACACTAATAAGTGCACGGACGTATAAATGATTTAGTAGCTATTATATAAAGTTAATTTTCTATACTAATATTATATCGTCTTGTAAGTTTAAAGGGTTTACCCTTATAACTATAAATACGGCCGCAAATAATGCGTTAACTCCTCGGCGGAATTCTAATGGGAATAGTTATATATATTTTTAAGAATATATTAACTCCCTTTAATAGTCTAGTACCTGCGGAATTGTATTACTTATATTAAAACTAGCAAGCTTCCTTATCCTACGGATTCCTAATCCTTTTATATAAAATTATAACTCTCTCTTAGTATATAGAGATCAGTACTATCTAATCTAGTCCCCGTATTCTCCACCTAATAGTACTTATATAATTCTGCACCACTTACTTAGCTTAAAGGAGGGCCTATTACTATCTAATCTAACCTCTTTATCCTCTATTAACCGTGTTTATATTAATCTGCTCACTTAATCTAACTTCTAGAAACTATAACTGTCTAATCCGGCCCCTATATTAAAGCCCCCGCGTAGTCTAAAACGCCCTTAGTTTAGTATATCTTAATTATAAAACCTAGCTAGATTTTCTGCGTGCTAGAGAGGCCCTCTACTGCTAGGCGGCCGGTCCTTAAAGAGATTAATTTTATATAGCTGTCCAATTACGACCTTATACGTTACAGCGCCAAAGTGTATAAATTAAGTAGCCGGCGTTATTGGCGCTAGATGCACTTTCTATAAGTCCTATAGCAGCTATCTAGCTAGCCGGATTGCTAAAGGTTAGGCGGTATACTCTTGCCATGGGAGTTTTCAATCTTCGAGCCTAAAACCTACCCTTGTAGTATTAGATAAATCTATACTTCTATATAAGGGCGATATAGAACAGCCAGTATTATCCAATTTAAGCCTTTACTCCTTTTTTAAGCCTATTTCCGTATTAATCTTTTAAGAAGGTATTAGTTAGTAAAAGCTTACTCGACCTAATTTAAGCCCCTTTATCCGCCGTACTGTTTCCGTATAACTCTGGTCTTTTTAGTTAATCTATAAATTCTACCTAATCTAGGCCCCTTATGCTTTACCAAACCGTAGGTTAGCTTAATCTTCTTAACTTTACGAAGGCTAGTACCATCTAATAATACCTAAATACTCTCCGCTTTATAGGGTCCTACCCTACTTACTAGGGTTAAGAAGTGCCGCCACTATATAATCTAGTTAGATTCACATAGTTTTATTCAGTATGCTCGCATAAAGTCGCCTAAGTAGATAAACTTCTAGAGACTAGAGCTGTCTAATCCTGCCTTAATATTTATAATTAAAGCCATGTCTATATAAGCCGGCTCCGCTCAGTTAAACCTATATAAGGATATTACTAAGCTATTCCCCTTAGCTTTACGCTAGTAGTTCAGCCTAAGCTATAATTTGTCAAATCCAACCCCAGCGTCGTCCGCTATTAGTACTTGCATAAATTTACCCCACTTAATTAACTTTTAGATACCAGACTTGTCCAATCTGGTTCACCTATAAACGCTTATACCATTAATTTAACCCTCTTACTCTGTATCGGGCTATCTCTATATAATACTATTCCCCTTACTATAGCTCCCTTGCGCTCCTCAAAGCTATACCTACCTTAGATCTACGCCGCTCTACTAACTAGTTAAGCTTAGTACTATCTTATCTATATCGGCCATACCTACCCCACTCGCTTAGACGGTAGGGGCCCACTAATATAACCCCTTTACTCTAGATTAGGTCGTGTTTATATAATAATCTACGCAACTTAGGCTAAACCTAGCTAACACTATTTAATCCGGCTTACTCTTTACTAAGCTATGCCCCTATAAGCCCGCGCCGCGCAGTTTAATTAAGGAGTATTTAAGTTCATACTAGGTAAAGCGGGTCTATTAGATCCCCTCTCTAACCTATACCCTAGTCCGCTACTAAAGTATCTAAAGGCCTTACCTAAACTAATTATTCTAGCTATTTATATTATAGGTTTATTTAAGAGTACGTATAAATCCTTTAGCTAATTGCCTTGCGGTTTTACGGTTAAGCGGTATATATAAAGGGGAAGACTATACAGTTATTAGCTAGAAGTTAACATAGAAATGCTACTAAAACACTTAGAAGAATAAAATAATATTTAATAAGGAATATTTCGTACTATATAGCTATTTTAAATAATCTTAATAATAATAATTGCGGTATAATAACCTGAAATCTAAAGCTGGACATAAGTTAAGCCGAAGTCGTTAGTTGTTAGGATAAGAGGTAAGCGTAAATACATTAGCCATGGGTTTTAAGGGGTGGCTAAGTCCAAAGCAGTAGTTTTGGCCAAAATTTTAGTGCGAGGTAATGCTGGGCATCTTTAGCCAATTCTTAAATTTGGGCCCTAAGGGCCCAAAACTAGGCACCCCTTATATACTTAGGGCGTGCTTAGGGCTTACTTAGGGCTGCTCACCCTTAGCTTAGGTTAAAGTGGTAGCTGCTTAGGTCTAAAGACGGAAATAGACCTTAGTAAGGGGAGTTTTCATTAAAGACTATAGAGGTAAAAGAGGCTAGCGTAACTAGAGATATAATTTAGGCTAATAAGCTACCTATAAAACGGTCCTATTCTAGTACCTAATAATAAATGCTTTCTTAAAGGAGGCTTTTTAGATAAGAAATTTTTATAAGGAGCTATTTTCAGAATAATAGGACGTTATCTCCGCTCTATACTATTATAACATAGGTTCCCGTTATTGGGCCCTTATAGAGATATATATTGTTCCTAGCTTAGGTATGCCCTAGTAGTAGTAATTACTAGAAATAACTACAAATATATCTTTTAATAACTTAGACGCTTTTAATAAGCGTTCTTTTTTAAATTAAGAACGTTATAAAATACTTTAGGGGGCTATTTTCTTAAGTTATAAATGGCTTAAAGTGGTGGAAAGAGAGCTTAAGTTAAATCCTGTTCTTATTTAGACTTGACTCTATGCGTTTTATGCGGAGAAAAGTTAGACGGAGGTAAACGGTGCTAAGCTAACCTATATAGCTCTTCTTTTATACAATATATTTAGAGACATAGTATACCTAAAAGATTTTTTCTTTAGTTCTCTAAGACCGTATAGATATATTAGGGGTACCTTAGAGATTACATTTAATAGTGGGATTATTTTAAATGTTGCTAACGTCTTATTCTCTCCTAAGATATTACCTATAAATATAGAGAAGCTACTTTTTAACAGAGGTAAACTTTGTTCAAATTATTTATTTTAGAAAAGCACTAACTTCGGATTTAAAGTGCTTAAACTACCCTTTATTTCACTAACTAGATTAAGAATTCCATAGTAGGATAAATGGTTTTTAGTAGCACAATTAGAAGGCTCCTAAATATTTAAATAGTGGTTTAAGGACTTAGAAGAGGAATACTTATTAGACCGCAATATAGAGGTTAAATACTATAATAACTAGCGGTATTTATTTAACTTTATTCTTCTATTAAGCTATAGGCTCCGGTCTTTAAGCTTATATTATTCTTAATTTAGCAATAGGCCTATAACTAAATTTAAAAGTATAAGATTGCTTAGACTTCTCGTTAATATTAATTGAGTAAAATTGTCGCATTTAGCATATTAGGTTTAGCTTGTTTTAGGACTAGCCATATAATTATTCGTGGGCGCTTATATAACCAACCCTGTAATTAACTAGCTCTCGCTAGCTGCACCTTACCTAGCACCCCTTTAGCCTTACTATATTAAAGCCCCGCTACATTAGAGCTTAGTATTTAGTAATGTCTATCTCTAGAACTAGAAGTGTAGTTAATTTATTAGCTAGGTGCTTATAATTACAAATATATAATTACCGTTTTGTAAGTAGTAAAGAGTGTCTTTTAAAAGCTTAAACTATTTATAGAAAAGTGCAACCTAGAAACTAAATAGAAGACCACTAAAGTATCTACTACATCCTTTATATAATAATGGCTATAGCTACCCCTAGGCCCACTACGCATTAAAATTGCCAATATTTATCTTAAGAATCCTATCCATATTGATTTGTCTATATATATATAGTCGTAATCGCTTTCTTTACTAACTTAGACGGGTATAAGTACCTTAGGATCCTAGATAATTAACGTATTAAACTAATAACTATATCGCCCTACTACCCGCGACGCTAAGCAGTTTATATAGACCTGCTAGGGATACTAGCTATGCTATTAGCAGGAGGGTTATTAGTGCGGATAGTTATGCTAGGCGTAATCTATATTAGTTAGAAATGCGTAACCCTAGTAGTACGAAGGGAAAATATAAGTGTTTAAACCTAAATACCTAAGGCTTTTTAGAAGGATTTATGTATATCCTCGCCTTCTAGATAGCTGAGCCTTTATATCGACCTAGATTAGCTACTACTACCTTTTATTTTACCATTAGCTTCTATTACTTTTTTATTATTAAATACTAACTATATAGCTATATCGTTTAACTAGCACTGCTATATTATTTAGCTGGTACTAAGTAGCAATAGTAGCAATTACGTATTATGTGAGGTGATAAGCTCCGCACCACTCAGCCACACAAACCCGCAAAAGGTAAGCAAGTGACTGGCTTAATGCCAGGCACGGCTGTGCGGAACAATACATATAGGCGAGGTGACCTCGTCACCTGACATATTATCTTCGGCATCGCTGTTAATCTTCGCCACTATATAGTGTATATAGATAGCTTGTAAATTAAGCTTTAATAGGCAGAGTTCTTATTCTTAATCGTCCAGTTTAACGCTTTACTTTTTTAATAGGGGCCGTAACATTTCGTCTAGTTAAAGTAGACGCTGCTCTAAATGTTAACGCTTGTATAGGTTAGAGAGTTATGGTTTAGGTATATAATAGGATCGCTTAATTTTTATATATTAAGTTGCTGCTATATTTAAAGCTAGAGGAAGGACACAGGGGATATACTATAATGGTAATAATAACGCTCTCTATAGTATAAAAACCCTCTAAATATATTATTTATCCTACTTTACAGTACACACGGATAAAGAATGTCTACGTAAGTTAGCCCGCTTAGGCGCCGAGTTAGGCCTCTCTACTTAGGGAATTAACGTTTTTTATTTATCGCTTGTGCGGATACTAAGCTCTTACTTATAAAGAAGCATTAACCATTATAAGAACTTTAGGAAAGACCTTTATAATCTACGTTATATCTAGCAGATCCGAGAATACTATACTAGAGGAGGCTTAGCCATATATAGGATAAGCACGTTAACGCGTAGATTTGGCCTTAGGAGTATTATCCTATCTTTACTATAATTTACTAGCCTACTAGCGAGTTAATTAGAGGAATTTTGTTATTTCCTTTAAGAAGAAAAATAAATAGTTTTAAGTCTATTTTTCTAGCACAGATTTAAACGAATCCGCGAGCTTTACCCCTAAATTAAAATCATTTAAAGCTCCATCTTCAGAATTAGACTTATCTTTAATATATTGCTTAATTGCACCAAAACATATCCGTGGCATAAACGCGTCTTAATTAATAGCTTTACTATTTAAAATGTTTTCTAAGAGGGAGTTATCTTTTATAAGTCGTGGCTAAATAAGCTTTAATATTGCCCCGAGGAACTCCTTAGAAATCCCATATTTACTATAAGTGGACATTATAGATACCATTTTAGCGACGTCCAACTAGGTAGAGCCTAGTGGAGAGTAATTAGGATTCTTAACTGGCTCCTTACCACCTAGAGTATTACCTAGTAATATGTTAAAAGATAAGGAGGAGTTAGTTATCTACTCCCGCGCTTACGCTCGCGTTTACCTCTAGCGCTTACCTTTTTCCTTTTTCCTCTTCTTCCTTATTGTCACGGGACACCCCCGTGACACCTTATACACGTCCACCTGTTTCCACCGACTCAGCAACTAGAGACTGACCACGAGACGGCAATTTGCGGCAATCTGACGGCAATCTGCCATATTCTGCCATATTCCGCCAAGTTCCACTAAATCCTACCAAGTTCTGCCAGGACTACCACCTAAATCCTATTCTACTCCGTATATATATTAACCAAGCAACCAAGCTAACGATATATACCCTTTCTTCCCATTTCCCTACCTTCTCTCCTTACGTAACGTTTTAACCTTATTATACAGTTCATATACATAGCTTAATAATATCTACTTCGTTATATATTATCACCACTTATACTTACTCCGTAACACTACATTACGTTAACCACTTACACTACTACCCAAAATAGAAAACGCACCTAAAGCCCCCATAACGGCCGCCAATATTATATCCATTCTCTAAGAACAAATGGCAAGTATATAGAAGTCCTTTATAGAGGCCCTTAAATAATAATAAGTTACCCTAACTTAACAACAAGCTAAATAAGAAGCACGGTATTAGAAAACAATAGAAGCCCTTTAAGAAAAAGTCAGTACCCTTAAGATGCCTACGCCAGAACCCTAAGACCAAACACTATCTCCGAAGTTAAATACGCGAAACGCGAGTCCCAAACCTATAGCAGCTATTTATCCCAAACCAACTACCGCACTATAACAATCCAAATAGTTACCCGACCCCCTAGTATTTACTAGTAAACAATAAGAGCTCCAATTATTTCTAAGCCAGCTAAAAAATAAGCTAACTAGTAACGCCAACTATTACCTAACCAAAGCTAACCGACTCTATTACGCCCTAAGTTAACTAGGAGGAGAGGTAGCTAACCTTATTAAACCTCTTTAGCCAACCTCAGTATAAAGCCTAGTTGTACTTCTTAAAGCCTTATACAGTAACCTAAACCGCTAAGCTACTACCTAGAGAAAGATAAACTACATAGCTTAAGGAACAAAAAGTTTCCTAGTATACTTCTCCGAATTTAACCATTACGTAAGGGAAACAGGCTAAAACAACTCCGCACTAATTAACAGCCTTATTAAATCTCTAAGCCCCAAACTAAAAACCTCCCTAATAGGCGTAGACCTATTAGGAGCCCTTAACGCCTATACAAACGTCATTAACAAATAGTATAATAATATACTACGCCTGATACCAAAACACGCCCCTTAATACAATACAACAGCCCCATAAACGTCTACCAAGTTGTCTCAGCCTAAGCACCCTAACGCCATAGATATTAACACTAGAACCCTAGAGTACGCCCTACTAGGGTCCCCTAAATAAGAAAGACGTATTAAGCTAGGCCTTTACTTTAAATACGGAAGAAAGGATTATATCTTAAAACACTACCTTATCCCCCTACCTACGCACCAAAACAATTTACAAACGGCTAACACTAACAGCCGTTTACCGCATTAATCTTCCGGTTACCGTCCCCAATCTTTATCTAATTCCAGCCCCACGTCTAATAAGCACCATTTATAAAAACGAAGCTCCAACCAATACTCTATAAGAACCCCACCCTAATCGCCTCTAAAAAAAAGGTCCTAGAGCTAAGTCGCTCTCCAAAACGGCTCTGTCTTAGGATCTCATTAAACGCATTTAACGTCACAAACTCCGACTCTTAGGACCGTAGCATAACTATTAACTACCGTCTTTAGCAGAATAGTTAATAGGCTAACGCTTAAATCCTAATTAATATAGGAGCTAGCGGCATAGGATTTATTAACAAGATCTTTACGTAAGATAATAGTTTTACCCTAACCCCCCTTAACCAGCATATTAATGTATTTAGATTTAACGGCAAACGTACCATCTTAGGCCGTATTACCTATATAGCAGCCCTAAAACTCCAATACCTAAACCATAAAGAACTAATTAAGCTTTTCGTTACCACCTTGGGTCACTTAGTAATCCTTAAACAACCTTAGATAAAGCTATATAAGGTAACTATCAACTAGAATAACCTTAAGCTTCTATTTACCGCCTCCCGTTATAAGCAGAAGTGCCTTATAACTCACTACCCTGACCCTAAACTAAAACCTAGGAAATCTACTAAGATCTACCAGCCTAAGATTTCTACCAATATCTACCCCGCGCCTAAGGAATCTACCAGATTCTACTAACCTAAGAATTCCACCAAATTCCACCGATATAAGATTTCTACCAATATCTACTAAAAATCTAGAAATCCTACCAAACCCCATAAACCAACCCCAATTACTACACCACCCTAAACTAAGTAGAAGCTTAAGCTTAGCATATAGGAGTACTAGAAAAACTAGTACCCTATAATAAAAAGAATACTTAAAGAACCCAAACCTAAATCTAACACTAACTCTATACCTAATACTAAACCTAAACCTAAATAAGAAACTATATAAGAGACTATAGACGATCCAAGAGAGCTCAACACCCTAAATATCCGCATAATTGGAGCTACTCCGCTAGCTTAGCTTGCTAAGAAGCCTAAATATACAATTTTCGCTATCACAATAGCTAATATTAAGAAAGCCTTAGCATTAAAGAAGTATACTAACCCTATCACGAAGGTACCAGTAGAGTACTATTACCGCTTAGACGCATTCTTATAAAAGGAAGCCGATAAGCTACTAGAATACCAACTATATAACCATAAGATTGTACTTAAAGAAGGAAAGCAGCCTAGATTTAGACCCCTATACGGAATATCCTAAAACAAACTCTAAGTACTATAAAAGTATCTAGACAAGAACCTAAGTAAAGGATTTATTAGAGCAAGCTCTTTACCTATAGCCGTACTAGTAATCTTTATTAAGAAACCTAGCGGCGGTCTACGCTTCTGCGTAGATTACCAAGCCCTTAACGCCGTTACTATTAAAAACCAATATCCGATCCCGTTAATACAAAAGACGCTAAACTAACTAAGCAAGGCTCGCTATTATACGAAGCTTAATATCATCTCTGCATTTAACCGCCTCCGTATAGCAAAGGGAGATAAATAGCTTACCGCATTTCGTACTCGGTATAGATTATTTAAATACTTAGTAACACCATTTGGCCTCATAAATACTCTAAGCTCGTTTCAACATTACGTAAACAACACCCTACGCCCCTACCTAGACATCTTCTATACTACTTATATCGACGATATCTTGATATATAGTAATAACCTAACCAAATATCGGAAATACGTTAACCTTGTTCTATAAGCCCTACATAAAGCTAGTCTACAATTAGATATAGATAAATACGAGTTTTATAAAACAGAAGTTCTATACCTTAGGCTTCTTATTTCTACAAACGGCATATAAATAGACTTAAAGAAAATCGAAGCAATTATAAACTGGCAAGAACCCAAGAACATTAAGGACGTAAGAGCCTTTATAGGATTTGCCAATTTCTACTAACGGTTTATTAACAACTTCTCCGCCCTAGTTTTACCCCTTATAGCTCTAACCTAAAAGGATAAAGCCTTTATCTTTAACAAGGAATGCAAGAAGGCCTTTGCTTATCTAAAGGTTATATTTACCACCGCGCCTATATTCTAACACTTTAACCCAAACCAAATAAGTGTTATAGAAGCTGACTTATCCAACTACGTCACTAGAGGCATCCTATCTCAATATAATAAAGAGGGAGTATTGCACCCCGTAGCATACTACTTAAAATAACTAAGCCCAGCTAAATATAACTACGAGATCTACAACAAGGAACTGCTGGCTATTATTAAATACTTTAAGTAATGGCGACCCAAACTAGAAGGCGCTAGATTCCTAATTAAGGTCCTTAGTGATTATAAGAACCTATAGTACTTTACAACTATAAAACAGCTAAGCTACCGTTAGGCCCGCTGGTCAGAATACCTATCTCGTTTCCAATTCTCAATTACATACCGCCTAGGCGTTTAAGGCTAGAAGCCTAATGCCCTAACCCAACACTCATAAGACGCGCTAGTACTAAAAGAGGCACGTTCTTACCAAAATTAGACCTTACTTCGCCCTAAACTATTTAACCCTCCTACTAAAGATCTTATAGTATAAGTCCTTAAAATAACTAATTAATTAATTAAACAGATTATAACTAATAAATACCCAAATAACGAGTTTATCCAAGAGACGCTTAAGCTAATTTAAGATAGCATTAGACGCTCTAAGAAGATCTCTTTAAGTAAATATAAAGCTCGCAAAAACCGCTTATATTACTAGAACCATCTAGTTATCCCTAATTACAATAAACTTAAGCTTAAGCTCCTTAAATACGTATATAACCTACCAGTAGCCAGCCACCCAGGCTAAGAAAAAACCCTAAAGCTACTCTAACGGGAGTACTACTAGCCAAATATATATAATATAACACAAAGGTACGTCTCTAGCTGTTACGTCTGCCGACAAGCTAAAGCTTTACATAAGATATATAACGGCCTTCTAAAACTACTGCCTGTTCCGGACCAAAGATAGAAGGATATCTTAATTAACTTTATTATTAACCTCCCTATAAGTAAGGGCTGCACAAATATTATAGTAGTTATAGACCGACTATCTAAGATAAGACACTTAATCGCCTACCCCAATATATTAATACCTGCCGTTACCCAACTATTTCTAGACCACGTATAAAAACTCCACAGACTCCCCAAAACGATTATCTCCGATAGAGGTAGCCAGTTTATCTCTACATTTTAGAAAGAACTAACTACCTAACTCCGCATTAAAGCACTATTATCTATAGCATACCACCCAGAAACGGATAGTTAAACGAAATGTATAAACGCTATAATGGAACAGTACATTCGGATATACACGTTATACTTACAAGATAACTAGATTAACTAGCTTATATTCGCCGAGTTTACCGCAAATAATTCCGTTTCGGAAACCATAAAGGTCTCCCCATTCCTAGCCAACTACGGCCAGTATCTACAAATGGGTTTTAAACCCTTTAGTAATATTCCTCGCCCTACTTATTACGCCTTGTAAGTTACAGAAGCAAATAAATTTATAGAGAAGATAGAGGAACTATAATAGTTCCTTACTGACGAAATAATATGGGCTTAATCTGTTTATAAAGCCGCAGCAAATAAGAAACGAACCCTAGCACCGGCCTACTAAATTAGTAACTTCGTCTAGCTAAATATAAGAAATCTAAACACAAAACGACCTACTAAGAAGCTTAATTAGAAGAACGCTGGCCCTTATAAGATCAAGAAGGTTATCTCCTCCTACGCCTACCGACTAAAGCTCCCTAATACGGTTAAAATCCACCCTATATTCCACACGTCAGTCCTTTACCCCGCTACTCCTATATTAGACGCCCTGCCCAGACAGATACAAGACCCTCCCCTACTAGTTAAAGTGGATGGTAAGAATAAGTACTTTATTAAAAGAATTAATAATATTAAGTATAATAAACGGAAACGTTAATATATATATCTTATAAAATGGAGAGGCTTTACTAAGCCCTTATAGGAACCTATTAACTCTATAGGACTTACACAAGCCGCAGAAGACTTTTACAAACTCCATCTAGAACTACCACAGCCCCATCTCGCAGAAGCTCGAGTTTAAAGGGGGGGTACTGTTATAGGACACCCCCGTGACACCTTATACACGTCCACCTGTTTCCACCGACTTAGCAACTAGAGACTAACCACAAGACGGCAATTTACGGCAATCTGACGGCAATCTGCTATATTCTGCTATATTCCGCCAAGTTCCACTAAATCCTACTAAGTTCTGCTAGGACCACTACCTAAATCCTATTCTGCTCCGTGCACGTGTTAACTAAGTAACCAAGCTAACAATATATACCCTTTCTTCCCGTTTCCCTACCTTCTCTCCTTACGCAACGTCTTGACCTTATCACACAGTTCATGTACATAGCTTAATAATATCTACTTCGTTATATATTATCACCACTTATGCTTACTCCGTAACACTTATCTCCCTTTTTATGCGCTACTAAAGCTTCCTATACTTATTGTTTGGCTCCCTAGTCGTTATAATCTATAAAATGTCTGTTAGCAGCTCCTCCCTACCATACTCTTCCTTATTATGGCCCGCAGTCGCTAGTATCTCTAGCTCCTTATCTATAGTACGGTTACGTTAGCGGTAAGAAGGAAAATATAACCGTCTCCGAATTGGGGATGTTAAGATATTTAATAAAAAGGGCCAAGCTTTGCTCTAGGCTAGTATGCTATAACTTTAAGGGTTTTAATAGGGTAGATTGCGAGGAGTTATGCTAAAGAACTCGTTATTAATTATAACGTAGCTGATATAACTTAGCTCTAGCTAACTCTAATAACATCTAGATACTTTCCGCTTTATAGGATTCTACCCTACTTACTAAGTTTAAGGAGCGCCGCCACTATACAATCTAGCCAGATTCCTATAGTTTTATCCCGTCCGCATAAGCTAGCCCCGCTCGGTTAAACCTATATAAAGACATCCATTAGTGCTTATATAAATTTACCCTATTTAATTAACTTCTAAATATTATACTTATCTAATCCGGTCTACTTATAAACGCTTACACTATCCAATCCAGCCCCTTGTTTTATATTAGGCCGTCTTTATATAATACTACTCCCTTTACTACAGCTTTTTACGCTCCTTAGAGCTATACCTACTTTAAATTTACGCCGCTCTGTTAACTAGTTAACGTTAGCACTATCTTATCTATATTGGCTATGCCTACCCTACTCGCTTAAACGGTAGGGGCCCACTAATATAACCCCCCTACTCTTAATTAGGCCGTATCTATATAATAATCTACATAACTTAGGCTAAACCTAGCTAACACTATCTAATCTAGTTTACTCTTTACCAAGCTATACCCCCATAAGCCCGCGCCCCGCAGTTTAACCTATTTAATTTACTCCCTTATTTCCCTATTAGCGCTATTTAAGGAGCATTTAAGTTTATACTAGGTAAAGCGGGTTTATTAAATCTCCTCTTTAACCTATACCCTAGTCTACTCCTAAAGTATCTAAAGGCGCTACCTAATCTAATTATTCTAGCTATTTATGTTATAGGGTTTATTTAAGAGTACGTAAAAATCCTTTAAACAATTGCCTTGCGGTTTTATAGTTGTAAGTAGTAAATATAAAGGAAAAACTATATAGTTATTAGCTAGAAGTTAATACGGAAATACTATTAAAATACTTAAAAGAATAAAATAATAGTTAATAAGGAGCATTTTGTACCATATAGCTATTTTAAATAATTTTAATTACGGCATAATAACCTAAAATCTAAAGCTGTGCATAAGTTAAGCTAAAGTTAGTGTGGTTGTAATAAGGGGTAAGCGTAAATACGTTAGCGACGGCCTTAAGGATTTAAGGAGGTAGCTAAGTCTAAGGCAGCAGTCTTGGCCGAAACTTTAGTTTAAGGCGATGTTGGGCATCTTTAGCCGATTCCTAAATTTGGGCCCCAAGGGCCCAGAACCGGACCCCTCCTTACGTGCTTAGGGTGTGCTTAGGGCTGCTTACCCTCGGCTTAGGTTAAAGCGGCGGCTGCTTAGGTCTAAAGACGGAAAGGGATTTTGGTAAGGGGAGTTTTCGTTAAAGACTATAGGGGTAGGGGAGGTATATAGTAGTGTAGCCCGCGAAGCCCTACTGCACGTGTCCACGTCGCCGCGGGTAGAAACATCATTTGGAATCCGTTCCTATTAATGGCCAAGTGCAGAGGCGATGGTAGAGAGCCGTCGCAGCGCGTGCAGCGCTGTCGTTCGACTCTATGGTAATGAGCACGCGACGCGTACATCGCCCTCAACAACACCAGGAGCCTCACTGCCTCCACTTAGAGCTCCTATTCTACCATCTAGGGAGGCCCATCAAGGGAAACTGGGATACGAAAACCGCCCGATATACGACTACCTGGCTCGCAGCCAGGCCCGAAACTGGCCTTATCTAGCTAGTCAACGTAGACGCGTCCTAGGCGTATAACAGGACACCCTTAGGCTTGCACTAGCTCTAAGATCGTAAAGTGTGCGCGATAAGGGCGTAGGGATCCTCTTTTTATAAGAACTTATTAAGGTTAACGCGTCGCAGATACTTTATACGAAACTTATTAAGGCCCTAAGGCCACAGCAAAGAACTTGTTAAGGCCCTACCTAGAGAACTTATTAAGGCCCCTCTACGAGGGCCTATCTGGTATCCGGTTACACCCAGGTGACTTAGAAAAGGGTCTTAATAGGCGTGGTGCGCGCGACCTGGTACAGTAATAGTGACGCGATAGCGACGCGACGGCGACCAGACGGCTTAACGAGGTGGAAACACGGGCAAAGCTCTAGGCAGCGGAAACATAGGCCAGCTTTAACGGCCCCATGGCGTTCAACTTACAGTTAACTCACAGGCGACTCACAGGAGGGTCTTAATAGGCGTGGTGCACGCAACCTAATACGCATATATATAATGCGACTTATAGGAGGGTCTTAATAGGCGTGGTATATATAACCTAATGTATATATATGGGGGAGGTTATAGGGGAAATATAGGCCAGTTGGACAATAACTTGACAGTTAGAGACATAGGTACAGCTTATAAAAAGAGGGGACATAAGCTTAGTTAGTAGGAGGGGGGGGAGTAGGTTGCCTGGTGCGGGACCTAGTATCTCTACGGCCCCCCTCCTATAAGACACAGTCGGCCTATTATAAGGAGACTCTTACAGGCAACGCGAAACGGGAACTAGCAGTAGTATAGGGTGTTACACGCCTATACTTCTACTAGCCTCCTATAGGGCGTAGTGCGTAGTAGCCACTGCTAGCTCTAGGGACCTTACCCCTTAGCTAGGCTCTAACCCCTAGTATACCTAGTAGGTAGGTAGGATTACGTCCTAGCCAGAGAGATTACTATATAGCTTAAGAGAACGGATGCGCGTGTCGGTATATTAACAGACGGAACCGTTCGCCTCTAGGGCGGCTTGCTAGTAAGATATGCTTAAGGAGCAAATAGGAGTTACTTAGGCAGGTAAGGCTTTTTGGTCTAGGCCTTAACTATAAAAGGTACCCAAGGCTTCTATATTATAGGATATAGCCATAATACCTTTATAGGATTACGCCAGTAGGTATATAAGATAGAAGTTACAACCCCTAGAAAAGGCAGCTTATGCCCATACCGGCGGAAATAATAAAAAAGGTGTAAAACTAGAGGCTATAGAAGGCTCCTAAGCTATATAAAAGCGTACTAACTTTAGGAGGAGACTCTTATATAGACCGCGGGGGGGCGGACTAGTACTTAGGCTAATAACCCGTTATAAGATATCCAAAAGAACTGGTAAAACTCCCCGTTAAGGTAGTAGCAGCCAACTGCTTATAGAAAGCCCCTAGGCCTTTAGGCCTAGGTTTTAAAATAAATACTAGAAAACTAGGGTAGAGGCCTAGATAAGCAGGCACGTTAAACTCTACTATATAACTACCTACTATGCTTCCAGAGGTCACGCCTACTATATACAGCAGTTGTCCGGCCAACTATAACGTATAAATCCAGTATCTGGGCCATAGAAGAAACTAAAAAAGGCCCCCCTAAATTACTCCTTAAACTACTCTAAAAGGTCTAATTAGCCTACCTCTAGAGCATTATAGGCGGGTATAAGCGAACGGCCACAGCACTGCTTAAGAAGGAAGCTAATATCCCCCCCCTATAATTATATATTAAAGCTGCTGCAATATAAAGGGTATAAAAGGAGCGTAACTCTAATGTTATAAAGTATATTAAGTCACGCCTAAACAAACTATAGAGAGACTCTAGGGTGCCCCATAGGAGAGCAAATAAAAAACCCCAAAGTAGGGAAGATATATTAGAGAAACAGGTAGAGAAAGCAGAAGAAGAATAGTGCCGCGCTAGGGCCCAGGCCTATATAGAGGAGGAAGGGAAACGCGTAAGAGACCAGTAAAGATAACAGTAAGAGAGAAAAAGGAGCTAAAGTAGAGTATAAAAGAGTACTAGGAAACCATCTACCGCTATATAATACTAGTTAGACTAACACTAAAGAGGCGAATAGGAGTTAAAGGTATAGAAGCAGACTTAAGCAAGTGGAACCTAAGCCGTAGTATAGTTAACACTATAGGGGGTAAATACCTAAGGGCTCCGAGAAGGCCTAACAAAGGCAGAAAATATAATAGCAATACTCTTAAGAATAGGAATAATAGGACTAAAAGATTAGCTCTATTAGGTAGGTATCCTAGTAGGTAGCCTAAGATGCAAATATAGCTGGCTAAGACAGACACCAAAACACGTAATACTGTAATGCCCTCTACGCACCAACTAAGAAGCTATGCTATTAGTAGCTGGCACAGAGAACTATAATACACTGCTCTTAACACAAAAAGGTCTTAAAGCGGTTACCTAGTAGCTTATTAGCTAAAATATACTAAACCAGTTTCGGGTTGCAAAGGAAATAATAATAAAAGGTAAAGGGGCGAGGAATAGGCGCCCCCTAATAACTCTACAGTAGTAGAGTGAAGTTTGCGATACTAGCGCGTCCGTAGGCTTGTTACGGCAGCAGTGGTTCCTAAAGAGGTTAAAAAGTAAGGTAGTAAAGCACTATAGGTAACTCGCAGGCGCTAAGTAGGCGAGTCCTAAAAGGCAGGGAGATGGATCACGGGGTTTTCTTAAATAGAGTTTTCTCCCCACATGTAAATAAGGAGTAGTCCGCGTGGGCCCAATAGGGATCCAAATCGGACGTTAAGCAATGAATTATTATTATTATTAGTAGTGTAATTTGGCCTCCTAGATTTAATATCTAGATTAGGCGTAACTTTAGGAGAGCCTAGGCCTTTTATAGTTATATAGATTGGTTTAGAGCCCTAAAGTCTTTAATAACTTAGACAGGACTAACAGATACACACTTTTCCTTTAATATACTCTTTTCTTCTCTTCTTACTAACCGTTTTCCTACCGGCTAACTACGGCTAACTAACTAACTGACCTACTGACCACACCGTGACTTCCTATCTGAGAGAGGTCGTACCCTCTTACACTATTAGATTAGAATTAAAGAAGGCGACAAATAAAAAGCAGCCTTTAGGTTAAAGGAGGGACTATATAAACCATTAGTTATGCAATTCGGACTTATAAACGCACTAGCAATATTTTAGAAACGTATTAACAACGTGTTAAGAGAACACTTAGATAAATTTGTTATAGTATACCTTAATAATATTATTATCTACTTAATAAGCGAAGAAGAGTATAGGGAATACGTTAAATAGGTCTTAAAGAGACTATAAAAGGAATAGATGCTAGTAGCAATTAAGAAATACGAGTTCTTTACTAGGAAGACAGATTTTATCGGATTTATTATTAAACTAGGCTAACTTAGCATAGATCTGAAAAAGATAAAGGCTATAGTAAATTGGTAAGAATTAGAGAACGTTACGCAGTTAAGGTTGTTCCTAGGGTTTTACAATTACTATAAAAGGTTTATAGCTTAATAGTTAAAGGATATTAAGCTATTTATAAGGTTAATAAAGAAAGAAGAACTTTAGGTATAGGGAGAAGAACAGAGGAAACTATTCTAGGAGGTTAAGAAGTTATTTACTTAAGATCTAATCCTCAAAATCTACTAATTAAAACTAGAGACAGTGGTTAAAATAGACGTATTAGACTTTTGCACTAGGGGTATACTTTCTATAAAAATATAAGGATAGATAGCACCTAGTAGTATACTATAGTTAGAAAATAACACTACTAGAACTAAACTATAACATCTATAATAAGGAGTTATTAGGTATAGTTGCAGTACTTTAAAAATAAAGAGCATTCTTATAAGGTATAAAAAAGCCATTTATAGTTAAAACGGATTATAAGAACCTAACGGGGTTTCTAATAATAAAAGAACTTAATTAAAGATAAGTTAAATGGGCAGAAATGCTTATAGAGTACTATTTTAAGATTTAGTATACTAAGGGCACAGATAATACACGAGCAGATACTCTAAGTAAAAAGGCTAAACTGTAGAATAATAAGAAGCTATTAGGGGCTTTACTGCGAAAAGACACAGACGGACTAATTAGGTATAATTATCCAAAAATCGCAGCAATATAGGAAAATAAGATCTATAAATTACTAGAGAGTAAGTAGATAAAGAAGATCTAAGACGCATAGGTAAAGAATCTAAACTTAAAGTAGTACAAAAACCGAGAAGCAATATATATACTAAGAGTTATTATAAAAGAATTTATTAAGTTATTTTATAGGGGGTTAACTTAAGGACACAACGGAGCTATAGGCTTAGTATTAAGACTCTAAGAGAAATACATTATTAATAAAATCTAGGGACTAGTAAGATAAGTTATAAGGGAATATCTAAATTGCTAAAGAAATAAACTAATAAGATATAAGCTATATAGAGGGCTATAACTAGTTAAAATACTAAAGAGACTATAGGAGGTTATATTATAGGACTTTATTATAAAGTTACTAAAGTTAAGAGACCCTATTACTGGGTAAGATTATAACGCAATCTTAGTAATAGTAGATAAGCTAATAAAGTAGGGATACTTTATAGCATGCATAGAGGAAATCTTAGCGGAAGATGTCGCTAGAATCTATATTAAAGAAGTGTTTATAAGATATAGAGTATTAAGTAAAATTATATTAGATAGGGATTTAATATTTATAGCAGTATTCTAGGAGATATTCTTAGCAAAATAGGGGGTTTAAGCAGTAACTTTTACTGCATATTATCTACAGATAGATAGTTAAACGGAAAGATTAAATTAGACACTAGAATAGTATCTAAAATACTATATTAATTATATACAGAATAATTAGGTATTATTATTACTAGTTATATAGTTCGCATATAATATAACACCTTAAAAGGGAATAGGAATATTACTATTTAAGGCAAATTACGGATACAAACTAAGAATATTGTTATTGCTATATTAAGTAAAGAAGATAAGTAGTATAGCTAAGTAAAGAATAGAGATATTAATAAATCTTTATGCAAACCTTATAGAAATAGTAAAGGTGGTATAGTAAAGAATAAAAAGGTATTATAATGCTAAGAGATCTAAGAGACTAGATCTTAAGGAGGGAGATAAAGTATAGCTACTACACAAAAATTTTAAAAGTTNATNACTAAGTAAGAAGTTNNACTANGTTANANTANGACCTTTTAAAATTANATANANNATTTTANTAGTTATATTTAAGTTAAACTTACTAGCTAAAATAAAGATCTACCCTATATAGTATATTGCAATGCTAGAGCCAGTATATAGGAATATTAAGCCACTAGTTTATAAGGCAGATACATATAAAGGATAGGAAGAAGATAAGTAGTAAGTTTTAAAGATTATTAGTTATAAGGACATTAATAGTAAAATATAGTATAAAGTAAAGTAGATAGGCTATAATAAGACTACCTAGGAACTACTAGAGAATCTAAAAAACGCTATAAAAAAAGGTATAGGAGTATTGGAAGAAATTAGGTTAGGTAATATTAATAAGGAAAGATCGCTAAAGAATGAGTTATTTAAGGGGGACCTAAGAGGAACACCTGCTAAGGTATTTAGAGTTGTTTCCCTCTCTATTAGAGAAGAATCCGTTTTTTTATTGCTAAGTTCCTATAAACCTTATTTTATAAGTTTCTACTTCTTAAAGCGAACCTTTTTATGTACCCTCTTAAGACAAAGTAAATAAGCAGACGTAGCAATCTAGGCTTTTAAGGCCCTCTACTTAACATTATAAGAACGTTTAAAATCTACTAAAGCTTAAGTTAGCTTACTATTAATCTTTATAGCTGTAGCTAGAATATATTGCATTGCAATAGGAGGCAAATTGCCACCACGTGTGGCAAGTTGCCGTCACGTGTCACCGCGGCACTAGCGTGGTAAGGAACCTTAAGTTCCTTACCCTTCTTTATATTAGAAAAAGACAACATCCATCTATAACACCGTATAGTATATATTATTGTAATATATATATTCTATACGTTGTTAAAGCATACTAATTAGTAAGCGTGTATAGATTAGGAAACACGTAGATAGCTTAAAAAACAGTTATACTATCCACCTTATAACAGATTAGAAGATAGTTATACTTATCTACCTTTTATATCAGCCTATTTTAGTTAAAGAGAAGAAGAGAAACTACCTAGGAGTACTTATTTGGTATCTACGACGACTTCTAGACATCTCGTTCTATTTATTTCAGAAGACTACTACACAGAGCACTTTACCCTACTTAATTAACTCAAACTATCCCCTTAACCGTCTCCTTAACCGCCTCCTTAACCGCCTCCTTAACCGTTCCCCTATCTTTACCTTTTAAACACCCTTACCTTTACCCTTACTTACCTAAATAATATATAATAAACAAAATATTAGGAACAGAGAAAGACTAGGAGGAAGAAGTAGCTAAATAGGAAAATAGAATTAACCTAATAGAAGCCTCTAAAGATAAACTAACTAACTACCTATAATACAAGATGTACCTATATATAGAGATATACAACTAGCTTAACTTAATACTCTAGGAATCGTTCTAGGGAGATTTTAAGGACTTTACGGTTGATATCTTTACGCAAATCCCCTTATACTAGCTTTAGTAACTATATAACTGCCTAAATATTAGAGGAGTATAAATTAATATTAACTATAAACAAAACAAAACACTCCCTTAGTCTTTATATAATATAGTATAAGAAGAAGACCAAACTAAATAGAGTAGAGAGATAATTAAATTAGCTAATAATAAGTACGGACCGACGCTATTAAGATTGATTAAGGTATATATAACAGAGGGTACCTTAAAAGAGTAATAATAAGCTAAAGCTACCGTAACCTAACTAACCGGTACACCAACTACCTCTACCTTTACACTATCTATTATACCTTAATCTACAACTACGTCTACCTTTACACTATCTACTACGCCTTAACCCGTAATAATAATACAGTAACTCCATATACAATCTACAGATGAGGAGAACCGCCCTGTTACTATAACCGGCTATAGTAAGGAAATTGCGAATGCAGCTAAAATATACACAGAGGAGTAGAAATACGGTAGTATGAACGAAAGCCTCGACTATAAATTAATAATATTTTACGACATTTGCAATTAAGCGGACGTACCCTAAGAAGCCTACCTTAAGGCATTCCCTACTATGCTAAAAGGACTAGCTTTAAACCACTTTTATATAAACCAACTGTTCTGCCTACTATTTATTAAAGCTTATAAGCACCTTTAGAATTTCTTTAAAAGACTAGGATTTTAACGTAAGAACCTAGACAAGTAGAATACTATTATACTTATAACAGTAATAGCAGGAAACATAAACAAGTCGATAAGCAAATATCTCCAATTATTAATCTATAGACTTCGTTAACTATAGTATAGCCTTAAAGCCCTTATTAATAAACTTTAATCGTCTATTATAGTATACGAGAAAGAGTATACGGAGAAGACATAAGCCTTCTTTATAGACCGACGGTTCTATAAAAGAGATAATAACTATAACCGTAGCAACCGTAACAACCCTCCGTATAACCGCAACCGAAAGAAACTACGTTGCTTTATATATAATAGGGAAGGATATTGCTTATGGAGACATACTAAGGAGGAGCAAGAAGAGTCTAAAGCTAAGTTTAGAACTACTAATAGAGATAGGTTTAGCAAATTTAATAACTGATTTAAGAAACGACTTAACTAATATATTATAGATTACGAGGATAACGATACCGACTTAGAAAAAGAGCTTAAGGAAGCTTTTTAAGCACTAACTATTAATATAAGTTATAAGGCAACTAATAAGAACTCACAACTAAATATTAATTACTACTATACCTCCCTTGTCCAAGTAGAATAGCAAAAAGCAATTTTTATAGCCGCCACCCTAGCTAATAAAGCCTTTAGCCATTTAGTCACAACTATAGATAATATAATACCTCTTATAACTAACCAGGACCCCTTTACCTACAATATAACCATATCCATGTCCCGCTATACTGTAGACAAGTTTATAAGTATAATAATTAACATAGGAGCATCTAAACAATCCACAGCAGGATATAGCCAATTCTTGGCATTTTAGAGACTCAATACTAATGTATAGCTTAATACCACCACATAAGGTATAGTTAACGTACAGTTCGGTATTAGATTAACCTTATTAATTGGATTAGCTAAAGTAATTACCCTAATTAATATAATCAAGTTATATATTATTAAGGTCGACACCCTATTTTTGCTTTACTTAGCAGATATGGATCACCTATAAGTGTACTATAACAACCTAAAAAATATGCTAATCACCCCTCGGAGCGAAGTACCCGTCGTATATTACTTTAGCCACCCTTTCCTACTTTGGAACACATCCCTATATACTTATTTAACCAAGTCATTTAAATAAAACCCCTGCTACCTCACCAACGTAGAATTAAAGCGACTATATTGCCGTTTTAGCCACCCTTTAGCTAAGCATCTTGTATGAATACTTAAACGCTTAGGGTATAATGTTAATAGTAAGACCTTAAATTATCTTATACGCTACTACCACTATTATTAAAAACATAGAAAGTCGCCTGGTAGATTTAGATTTACCTTATATAATAATATCGATTTTAACTATTTAATTATAGTTGATATTATATATATTAATAGCGCATCCCTTTTGCATATCGTTAATAAAGGAACACGATTTTAAGCTGGTAGATGGCTATAAAACATTAGCGCCAAGTATATATGGGATGTATTATTGTTGGTACCAATTTAATAGTATAAGTGAGTCGTGTCTAGGGGCACAAAATACGTATAGTATTGTATGCTTATTTAGACGGTGGTGACTGTCGATTCTATTGAGGTGGGCTACGTAGTCTATATACTAACGCACCTCCCCCCTAAGCTAGTGTTTCAGGAGTGCACTAGACGCGTAAGCGAACCGAACGCGTAAACGCGTACTTGGTGTATCGAACCGCGTAAGCACGCGGTTAGTATAGCAGGTGCTGTAATTATACACTGGCGGTACTTGGAAAATGGAACCACTTGCGTATAGCCTCCGTAATTGCCTTAATAGAACCATAAAAGACGTAAGAAAATATATAGGAAATCCCTCCCAAGGTGCCTTTTGGGTTGCCTTCCGAACGGTGCTCTAAGCTGGCCGTAAGTCCTGCTTACGGTCCGTAAAATGAACTATACGCCCTTTAACGGGCCGTAAATGCACCGTACGGCCTTCCGAACGGGCCGTAACTAAACCGTAAATGCTCTGTTAGTCTCGCTCTACCCATTCTATGACCTTTAGGTTAAGCTTATTTGTGTTAATTAGGGTTTTAAGAGCTTAATACGGCTTTGCCTTCGTCATAGCGTCTACTAGGTTGTCTCCGCTGCTGATCCATTTGACCTCCGTAATCTCGCGTCGTTCGTAGGCCTGACGTAGGCACATTAGGTTGACCATGAGCCTCTTCTCTTGTGTTGTACCTAGTTTGACTAGGTAGTTGTAGAGGGACTTTAAATCGGTGCATAAAACCAGGGGTAGCTGCTCCAGTTGTAGGATCTTCTGGATCGTTGATTTGATTACGGCTGCTATATTAAAGCCATGGGCTAGTGCATATAGTTTAGAAGCTAGTATACTGCGGGTTACTCGCTTGCATTTAATTGAAGACCAATGCAGTATATTTGCGTCTTGATTACGGTCCGTAAGTATAATTACGAAGCCGATTTGCGATGACAGGTCCCTATTATTGGCGAAGGAGGCGTCCGTAAATACTATTACGCTAATAGAATTTAGGTCTAGCGGTACAAAAGTAAGTCCTCTTATCGCGTTATTAATCTGCCATTAAATGCGCTTATTAAGCTGCTTGACATTTTCTTCTTGCGGATCTACTGCTTGGGCCGTAAAGGATAAGTCGTAGGTAGATTTGGGTTGACAGACTGTGGCAATATAGGCACCCCTTGTACGCTGTGCAGCGTATTGGTCCTTTATATTTATGGTTTTACGGGTCTCTCCGCGGGAACTAGTAAGGTCCGTAGGCTTTGCCGTAACGGGCTTTAGGTTTTAAGCTTGGCGTTCCTAAGTTAGCTAGATTAAGTTGCCCTTTTGTGTAATTAAGCCTCTGTTAAACTTAATTGGAGTCTACTTAGTTAACTGCTCCTATGGCTTTGCTAGGAACTTAGCCTTTTGCAGTTTGGTCTCTTCCGCATCCACAAAAGTTTGGTCCGCTAAAAAGAGGGTATTATCTGTTTGGAGTCTAACAATGCCAAGGCCATTCGATAGGGTATGTAGGAGGTAAGGGTTATAGGTCGACTGCTCTATCTTAAGTTTACTAACGTAGTGCTGGTGGTACGTCTTAAACTAGTGGTTTCCAGCTTCTGGCACTCCGTAAAGTGGTTTTACAACCCGTAAAATTGTTCCTGGTTGCAGATTAAGCTCGAGCGGTGGCCGTATAAAGATGTCCCTACTTAGGTAGGTGTTGGACTGCATATAGGCTTGCGAGATGTCCCGTAAGTAGAGGGCTACGGGTTTAGTTTGCTGTAGTCCCGGCGTAAGCGCAAGTATAATCCGTTGACTGACCCGTTGAATTATAGGCGATTGCGTAAGGACGAGGTCCTTTCTCTGGTTGTTATAAGCTTATATAACAAGCCTTGACTTTTTAAAGGCTTTGTTAGTACTAGGGTGCTTAATTTCGTTAATGAAGCGCGAGTTAAATATATGGACGCCTTGCGGAACGTCTCTCTCCGTTATAACCGTAAAGACGCCCTTCTTAAGTAGTCCGTTGATCTCTTTGCGTTGTGAGTCTGTAAAAGGGGTTTCCTATACTAGAACTGATATATCCGCAGGCGGAGATTGCTTTACGGATGTGCCTGCGGAGGTTAGGTAATTCTTCGTTATGGGGTTCTTGCGGGGGCGTCCTCGGCCACGCTTTACAGCAGGTTCCGTAGGTTTATTGGGTTTCTAGGGGACCTCTAGGGTAGGTAAGGGTGCTTTTAGTTTATTTAATTCGGCAGGTGCTTCTGGTTCGTCTAGCTTGACGTTATAGATGTTTTTAGACCGAAAATAGGGTTTTACGGACGTGCTTCTGAAGCTTATTGGTCCGCTAGGGAGCTATATACAGCAGGTCTTGTCTTCTACGGCTAGTAGACGGTAAGGTCTAGTCTAATTGCCGCTTTTACGCCATACGAGGACTTCAGAGTTAAGCGGGAGGTTGTGTACTGGGGTCGTATTAGGTCCGTTGCGGTGGTGCAGGGCGTTATTAATAGTTTGTTTAGCCCGTAATTTGACTATTTCGGCCATTGCCTTCCGTATTGCAGCTGCTTATTCCGTAATAGACGGGGTAGGGGGGCCTAGGTTGCTTATCCTTGGGTAGGCTCCGTAAACCAAGAGGGTGGGTACTAGTCCGTTAGGGCTAGCGGTGTCGTTGACGGCTTTTATAGCCATCTATAAAGCCAGTTCCTTTTAGATGTCCTTATATTCGTCCGTAATAATCTAATAAGCTCTCCGTAAAGCTGGGTAAGCTCGCTTAACAAGTCTAATGGACCAGTGCGCCTCAACTAGAACGGCTTTTGTTGAAATAGCCATGGCCGTAGCGTACTGTTGGAATTCCTTACTAATGAAGTTCCTACCAGCGTTGTGGGTGATATACTTAGGGGGTCCAAGGTATGTGTCAATCCAGCAGGTCCGTAAAATGTCCTAAGTATATTTTGCGGATATATTTTGCAACTAATGGGCGGCTTGATAGCGGGTTGCCTTGTCAACTATATGTAATACTAGACTGCCGTTAATGTACATAATATCTACGTACACTAAGTGGTTGAAGTTAAGGTCCTTATGAAGGGTGAACTTGAATCTGCCTAGGGAACGTCCGTATTTCTGGCAAAAAGAGCAGTATTTGGTTAGGTGGTTGATTGTCTTTCTGTCGACGTCGTCATGTCCAGAGCGTTTAAGAACTCTATATAGCTTTTTGGCTAATAGGTGGCCGAAACGGCGGTGCAAACGGTGGATTTTAGTACTAGTAAGGTAGCACGGGTTGTAGTTAAAAGATTTCTGAATGTAGGTCTATAAAGTCTCTCCCTATATAAGGAACGGGTGTCTAAATTGTCGTGTAATTGGTAGGGTGATATGCTTGCTTCCTGGGGCAGTTGCGGGGCTAGTTAAGGTGTCCGTAATATTGTTGTAGTAGACCTATAACCTGTCTATATCCGCAAGACAGAGTAGAAAAGGGGTGTCCGCTTTTACTATATAGAAGTTAACTAGGCTAATTGGGGTCTTAACTGCGACTGATCTAATTAATGCGGTTAAACCAATGCCAAATTGGACGTTTACGGCCCCAGCTTGCATAGTGTTAATGTCCGTATTATTATTTACGGTAGTCTTATATGCAAGGTATTGTCCGTAACCTGCAGTAGACTTCTTAGAGGTACCTGTATCAATTATAACGCTATAGAATTCTTTGGGGGTATAGCGTTCTGTAGTAATATATGCAAATGGGTCCTGTTCGCGGTCCGTAACGTCCGTAATGGGTCCAACGGGTGTACTTACGGGCCAGTTTTTGGGTGTAATTGAGTGTATAAAGGAGCGGTTGGCTAATACGGTTATAGTATTAAAGGCTTAACTGTCCGTAAAAGGTCCAAAAGTAGTTAGGAATGTCTCTGAGGTCTCCTGTTCCTGAGTGTCTAAGTTAAAGTCAATTATAAGGGCTTCTATTGACTTGTTAGGGGGCTCCTTTGCTTCCTTTCCTTCGTATTCTAAAATGAACTGGTTGATCCGGTTATTAAGTCTCTTCCTAGACTTGTTATGTTTTTCCTAGGTATGCCTTATAGACTAACATCCTTCCTTGCCGCACACAAAGCACTTCTAACTGGTTCGTCTGCGGGGGTATGCTTTCGTACAGAAGTTGCTGCGGAGGTTGCGGGTAGAACCTGGTTGATGCGGATACTGCTAGCGGTATCGGCGGTCTGTAAAGTAGGCATCTAAATTAGGTTGCGGATTTTGTAGGTCCGTAATAAAAGCTTAAGTACTGCCTAGCGGGTTTAAGGCTTCGTACGTTATAATGGAGGACCGTAAATCGTTAATAAGGCCAGCTACGGTGTCTGCGGGCTTATAACAGGCGTATTTGCAGGGTTCTATTTCCTGGCAGGCCGTAATCAGTTTGTTATGCAAGAAGTCGTCCGTTTGAAGCTTAATATTAAGACCGTGCTATAGGTGGCGGAGGTCTTTAATAAGGATTTGTAGGCACTCTATGGTTGATTTTTTAGTATTCTTGTCCATTACGGTCCGTAACTTGGTCGCATTCTATTGGGTAAGGATATTACGCCTATATTCTGGTCCTTTAAAGTAGTTGCGTGTGGCTTCGCATAGCTTATTAAAGGGAATACTAAGGGGGTTGCTTTTGAGGTTGGTGTAGTAGTAGTTAAGTGCTAGGCCGCGCAGCATGGTAGAGTAGGCTTGGCTAAACTCCTGTTTAGGAATATCGGCCTTCTGACAGAGGTCCGTAAAGATAGTTAGTTTAAAGTCAAAGTTGTCGTTTTTACCGCTATACTTGGATTCGTCGGTGTAGAGCTTAGCTAGGTTAGCTAGCTCCTTGCCGTAGGTCTTTACTTAGGTAGTTTGCGGGTCTATAGCTTGCGGATTTGTGGGTTGCGGATATGTGGTTTGAATAATAGGAGGGGTTTGGTCCGTATTTTGGTTCGCGGGGGTATTACGGTCCGTAATTTGGGTTACAGGGGTATTACGGTCCGTAACATAAGTACTAGGTGTACTTTGGCCAGTAAGATCAATTCCGAAACTGCTTGGGTTTGTAGGACGAATTTGGTTAAGAGGGTCAGGTATAAGGCTAGTAATTATATTAAGTTTGGAAGAAGCAAAGAGTTCCTTGGTAGTGTTGTACTCGTCTAGGATTTCTTCCTTAGTCTATTCCGTTCGGTCCTCCTTATGTATTGTATTATATAAGGACCGTGCAACAGTAACCCGTTTGTTCCTTTCAACCCATACGCCTTGGTTACGTAAAAGGGTCCGTAGGTTACGGATAGTAGTGGGGTTGTATTCCTTAAAGATGGCTTCTGTAAAGTCCGCAAAGTCTTCCTAGTATTGCTCCCATAGGTCGACGTTTATAAGCTTAAAGTATTCGTACTTAAGGATTTTAAATTTGATATAGTTGTTGACGTCATCTATAGACGTAACGTCGACTCCTTGTCTCTACTTCTTTTGACCTTTATTAACCTGCTTGCTAATGTCTGCCATACTGTGCAGTGTAGTATAGTGCGTAGCGGGTGGAAGAGGTCTTGTGAGGGTCCGTAAAATCGGTTGACGGGCCCGTTACGGTTCGTAGAAGGGTAAGAGGGTCTCTATAGAGTCTTAATAGGTCCGTAGTGGTTTGTAGGAGGGTAAGAGGTCTCCGTAACGGTCCGTAAAAGTGATTAACGGGTCCGTAACGGTTTATAAAAGGGTAAGGGGTCTCCGTAAGGGGTTAGAGAGGAGGCCGGGGTATTTTGGTAGGGTGTGGTGGTCGCGTTTTTGGTATAATCGTGTTTTTAACGTGGTCGCGTTGACTACTGGTACAGTGGTTAATATCTCTAATTAAGGTGGAGCGTAAACGTCTTCCAAAACTAGGGTAGATTTAAGGTAATTCTAGGTAAGGTGGAGCGTTAGACGTCTTCCAAATCTAGAGTACTTTAATTCTCTTTAACTGAAATAGGGGCTTGCAAGGTGGAGCGTTGGACGTCTTCCAAGCAAGTGCGTATCTCCTGATCTGTGCGCGCTTACTAATTAGTGTTGGTACCAATTTAATAGTATAAGTGAGTCGTGTCTAGGGGCATAAAATACGTATAGTATCGTATGCTTATTTAGACGGTGGTAACTGTCGATTCTATTGAGGTGGGCTACGTGGTCTATATACTAACGCACCTCCCCCCTAAGCTAGTGTTTTAGGAGTGCACCAGACGCGTAAGCGAACCGAACGCGTAAACGCGTACTTGGTGTATCGAACCGCGTAAGCACGCGGTTAGTACAGCAGGTGCTGTAATTATACAATTATAAATGTGCTAGATTAATATATACCTAGGACTTTCTAATATTATTACATACGATATAGGCAAGAATTTTATAAGTAAGGAATTCAAATAATACGCTATAATATTTGGAATAGTTATAAGAAGTATACCTGTTAAAGCCCACAATTTAGTCGGAATAGTAGAACGCTACTATAGCCCCCTCCGTTATATATACTATATCATTACTATAGAACTGCTAGATATTAGTAAGGATATGGCCCTGCAAATAACTTTTAAAGCAATCAATAATTCCGCAGGCCCTGACGGTCTTATACCCACCTTACTAGCATTTGGAGCTTACCTATGTATGGTAGATTCCGACGCACCTAACCCTATAGTTATACAACGAGCAGCAGCTCTTAAAAAGGCTATAGAAGAAGTTAAGAAGCTTAGAGCTGAGCGCTAAGTGGCAAATGCCCTTAATATGCGCAACGGACCTAAAACAACTGCAATCTATAACCTACTACTTAACTCACCCGTATTGGTATAGAGAGAAGGACCTATAGGCCAACCTAGCTACTAGTCTGGTCCGTATAACCTACTTAGTATTAAAAATAAGACCTATACTATATAACTTCCCTATAGACCCACTAACTTCCGCAGTATGGTCGTGAAACTATATCTAGTAGACCCTAAGATTATAGAGGATATATAACTAGAAGATGATAAAAGCGAACCACCTTAAACTGAGCCTAAACCCCTACCTTAAACTAAACCTAAACCCCTACCTTAAACTGAGCCTAGACCTTAACCCGTTAAGTATAAAAGAGGTAGACTATATAAGTACCCTATTAAAGCTAATACCGCGAACATTTTAATATATCTATAAGATAAGGATAATAATTAACTTATAAAGTCTAATTAGTTTATAGTATTACGCCAGAAGGAAATTAAGGGATTACTTAAGAAAGGAGTTTTTGAACTAGTTAACCCTAAAGATATACCACAAAGCAACAGAGTATTTAACTCTAGATTTGTTAATAAGATTAAGAACCCCGGTTCTAATAAAGCCTTTAAGAAGTTAAGACTAGTTATACAGGCATATAATGACCTAGAAAAAGACCTCGTATTAACCTAATTACCTATAATCTAACGAGTTAGCCAACGCCTTATTCTCTGTATTACAGCCATAACTTAGAATAATGGCACACATCTCTATTTACGAGATATTTTATAGGCCTATGTATAATTAGCTATAAGACTAAATCGAGACTTCTATATTAGGGCACCTCTCGAACTTAGTACGGCACTTAGAGTCTTATAAGGCATAATTCTAAAGGTTATTAGACCTTTATACGGCATTCCTAAGGCAGGCAATTATTAGTTTAAAACTTACTATAACTACTATATTAAAGAACTAAACATAAGCTAATCTACTTATAACCCCTGCTTACTCTACCTTAACAACCCCACAAATTTTGGAATAGTTGGTTTATAGACTAATAACACCCTCCTACTAGCTAACTTAGTCTTTACAGCTTTAGAATAGAAGAAGATTAAGAAAGCTAAGTTCTTAACTAAGAAACGCGAATAACTTACGCTAGAATACCCAATTAAATTTAATGAAGGCATTATCCGACAATAGGATTATATAATTACGCTTACGCAGGAGCGCTAATGCCAGAACTTAACCCTTATTAATATTAAGGAAGCTATTACAACAACTAGTTTTAGAGGCACTATTTGTATAGCACTTATACTTAAGGACTAATATATCGCCTAATAAGTAAGAGGAGCTTATATTACGTCCGTATGCCAGCCTAAAGCTTCTTTTAATTTATCCTACGCTGTCTAAGTAATTAACCCTAATAAGAAAGACGCAAAACTGCTTAATAAGAGGATTTAGTGGCAAATTAAGAACCTAATAAGAGGTTTAAACTTTGTTAAACTTAATATAGAGATATTACAACTACTTATATTTACTAATTCCTTATTTATAAATAACAAGGATCTCTTATTATAGATTAGATACATCCTAGTACTAGCAGACTTATTAAATAAGGCGAATATCGTCTACTAGTCCTTAGTTAAGTGTAAGAGAATCACTAGAAGCGTACTAGCCTCCGAATTATATACTATGGCCTATAATTTTAACATCGGCGCTGCAATTAAGGCCATAGTTAAATTGTAACTTAACATTAGCCTACCGCTTATCCTTTACACCGATTTAAAGTCGATTTATAAATACCTCGTTAAACTAGGAACTATATAGGAGAAGAGACTTATAATAGATGTTATATGCCTATATTAGTTATATAAAAGACGCGAAATAGCTAAAGTTAAGTGGATTAATGGAGATAGTAACCCTATAGACGCTATAACTAAAAGCAAACCGTTATTAGCTCTTAAGCGACTTATTAATATAAACCGAATTAAGTTAAAGACAGTAGAATAGGTAGAACGTGCTACTGATAATAGCACTAATATAAAGGTATAGGGTAAGGAAGGAAGGAAGGAAGGAAGAAAAGAAAGAGAAGTGTATATATGGATTTTTAAACTGCATAGTTATAGAATACTAGTCCTCCGCATTTTCTAAAGTACTCCTAGTGTAGCTAGAATATATTACATTACAATAGGAGGCAAATTGCCGCCATATGTGGCAAGTTGCCGTTACGTAAGGTAAGTTGCCGTTACGTGAGGCAAGTTGCCGTTATGTGTCACCGCGGCACTAGCGTGGTAAGGAACCTTAAGTTCCTCACCCTTCTTCATATTAGAAAAAGACAATATCTATCTATAACACCGCATAGTACATATTATTGTGATATATGTATTCTGCACGTTGTTAAAGCATACCAATAATAGCAGTAGATTAAACCTAAAACCCTAATTAAAGAAATTAATAAGGGTACTTAATAACTACTAAGGGTAATAAGACGCGCATATTTAGCGTTAGAAACCGAGTAAATATCGTAAGACGATTAAATATTTGCTTTAGTGCACTCTAAGTAAAAGAACGGTTATTAGGAGAAAGGACTTGCTAATGTAATATAAACTAACCCCTCTTTCGCATAACGAGAACACAGAGACGGCATTATCTCACTAAGAGATAATATCGCAGCAACGGTATAAGTACAACATTGCGCTTATAAAGAAGAAGAAATTTTAGGTATAATAAGTAAAAATATTAACTAAATTAATTAGATGGATATTATACCTCTAGTAAACGACCTAGAGATACTAGGTATCTTTAAGGACAAAGATAAAAAGGAGGGACATAGTGTTACGGACGCTTTAAGTATAATACTATAACTACTTAGAGAAGAGTTAGAGGAAGCTAGTTGGTTAATATAAGCACGGTTTAGAATAGAGCCTATAGAACTATATAATGAGGAATAGTAAGTAAGTTATATAATATTATACGCAGAGTACGCGGTGTATAGATGGGATATACGTATAATACGTATAACATATACCTTATATATAAGAAGGATTCTTAGGAGTATAGATGTGTATTTAAAGGACTATAGTCCCTACCTAGATAGTTCCCTTCCTTGTAGTAAATCTTAGAATATAATTAGAGTTAATCTATTAGGCAACCACTCTAATAATTATATTTAAGTTACTGACTATTATTCCTTACCTATATACCTAGCCTATTAACAAGTCTACCGTAGTTCCTACTATAAGGCTTCGTTATAATATCGGACGCTCTACTTATAGGCGCTATAGGTTTTCTCCTTTAAGTAAATTCCTACCCCCTAGAATATCTTTTTATTATATTTAAACTACGTATAATAGCTTAGCGGCTATTATAGTACTTTAATACTACTAGGGAAGACGTATAGGTTATAGTAGTCCTTCGGCTATTAAAAGAATGGGAAGCTCTTAGCACCATCTTTACCCTAGTAGTTAAAGAAATAGAAGGCTATTATAGAGAGGGGGTAGAGAATAGGGTTAGTGTTCCGCATATAGCCCATATACTTAACCTTGCCGTACTAATTCTGCTTCCCTTATATTATTAACATAATTATACACAGCGCTAACTCGTCCGGTTTAGGCCCTTTGTTCTTTAGTTTAATAAAAATAAGGTTAGTAAGCTAAACGTCCTATCTACTTTTACTACGGGTAATAGTAATATAGCCTAAGGAATGGGTTAGAAAACGGCAGCTATATAAATTAGATAGGGTATATACGAACCTAATAAATGCTTAGCTGTAGTTTAAAGGTAAGACTTAACTAAACCTAGTATCTTAGAGCCCGTTTTTTAGCACTAAGTAATCACCTTTTTAAGCCCTTTAATGTTATAGCCGCTAGTAATTGTAAATAGGCCTCAATTAATAAAGTTAACGCGTTAAATCCGGTCCTTATTGCGGCGGATACTATCTAGTACTGCCGAGAGCTTTGCCCCCCGCAGCGGCTGTAAGGTCTTGCCTTCCGACTATTATATATAAAGCTCGGTAATAGCGGAGACGTAGCTATTTATAACTAAGTATTAGACTATCTCGTTAAATAGGGCGTCTAGGGCCTCCTTATCCCATATATCCCCATCCTCCTTTACAGCTTCCTCCCCTATGCCTACGGCTGCCCCTACAGCTGCCCCTATAGCTACCCCTATAGCTACCCCTGCAGCTACCTTCCCCCCTAGCTGCCCTACCCGCTTAACCGTCTTCTACCTCTTCTTCGCCCGCTTACTATCTTTCTATATCTCTTTCTGTTTTGATTTCCGTTTTTAATAGCTAGTAGCCCATAATTCTTAGTTAATAACTTACTACTCTAAAAATAGATAAAGTTTATCTTCTATTACCTAGGCGCCGTCCATATTGCCTTCTAGTCTCGCGTATTAGTCTTCCCACTTTTTCTGCTTTAGCTTATACGCCCTTATAGTATTCTTTAAGCGCTAGGCCTTATAAATATCGTGTAGCCGTGCTATCTAGGCCTTAAATTTGCTCTAGAGGCTATAGGGGGAGGAGGCTAGGGGGGCTTCCGTCGACCGTAAAGTGGACCGTAGGGTAAGGAGATTCTTGAAAGACTCTATTTCCATAAAAGGTAAGGGGGAGACGCGTAAGCGCGGCGCGGGTAAATAAAGCCACTAAACGCGTAAATATTAAAGGAGGAGAAGAAGGAGAAGAGGGCTCTATATTATACAATTATAATTACGGTAGGCCTTTCTATATAAAATCAGAAGCCCCGCGCAAGCTAGCGCGGGCATAAGGACAGAAGAGGGTTGGAAAATGGATTGTCAAGGTAATAGTAAGGTCGAAGGCGCGCTAAGACCCTCTATACTAACCTAGTACTAACCTAGGCCTCAAAAACGCGTCTGAAAAGTAGGGGCCACCACTAAAGGGGGGGGGGGTAATATTTAGACGATATGTCGCGGACCTTAGGGGGTCGTGTATAACCTAAGGTTATGCTAAGCCTAACCCAGACCTCCGATACCTAGATATCTATACCCTTTAGTACGTATTATATCTTAATATATAGTCTTTAACCTCTTCGGATATTCTATCCTAAAATTATTTCCTTTAAACAGCCTTAAGGGTTCTATTAACACTATAGTAACCCCTAAAAGGGTTATCGTAGGAAACCTTTAGATTTTTATCTTAAACCACTTAGTCCTTTAGGATATATACAGCACCCTTAAAGCATAATAAACCCTTTTAGTCTTACTACTATAGCTTCTTAGTAACTCCGGCTAAGTTAGTCTCTACTATATCTTTCTACCTCTCCCTAAAAACAAAGGCGTTCCTTTATTATACTTAAAAAAGAAGATCTAAAAAGGGTTTGTATAGATTACTTACTTCTATTTTACCTACCGCTATTATAAATATAAGGCGTAGCACGAAACGTTTTAAACCATTAGTATTAATAAATTCTCCTACCGTTATATAGTATGCTATACTACAGATAAGCATTTTACCTATCCCCCTTAAATCTAGATACTCGTAGCTAATACGCCGTCAAGTTAAAGGTACCGCGATACCCCTAGTATATCCTATAGAATTCTCGCTAATTCTAGGGTATACTAACTTTATAATATCTACCTAGTCTATAACTATATCCTATAGCTTTATAATTATAGCGCTTTATAGCTATATCGCTAGGATCTTTACCCTACTATAAAATTTAGTAGTTCTAGAAAAAGAGCCTTCTTTTTTTTAAGCAAATTTTGCAATATAGAAATTATTTCCCCTATACTGTCCTAGATCCTCCCAGTCTTATAATTTAAACATCTTAATAACCTATTAGCGGGATTTATCTTTCCTAGGCAGTACGTAATTTTAAAGTTATACTATAATAATACCTCTACCCATCTAGCTTATTAACCGCTTAACATCTTTATAGTTATAAAGTATTTTAGATTATTATAGTCTATAAGGACTTTAATAAGATAATTGCTTCCTATATAATAATATCGCTAGTACTTTATTACTATAACTATTGTAAGTAGCTCCTAGTTATATGTTATATAACGCTATTTTATAAGGGTTATTTTCCTTAACTAAAACGCTATAGGATACTATTCTCCGTCTTTTAATTAAGATATAATTACCCCTAGGGTAAAGCCGGATGCATTTGTTTTAAAGTATATATATAGTTCCTAGCAGAAGTATATTAGAATAGGCGTTAATATAAACAAATCCTTTAACTAGTCTATAGCTTACTTAGTAGCTTCCCTAAATATAAAGGGTCCTAACTTCTTGCTATTCTTAGATCCCTTTAGCAGCTCGGTAATTAGAAATACTACTTACGTATAGTAAATAATAAACGTTTAGTAGAAGTTTGCCATACCTAAAAAAACCTATACTTCTCTAAATATTATAGGGTAGGGCTATTCCCTAATAGCGTCCACCCGGCTTTTCTCTATTAACACTCCGTTAACGCTAATAATAAAGCCTAAAAAATTAATACTAGTAGCATAGAATATATATTTCTTTAGGTTTATATAAAGCTTATATTCTTGCAGTCTTTTTATACTATTTATATATAGTATATATATATACTTCGTAGCCATTAGAGTAGACTATAATATTATTAAGGTAAACTATATATATCGTGTCTAATAGGCCTAAAATATCGCTAGTGCGTTAGTAAGCCTAAATAGCATTATTAGGTACTTAAAGTGGCCGTACTATATTTAGAACGCTGTTTTCCACTTATTACTAGCTTTAATCCGGATTTAATAGTATATATCTTTTAGATCTAATTTTATAAATATCTTTACGCCTAATAGTCTATTAATAAGCTCCCCTATTAAAGGTAGCGGGTAGTAATTCTTTATAGTAATCCTATTAAGCGCCTAGTAGTTAATATAGAGATATAGGGTCCTATCCTTCTTAGGTATAAATATAATTAGTACCCCTACTAAACTTATAAAAGGCTAAATCTATCTTCTCTAAAGATTGTCTACTATATATTAACATAATACCGCTAGCTTATTTTCTAATAGGTTATATAGTAGTCCAAAAAGAGGTTACTTATTCCCTATATCTATTTTATACTTAACTAATATAGGGTTAAATAAGGTTTATACGGCCTCTTTATTAGAAATATCCTCTAAGTCTATATATTCCTATAGGATCTCTAATTCCTTAACTATATATAGCTAGATATTTAAAAATAAATACCCTATATTCCTATTTTTGGTGTTAAGAGTAGTATATATAGTATATACCCACCCTTCTTCTTATATATAGCTTAAGAAAGTCTTTTAATCTTTAACTATAATATATAGTTAAGTCTTTTAGTATTAATATAAGGCTAAAGGCCAATTAATATCTAGATTAACTTATTAAAGCTATAGGTATCCTAAAATAAGGTTATACCCCTTAATTTCTATAGCGTAAAAGCGCATCTCCTATATATCCCATTAACCATCGCGGTCTTAGCTAGTCACGGAAAAAGTTTACTCCCTATAGTACGGAATCTAGTAGCCTCTAATACTTTAAACGGTGCGTATCTATAAGCCGCTAAGGTCTAAATCCAATTCTTTTACTAGTAATTAAAAGATAAACCCTATAGTCGCGCCGCTATCTATAAGGCAGTCTTACGTTACCTATTTATTATTAACTTAAAGAGAGATAGGAATAACTATACGGTAACTTACTCCCTCCTTCTCTTACTAGCCTAGTATAAGGGAGTAAAGATCTACTAGGCTCTCTCTTTTCCTAATTAAGCTAACTCTTACTTTTTTTACTATTAGAGCGCTTTATATAGCCCTTTTTACCGCAGTTATAATAGACACGTAACTTATTTGGATTGGGTTTCTACCTATTATTATTCTAGGATTAACTAGCGTTACTCTAGGGCTATAAAGCCTACTTACGTTATCCTTCTATAGAGCGGTTAAGTTGGAATCTACTCCTATTTTTAAAGCTAGGTCTAGTCCTACGCTTTTTATTATTGGCATCTTGTTCCTTTTGCTTACCTAAATAGTCTCTTTTAGTATTCTTAATCTAAGTAGCTTTAGAGATAAGCTTTTCTTAANAGGTAGGAATTTCNCCCTTCTCNTANATGGCCTATTAAATCTTANGTTNTANCTTAGNAANTAGCTAGTAAAGTTATATAGCGTTATCCTATAGGTTTAAGTAGGGTATATTATCTTCTAGCTCTTTTAAGTAGTTTATAAACTAGACTATACTTTAGCCTTCTTACTATTTAGCGTTATAGTATTCCTAGTTATAATCTATCCCTTAATTAATAGGGTCTTAGACCTAATTAACCAACTAAAACTTAAGTTCGCTAAATTTAAGGGGTATAGTAAGTTTCTTCTTATAGCGTATCTATAAACTCTTAATAGTGCTATATAGGAAGGTAGAAGTAATTAGTATCTAATTATGCTTATTAGAGTAATGTTTCGGGTCTAGCTAAAACTTAATTTTATATTAATAGATAAAACAATTATAGTTCCGGAGACTATTACTATTATACTTATTAGGTTCCTTTATACAAAATTTAGGTTTTTTTTAACGTTATAGCATAGTATAGCGTTATCCCTTTAAGTCCGCTTTGTGTCTAGGGTGTCTATACTTCTCCTAATTATCCTTATAATTATTCTTAGTAGTTTTAATATACTTATCTTAATTATATCTCTAACTCCTTTATTTTTTTATAGGGTCTTATATAGCAACCACTTTAATAACTTCCTAGTGGTAATCGTTCCTAAAAGTCTTGCAAGGTTAGATAGACCAGCCGTAGCTTCCTAGTCTACTCCTTTATAAGTAGAGGGGATGCGCTCCTCTAAGGAGACTCTATTAGCCTTTTATAGTAAGGGCGTTATTTTAGGGGGTAAGGAGGTATAGCCCATCATCGTCAATTAATAGCCGTATATCCCCTCTATAATAGATTATAAGCGATTAGAATTATAAAACGCCAGTTTAACTAGAATATATAATTATCTAATTAATAGTATAAAATAAGAGTTATAGGTAAGTAGAAGATAAGTTAAGGTAAAATAAGCTTTATGTAATAAAGGACAAATACTTTCTAACCTCTTTTATTTAGAGACTAATTGCTAGTTCTTCTCTAGAGGAGAACCAGCTCCCTATATAATTCTTTTAAGACGCTAGTAAAACCCTTTACCCCTTATCTATCTAACCGTATCTTCTAGGACGTAGATGGAATATAAATAGGATATAGATAAAACCTCCTACTATCTTATCTAATATATACCTTTTAGGGAATTTCGTTACACTAGCGCTATAATCCTAATCTATATAGTGATATAAGAACTATAAGCGGATAATTAGTAAGATATACTAAAAACTATATAGAGAATAATTTAGATAAAGCTATTTACAAATTCTATAATTTAATTAATATAATTAAAATAGCTAAGTAGCTTAGTAGAAGGCCTATAACTAAAGTTCTTATACTACTAACTATTAAATTTAAGATTTAAAAGCGGGCTACTATTACTAAAATACTATTTAAGCTATTTAAAAATAATAATACGTATATTAAATTCGTTTATACCCTAGTTTAACTATATTATTAATAAGAAACTTATTAGCCTAAAGCCTTAAAATAAAAAGGTTAGATTTTATTATCTTTAAAAGTAGTAATCTATCTTTTATAACTAAATAAAAGAAGTTTGTTAATAGATTTAAGAACGCCTTAAAGGATTACTATTAGCGCTATTAAATATAAGGGTGTGGCTAGAGCGGGTTAGCTACCTTTTTATTAGCGTAGGCAAACTATAGAGCGCGTTAGGCGAAGCTGCGCACCTAAACTGCGCTAAGAAATGAACCGCGGACCTTAGCTAAACGTATCTCCGCTGCCTAACTGCATCGGACTCTCCTACTGCTGCAGCAAGCAGTCTAGGTATCAGCTATACCCGTCTTCCGCCTAGACATAGTCCCTTCATCTCCAGCCCAGCCTTTGAAAAATTCTATATCGTTTTAAAATCTTTATGGGCCCTGGAGCAATAGGCTACGCTGTGTCTTGAGATATAGATAGCGAGTGCGTGCGGTTGCCTCTTATACCTATGGGTGCATTGCTCTTGCTTCCTGAAGCCTGTAACGTCCATAGCTGTTGAAGCGAAGAGTAATGGTCCAAACATGCTTGAGTAGTCGGATGATCCAGTCCGAGTTTTTCTTGATAGCCAGCGCATGCTCTCTGGTAGAGCGGTGAAGCATCTTTATACTGCTGCCGCTGGTGTAGCAAGTACGCAAGGCAATAGACGCTCGTCAGCGTGTCGGGATGCTCCTTCCCCAGCGCCTTCTCCTTCCCCTCCAGCGCTCGTCGGTTCATGTCCTCGGCCTGCTCATACTTCCGCTGGAATCGTAGCACCGACGCTAGGTTGTCCACGCTCGTTAGCGTGTCGGGATG